>NC_000082.6:59111574-59711574 GCF_000001635.26 Mus musculus | reverse complement strand
TATGGCCCCTGCAAGCTCACACATGCTTCAGTTCGTGGCAATGCACCAAGAGCGTGTAGCCAGCCATAAATGGACAGAATGGTCTTGTTTCAAAAGAAGGACACAGTATGGGGGACGCACAATGCAGGCACAGATGTGGGAAGGATGGGAGGAAAAGGTGATTGTGGTCAAAATAAAATGTGTGAAATCCTCAAAGAATCATTTAAAGCAAAACTGAGTTCCCACACTGCCTATCAAACCCAAAGGCATAGGCAGTATTAAATCACACCCAGTTCAGAGACCTAACACCTGTGGCCGCAGTCTCACCAGGTTCTAAACTGGGATAGTACTTGGAGTGCCAAATTTTAGTTTAAAACTAGATCCTCTTTTCTCAGATTAGAGCAAGTACCAAGAGACCAGGATCAACTGTCATGCTCCGTTAAATTCCAGTGGCTAATTAAAAATTTCCCAGTGGGTCCCCTGGACTTAAGATGAGCAGTTTTACAATCTCCCACATTCCCCAGGGAGAACTTCCACTCAGCTTCTTCTTTCTCCCTGATCCGAGCATGGGACCAGAGAGCACAAAGCCGATGCATTGTATTGTGTGCGCATCTCCTCGAGCGTTTGGATCGTGTGGGTAACACACATCCTCTAAGTCTTGTTGAGGTTTTTGGTTTGGTTTGGTTTGGTTTTTTATCCTTGGCATTTTGGAGTTATGGTCAGAATTAAGACAGAAAGAATCCTATTTTAATGTTCATTTAGAGAAGCAGAGGCCATTTTCTCGAGCCTAAAAGGCAAAGGTAGGAGAGTGTGTCGATTCTAGGAGTGAGTCGGCACATCTCTTCATCAGCAGTGAAATCCTGAAAAGATGGATGTGTCTCAGACCTCAAGAAATGTTTCAGGGTCATGAAAGGAGTTTTTCCTTCAGCTGATTTATGTGCGCAATTTCGGCAGGGTGCCTGTTCTGGAGTGCTTCCAGGGATCCACTGGTTAGATCATGATGAAGTCAGCATCAACCTGTCAGCGTTCAATTTGGCTCCAAGGTGTGTTATCAATTTCCAGAGCATCTAATATACTGGCCTGAACCAACAGGATGGGGGTCACTCTGCAACCCAGCCATCACTTTATGTCCGTCTATCCCAAAGGTTGTGGGGTTGCAAGCTCACTTCCTAAAGTGCTTCCATCTAACACCCTACAAAGAAGGCAGCCTGAATCAGTTGACTGAGTATTCGAACCTCTTGAACATACCTTGGCTGCCCTTGGTTTTATTGCTCCAGTGAATGAAGATATTGATCTTTTCTTTCAGGGATGAAAGCAGAGCATTACAGCTTAGCCAATGGGTCTTTATTTTAGTTAACTATCTACTAATAAAGAAATAAGTGCTCACTCAAGGGAAAAAAAATATATTATCGGCATTCAAACTGTTTCATGATTCAGAGTACTGGAGACTGATCCCAGAGTCTTGAGCGTAATAGTTCAGCACTCTACTGCTGAAGTGTGCTCTCAAGCCTTTTCTTTTATTTCAAACATTATGTTATGCCACACTCGCTATATTATGATAGATTTAAGACAGTCTTTTACCAAGTTTTCTAGGTTGGCCTTGAACTTGAAGTACCCCACCACCATCACCACAGCCTCCCTAGCCTGTGGCATTAGTCTGAGTTTGTCTTTACGTGCTAAGTGAGATAATTCCAGTGCTATAGGATGTATAATGGTGAATTCCAAAATAATAACATAAGTAATACATAAAGCACTTACCATTTATATACTATTTTATTCACGTTCTTTTATTAGGTTTTGATACAATGATAGCACATTTAATACATAAAAGAAAAGGCAGAGCTGAAGGGATGGTTCAAGAGTTAAAAGAATTGGCCACCAAGCCTGATGGTCGGAGCTCAATCCTTTAGACCTAAGCAGTGGAAGGATAGAACTAATTCTCCACAAGTTGTCCCCTGAGTTCCACATTCACACTATACATGATGCGCACATGCGCGCACACACACTATAAATGAATTTTTAAAAATTTAAACAAACAAACAAAAAAAGCACATTTGATGCCAGAGGCCTAGATCTAAATATTGTCTCTATTCCCTGGTCTGTGCCCCTGAGTAATTTTTCTCCTCTTTCAATCCTTCCTGTTTTCTGCCTTAAATGGCGAAACCGTCTCTGTTAAGCACTGCTGTGTAAGGGATCGGTTCTCAGCTGCTTTGTGTCCGTGGGTCCCCCACACAATGTCGAGCAAGGCAAGCTCCTGCTGAGTCATCATCTTTGTGAGGAATTATTATCCAGTGTTTACAAATGAGCAGACTGAGGCTCAGCAAATCTGCAAGGCCGCATGATACACAGCTAGAAAGCAAAGCATGGCACTAGGTATGAGAAGAGGATTATAGAAACGCTAGTCCTCTGACAAGTTTGGAGTCTGAAGAAGGGCATACAGTACACGGTAAGAGACACGTTGCAAAAAAAAAAAAAAAAAAAAAAAAAAAAAAATTACAACATGAGCCGGGCGTGGTGGCACATGCCTTTAATCCCAGCACTCGGGAGGCAGAGGCAGACAGATTTCTGAATTCGAGGCCAGCCTGGTCTACAGAGTGAGTTCCAGGACAGCCAGGGCTACACAGAGAAACCCTGTCTCAAAAAACAGAGAAGGGGGGGTGGTTGCACAAGTAAATACGTGGTCTCATTTCAACAGTTGGTTTCTCCCCTTTGCTCTGTACAGGCAGAGAGCCCTTTACCAGCACACGCTAGGATGCACCCCTTCATTGTCAAGATAAATGATATGGAATAAGTGTCACTTCGATTCCTATTTTGAAATGACATTTTCCCTTTCTAATCCATTCCATATCCTATTCATCTCAGAGAATTAATGTATAAAGACATCATATGAAGAATTACTCTTTCCTGAAACCATCCGTTTTATTCCCATTTCAAACTTACCTTGTCCTTTAGTCCATGCAGTATCACAATAAAGTTACATATGAAAAAAGTAACGTAGAGACCAGGAAGGGAACTACCTAATGACACAGAGCTCATAAGTTACACAAGCAGAGCTCCTATTTAAGCACTGTGACTCGGAGGCCGGAGCTCTTAACCTTAAACTCATCTCACAGTATGCTATATAAGATAAAGAATACAGAGCAGCAAGCTACAGTGCAATTCGACGTCTACTGCAAAAGTGAAAATGTAAAATTTCTTAGGAACGTGAGGCCTGGGAGAATAAACTGTGCTTTGCAGAGAGTGGTCAAGTAATGTATTGAAACATGAAAATTAATTCCTTTTCCATATTCCCTTTGCACCTTTTTTATTATACAAAGACATATTACAAGCACTCATATACACCTTTTTCTAAAAGCCTTTTGTCAAAGCTAGCATATGGCTATAATTCACAACCCGAATTTTCAGAGCTGGCAAAAAAAAAAAAAAATAGTGATTCACCGATGACTCTTTCGGTCGCATTTCCTTCCATCTCAAGAAATGGCCTGCAGTGATGATGCAGTACTGAGGTACAAATAGATGCCCCCTGAGTGGAAGGAAAGTGTGGATGCAGCAGAGAGCATGTGAGGCAGGATCGTGGCTTGGGTCCATGCTCACTGCTGTTTCAGTGAAAGACTAAAGACACGATAATTGAGAAACTACCCATATATGACCAGCCGTTTGCAACTGAGCTGCATTAAAAAGCTGGGCTTTGCAACATTTCATAGGAAGAAGGAAGAAGGCAGAATGGCTTCTTGCAATTCATTTGTGTTTCTTGTTTACTACCTATCAGGGTACTGGAGATTGTAGACTCATTCCTACATGCTTCCAAGTTGAGTGGACTGATAATTTCTGTGGCCATATGTGATCCTTGAATTTACACTCCTCACTGTGGTCTTTCATTCAAGTCAGACATCAATGAAAGTCACATGTTAGAGTCTGTAACTGATTTACCTTCCTGTATGGTATGGCTCTGGCACACACAAGTCAAATGTCTGGTCTGCCTCAAAGGTGAGATATGATCCAAGAGTCAGATGAGGATGATATATACTGACATACTTCCTAATATTTGTGTGAACTTTAAGAAATAGTTCTATTAGCTCAACTATACAATATTTAAAATCAAGGACACTAAAAAGTTAACTGTCATTTAAGATACAATAGCACCTAAGGTGTAAAGTATGAAGAAAATAAGACATATATGAATATAATATGCAAGCACAGTATGAGTGTTTATGTATCTATAGAAAATGTATAATTCCCTTTAATATTATAAAACACTGTCATAAATATAACTTATTCATAGCCAATGAATTTTCAGAAATGTGATCCTAAAATAGTTATTTCATGGGCCAGTGTTCCACTGATGATAGGCAAGAGTTGCTCAGCCCAGCCCACAGGGGAAAAAAAAGAAAAGAGTACAAGATAGAAGTAGAATGTTAGCAAGTCTGCATGGTCCTGCACACCAGCCAGGGGTTAGGCAACACGTTGTCTCTGATGGATGCTGAAGAGCATCCCTGAAGGTGGACAGAGTACAGTACCCAAAAACCTCTGCAGCAGGCAGCAACTGGTACCCAGAAAGGCAAACATTTCAGACATAGTTTATAGATTTTAGTGCCAATTATTCTAGTTACCAGCTCATTCTGATAAGGCCTATAGACTCTGCAGAGGTAGGAAAATACCCAAATATGAGAAATGAACATGGATCAATATTTTTAAAAATGGAGGAGAGAATAAACTAATGGCTACAAAAGACTCTTGTGGTGATTGGCTCATTGCTGAGTTATAAAGCAGGCGTGTTCCCTGATGAGGGGTAGTGTAGGTTCCAAATCCTAAAAAGCAACACCCCCCCCCCCAGTGATGCTGAGTAACTACCTTTGGACAATCTGAGACCTAGAGGAGAGGTGTCAGATGAGAGGAGCAGACAACTCACACCGTCACTTCCTTCCTTGATTGGAGTGCATTGACAGTTCTATCCCTTCAACAGAAGAAAAAAAAGTGTATTTATTGTATCGGCTTTTTAATGCATAGTTTAGATGAGCAACAAATTCGGGTCTTCTGAGTTTTGTTGTATACCTTTTAGTAGTTTGTTTTAACATATTTCTCAATCACAGAATGAATAGAATTTGGTTTCAATTACTAAATCTGGCTGTGACTACTGTTTGCCTTTTCCTGACAATATATACCTACCCTCTACCCTTATACAGTCTAACTTGCAATTTGACATTCACCTCTAGTCCTTTCCTTCTTCCTCTTCCAGCCCTCTTCAAATATGAAGCAATCAACCCTTAAAATTACAGTGGCAGGAATAATGTATAGCTAGATGCTTCGCCATTTCCTCAGATTTAGAAATTCAGAACCTGGTTGAAAGTAATGCCAGGTATCTGCATCCCAAATGTGATGTTCTCAGAAGTAGCCCTTCCTGACAACTGGCAAGACGATCCTGCTCTGACAGTCTGACCCTTACACTCCAATTAAATATAAAAACAGATCTGAATCTCCTTCTACCCGTCGTAGTGTCAAGGCTAGTATAACTTCACTGTCATGTAAAGCTCTTTAAATCAGCCTGCCAAGGAAATATGATTGTAGTACAGATTTTTAACATTCAGAGATATTCACTCCCCTTTCACTTACAAGGATTTTGAGGGTCAAAGCTATGCATTTTTATTAGATATTTTATTATCTTTCAACCTTTGTGAAGATCAATGTATTAGAATGGAGGGAGAAAACGTTTTTCTCCTTCTGCTAAATTGGGATAAGGGAACTACTAATGAGGATTTTTTTTATTACTTATTGAAAGTTCCTAGTTGACAAAATGGAAAAAAAAATGTTGCCGAAGAGATATAAATGTTGTTTAAATTCCATAATACTTTTTGAAACTTAAGCATCTGGTTGAAATAGATGAGCTTTTAGAGAGGGATAGATGTGTAGAGCTCTGAATTTTCTTAAAAGCGTGATGTTTCCCAGAAAAGCAGCAGTATGTTTTGGGGCAGGGTAAATTAAATACTAAGGACTCTGACTTGTAAGTCTAAGCACAGAGTCAAACTTTTTTTTTATTTTAAATAATTTTATTAGATATTTTCTTCATTTACATTTCAAATGCTATCCTGAAAGTCCCCTATACCCTCCCCCCATCCTGCTCCCCAACCCACCCACTCCCACTTCCTGACCCTGGCATTCCCCTGTACTGGGGCATATAATCTTTGCAAGACCAAGGGCCTCTCCTCACAATGATGGCCAACTAGGCCATCCTCTGCTACATATGCAGCTAGAGACACGAGCTCTGGGGAGTACTGGTTAGTTCATATTGTTGTTCCACCTATAGGGTTGCAGACCCCTTCAGTTCCTTGGGTACTTTCTCTAGCTCCTCCATTGGGGACCCTGTGTTCCATCCAATAGATGACTGTGAGCATCCACTTCTGTATTGCCAGGCACTGGCATAGCCTCACAAGAGACAGCTATATCAGGGTCCTGTTGGCAAAATCTTACTGGCATATGCAATAGTGTCTGTGTTTGGTGGCTGATTATGGGATGGATCCCCAGGTGGGGCAGTGTCTGGATGGTCCTTCCTTCCATCTCAGCTCCAAATGTTGTCTCTGTAACTTCTTTCAGAGTCAAACTTTTAGAGCTACATTTCCCATCTAACTGAAATGAACTGGATTTCTTATTGAGTGTCTGATGGCGGGGACTTACAGTCTTTTCCTGTGGTGTACAGCAGGCACAGCTCCTAGCTTTCCCTCTGCTCTCTCTCTATGAGTTCAGGTTTGGCATTCTGCTTTCTACAAGCATGGGTTGGTTGAATACTTTCTCTCTCTTTTTTTTTATTAAAAAAAAGAGCGAGAGCCGCTGAGGCAGCAGCCTGGGCGGGCCGCAGACAACCGGCCACCATCCGGACCAGAGGACAGGTGTCCGCCTGGCTTGGGAGGCGACCTCAGCCTCAGCAGCAGCGGTCGCCATCTGGGTTCCGGGACTCCGCGGGACCTAGGAAATTAGTCTGAACAGGTTAGAGGGTGCACCAGAGAACCGGACAGCTTCTGGGACGGGCGGAAGCACAGAGCCGCTGAGGCAGCAGCCGGGGCGGGCCGCAGATAACCGGCCACCATCCGGACCAGAGGACAGGTGTCCGCCTGGCTTGGGAGGCGACCTCAGCCTCAGCAGCAGCGGTCGCCATCTTGGTTCCGGGACTCAGCAGAATTTAGGAAATTAGTCTGAACAGGTTAGAGGGTGTGCCAGAGAACCGGACAGCTTCTGGAACGGGCAGAAGCACAGAGCCGCTGAGGCAGCAGCCTGGGCGGGCCGCAGATAACCGGCCACCATCCGGACCAGAGGACAGGTGTCCGCCTGGCTCGGGAGACGGCCTCGGCCTCAGGAGCAGCGGTCACCATCTTGGTTCCAGGACTCCCTGGAACTTAGGATTTTAGTCTGCACAGGTGAGAGTCTGCACCACAGAAGCTGACAGCTTCTGGGAACTGCCAAAGCAACACAGCTTCTGAGAGAGGCCCTGTTTTGGGCCTTCTTCTTCGACCAGGAGGAGGTCCAAAAACAAGATATCTGCACACCTTCCCTGTAAGAGAGCTTGCCAGCAGAGAGTGCTCTGAGCACTGAAACTCAGAGGAGAGAATCTGTCTCCCAGGTCTGCTGAGAGACGGTAACAGAATCACCAGAAGAACAATCTCTAAACAGAGTCAACTATAACTACTAACTCCAGAGATTACCAGATGGCGAAAGGTAAACGGAGGAATCCTACTAACAGGAACCAAGACCACTCACCATCATCAGAACCCAGTACTCCCACTTCGCCCAGTCCAGGGCACCCCAACACACCCGAAAACCTAGACCTAGATTTAAAAGCATATCTCATGATGATGGTAGAGGACATCAAGAAGGACTTTAATAAATCACTTAAAGAAATACAGGAGAACACTGCTAAAGAGTTACAAGTCCTTAAAGAAAAACAGGAAAACACAATCAAACAGGTAGAAGTCCTTACAGAAAAAGAGGAAAAAACATACAAACAGGTGATGGAAATGAACAAAACCATACTAGACCTAAAAAGGGAAGTAGAAACAATAAAGAAAACTCAAAGTGAGGCAACACTGGAGATAGAAACCCTAGGAAAGAAATCTGGAACCATAGATTTGAGCATCAGCAACAGAATACAAGAGATGGAAGAGAGAATCTCAGGTGCAGAAGATTCCATAGAGAACATCGGCACAACAATCAAAGAAAATGGAAAATGCAAAAAGATCCTAACTCAAAATATCCAGGAAATCCAGGACACAATGAGAAGACCAAACCTACGGATAATAGGAGTGGATGAGAATGAAGATTTTCAACTTAAAGGGCCAGCAAACATCTTCAACAAAATTATTGAAGAAAACTTCCCAAATATAAAGAAAGAGATACCTAGGAACATACAAGAAGCCTACAGAACTCCAAATAGACTGGACCAGAAAAGAAATTCCTCCCGACACATAATAATCAGAACAACAAATGCACTAAATAAAGATAGAATACTAAAAGCGGTAAGGGAAAAAGGTCAAGTAACATACAAAGGCAAGCCTATCAGAATTACACCAGATTTTTCACCAGAGACTATGAAAGCCAGAAGAGCCTGGACAGATGTTATACAGACACTAAAAGAACACAAATTCCAGCCCAGGCTACTATACCCTGCCAAACTCTCAATTACCATAGATGGAGAAACCAAAGTATTCCACGACAAAACCAAATTCTCACATTATCTCTCCACGAATCCAGCCCTTCAAAGGGTAATAACAGAAAAAAACCAATACAAGAACGGGAACAATGCCCTAGAAAAAACAAGAAGGTAATCCCTCAACAAACCTAAAAGAAGACAGCCACAAGAACAGAATGCCAACTTTAACAACAAAAATAACAGGAAGCAACAATTACTTTTCCTTAATATCTCTTAACATCAATGGTCTCAACTCCCCAATAAAAAGACATAGACTAACAAACTGGCTACACAAACAAGACCCAACATTTTGCTGTTTACAGGAGACACATCTCAGAGAAAAAGATAGACACTACCTCAGAATAAAAGGCTGGAAAACAATTTTCCAAGCAAATGGTATGAAGAAACAAGCTGGAGTAGCCATCCTAATATCTGATAAGATTGACTTCCAACCCAAAGTCATCAAAAAAGACAAGGAGGGGCACTTTGTTCTCATCAAAGGTAAAATCCTCCAAGAGGAACTCTCAATTCTGAATATCTATGCGCCAAATACAAGGGCAGCCACATTCATTAAAGAAACTTTAGTAAAGCTCAAAGCACACATTGCACCTCACACAATAATAGTGGGAGACTTCAACACACCACTTTCACCAATGGACAGATCATGGAAACAGAAACTAAACAGGGACACACTGAAACTAACAGAAGTGATGAAACAAATGGATCTGACAGATATCTACAGAACATTTTATCCTAAAACAAAAGGATATACCTTCTTCTCAGCACCTCATGGTACCTTCTCCAAAATTGACCACATAATAGGCCACAAAACAGGCCTCAACAGATTCAAAAATATTGAAATTGTCCCATGTATCCTATCAGATCACCATGCACTAAGGCTGATCTTCAATAACAAAAAAAATAACAGAAAGCCAACACTCACGTGGAAACTGAACAACACTCTTCTCAATGATACCTTGGTCAAGGAAGGAATAAAGAAAGAAATTAAAGACTTTTTAGAGTTTAATGAAAATGAAGCCACAACGTACCCAAACCTTTGGGACACAATGAAAGCATTTCTAAGAGGGAAACTCATAGCTCTGAGTGCCTCCATGAAGAAACGGGAGAGAGCACATACTAGCAGCTTGACAACACATCTAAAAGCTCTAGAAAAAAAGGAAGCAAATTCACCCAAGAGGAGTAGACGGCAGGAAATAATCAAACTCAGGGGTGAAATCAACCAAGTGGAAACAAGAAGAACTATTCAAAGAATTAACCAAACGAGGAGTTGGTTCTTTGAGAAAATCAACAAGATAGATAAACCCTTAGCTAGACTCACTAGAGGGCACAGAGACAAAATCCTAATTAACAAAATCAGAACTGAAAAGGGAGACATAACAACAGATCCTGAAGAAATCCAAAACACCATCAGATCCTTCTACAAAAGGCTATACTCAACAAAACTGGAAAACCTGGACGAAATGGACAAATTTCTGGACAGATACCAGGTACCAAAGTTGAATCAGGATCAAGTTGACCTTCTAAACAGTCCCATATCCCCTAAAGAAATAGAAGCAGTTATAAATAGTCTCCCAGCCAAAAAAAGCCCAGGACCAGACGGGTTTAGTGCAGAGTTCTATCAGACCTTCAAAGAAGATCTAATTCCAGTTCTGCACAAACTTTTTCACAAGATAGAAGTAGAAAGTACTCTACCCAACTCATTTTATGAAGCCACTATTACTCTGATACCTAAACCACAGAAAGATCCAACAAAGATAGAGAACTTCAGACCAATTTCTCTTATGAATATCGATGCAAAAATCCTCAATAAAATTCTCGCTAACCGAATCCAAGATCACATTAAAGCAATCATCCATCCTGACCAAGTAGGTTTTATTCCAGGAATGCAGGGATGGTTTAATATACGAAAATCCATCAATGTAATCCACTATATAAACAAACTCAAAGACAAAAACCACATGATCATCTCGTTGGATGCAGAAAAAGCATTTGACAAGATCCAACACCCATTCATGATAAAAGTTCTGGAAAGATCAGGAATTCAAGGCCCATACCTAAACATGATAAAAGCAATCTACAGCAAACCAGTAGCCAACATCAAAGTAAATGGAGAGAAGCTGGAAGCAATCCCACTAAAATCAGGGACTAGACAAGGCTGCCCACTTTCTCCCTACCTTTTCAACATAGTACTTGAAGTATTAGCCAGAGCAATTCGACAACAAAAGGAGATCAAGGGGATACAAATTGGAAAAGAGGAAGTCAAAATATCACTTTTTGCAGATGATATGATAGTATATATAAGTGACCCTAAAAATTCCACCAGAGAACTCCTAAACCTGATAAACAGCTTCGGTGAAGTAGCTGGATATAAAATTAACTCAAACAAGTCAATGGCCTTTCTCTACACAAAGAATAAACAGGCTGAGAAAGAAATTAGGGAAACAACACCCTTCTCAATAGTCACAAATAATATAAAATATCTCGGCGTGACTCTAACTAAGGAAGTGAAAGATCTGTATGATAAAAACTTCAAGTCTCTGAAGAAAGAAATTAAAGAAGATCTCAGAAGATGGAAAGATCTCCCATGCTCATGGATTGGCAGGATCAATATTGTAAAAATGGCTATCTTGCCAAAAGCAATCTACAGATTCAATGCAATCCCCATCAAAATTCCAACTCAATTCTTCAATGAATTAGAAGGAGCAATTTGCAAATTCATCTGGAATAACAAAAAACCTAGGATAGCAAAAACTCTTCTCAAGGATAAAAGAACCTCTGGTGGAATCACCATGCCGGACCTAAAGCTTTACTACAGAGCAATTGTGGTAAAAACTGCATGGTACTGGTATAGAGACAGACAAGTAGACCAATGGAATAGAATTGAAGACCCAGAAATGAACCCACACACCTATGGTCACTTGATCTTCGACAAGGGAGCTAAAACCATCCAGTGGAAGAAAGACAGCATTTTCAACAAATGGTGCTGGCACAACTGGTTGTTATCATGTAGAAGAATGCGAATCGATCCATACTTATCTCCTTGTACTAAGGTCAAATCTAAATGGATCAAAGAACTTCACATAAAACCAGAGACACTGAAACTTATAGAGGAGAAAGTGGGGAAAAGCCTTGAAGATATGGGCACAGGGGAAAAATTCCTGAACAGAACAGCAATGGCTTGTGCTGTAAGATCGAGAATTGACAAATGGGACCTAATGAAACTCCAAAGTTTCTGCAAGGCAAAAGACACCGTCAATAAGACAAAGAGACCACCAACAGATTGGGAAAGGATCTTTACCTATCCTAAATCAGATAGGGGACTAATATCCAACATATATAAAGAACTCAAGAAGGTGGACTTCAGAAAATCAAACAACCCCATTAAAAAATGGGGCTCAGAACTGAACAAAGAATTCTCACCTGAGGAATACAGAATGGCAGAGAAGCACCTGAAAAAATGTTCAACATCCTTAATCATCAGGGAAATGCAAATCAAAACAACCCTAAGATTCCACCTCACACCAGTCAGAATGTCTAAGATCAAAAATTCAGGTGACAGCAGATGCTGGCGTGGATGTGGAGAAAGAGGAACACTCCTCCATTGTTGGTGGGATTGCAGGCTTGTACAACCACTCTGGAAATCCGTCTGGCGGTTCCTCAGAAAATTGGACATAGTACTACCGGAGGATCCAGCAATACCTCTCTTGGGCATATATCCAGAAGATGCCCCAACTGGTAAGAAGGACACATGCTCCACTATGTTCATAGCAGCATTATTTATAATAGCCAGAAGCTGGAAAGAACCCAGATGCCCCTCAACAGAGGAATGGATACAGAAAATGTGGTACATCTACACAATGGAGTACTACTCAGCTATTAAAAAGAATGAATTTATGAAATTCCTAGCCAAATGGATGGACCTGGAGGGCATCATCCTGAGTGAGGTAACACATTCACAAAGGAACTCACACAATATGTACTCACTGATAAGTGGATATTAGCCCAAAACCTAGGATACCCAAGATATAAGATACAATTTCCTAAACACATGAAACTCAAGAAAAATGAAGACTGAAGTGTAGACACTATGCCCCTCCTTAGAAGTGGGAACAAAACACCCTTGGAAGGAGTTACAGAGACAAAGTTTGGAGCTGAGATTAAAGGGTGGACCATGTAGAGACTGCCTTATCCAGGGATCCACCCCATAATCAGCATCCAAACGCTGACACCATTGCATACACTAGCAAGATTTTATCGAAAGGACCCAGATGTAGCTGTCTCTTGTGAGACTATGCCGGGGCCTAGCAAACACAGAAGTGGATGCCCACAGTCAGCTAATGGACGGATCACAGGGCTCCCAATGGAGGAGCTAGAGAAAGTACCCAAGGAGCTAAAGGGATCTGCAACCCTATAGGTGGATCAACATTATGAACTAACCAGTACCCCGGAGCTCTTGACTCTAGCTGCATATGTATCAAAAGATGACCTAGTCGGCCATCACTGGAAAGAGAGGCCCATTGGACACACAAACTTTATATGCCCCAGAACAGGGGAACGCCAGGGCCAAAAAGGGGGAGTGGGCGGGTAGGGGAGTGGGGGTGGGTGGGTATGGGGGGGACTTTTGGTATAGCATTGGAAATGTAAATGAGCTAAATACCTAATAAAAAATGGAAAGAAAAAAAAAAAAAAAAAAAGAGCTATATTATATAAGCTCCAGCAATTAGCAAAGTTCACTCATAATATACCTAAGATTTTCTTTTAAAACAAACATCTAATTATATATATATGTATACATATATATATATATATATACATATATGTGTATATATATGTATGTGTGTATACATATATTTGATAGATTTAAGCTATTTTCCTAGTTTTTAGTTCAGAGACTAGTTTTTTTTTTTTTCTTCAGTGTGCAGATACCTAGGAGAAACAATGATTTTGGCTCTTGGGCTCAGAGGTTACAGACTGAAGTCTGCTGGCTGAATTGTTTGGGGCATAAGGTAAAGCAAAGCAATGTGGTGAGAAACATGTGGTAGATAAACTTCTCACTCATGGCAGTCAAGATGAATTATGAATGGAAGGGGCCAAAGCAAGGTATAGCTCCCAAGGATGTGACCCTGCTTCCTTCATTACTTCCTCCTCCTAGGCCTCCCTACTCAAGTTTCTTGTCTCTCCAGAAACAGTGCATCAGCTATAGAGCAAGAACTTCAGTGCATGATACTGTAGCAGATACTGACACCCAGGCCACAGCAATCAACAGTATGAACAGCCACTACCCTAAATGTGAGATGTGTCACGTTCCTGAAATTACAAACATTAACATTTCCTAAAGCAGGGATTGGTAGTACCAAGGATGCAGGGTTGGAAACAGGTGGATCTCTGGAGCTCACAGGGCAGTCCATCTAGATTACTTGTCTACGTGATGGTTCCAGGTCAGTAGACACCCTGTCTCAAGAAAAGCAAACAAAAGGAAGTAAAGGAAGAGAGAAATGTTATGATTAAAACACAATCTCAAAGTAAACAAACAAAAAACAACAAAGCCAACCAAGGTGGGGGCTGAAGTAATGGATCAGTGGTTAAGAACACATGCTGTCTTCTAGAGGACCCTACATAGAGTGGCTCACAACTGTCTATAGCCTTAACTCCAAGGGGATCCTGTGTCTCTGGCCTCCACTGACATCTGCACTCATATGTATATGCCCACAGAATGACACACACTTAGTTTAGTTAGTCAGTTAGTTATTTAGTTGGTTAGTTAGTTAGTTAATAGGTGGACAGACCATAAAAAACAATAGCAAAGACTAATCTGTACACCTTCACACATAAACACACAGTACTCCTTTTTTAAGAGATGCTGGGGAAAAGGGTAGAGTCATTTAGTGCTTATAAAAGAGAAACACTGAATAACTGCCAGAAGTCAGGCAAAGTGCATCCAGTCCCCAGGAAGCATTTCTGACAGCCATGCTAGCATACCATAACACTGACATGAAGTTTCCTCTGGATGCCAAGAAGAAGCTATTTGGGAAGAGCTTGTCAATAATGCAAAACTGGGCCAAAGGGTCCTGATGTTCAATTGCTTGCAAATGTCTATCCAAGCCTAATTGGAGGCAACTGAGCTCACATTCACAGCAAAAAGATGATCAGTGTAATTCTAATAAAACTAATTTAGAAGGAGCTTTCCTGGAATGTTACTTTCAAAAGTGGCTTTTGGGGTTTAACACCCAGTCATTTTTCTGCAAGTATTTTTTTTTCCTTCCTGAATTCTCAGGGCTCTGCTTTAAGTTCAGTTCTGTTTACCAGAAATAGATGAGAGCAGGGTTAATGCTATGAATGGTGTTTACTCATAACAGTAACTCTATGAGCACACAGAGCAAGGGATACATCTCAAAAGCCCTCTGACCGCCTCTGACTAGCTCATCACCAGGGCACCAAGAGAGAAGCAGGACACGCCCCCAAATAAATTATCTTGCTTTGTGCTTAAATAACGGATGAGGTCAATGCAAACCATAACTGCTGGTTTTGGTCCCCTGAGCTGCTACAGTAGTTTGACCTTGAGTCTAATTGCTATAGAGGATGACATTAAACCCACGTGTCATCTTCCCTGAGCAAATTTGTTGTCAGGAGGAAAATAAGAAATTGGACCTATAGAATTTCGTAGATGAGGACACGGAAAAGAAAAACAACCATGCTAAGTGAATTTTCGTCCTTTCACACAATGCTTGTCTATATAATGAATCAATATATAAATAAATGAATATTACAAAAACAATAAAACAAAAATGCTTATCACTAAATCATACAAAATACAGGAACTCGGTAGTGTGGTAGCTAAGTATACGTGTGAAACTGACTGACCCTAAGAATACCAAGATCACTGGTAAAACAGTGTCTCTGGATGTGAGTATATACTGACATAGTAAATTAGCGTTCAACCAACCAAATTAAGAAGATTTACCCTCACCAAAGATGGCAGTCATTCTCCAATCCATTTAAGAACTGGGTAGAACAAAACAGTGAAGAAGGTTGAATTATCCCTGGCACATGCATCTTGTCCGATCCTTCCTCATCAGAGCTCTTGGGTGTTCAGACCTGAACATCAGCACCAACAGCCTCCTAAACCCTAACCCTACACCCCTGCTCTTGGGTCAGCTTCAGCGTCACCCTTAGAATTATTCCTTGGGTTCTCGTGGATCTCAGGGACTTCACTCAGCCTGAATCATGCCACTGTCCCCCTCCCTCATTCCTCATGGTTGATGGTAAAATCATAACAAAGCTCTATGCTCTATATCGCATTAGTGCTTCTCCAAAGCAAAGTCTCTCTTATGTGTCAACACAACTTCCTGTTGGTCTTCTTTTTGTTGGAGACTGATGTTTAAACATGAAGTATAAGTAAATGACAGCCGTGCTGTACATGGTGGTTGTTAAAAGAGAATTTTCCAAACATAAACCCCAACATTGTTTACATGGCGGATTTGGACTCCTGTGTTTAGATGGCGTTCAGCCGAGTAAATGTCCTACACTCTTCTTTGTGAAATGGACAGTACGTGATGCAAACATTGAAGTAAGCCTTTAATGTGCAAAAAGTTGATGTCATGTGATTGCTATAAAATTATGAAATAATATTTCCAGCTTCTTAAACATGACAAGATTCACCTGATTCTATACATTATAGTCAGGGTTTGCTACTTTGTGAGTTCTTCTTTCTTCCACTCCTTGCTGCTCTTTTTCTTTTACCCATTCAATCTCCTAACTCTAGATAAGGGAGAAAAAAAGATAGTGAGAAAAGGAAAGATATCCCTGAATAAAGTCATGGGTCAGGAAGGGGGTGACATTACTTTTAGACTGAGTACGGGTATTACTTAATTGAGGCAAGTTGGACTTTTGCTGCCAGAAAATTTAATTTCTTCTTGTTGCTTCTTCCTTGCACATGACCACTTAACAAACTGTGATCAACAACAACCAAAAAACAACCAACCAATCCACAACCCACCTCACCTCTCAGGGCCATAGCATTTACATACCCTGCAAAAAGTGCCCAGAATTCCACATACTACATACTTGCAGAAACTACCTGAAACTGAGAGAATGATGCTCCTACCAGAGCCCAAGGCAAATGATAGTCAGTGACTGTGGACTTCCTGAAGTATCTCCATATCTCACACCTGGGATTAAAATGAAAACATATTCTTATAATATTTCAGTGTTTTGTTAAAGAAACCAAAATTTTAAAAAATTGTCACTATAATCTATCTCTCTCTATCCCTACTCTAGAGCCAAAGTCATCTAAAAAGATACCAAAACCAAATAAAAATCATAATTTTACCATTCCTATGCAGAAAGCCTTTTAATGGTTTACTATTGGCATAAAGTGTGGTCTAAGTTCTTAGAATGACATAGGAAACTCTTGCTGACTTCTCCCTACCTGCTCGTCTGAGCTCATCTGTCCCCATCCACCCCATCCACCGGGCCACACTATTTTGTCCTATCGCACCCCATCCACATAGCTCAGCAACTCTTACTCCATCTCTTTCTTCTTAGGCACATTTCTACTCTCCTATGCCTAACCCCTCTCTTACCCACAATTCATTTACAATCCAATCTTTCACAAAGTCCTTGCTTAGTTCCCATTATCTCTAGGAAGCCCTCACTTACATCATTGTGTTCTTCGCCGTCCACAGAATCATTTACCACGTGTCATTCATCACCCATTAGATGAGTAAACTATTGTGGCTTTGTGCTATATCATCATTTAACTAACCTTACCTGATCAGCTATTATGACCATGATCATTCTTAAGTGATAAGAAAACGTCATAGAAACAAGCTAACAAGTTCTCTGCCTGAACACACAATTAGAAGTTGTCAGCACAAACACAGTGCGACGGGAGCAGAGAACCAGAAAGAAGAATGAACTCAAGGAGCAATACAGAGGAGAATGGGAAATATGGAGGGACACTCAAGGCAAAGAAGGGTTTCATAACGGGGCCATGTGCACACCTGACAAGGAAAGTAGGAGTCTGATTAAAAAGATGAAGGCCAAAGCTTCTCTTCAGAGAAAACAGCAAATTCAAAGGGACGGTGGGATGGAACCACACAATGTATCCAAGGCCTTTGATTTGTTCTGAAATTGCTCCTACAAAGAAGAAACCCAGACTTGGCATCAGCATCTTGGTTTGCCTAAGAAATAGGCCTAAGATATCAGAACTGTTTTAAAAAAAAAAAATCTGGATGGGCTTTCTTTTATTTGAAACTATCCTTTGCCGTTGGCTTGTGATAATATTTGAAGACGATAAAATAAAAAACCTCTCTCTTGCTTCATTCTGCTTTCAGGCAAGTACATCCAGATCTTGTCATGCCATGGTGTTCAGCACTTCCAGCAGTGTCCTCCGAAGCCATCTGCTGTCCGTGAGAACAAGGCTTCAGAACCCAAATGATATACTTAAAGCAGAGCAAAACAAGCTGGAGGCTCATTTCAAAAAGCATTGCTTTCCCAAAATGTATTCACTGGGAAAATCTGCTGTAAAATTGTGAATATTTTATGCAAGTAAAATTAGACCTTCCAACCTGCTCCGCATGACGCATGACTGCACACACGTACTGCGGGTGATTCTGCCAGAACTGAAGCAATTTCATTTTTTTTATTAGACATTTAGTCAAAAGGTCAAAAGGAAGATTTAGAATCCATGGTATCCCTGTACACTTCTTTAAAATGGATTATTTAGACCATGTTTTACCACAAGATGCCTACCTTTAAGCCATAAGAAATAGAAGTAGAATGAAAACAAAGAAAAATAAAACCAAAACATATATAATTTCGCACAGAGAAATAGCAGCAGATACAACCAAAATAGTAAAATTCAGTTTCTGGGAAGGTGTTCTAAGTGAAGAGAGCATCACGAAATCGTAATGTTCACTGTTCTGAATGCTTAGCCAAGTCTCTGGTACCTCAGACTGTGAGCCATCTCTTCCTTCCTTGGACTCCAAATAGTAGCCGTTTCAGAAAGGTTGTAACTCCGTGGATGCTTGGTGCTGTTCCACCTGCTGTCCCTTTGAGCTTGCTACTTCTCTGAAGAGATGCTCTGGCCGTCCTCTTTATTAACTTCTTACTTTGCTTCCCAAACTCTACAAATCAACTCTGTGGAGATGCCCTTCTCCCCCTCACCACAGCCATCTGAAGTGCTCATCCCTTCTTTTCTGATGCTAAGTAAAGTTGGCAGAGACTTTAGTGCTGTTAGCACTAGCCCGCATCAACCTTAAGGTGATATCACTGGGAAAATATCTTCCTTGTAACCTGAGCACTTAGCATGAGAGCGATGTTCAAAAGTATTTGATCAAAGGAACACTAAAGAAAATGAATAGGTGAATGAATGAATGAATGAATGAACGAATGAACGAACTAATGAATGAATGGATGAATGAATGGATAGAATAGATGGATGGGTGGGTGGATGGATGGATGGATGGATGGATGGATGGATGGATGGATGGATGGATGGATGGATGGGTGGGTGGGTGGGTGGATGGATGGATGGATGGATGGATGGATGGATGGGTGGGTGGATGGATGGATGGGTGGGTGGATAAACAAATGAATGAATGAGTGGATGAATGCTACCAAAGGCCTTCAGTGTTTCCACTGGCATTGTATTTTAAAAACTGAAAATTCAGACCTGAAAAATTCCCCCTTCTTCTCTTCTTGTCATTAGCCGTGTACACAGTGATGAACATTAAAACATTAAAAAGTGAAAACTTTTCATTTCATACTATTTCCCTTATTTATCCCATCCAGTTCCCCACTTAATGCAGAAGCCTAATTGTCGTAAGCCCAGTGGCCTTGAACCTGTGGATTTGTGGGATCTTTCTGTGGCCGCTCCCAAGTGATTGAGACTGTATACATACTACTATGCATAGCTTTGATATGAAATGTAAAACTTATACAGTTTTTGAGCCACAGTCAGCTAAGTACAACTGACACTATAGCAAGTGGAACAGCGAGTGAAGGGAACACTTCAAAGGCACAGAAGGTACCTGCTTCCAAGTGTCAGTCTGGTGAGGCTGACAGCGCATCTTCAGACGGAAGCAAGAGAACAATACTATTTATGAACATTTGGGTCCTGAAGAATCATTAATTGTCTTGCATAAGAAAACAGTTTAAAAGAAAACTTGAAATAATTGAATAAACATAGAAATAAATGTTCTCAACTCCACACCTAATGATTATAAACTGCCCTCAATCTTTAAACACATTTTTAAAAATGTTCTGGCATTTTTAACAATCCTCTCAGCTAACAACTCTTCCTAAAATAGGGTCAGCTGTATTAAACATTTTTTTTTTGCATTCAGACATTTAAGTTTTGGACTCTGTGGGATGTAAGTTACTAGCCTGTCCTCACAGAGGACCACTTTTAGGTCCCCAGGAAGCTGAACTCCTGCACGCTCAGCATCCGGAGCAGCTGGACCTAAACTGACAGCTTCTACAGACATCACCATGCATCTCCTCTCTCCTCAGATCACCCTCTCTGACACTGGGTAATTTGAGGTCACAGCTTCACTCTGGACCAATGCAGCAAAACACCACAACCAGGAAAAAAAAAAAACAACAACAAACAAAAACCTTGCTTCTCTGATAAGCTAAAAGCACCAGGCTCTCTCAGGATCCTCCAGGTAAAGTGCCTGTGGGTAAAACAGAAAAGCCCAGTTTAGCTGTGGTCTTCCTGTCTGTGTTACCTCAGAAAGGATGGAAGGCTACTTTTTTGTTTAACCCACTGTAGAATTACACTGATTAACAAATTATTACATATGAGACCTTTACAAAAAGCTACAGAGCCCTCAACTTACAGAGCCCTTACCTACCATCTGTCCCGAGTCACAGAACAAATTAGTGACAAGAGAGGGCTGCAAGGCCGGCCAGATAGCCAGCCCCACAGCTGCCTTCCCTGTACACTGGGGTCTACAACCTGTTCTCCTCCCCCTCAGAAACCAATGTACTCTGTGCCTTTTTGAAATTTGTTCCAAGCAGGACTTGTACAAATAACGCTAGAATAAATACAGGCTTGCCTCAGTTTTTCCAATTTATGAGCCTAATAACATGATCTAAACACTTTGCAAAAGTAACATCCAACCATGAATAGAGATGAATGGGGCACAGGCTCTCAGAGAAACAACTCGCAAATGTGATTTATGCAAATAATTGTATCATTAACACCTCAAAGTATTACGTTTCTCAGAGTTTATATTAATTTATTTACATACTTTACATTCCTACCAGAGTTTCCCTCCCTCTTCTCCTCCCAGTTCTCCCCATCTGCCTCCCATCCCTCCTTCACTCCTCCTCCAATTCTCTTCAGAAAAAGGGGAGGCCATCCAGGAATATCAGCCAGTCCTGGCATATCAAGTCTCAGTAAGACAAATTTCTCAATTTTTAATGGTAGCAAATGACCTCAAATAACTAATCCTTCACTTTGCAATTTATGTGGAACATTTGAAGCCATTGCTTCTGTGCTGGTTTCCACAGATTTACCACATAGACCACGGGTTCTTAAAACTTCATTAAAATATACTAAGACTAGAAGGTTGTGTTGCCTAGTATTCTATAAAGAGAAAGGGGGAGAGAGAAAGAGAGGAGAGAGAAGGAAGAGAGACCAACAGACAGAGAGAGAGAGAAAGAGACAGAGACAGACAGAGAGACAGTGTGATAGTTTGTATATGCTTGGTCCAGGGAGTGGCACTATTTGGAAGTATGGCCTTGTTGGAGTAGGGATGGCCTTGTTGGAGTAGGTGTATCACTGTCGGCATGAGCTTTAAGACCCTACTTCTAGCTTCCTGGAAGAGAGTATTCTGCTGGCAGCCTTCAGATGAAGATGTAGAATTCTTAGTTCCTCCAGTACCATGCCAGCCTGGATGCTGCCATGTTCCTACCTTGATGATAATGGACTGACTGAATGCCTGAACCTGTAAGCCAGCCCCAATTAAATGTTGTCCTTTATAGGACAGGCCTTGGTTATGGTGTCTCTTCACAGCAGTAAAACCCTAAACAAGACAGACAGAGAGGAGAAGGCCACTAAGAAAAAGTGCTGTCTAGAAAAGGCTAAGAATAGTTATTTAACTCTATTGTTATCGCCTATCCCATTGAGACTTTCTCATGCAATATTTTTGCAAAGCAATAATGAGTGATAGATCTTTTTCCAAAAAAAAAATCCTCTCTATGCTGTGAGCAGTGTTGAAGTTATCTGTGCTGCAATACAATGGCAATCCTCGTAATACACCTGTGTTTAATTCTCCATATTACAGTAGCATTATGTCCTGCATTATCTTCCTTCTAGCACAGAATAGAAAAAAATCTAATTTAATACATGTCTTCCAGAATAGTGTTATTCACTGAATGATGTAGCACCTATGTTCTCATTGAAAGAGAGTACTGGGAAACAGATAGCAATGAATTATTTTCCAGAGCAATTTAGGAGGAAGTAGGTTGAAAGTATCCCAGTTCTTGGAGCTTTGGATGGTGCGATAGCACTGTTTTATTAAAGGAAACGAAAGTTTTGCATTCACTCAGCTGCTTATACATTTAGACAGTGAATGGGACGTGTGGTGTAATGCTGGGCCTATAGCACGAGAAATGAACGAGAAGCCCTTTCCACACTTAAAATTGTTTTAGCAAGTGGGAAACAAAGCTGATGGCTTGGCTCTTCACATTTGTCTGAAATCATTCTAGTCTGTCCTCATTCTTCCTGAGTAGTGCATTCTAACATAACTCTCAAAAGAAGACAAGTATTTATTTCATCGCGAGAACAGTAGACTGGGATAGCTTTAGAGGAACAGCATAGCAATACCTAAGGTTTCAAATGGTGGCATTGTAGAGAACCAGCCCCCACACGCCCCCCACCTAACCCCTACACTCACAACTGCATCCTTCCCTACCTCACATCAATGCTGGATATGGCCAAAGAGGAGGGAAAGCGTCCCAAGGAAGGCAAAGGAGTCAAAGGCATCCCTACTCCCACAATTAGGAGTCCCATAAACACACCAAGCTAACAGCCATACATATGGCTGCAGATGACCTAGTGCAGAACACTGAAGGCCCTGTGCTCGCCCCTGCAAACTCAGTGAGCCCATATGCACCCTGTTTGGTTGATCCAGTGGCCTATGTTCTCCCCGTGTTCTCCATCTCCTCTGACTCCTACAATCTTCCTACTCACTCTTCCGTAGGATTCCCTATGCTCCAAGAGATGGAGACCTGCAATTTAGAGTCTCTTTCTACATAGTGTATGGCTGTGGGTCTCTGTATCTTCTTCCACACGTTGTGAGAGGAAACCTCTCTGATGGTAATTGGACAAGGCAACAATCCATGAGAACAGCAGAATGTCATTGGAGATCTTTTTTATTTCATTTATTTATTTTTATTTTTATTTTATTTTTTGCCAGACATGTTTGGTTCTAACCTAGGTGTCTGGTTCCTCGCCATCTGGGCAATACAGGGCATGGGCTCTCTCTCATAGGTTGGGCCTCTCAATATAAAGCAAACATTGGTTGGCCACCCTCACGTGTCCTGAACCACCACAGTGCATCTTGCAGTCAGGACAGATTGTAAATGGAGAGTTTTGTGGCTGGGTTGGTGTCCAGGTTTGACTTGCTAGAACCTGGAGAGTGCTTCCCATGCCAAAGAGACTAGAACATAGAGGTGAAGGCTCCAGGCAGGCACTAATTCAACCTCTGAACATTCATTGATCTGTGTGGATGTTGTCCTTGGCAATGGTGCCCTGCTGCCAGTTCTCAGAGAGAAACCCTCTGTCCTAGCATCAACCTGGGTTATTTGGGGATTTCCACAGGGGGACCTCCTTGGCCAACAACTTGACTCAATGCAACTCATCACTGGAAGCCTTGCTTGATTACAAGCTATGACCAATTGAAAATCCATCTCTAACACTACAAGGACAGTAGGATCACCCTCATAGATTACAGGAAGTTTCCACTGCTCTTGGTTTCTTCACTGCCTCCAAAATGCTTCCCAATTCCAGCCATCTTTCCCCACACTCTCTCCCTTCATCCCATCTACCTCCACTCATATCTCATCCCTCAGCTCCTGGCCTACATATCCCAGTCTACCAGCAAAAAATTATTCTTTCCCCTTCTACAGAAGATGCATGAATTCCACTGCAGCCCTCCTCTTTACCTAACCTCTCTGAGTGTACAGACTATAGCTTAATTATCATTTACTTAATAGCTAATATCCCTTATACGTGAGTACATACCATATTTGTCAAGTGATATCCATCTTTCTGAGGCTAGCTTAATTTTGCTTAACATGAAGATCTCTACTTTTATTTGTTTTCTTGCAAATAATATAATTTTACTCTCTGTTACTGAATAAAGTTCCATGGTGTACAGATACCATGTTTATTCATCTGTTGATGGGAACCTGGGCTGATTCTCTGATTGGGCTATTGTGAATAATCCTCCAATAAGCGTGAATGTGAGAGAATCCCTGTGGTGCAATAACTGAGACTTCAAGAATATAACTACAAGCACTGTGGCTATATCATGTGGTAGCTCATTTTAGTTTGCTTGTTAATTTGTTTGTTTTTACTGATTTCCATAGGGACTAAATTTACTTTCCTACCAGACTGAATAAAAGTTCCTTTCCCTCTCTCTCATTTAGCATTTGTAGTTTTCTCTCTTGATGATAGCCATTCTGATTATGGTGAGATAAAACCTCCTTGTAATTTTGATTTGCCTTTTTCTGATAACTAAAGATGCTCAACATTTTCCCATACATTTACTGGGTATTTGACTGTTCTGTGATGCTGAATCTTTAGAGTCTCAAGACTTCAAAGACAGATTTATAAGAAAAGGAAAGCTTCCAAAGAACTTATTGTCCATTCGAAATCTTTTTTCTTTGGGTTAAAATGATCAATTCCAATGAATGAGAAATGGAGGATTTTTTTCAAATGTCTTTGCTTTCTCTGGATCATTTTTTGTTAGATTTTAGTATTAAGTCTTTGTGATTTTACTACCTATCTATTAACTGGTCTCTTGCGAGAACAGCCCTACGTTCTAAAATTTAGATGTGAAATAGATCTGAATATAGCTGCATTGTGGTGTGCTGGACATGCACACATATACACATGTGCAGACTCCTTATTCTGTTACATCCTCACCTTTACATCCGCAGCACACTACCTACTTGTTGGGTAACAAGCTTTGAATATAATTTGGAAAACAGGGTAAAAATCTTCCCTAGTGATAGTTTCAGTAGCCTCAGTGTCTCTGACTTCCTGTCCCCTCTTTGTTCCTCAGTGATTAAGCTTGCTATGTAAGAGAGGAATCAGTAGCGAAAATGTTTCTGGATCCCGGCTAGTCCCTTTGATTAGCATCCTTTCTTCTCTGGCTCACTAACCATATGGTGAAAACAACTAGCCATGATTGTGGTTTCAAATCTAAAGAATGATACTATTTGTTCATTCCTGCAACCTGAAGCAAGCATCTGGTGGTTAGAGCTTCCTGAAATAACAGAAAACATGAAAGACCAAAAAAAAAAAAAGCACTTCAGTGCTCAGGGGTGAAAACATGTAGACAAGATTAATCCACAGTGTAAGTTAGTCCATTTTATTAAAAGGATGGGAGCCAGGGGGAAGGGGTCTCTTCAGAGGACTCAGAGGACCTGAATCTCAATCCCCAGGATACACATAAAGCTATGTAAGGCAGCATACATATGTAATCCACACCTACAGTGAGATGGGAGGTAGAGACAGGATGCACCCCAGAAGCTTGGGAGCCAGGGACCTGACTGCAGCTGTACATCACCAAACAACAAAGAGAGCCTGCCTTAAACAACATGGAAGGTGGGGGCTGATGCCTGAGTTTGTTCTCTGACCTCCACACGGATGCTCCCCACATGTGCTACGGCACATGAGCACCCTCACTCTCTCACACACATGCAAGCATGCAAACACATCTACACACTATATAAACACACTGTACATGCATACAAAAGATACTTCTACTTCTTTTAATGTAAGAATTGGAAACGGTGCCCAAGGCTTAAGGCTCCCATCCCTTTTCCCTCATGTTACAACTAGAAATAAACTATATTTAGTATTCTTCATCAGAAGAAGAAAATATGCATTGCACGTCTCCTTATCTCTGTCGCATGTGAGCTCAGAAGCGTCCCAGTTTCTGCCCACTATTAGATTTATGCATTTTGTTACTTAAAATTATGTTTTCCACATTAAACGTCTGTCCCATTTTCCCCTGTATATTATTTTAAGATTATTCTGGCTTACACTTTCCATTTCCAGACAACACTAGGCAAAGAATTTGAAATAAAGATATACTGTTCATTTTTCAGTGGTGTTCATTTGAACAAGTATTGAACAAGGTTCATTTTTTTTATTGGGGTCGTGTAACAATTAGTCTGCCAGAGTTGCCATGAGAAAATACCACCAACTGGGTGTCCTAAACACCAGAAATGTATTCTTTGTAGTTCGTTCTGGCGTCCAAGACCAAGATGTCAGCAAGTGAGGCTCTTCTGGAAGCTTCTCCAGCTCACAGGCAGCTGGCTCCTTCCCAAGCATGTCCCCACATGGCCTTTTCTCTGTGCCTGCAGAGTCTTTGCTGTATCTGCATCCCCCTGTGGGGACACCAGTCGTATTGGGTTATACTTTTATGGCTTGATTTAACCTGAATTTCTCTTCTAAGTCTCTTTTAATATAGTCACACAGTGAGTTAGGGCTTCCATGGGTGAATTTAGAATGAATGCCGTTCACAACAGGTAGCAATGTGGCTTGTCAAATGTCTTTAATATCTTCCCTTTAGGGAGAAGAGAAAAAAAAATCTCAAGAAGAAAACTGATAAAATTCACCTTTCCATGTGAACGTTGTCTGATATACAAATTTATATGAATCTGCAAATCACTTGGATAAGGATATTATTTATGAGACAATAGGTAAATTGAACATGAAGTCTCGGTTAGCTGTGGCTTTGCAGTATTTCAAGGAATACACTGAGACTTAACACAGGGGCAGGAGAGTAGGTGTGATCATACCAGCTGCCTTAGAATGTTCCTGAATGTTCAGGGACAGCATGCTTACAACATCGTATTCTCAGTACATTTGACTAGGACTTGCCAAATTTAACAAATCAAAATATAGGGTGCATATTTCAACTACAGAAGAAAAAAAAAGATGGTTGATTTATTCATTTATGGCAAATGCTAACCTCATTTGATAATTGGGACACACCATTCCATAAAACTCCATCATGGGGTATATTTACCCTTAAAAAAAAATAAAGAACAAGTATTTGGTATTTGTGTAGAATTCACTTAACTGTGGGTGCTGTGTGATTGTTGTTTGTTTGTTTGTTTTTCTGGCAAACTTAAATTATGTTAAAGATCGAATCTTTGGGGATGGGGGTGTGGAGAGGTGGCTTAGACTCCACAGTCTCTTTCACACGTGGCTTGTGTGAGAAGCTTAAGGAAAAAAATAAAAATAATGACACCTTTCCCCTTTCCTGCCCTCCACCTACCCACCCAGTTACATTGCTTTCACTAACTTCATAAATGTAATTTTCTAGTCCTTATTACAAGGTTTTTAAAAGACCTATGCCCCCTAAAGCACGGAAAACCTAGGCGTTAGGCTCCTGTCCAAGCTGCTGCCATGATAGATGACTACAATATATCATGTTAAAATATTAAAATCAGTTATGTACCCAACTCTGCAGCTGAAGTATTTTCGTGTCTCTAGCAAGGCCCCATCATCTCATCGTGTGGCTACACAAGTAGACTTCAGATACTAATTCTTCATCTCTGAACATCTCACTCACCTGTAAAAGCAGAGGACTGGATTTAAGTTGTTTTCCCAAGGGTCCTAACAATCCCCTCCAGACATCTCTGAAGTGAGGGTTTCGCTAATTCTCTCATTTGCCTTATGAAGCCTAAATTGTTCCAACTTCAGATGAATCTTTTTTTCGCTTGAAGTTCATCGTGTTTCAATTGTTAAATAATTAAGGATTATAGTACTGGAGATTTTCACCTTTAATAGATGTTTCCCAACCCATAAATTCATCAATGATGAAAGAAAATACAGACTTTATTCTCTGCTCCTCCCCCACACTTCCCTTAACACAGATTTTGTGCACATTGCGAGCTCAGATGCTGTGCGCATGAAAATGCTGATGATGTTGAAACAGTCCCACAGTGGCGGGTTCTGACTGATGAAAATAATTTTGTTGGAACTGAAGCCTATCTCCCCGGTTTGAGTTAGATGGACCCGCTTCTTGTTCTCTACCGCCATCTAGTGGCACAAGGGTCGCCACATCTGTGCAACATGGCAATTCGGAGATTACTACAAATTGAATGGATGAATTGTTTTATTCTTGTCATCACAGTAAAATGGGATTTACAGAGTGTTTCAACAGATAAAATGTAATAAATGTTAATAAAAGTTAAGTATAACACAATGACAGATGTTAGCATCTAAGCAGTATAAATTTGTGCAATTTAATCTTTTTATGATGTTCAGACATAAACTTGAACACTGAAGGAAAAGATGCAATGTACCTTAACGGGTGAAAAATAGAACTTTTTATACACCTCTGATTTTGTATCATGGCAAAGATTTAAAAATTAGTAATAATAAATGTAATCAAGGCTGAGGAAAAGCAAGAAAATTCCATCCTCTTAAATGTGGAGTTGGTACCGGCTATTCAGCCTGTTTAACCATTTGTCTTCAACTAGAATAGAGCTTTAGCCTCATTATTATTTATAAACGTAATACAGTGCTTAATGAGTGTTGAATAACATTTAGTTTTTAATGTCCCATAATCTGGAACTTTCTCCAAATGGCATAATAGTGTGTTTAATTGTGTGAATCTAAAGTAAAAATAAATTTCTCTAATGAATGAAATAAAATCCTTCTAAAATGAGACTTTTCCCCCATGAAAGCTTTTTTTTTCCTGAATAACAATTATCAGGGGGAAATTTCTGCCATTTAACATTATCCAAGCTCTCTATTCTAATTTAAAGCGTCAACAGTATTATCAAGCACTTAGGAAAGGCAAACAAGAGACCTCTGAACAGAGTGCCTGTGTCTTAATATACTTGGGAACCATCTGAGAAATATCCTATTTGTTTTTTCAGGGAGGGAAAATCCCTATACGGTGGACAGCCCCAGAAGCTATTGCTTACAGAAAGTTCTCCTCAGCCAGTGACGCGTGGAGCTACGGGATTGTCATGTGGGAGGTGATGTCCTATGGAGAGAGACCGTACTGGGAAATGTCCAACCAGGATGTAAGTACCTGGACACTTCTGCCATTTTGTGAGATGGGGAACATCCCTCTCTTTCAATTCTCTCTCAGGTTAACCCTTGTCTTGCTGACAGTTTCATAGGAGACTAGAGGGAGAAGGGACCTGAGAATATGCAGAAGATTCTAGCCCTAGTTGACTGGGTGAGCTGGGCTTTGTTCCATGCTGGGCACACATCTTACCTGAAACACTCTCAGCACTGCTTACCTATAGTTAAACAAAAGAAAGAGTAATATTGACTTTTTATTTCAACCGTGGGGCAATTCCGTGTACCACTGCAAAGTCCAAACCAGCCTAAGCTAGATTTAGACTTTCAAGGGAGAGTGAATGCTTTAAGGCACTATCAGTAAATGTCATCTCACAAGGTCCCTTTGAGATACGTAATCTTTCGTGTCATCTTTTTTTTTCCCTTTGGTTGTTTTATCTGTAGCAATTACATTTGTGGTTGATAACATTACAGAACAGAATAGTTCATACACGTAGCCTCTATGATCTGCCTGCAGTCATAGAGACAGTAATCAGAATAACAGACATTCCAACAATGGAAGAGGGCGATGTCAGAGCAGACAAATGTGGGCCTCGTCTAAGAATCCAGGGCTGTTAATTGTCTTGCCTTCTCCAGTGCACCTTGTGGTTTCTAAAGCTATAGCGATTGGAAGTAAACACTGATATGATTTTGAATGTCCATAGATGCAAAGATAGCTAGTTACTGGACTGTAAATCATCCCTAAACATACACGAAGCATAACCAGTGTAGCATCACATTTCTTTACTCCAACTAAAAACTTACAGCCCCCCCCCTTACAAACCTCCACACCTCACATTTTTCTAGTACAGATTCCAGTTTCTGCACCTTTTGTAGTTGTGCAACAGCTACAGAGTCTTTCAGTTTCACAGATTTGTTTTGTTGTTGTTGTTGTTGTTGTTGTTGTTGTTGTTGTTTCAGACAGGTCTCACTATGTACTCTGGTTGACCTGGAACTCACTACATAGACCAGGCTGGTCTCAAACTCCAAGAGATCCACCTGACTCTGCCTCCTGAGTGCTGGGATTCTAAAGGCATAAGTGTGGTTAGATTTCTGGCCACAATTGATGCTTCTACTAACATAGAGAATTGCTTTTGCAACTGAGTCCTGCTTCACTGTCTAGAAATCTACTGACTGATCATGGAGAATGCCAACACCGGATACCTATAAAACAGCAGGGAAAAGACCACATGAGCAGTCATTGCGCTTGAAAGCACAATGTCAAACACAAAGCCGGGATAGCAGGGTCCCCCAGAACATCTGGAACATCTGGAACACACAGTGTGCATTGCCAGCAACCTCTGTACCATACCCATCACTGGGGCATTTTAGAGCCGTGTCATGACGAGAATTCTGTATTCTCTAGGAGAGTTTTATGTAATGAGCCTCTCACCCTGTGACTGAACCTTTTTGTTGTTTGGGGGGTGGTTGTTGTTTGTTTGTTTGTCTGTAGTGGATGTCAATTCATAAAAGCCTTTTCCAGCACTTCCTGAGTTAAACTTCCAACTAGAAACTTGTTCCATTACTACCAGAGCCTCCACTTTGGATTATGCTTTTGTTTTATTTTTTGTTGCTTATTTGTACTTCTTAAGAACCAGGTAGCTACGTCCTGTAAGCCCCAAATTCCGTCACTATAATACCCACTTTAACCCTGACGCATTGCTCTCATATGTATTCTGTCGAGGGTAAACTAATCCATCCCAGCAATCCCAGAATCGATTTCTCTTCAGCACTGCTTCTTGTCTAGAGTCTCGCGATAATGGGTTCTTCGCGCTTTTAGATTGCAGCCGTGGTAAACTTTTATAACAAGCCATGGCCATGGCCGAGGAAAGCAAGGAATGACTGTGACTTGTATGTTGGTTTGTTTGAGTTCACACAGCTTCCTGTTTGGGACTGGTGATCTCCTGCCCCTGTAGAGTCCCTGTCTGAACAGTTAGGAGAAAGACTAGAAATGAAATAAATAAGCAAAAGTATAATATGTGGCCTGACACTAATGGGAATAAGACAAATGAGGAAGATAAGACCCTCCGGGCTTGGATTTGATTTATTTTATGAGACTCTCTCATGAAAGTCATTCACTTAAAGCAATAAGAGTCCTAATTAGTCCTTCTTATTAGACACCCAGAGGGAGCCATTCTAATAGAAGGCTGACCAAGAGGAAGAGCCATTTCTTGAGTTTCCTGATCCCTAGAATTTCTTTCCTCCTGGGACCCATTGCAGGCACAGATTTGGCAAGCATAGCCATGCTGATGTGGACTCTGATTCGGTCACGTAAGCTGCTTAGACTTTGAGAGTGCCTCAGTTTCATGAGTTAATTAAAAAATAAAGACATGAGTTAAGGTCTTCCCAATGTGCCTTCTCATCATAAGATGCTGTAATTTTATAATCTGTGAGGAGATGCTGATAGCAAAGAAAAGACTCATGGTCTCCCTTCTCCAGTATAGCCTTCTCCCGATCTCTGCTGAGCTGCCAAAAGTAGACAGGATTTTCATAAAGCAGAGCAGGTACAAGTGAGGATGCCAGACCACAAGACAGATTGCTTAGGGAGGCAGCTTCTATGGGGAATGGCCCAATTGTGCCATTTCAACTCAGACGGCCATGTAAATTGTCCTTAATTGTTGCCTAGAATGGTCCAGAGCCTGCTTTCAGCCTCTTCCTGCCTGGATTGTGCCCAACAATTCGCCCAGCAGTTCTGGCCATAGATCTTGATGATCAGCATCCAATATGACCATTTAGAGAGTGATTTTGTCTATTAAGCCTCATTTGGCCACATGGGCTCCATCTGGAGCAGGAGAGGATACTACAGCCAGGAATCACCTGACACCAAGCCCGTTCTCATTTGTTCTCAACACCAGGCTGAACTTTTTCTCCACACAGAGCCAAAGGAGGGTCTCAGTGGCCGTGGTTTCCCTGTCTTCTGTGTGTGACCAAAGGATATTCAAGGAAGAGTCTGAGGGGGGAGGGTAGATTTGGGGGCTGAATTGGGGGAGTCAAATCTTAAGGCCTTTGGATCTACACATTACTAGATGGAAGCAGAATGAGCTAAAATCTTTTATGTTTCATGAATACCTTCCTCTGCTACCAGAAAGGAAGCTGGAATTCTGTTTATCTCAACATATTGGAAGTCAGCATATCTGCAATGGGTCCAGTAACCCAGATTCACGTTTAGAAGCAGAAATAGCTTGATAAAAAATTCTCTGACTGCTCTGTCCAAATACTGGCGATTCCCTGTTTGTCCTTGATTCCTTATCCATGCAATCAAGGTGTAGTTTTACACTTGACCATTTCCAACCAAGATGCTTTCTAAGAAAAGTAATGAGACAGCGAGTAAAAGTCGAACCATGTTCTGTTTCCGTGTCTTATAGACTTTACTGCACTTTCGTGAGTTAACAAAGCTGTGGGCACAGATCAAATGGAACATTACAATGTTTTATGACTTTTAATGAGTTCAGAAAATTTCAGACAGTTTTTAGGAAATGGTTTCTCCCTTCGCCGACTGTGGTGTGTTTTATTACAATGAACAATTCTGAGTCGGCAGAATCTGTGTTAGTGAATAATATAATGAGTTTCCCAAAGGTCAGTGGAATTGTACATTAGGGAATGGAAATGAGGAAGGGGGAAAAAAAAGCCGAATGCAGAGAACTATCGTATAAAAAAAAATAACAAAATATAATAGCAGGTGCCAGCTGCTCAGGCACTCAGCAAGTACTTATTAAACATGTGCCACTCACTAGACCAGGTGTGCATGTGGGACAAGGATGTGGGAAAATCAGTCCTCTGCGGTGTTAAATGAAATAAACAAAGCACAGAAAGACAGGTGCTGGACTCTTTCCCACACAGGGCAGCTAAGAAGATAATCACATAGCACTACCTAGCACTTAAGACTCTAAGAAGGAACACGAAGAGGTGCATGCAAGGAGGTCAGGCACCGGGTGCCAAACATATTCAAGTCAGGGAAACGATGTCTAGTACTCTCGGTGGCACATTAAGGTAACTACAGGATATAGCAGTGATTATATATTGGGAGGGGGTGTTCTATGTGTTTGTGTGTTTGTCCTGATTTTATTTTTGAGACAGGGTTTGTCTATGTAGCGTTGGCTGTCCTCGAACTAGCTCTGTAGACCAGGCTGGTCTTGAACTCAGAGATCTACATGTCTCTGTCTCCCAAGTGCTGGGACTCAAGCCATGGAGCCACTACACCTGGATTGATCGAATATTTTGAAAAGAACTAGATTGAGAGAAGCTTGAAGATTTCCAAGGCATAGAAATGACAAGTGGTTGCAGAGGTGGAAATGTTAATCCCTCTGACTGAGCATCACGCACTAGACACCTGTATGAAATTCTCACTGAGTTCCATAAACATAAAAAAAGAATTAACGAGACATATCTTTCAATCAAGGTGTCCATTATTTAAGTATAGAGTTGGTGTCCTGGTACATTATTAGTCCTACATCCATATCCGATTAGAATAACACTCATCAAGGGATTATGATGTTCTTTCTTCTTTTTAAAAATGTAATAGAACACTGTATGACTACAATATAGTTATTTAAAATATACATACCACAAAAGCATGCCAGCTCTGTTATGGAAGGTTTTTCTGATCACTAAAGAAAGGAGCTCAATGCAAACTAACTTGAACAAAAAGACTTTTCTTTTTTTTTAATCATGAAACAGCAGGTTGATTACCCCAACTGAATCTGGGTGTGCCAGTGCTTTCCTGTGGGCCTGGGTTTCTAGACTCTTTCTCTCTACTCACCACATTCTTTGCTGCCTCCTGCTCTGGGGCTCAGGATGTCAGGCTAGCTTCAGCACTACCATGAATCCTTTCTAAACTTCACAAGCCAAACTCAATGTTAGGGAAGAATGTCTGGCTCAACCTTGATCTACACCCACATCAGAGAAGCAAATACTGTCACCCAAGCTAGGTCTCCATGCCTGCCTTCTCCACTCCGAGGTGGATGGAGCACTATGACTGCAAATTGTCCCACGGTCACGTGGAATGAGAGGATCGCAAGTGGAAGGACATTGTGCAGCCAGAAGATAAGTGAGGTTCCTTGGTTGGCTTGTTTGGTTTCATTTTTGTACACCCGTTGGGGATATTTGTCATTTAATTGCAACTTCATTGCAGTCTCACTTTGGTGTGATACCAAAACGTTAATGGAGCATCACTGCATCCTAATCTAATAACAGAGCAAACTGGGAAGACCAGTGTGCCTGCAGGGTCTCTCAACATCAGCGTCCTCATCAGGATTTTGGGTTGAGGTTTGTCTTGAACTTTGGAGTTGATACTTAGCCATAATATCAACCTCTATATACGGGATTGCAGTAGCATTCCCCTTCTAAAATAGCCACCACCACCCCACCCCCAAAAAGGCCCTGGTTATTGTTTTGTCAGAGATGGGTGACAAACATCACTCCCAGTTAACCCCAGTTAAGAGTCACTGACCATATAGTAGAAAGCTCTGAGTTCTGATCCCAGGCTCATGGCTGACTGAACACTTAGGCAAGTCATTTAAGCTTTCTGAGATATCATTTTCTGGAGTTCAAAATAACTAATTGTAGAAAGTGAAGAAATACAAGGTAACTCACTTATAGTACCTGGTACATATACATTGTTTAACTAATCCTGGGTAGTGAGATTAATCCTGGATTTTATATATTTACTATAAATCACCTGTTTTGTTATTGTTTTGCACAGTTTGGTTTTTTTTTTCAAGTATCAAACTTGATTGGTACATTAAGATATCTTTTTTGGTTTTCATTTTGGTTTTTCGAGACAGGGTTTCTCTGTATAGCCCTGGCTGTCCTAGAACTCACTCTGTAGACCAGGCTGGCCTCGAACTCAGAAATTCACCTGCCTCTGCCTCCCAAGTGCTAGGATTAAAGGCGTGCACCACCACTGCCTGGCACATACAGATATCAAACTACAAAAACATGCAGAACATTGGAGTAACAGACTAAATATTTAAAGGAAACAAAAATTTAAAACATGAGAAGAGTGAGTCTTTACCTGTCAATCTTGAGTCTAAATGAATAACATTTCCTCATTAAAAATACGGTCAAGGGTGCTGAAGAGATGGTTAACATAAAACAGCTATTTTAGGCGATTAGTTTGCTTAAGAGTCGAGATGGTTTTCTGAGGTAAATCCCATTATTATTTCATTTCCAGATAAGAGAACTGGAGTCTAGAAAGAATCGGTGATCTATCCAAGTTGTTGGGGAGTCATGGAATTGATGTTTAAGTCCCTGCTTAATCCAAAGTGCTTGCTTTTACCACTCAATTGTAAAGTAGACATTCAGGATTCGAAGGAGTTTACACACCACGCTTCCTAATGAGACCAAAGCATCTTTAATTGTGCATGCAACTCCATCACACAGAAGCATTTGTGTTGCCTCCTACTTGCAAAAGGATGCGGGATAACCTATCACTGTTGAGATATATATAAAGCCACATTGCAGTTTTCTTGTACCTCGACGTTAATATTTTATGAAATGCACTATCCTGTTGTTACATTTTGTACAAACAATTCAGTCAAATTTTAATGAATGGCAGAACTATCCCATTGCCCAAAAGAGTTCCAAGGCAGATGGAAGAGGGAGGGGGATTTCTTGCTGCTTTTAAGCATGCAAAGTTTATCTTTCATTTCTGTAAGGTAGATCAAGGTAATGTTGTATGCTATTTTCATTCAAGTTCAGAATCATTGAAATTTACTACCTGTGGGAAGACACGGTGGTACACAAGTTCCAAAGATGGCACCAAAGGCAGCGCTCTTCTCCGCTCTTAACAATTGTAATGAGCTTCACGGGGGGGGGGGGGGAGGCAAAATATGAACAGCAAGAAGCAGGAAATAACCAAATCCACGGAGTCAGTAGGTGGGGGAAAGGTCATCTTCACTTAAATGAGCAGCAACTTCAGTAGAGCTAATGATCTGACTGCTACACTGTAGTCTGGGGTTTTGTTTTGTTTCCCTGACTGGGGGAAAAAAGCCTTTGAAATGCAGATGTCTCCTAGGTGCTTAGGTTCTACCACTAAGCTCATCATTTTTCTCTAGAAGACTTCAGAAACAATCTCACGGGCTGGAGAGATGGCTCAGGGGTTAGGAGCACTGAATGCTGTTCCACAGGTCCTGAGTTCAATTCCCAGCAACTACATGGTGGCTCACAACCATCTGTAATGTGATCAGATGCCCTCTTCTGGTGTGTCTGAAGACAGCAACAGTGTAATCATATACATAAAATAAGTAAATCTTTTAAGAAAGAGAAAAAAAACCCAATCTCATTTGAAGCTACTTGGAGAAAGAACAGTGCTGCCACGATGTGTTTGGTTTTCACTACCTAATTTTTTAAAAAGCTTTGCATGAGGAGGAGGAGGAAGAAAGAGAAGAAGGAGAAGAAGAAGAAGAAGAAGAAGAAGGAGAAGGAGAAGGAGAAGGAGAAGGAGAAGGAGAAGGAGAAGGAGAAGGAGAAGGAGAAGGAGAAGGAGAAGGAGAAGGAGAAGGAGAAGGAGAAGGAGAAGGAGAAGAAGAAGAAGAAGAAGAAGAAGAAGAAGAAGAAGAAGAAGAAGAAGAAGAAGAAGAAGAAGAAGAAGAAGAAGAAGAAACATTGATGATGACAACAACACAGGTCACAGGTGCTTTCCCTGTAGATTATTTTCTGATGCTCAATTGAAGGGGCAAGGCAGGATATATCTCTAACTCTCAGGTTTTTTATGAAACTTTTTTGAATGTGATGTGTTTGGAAACATCATTCTGGAATTTAGGGAAGAAGAAAGTATGTTTTCTGTATTTCTTGATTGCCCCCCATAATTCTATAACCCTTCTCAGTTAGGGGTCAGCACTGCAGCCAAGACCGCAGGATGTACAGAATCCACTTGCCTAGAAATGCAGCGCGATTTTATGACTCAGAGACTCCAGTTCATTTTCAATTTTTTTTTCCCTCTGATTAGATTTTCCAAACTCGACTGTATTATGTAATGGTCCCTGTGTAATGATCTGTGTAAGATACAGTAAATTGCTAAAAACCCATTCCTATTATTTCAACCGTCCATTTTACAGAGGGAATTTTTGCCTTGATTTGAATATGTATTCTACTGAAACAATTTCCAAAATGGCCTCGTCTCCTCGGCTTTTTCAGTAATTCACACTCTTGGTGCGCAGGCATTTGGTTGAGAGGCAGCATTTTAATTAAATGAGCACTAATTGCACCTGCATGAGGGGTGAATGCCTGCTTGAGAGACAAAAGGAATAAGGAATATGAAAAAAAATACAGTGAATCACAATTGTAAATAAGACAGTGTAGCAAGTAGAAGAAACTAGGACCTCATATGTGTTACTGCTACTCGGAATTTTTAAGGAAAGAAAGGATAATTTTCCTAACTACATGATCACAAAACTAGATAACATACAACATCCACACTGTTTCTAACAGGAACAAACAAATAAACACAAACAATCAGCTACACCTTTGATTTCCACTCAAAAGAAGTATATTAGATGTTTTTGGGCTCCTGTGGTCTTTTATTTGTGTTCTCTGATGATCATTTCCATAAAAGGTACTTTAAATTGTCCTTTACATTTGCACTCAGCTCCTTTTTTTTTTATGTATAGATCTTAAACAGCTTTAGCGAACTAAGGACCAGTAATATTAAAAGTTGCCCAATATGTTTCTGAATTCACAATGAAGTTCCAAAGTAGAGAAGTTTGCTTATTCCTACAAGGGAAATGGCTGTAAGAAATGAGGATACTGCCCTCTGTTTTAAAAAGTTAAATAAGTTAGTCTGGTACTTGATGTTCATATTTCTAAGAAGTATAAGCCACAGTAAAACAAAACAAAACAAAACAAAACAAAACAAAACAAAACAAAACAAAACAAAACTGTGTTGTTGCCCAAATCTTTCTATTTTTTGTTTCCATCCTTGTCTGGGTGTTTGTTTCCGTATGGAGGCATCGACAGCTCTTAGGAAACAGCTCTGTATTAAAACCAATCCACTTCTGAATGCTGAAGAACCTGAGGTTTAGAGCCCTTAGCAAGGCTCCTGCAGCGTCAGGATCTCTGCAGATGGAGCTGCTAGTATGAAAAGTTCAATTGCAGGCAGAATAGAGTGCTTGTTTCCTTATTAGTAACAGAGCTTTGTCTGTGAGCGCTGCTTGGGCCTTCAATACTCCTTTATTGACACTGCTACAAGCTCATGTGAAGTACAGGAAAGGTCTTTATGTACCTCTGTTCCCGGAGTGACTTTCTTATTATTTTTTCTTATTAAAATATAATCACATAATTTCCCTGTATTCCCTTTGCTTACTCCAACTCTTCCCATGTCACCTACACATGCACGTTCCCACTTCCTTTAAATTCCTGGCTTTCTCTCCTTTGATTGTGATATACTGTATAAATACATAAATACAACCTGCTGAGTCCATTCAACGTTGCTTGCATGTACATAAATTTAGGGCCAACCACTTGACATTGGACAGTTACCCAGAAGCCCCTCCCTGGGAAAGACCACCTCTCTGGCTCTCAGCATTCCTTAGTTGTCTGTTATCTTTAGTAGAAGGATGAGGCCCCATGAGATTTCTACATTAGCGTGTTTATTGGTACTGTCATTGCTCAGGTCTTATTTAGGCAGCCATCCTATTGAGGTATCACAGACGTAGCTTTCCTGTCATTTCCAGGAGTCACAAACCGATAACAGATTCCCTGATCTCCAGACTCATGTAATCCTCATCTTCTGCAATGTTCACTGGGCTGTAGCTATGTTGGAGATGTGTCCACCGGGACTGAGCACCCATGATTAGCTGTTGCAATGAGAAGTTTCTTTAGTGAGGCATAGGGGCCACATTTGTCTGTGGGCATAAAAATAAGTACTTAGAAAGTAACACAGAATTATGGTACTTCAGTAAATTAGGGATAAAAAGTTCTTTAAGATCCATGATCCCACTTGCTACTGAGTAATTGGCTAGGTTTTCAGTACCAGGCATGATTTCTCTGCTCTTCAGTATGTCTTAAATTAGACACATATTAATTACTTCCAAGATGTAAGTTCCACTACTGAACCTATAGAGGTATCTTGCCATGGGTATCTTGCCATTCTGGGCATTGTGTTTCATGGGCATCACAGATGGATAGCGCTATTCATTGCTTCCCTCCATTGGCAACATGCATAGCACCTTCTGGAGCTACAAAAGTTAGTCCTCCAGGAGGAAGCTTTTGAGAGTGACTTCCAATTGTTAGAAATAATGATTGTCCAAAGTTGTCAGTAACAACTATTTAATCTATGAGAGTCTTGTATTTCATAACACTTATTCATCTCCTCATTCAGCAACCTACTCTGGCACAAATATACTCCATCTTATACAGGCTCAACTGGTCTGATAGAAGACCCAAGTTCGAGTCTCATCACACACACATGGTGGCTCACAACTGTCTATAACTCCAGTTTCAGAAGATCTGATGCACCCATACACATTTCAAAAGGACCCTGTTTTAGAAAATACTCATCATATTCACATACTCTTAGCTGCTTCACTAGATTATGAACTCCAGAATCACAGATATATATATATCATGTGTCATCTTTTATACTAGAATGACCAATGGTACATTTTAAGTGATCAATGTTTGTTTCTGATTGGGGTGAAAATTATTAAATATCCACAATAATATATGTTCATGCATCCAGTTTCAGGCAATTTTTGAAATTAGAGGGTGTTTTGTTTTTTGCGTTCTTTTCTTTTCTTTTTTCTTTTCTTTTTTTAACTTTATTTTTTTTTTACACTTCATATTTTATTCCACCCTCTGACTGTTCCATGTCCCATACCTCCTCCCCACGCCCCTGCCTCCACATGGATGTCCCCAACTCCCACCTCACCTGACCTCTAAACTCCCTGGGGCCTCCAGTCTTTTGAGGATTAGGTGCATCATCTCTGAATGAACACAGACCCAGAAGTCCTCTACTGTATGTTTGTTGGGGGCCTCATATCAACTGGTGTATGCGGCATGTTTGGTGGTCCAGTGTTTGAGAGATCTCGGGGGTCCAGATTAATTAAGACTGCTGGTCCTCCTACAGGTTGCCCTTCTCCTCAGCTTCTTTCAGCTTTCCCTAATTCAACAACAGGGGTCAGCTGTTTCTGTCCATTGGGTACAAATATCTGCATATGACTCTTTAAGCTACTTGTTGGATCTGTCGGGGACAGTCATTCTAGGTCCCTTTTTGTGAGCACTCCATAGCCTCAGTAATAGAGTCAGGCCTTAGGACGTCCCCTTGAGCTGGATCCCAGTTTGGGCCTATCACTCCACCTTCTTTTCCTCAGGCTTGGTTTTATACGTGTGAGTAACTTTAGACAAGTCTGGCTTTCCTGTGATTGAGTGTCTTAGCTATAAAATGACACTAAGAACTATAGGTACTCCATAGGTTTGTTTCAAAGATTGAAATCATAAACACATATCATTGGTAACTATAATTTTGGAAATGGGACCCAAAAGCTCTCAACAATTAGCTGGGTGTTTTTTGATCATCACCACTGGTATCCTGTTATGCTATTGCTCTATAACATGAGCTCTTGTTGGGTTTGACACCTGGCTTGAGCCCAGGTTTCAAATGAATTTTATGATATGTTAAAGAACTGAAGAAAACAAGAAACTAAGAACTCTGTAAGACAGAGAGTTCCCTAAGCAGGAAGTGAATGGGGCTCTTGGTCCTCCTACTTCCCACACAGGGCACCAATACTCTACTGGACTCCATAAGGTAGGAAGAGTTCCGCACAGCAATGCTACCCTCTTGCCTCTCCCAGCTCTTAGAAAAAGCAAAAACAAAAACACCATCAGCACAGAGGGAGTTCTCTGCCTGGCAGATGCCATGTGGTTTGGATGTGAAGTGTTGAGCATTTCCATGAGGTGTCTAGAAAGCCATGGAAAATAGAAATCCCTCTGGGGCTAAGAAGAAGATATGAGCAAAGGCTGAGCTTGTAATAAAGTTCTTTCTTCAGGCAGAGCCAGTCTCCTGTCACCTGATCGGTATCAGCAATCAACAAGACTCTGGATGGTGTCCGTTGATGACAGTTTTTAAAACTTACGATTGTGTTCTCTGGGTCTTCAAATGCTATCCTGCTTCCGCTGAATCTATCAGAAGTAGCTATTCCAAATCTTACAAAAAGATGTTCCTCTATCAAGACAAATAAAAAAATTATTTTAATAATTTCTGCTTAGACCATTAGCATTTAATGAGTCTAATAAGTGAGACACTATGTAAAACGACAAGAATGAAGAATCCAGAGGTGTAGTTCCTGCATTTGTGTATATGTAGCCTGAGGGAAAGCAATAGAAAAAGAAATACAATAAAAGTGATAGATACAATAATAGAGGTGTGCATACGATGCAAAAACATTCAGAAATGACGACTCATTCAAACATTACATTTTAAAAACTACAAAGTACGTGTGTGTGTGTGTGTGTGTGTGTGTGTGTGTGTGTGTGTGTGTGTGTGATTTACTGAGAATACTAAGTTTAGGGCCGGAATGAACAAATAACAAAAGATAACATGGTATAAAATTTGAGAAGAGAACAATCTATCATGAAGATTGAAGGCAGTAGCAAAGGAATTGAAGGAATAGCAGAGAACATCTGAAAGTCACAAGGAATTAAACACAGCTTCTAATTCTCCCACACAGTAGCTATGTGAATCTAGACAGGCCTCCTTACCTCTCCCAGCCTAGTTTTTATGATGTAAAAAGGAGCAATAATAGTAACCACCAGAGTCATTTTAAGCTGTAAACAGAAGAAAAAACAAGAACCTAGCACACAGAAAATGCTCAGTAAAGGCCACCTTTCCTTCTAACATGGCTTCACCTGCCGCTGTTTTGGTCTACGCACTTGCAATCACATAACCGCCAAATTGACTCTCCTGCTTCCAGGGCACAAATGTTCTCGAAAGCCATTCGGTCCTATTTTTTATAATTACTTCCATAAGCTATTCACAGTAATGGTGATTGATTTCGAGCATTTTTATCCATTTGTGTTTTACTAAAACATGTAACAAAATGACTTAAACCCAAGCCTGCATAGTACCAAAAGCAGTCCAAAAAAAAAATGAGAAAAATAATATTCAATAATGTAATATAAAATGTATCATAAAATAATATCCTTGCGGATTGACATATCCTGGGACTGAGAGAAAGATCTGTGAATAAAGGGCCTACTGCTCAGGCATATGGACCTGAGTTTGGAACTCCAACATTCATGTGTGAAGCTCATATAGGTCATGTATGAAGCTCATATATATATATATATATATATATATATATATATATATATATATATATATCATATACACTCATGTGTATATGATGGACCTGAGTTTGGAACCCTAGCATTCATGTGTGAAGCTCATATAGGTCATGTATGAAGCTCACATATGTATCATATACACTCATGTGTATATGACAGACCTGAGTTTGGAACCCCAGCATTCATGTGTGAAGTTCATATAGGTCATGTATGAAGCTAATATATGTATCATATATACTCATGCGCATATGACGGACCTGAGTTTGGGACCCCAGCATTCATGTGTGAAGCTCATATATGTCATGTATGAAGCTCGTATATGCATCTTATATATACACTCATGTGTATGTGCCGACATCTACCCATGACCCAGCATTGGGATGGAAGAGAAACACATGGATCCCAGGGGCTTGGTGGCAGGCAAGTCTGGCTAAAGTTTCAAGCTCCAGATTCAGTGGAAATCTCAAAATCAGAAGATGGTCAATGATAGAAGATACCTAAAGTCAATCTAGACTTCCTCATGACCAAACACAGGAAATTGTACGTACATACGCACACACACAAAGTATACAGTCACCAAAAATATGGATGTGTTCACAAGAAATTCTCTAAATACTGAAAAAGTTAGAACTTAGAAATTAAGAGGATCCTGAAGAAATATTAATGCTTCTTTTTTAACAACTTACCTCTGACGTAAATTCAGAATATTTTATGGTCATGTCAAATGATGTCAGTTTAAGAAGAAATTAAAATGAGATGTGTTTTTAAAAAAAATCATAAAAAAAGATAAGTTGATGGCCCTGCGACAGAATTCTTAAGAAGGTGATATTAACATTAGCAGTTTTATATTTTGATTGTTGGGGGGGGGGTGAATTTGACTGATGTCTGTCCTTAAATATGTTTGATCCTCGGTTTCCCTGCTTTTAAATTGGTAAAAAATAAATCTTCCCCATAAATGATATAAGAACAAATGTTCAAGTGACTACCTTTGATCTTCTCTTCAAAAGCTAACCTGTATGAATTCAGAATTGAATTTATTCCACATTTAGAAAATTCATCTTAGGAGGGGCTGGCAGGTAACACATTAAACTGGCAAAACATCTCCTTGGGGTTTTTTGGGGTTTTTTATGTATTTACATTTCAAATGTTATCCCCTTTTCCAGGTTTCCCCTCTGGAAACCCCCTATCCCATCCTCCCTCCCCCTGCTTCTATGAGGGTGCTCCCCCACCCACCCACCCACTCCCACCTCACCACCCTGGCATTCCCTTACACTGGGACATCGAGCCTTCACAGGACCAAGGGCCTCTCCTCCTATTGATGCCAGACAATGCAATCTTCTGCTACATATGTGGCTGGAGCCATGGGTCACTCCATGTGTACTCTTTGGTTGGTGGCTTAGTCCCTGGGAGCTCTGGTTGGTTGGTTGATGTTGTTCTTCCCCTGGGGTTGCAAACCCTTCAGCTCCTTCAGTCCTTTCTCTCGTGTCTCAGTGCTCAGTCCAGTGGTTGGCTGTGAGCATCCTTGTTATTCTTAATGCTTATGCAGATTCCTCTCTCAGGGGCTGTACAGGAAGTGGGAGTTTCAATTTAAATTAAGTGAATTAAAATTAACCCTGATCAAAACTTCAATCCCTCTGTCCTGTGAGCTACACCAGTGCCCCTAAGCGACTGGTCATTACCATGTCCTACAGAGAGAGCCTCTCCCTCGCCACCTTTTATACTCGCCATTGTAGCTTTTCCTGTTTTGAACCTTAGGACCTCTGGAGAAACAACTTCGTTGCCAGGTCGGTGTAGAACTAAGGGAAAACCCAGTTACCAAGGAGGAATGGAATATGTTACAAAGGGACAACAATGTTTTGTTTTGTTTTGTTTTGTTTTGTTTTGTTTTGTTTTGTTTTGTTTTGTTTTGTTTTGTTTTGTTTTTTAATCCACTGACCTTATAAAAGGGACAAAAAAGAGACCTGCCTGCTTGTTGCCTATAGTGTGCACTAAATGTGTCCACATCATGCTGCCTCTATGCTGTTGGCACCAGGGTTTAATTAAGGTAGTTGGGCAAGGGCTACAGAGATGGCTCAGCGGTTGTAAGCCTTAACTGTTCTTCCTGAGTTCAATTCCCAGCAACCACATGGTGGCTCACAAGCATCTATAATGGGATCTGGTGCCCTCTTCAGGTGTGAATGAGAACAGCATACACATAAATCTTAAAAAAATAAATAAATAAAGGATAGTTGAGCAAAGTTAAATAGAAGCAGTTTCTTAAGACTGTGATAGAACTAAACTAGGTGCTCACCAGCTGTGCATGCTTAAAGCATATTTTCTTCCCAGAAGGGGCCGCAGGTGCTATTGAGTTACCAGCAATTCCTCTTCAGAACTCTTAGGTATATACCTTTGCCTGGGCCCTGTGTACCTGTGTACCTGGGCCCTTAAGTAGTGTTCACTCTTACAAGTATTTTGGTTTGTCCTGCCTGCATATGAAGACGCTACACACATCTCGTTGTCACCAAAAGTAAGAGCGTGATCTGCGTGTGTTTGCATTTAGGTTATCTTGTCCATTGAAGAAGGTTACCGACTTCCTGCTCCGATGGGCTGCCCACCGTCTCTGCACCAGCTGATGCTCCACTGCTGGCAGAAGGAGAGAAACCACAGGCCAAAATTCACTGACATCGTCAGCTTCCTTGACAAACTGATCCGCAACCCCAGTGCCCTTCACACGCTGGTGGAGGACATCCTTGTGTAAGATGCATAACGTTGGTACTTTTTCCCCTGACAATCAAAATTGTTTTCAGGCTTCAGACAAGAACAGCAAGTAGAGGGAACCAGCTTGCCTTAGTTGCTGTCCAATTGTTGACCCTCTATAAACCTTATTTCGTTTATTATCTAATCAGATGAATTATTAACAAGAAGAGAATATGGATTTTTTTCACTAGAAAAAAAATGTCCCTTCTTTTCTATCTAAATCTCATCTTTCTGCATTATTTTATTTACATTTTTCTTATGTGGATCATATATACATATATGATATATATGTATGTATATATATATACTTTTATATATACTTATATATATATTCAAAGATATATATTTTTATGTATCAAAGATACATGCATACACATCAATATGTGTGTGTATATATATATATATATATATATTACTGATCCTCCTTTATCTTTATAAGTAGAATTTGTGTTCATGTGTGTGTCCTCTTCAATTTTCTTTCCATTCTTTGTTCTATCCTTCTATTTGAAATGGCAAGCAAGGCAAGATGATTTGTGAGTCACCAAAAGTGAGGATGTCCCGTGCTGGTCTGATCACATTCTGCTGTTGTTACTTTCCTCTCCCCAAATCAGAATAAGACGGGTGATGAGAAAATGAAGGCCCTCATGCAGCATTTTATAATCTTCAGTATAACTAACATAATCCACTCTCTTCTCTCTGAAGAACAGTAAGAAGGAGGAGCAGTGTGGAAGCAAAAATAATCCTCATCTAGGTCTGAAATATTGCACTTGAACTATCATCGATGTCTTCCTTTAGAATGGACTATAAATAACCAAAGCAAACCTTCCTGAATTACAAGACAGCTACAGGATATACCAACACTCAACTGTGGGTCACAGATTTGAGTCAGTATGGGGTTTCAGTAACAATAAGAGTAGGCTATGTAAGGGCTAGTTGAAACAGGCTTCTTTCACAGCTGAGCATGTAAGAGTTCACCTCTAAATCACTAATTGGCAGCCTCAGCAGAATGAAGCCAAGCATGAAATAGCTCATGATTCAGGTGTGGCTGCAGCCAGTGTCCTCTGATCAGCCCATCACAGGAAACTGTAAGGTGGAGACACAGAAAAGAAAAGCACTTTGGACTTCATCATTAAGGCAGTCAGTGGTCAGCCACTGAAGGATGTCTAAGCAAGAGAATGATATAATTACAGTTGTGCTTCTGGAAGACCACTAGAGTATTGACTTAGGCTATGAATGCAAAACAAGGAACAAGGTGGGAAATGGGGCCATGTGTGTCTTTTTAGAAACCCAATCTATCAAAGTTCAAGACCTAAATTATAAAACGAGAATACAGTTGAGATCAGGAGAGAAGAGAATGAATGTATTGGTTGGCAGTATATAATGCCTCTTGGTTCCCTGAACAAATATGGAAGGAAGAAGGAAAAAGTAGGTATTTGTTGCACTTCTATATTTGTGGGTGCGTGCGTGCGTGTGTGTGTGTGTGTGTGTGTGTGTGTGTGTGTGTGTGTGTGCGCGCGCGCGCACACACACACACAAAGGTATATTCTTGCTAAGAAAAAAAGAACAAGTTTTGGAGCAGAAATGAGATGAGTTGGAGCATTTTGGGTCAGAGGTGCCTGTGGGATAGTAGAGTGAAAATGCCACAGGTACGTACATATAGGTTGAATTTGAGGTTAAAAAAAAATCTGGGCTTTTGGACTTAGAGAGTTGGCTCAGCAATTAAGAGTCTATACTATTCTTGAGTCAGTTTCCAGTTCTTACACAGGGCAGCTCATGGCTTCCTAAACTTGAGCTGCAAGATATACAACCCCTTCTGGCCTTGGTATGAAGATCTTGAGCCATAGTGGCTATGGATTCCAGAAGATTGAATCTCCGAGTTCAAGGAACACACCTTTAATCTGGGCTACGCCTTTCATCTGGGATTAAGGGTGTGGTTGAACACACCTTTAATCTGAGCTACACCTTCTGCTGGAGACAATATAAGGACAATATAAGTTTCTACACTCTTGTGCACACACCTACATATAGACATTCCTGCACATACATAATTATTATTTTTTCAAATATCTAGGCTAGATGTGTGTATCTGAAATTGACCAGCATATAGATTAAAACTGAAGGCATCAGCACAGTTAAAATAACCTACGATGAATATAAAGACTGGAAATAAACAGAGAAAGAGAAGGCAGTTCTATAGAATACCAAGATTTAAGACATGATCCCAACATCCAATAAGCAAATGAAAATGATGAAGAAGAGCCAGACTGGTGATGCAGCAAACAGGGATGGAGCCACATTATAAAAGCTAAAAGAGAAGATTCTTTCCAGTTCATGAGCAGCCTCAACAAGGACAATTTTTTATAAAATTTATGAGACAATAAAGAAGGAAAACAAAGCCAAAATGAAGATCAATCCATAGTAATAACTTTTTATTTCCAGAAACCTGTCTCATATATGCAAAATAAGTAGAGAAATTGTTTCTCCATTTTTTTTTTTTTGCTTTTCTATTTTCTTGAAAATACACTGCCTGCGCTTTACTACTGAGAGAAGATCATAATGAGAACACACGACAGAGAAAGTCTACCTTCATGGAGGAGGGTGTCATGGCATACCTCTAAACCCAAGTCACTTCCTCTCAGCTTCTTGTTGTGATACAAGATTAATAAACTTAATGGTGGCCCTAGCAAAGCTCCCTAACTGTGAAGAGTCTATCGTCATCATTTTTAACAGAGAAGTTTCTCAACTGCATATTCAGACTGTGAATAATCATTATATTTATAAAATATTCAGGAAGAATCTTAAATCAGAAAATGACCCTAAATAAATAAATAAAATGGAAAAGGGATAAGTGGTCAAGGCCGATGCAGGGGCCTGATAGAGGACCAGAGGTCCACTGGTGAAATGATTGCCAGGCTCTGAAGAGCCCCACCGCACACAGGCCAGGAATTGCATCCTTAATATAAAGTTGTCAGCTTGGTTCAGTTCCAAAATCTAATCTGCCTGGAACAAATAGAAATTTCCGTGAGTGATTTTTTTCCTATCCTTCATCATGACATAGACCCACGAACTTCTTGTTTTAATATATTTTTGCTTGGGAAGCAAAATGAACTGGTGTTCCCGGCACACTGCGCCTGCAACTTATCATTACGCTTATTATCACAGGGCTTATAGAACACGGGATGGGTTTGCCTTGTCTTCCCCTGGCTGCATACTCCCAAGGCCATCCACACAGACTGTTCCCAATCCCCGAAAACTGAGGCCCTTTATTGTAAAGAAAAATCCTAGTTGGTTTGGTGTTTGTAAAATGATGATAAGCACCCCCACGCAGAAAGCCTGTCCATCTCCCAAGTCCCAAGGATGCACACCTGTCCCCGATTACTGCGGGATTAAGAAAAAGGGACCATCAGGTCCTCGATACTGAATGCCTCTCAAACATGTCAGCTAACGAGACAGGTCGCTGCACAAGACTGCTCCGCTCTGCAAACATGGGTATCTATCTGAATTTAAATACCCAGCACCCACATTAAAAAACAAAAACAAAAATGAGTGTGGCTGTGTGTGCCTATAGCCCCAGCAGCAAAGATAGTGATAGTAGAGGTTTAAGAGTTTGCTGGCCAGGCAGCCAGCCAAACCAAAAAAAGCAAGATTCCAATTCAGTGAGAAATCTTGTCTCAAGGCAGGAGGGCAGAAAATAATAGATTTGGTGTCCTACTCTGACTTCTACATAACAATACTTATGTGCATGCAACCCACGTGTGCACACACATTCACACATATACACACATACACATGTGCACACAGACACACACAAACACACACACACACATACGCACAGTGTATGCAGCACAGCCATTAGACTCTCCTTTTCTCCAGCGTCCCCAAACTCCTGGCTTCTCTCATTTCTTCACCAACACAGACATCGCCCTTTCATCAACTACATCCCCATGGCTTTTATTCCACTATAATTGCCTTTTTCTCAAAAATTCACCTGAGAAATTTTTGCTCTTTTACTTGACAAGAGTAATAAGTGGAGGGAAAATTAGGATGACTAAGATAATGAGGAAGGCTATGAAAACCACAGTTTAATAGCTTTCTGCTAGAAAATTAGAAATTTCATAAATCCCATTGGTAGCCATTCCTTGCCAACAACTGAGTATCTATAGGAAGCTATTGATCCAAAGCTTTCAGGATTAGGAAGAGGGGCTCTCACTCTTGTCTTCTGCTGACATTCCTCTGCCTGGTGCTTCCCATGGGCAGATTCACATTTCCTTAGAGTTCCAAATACACTATCTGAAAAAGTATATGGACATATATGAGATCGTGGCAATTTATATAAGAATGCCCTTACATCCAAATAACTGCTTAGTAGATTTTCGGAATTTCCAACTTGATGGAGGCAGGCAAGCTTCCATAAATGCAATATCAATGTACCATCATTAATGACTTTACAATCATTCTCTCTCAAAGAGTTATTTGCGGTTGTCACATGGTACATGACCCCTGGGAGAATGGGACCAGCTTCAGATCAAGGTTACACGTATCAGAGCATTTGAAGCAATGCCTAGCTCTACTCTGTTCCTCCCCCTCCCCCACCCCCGCCCCCGCCTTATCTGTCCTGTCTGCCACAACTCTCAGGATCAACCTTGAAGTCCCCAATTCCAAATAAGTATATTCCTAGAGAGTCCTGGGATGTTTCTGGCTAGCTAAAGTTTAATAGTACAAAGTTACCTGATTACCATACCATGTCCATTCACTTTCTACCTTCCCTCATCCTACTCCATCTTCCTGCATATTCATTATCCGTCCTTTCCAAAGCTCCAGGCTCTGGTATCTGCTAAGCATACTAGGTTGCAGCCAGCTAGCTGCACTTTTTAGCAAAGCTGCAATGCAATAGGGAAATGACATTGCTAAGGCTTGGTGTATATAGGTCACTAGTAGAGCCCTTACCATAAGCAAGTTCCTAGCTTCAATGCCTAGTATTGCAAGTAGAAAAAAATGAGGAAAGGAGATAGTGGGGGATGGGGATAACATTTCCAATTCTGTTCCAAACCCTCTGCAAGTCACTGGCAAACAATTTTTCAGAATTTTGTGCTTTAAAAACATCAGCTCAAAGATGGTATCTGGAGATAGCAGCACTATCTCAGATAGACAGTACTGGTCTGTAATACTCAGTGAGATTATCAGTCATGTCCCACCCCAGCCAAAGCATATTGTAAATATTCTCACTGCGTACAGGCTATGGTTAAGGATCTTGTAAACTTGTGGTTCTTAGGAACTTTAACTACTATCTTAGCACACAGAAGTGTATGGTTGAATTTCCAAGCACTTGGTTCCCAGTAAATGAGAAATGTAGAGAAAACAGTCAGAGCAGCTCTGTAACAATTCTGCTTCGGGAAATGAGAAGAAACCTAAGACCAAATAGTGCTATCATCTTGCATTCCATTAATAATTTTCAACAATGTAATATACAATTTTTCCATCCATTTTCAAAAGATCTTTGACCATACGGCCCAGGTGATATAAAATCAACATCTACAAAATTGTTTGTGTCTGTATATAAGTCATTGCAAGGCGTTTTGTTTTGATTTTTGATGCCTGTAGGTTGTTGATGTTTATCGTACAGAAATAACTGCCTGGTCAAACCTGTGCAGACACTGCACAAGAATCATCTTTGTGGAAGGAAGGTGGGACAGGAAGTGTTGATCAGAAGCTGTGAAAGTCCTTCCTGCCTACTAGATCTAAACTGAATGAGCTACTGGCACAAGATTAATTATAATACTGCCTATCATTGTGATAATACTGAAACGTATCTTGTGCTATAAACAGTCACAACGAGTGTCGCTTGTTGAGACTGTACTGTGTGCTAGTCATTGTACCTACTGGGTACTATCATTAATTCTTGAAGTATCACTACTGCTGTTCCTGTGTCTCAGACAAGGAACGGAACACTCAAGGTGGCCGTTTGTCAAAAGAACACAAGAAGTAATCGTGAGATTAGTAACAAAGGCCACCAACTCCAAAGTCCATAGTCACTCAGATGATGCAGTATTGGATACCATAAGATCTCCAGATGTTTCTCCGTCCTGTACTGTTCGGAACATATGAGTATATGAAACAAAGGTCCATTTTTATTTTTCCAGTTACATTTTTCTTTGGGCTAAACAGGACTTCATAGGTGAAGTTTATTAAAAGTCCTTTAAAGTATTTTGGTTGTAGCACAGCCTGTCACTTTATTTTATTTTTAACCAAGTAAATACAAGGATGTTGAACACATGCCCTCCCCATACAGATAAAAAGCAGATATATCCTCATATATTCCCGAAGCATCCTCCTACAACTTGCAGCCACTTGAATAATGCTAGTTGAGAACACATATGACTAATATAACATAGAGAGATGAAGGAAATAAGGCAAGAACATAGTTCCAGAATTACATCCTCAGGGTTTTCTGTAGATTGGGTTTTCTGGGTCTGCACACACCTGTGTTTCTCCTTTCTGCTTGTAATGACAGGCAGTGCTGGCTATCACAACACTTTCCTCTCTGCTCAGATACTGCTGTTGTTGTGAGTTGCTGGAGATCAATGCCTCGATGATAGCATAGCGGTGAGAGCATGGCAACCACTGCCCGTGCATTACCGCTGCACGGGATATAGTGTTTGTTTCCACTCTTGAGTATTTCCTCAAAACAGGAACCTTTCTTTGAGGCACAGGGACCTCAAAGTCTTCAAAAGTCCTCATAGTCTTCTCTCTTTAGGGACCATGTGCTGGGTACTCTACCCAGAACTGTGAGAGACTATTTTAAAAGCATTATTCCTGCCATGCACTTATCTAAGTGTTCATAGTTACCATTTTTGTTATTCCTCTACATGTTTTCTAATTATCAATCTTATTATGCATATTAAATCATCTGAACAATTAAAAGCAGAATTGCTAAATAAAATTGAAAAAAAATTAGTGATCACATTGATGTAACAAAAGTCAGTAATCACACTGCAAATACCGTTCATTATTTACCCATAGGATAGAGGCAAGATGCATTACACATTTCTAAGCATTTGATACTTTAGGGTACTTTGAGTCAAATCATGTTTTAATTTCTAGTCTCAAAATTATTTCATTAATTAGTGATCACGTTAAATAATAGGCTCTATTGCAAAGAATGCAATGTAAAATCTTGAATAATTGAAAAAGTGCAGAGTAAAATTTTCTTTCAGTGACTGGATGAGTAGTGTATATATCTGAATGTTGGAATATGAATTAACCAAGAACAGAGAAGAATAGCCACAGAGTTATGGGAACTTTATGTGAACGTGGTAATATTCCCGAGTGCTGAGAGGACAGATGTGAGTCACTGCTTCCAGCTTACAACATAGACTTAATGTGAGTTTCTGGCTATGCTATGAAGATGTTTCAGGTGAGCAACTCCACTAATCACCAAAGACCAGTGATTTCCACAATCTCAGCAAAAACATAGACTGAATTTATCCCTGTACAGGTTTGATAAGAAAGGGCACTTATTGTTTATTAGGCAATGTTCTAGAAAATTCATGTGAGGATGGTAGTGCCCAACAATAAAAGCCAGACTATAGCAGCATTTTTCAACTTCAAAATATGATAAAGTGGGATAAAAGTTCCCGCACAGCAGCTGTGAACAATGTTGAACCCCTGACCTTCCTAAATCAAGTGCCAGACCAGCTGCAGAAGTGGCCAGGGAGTTACCTGGGCTACTAACTGGGTGTATGTGAGAACAGAAATTATGATGCAAATGTAAATGCTTTTCAGTAAAGAGGTAGGCCACTTCAGTCCCTTCGAAAGTGTTTGTTTTTCCATTGTCTTTCTTTATTAATGACATAAAATTTGTGAATTACATTTGCATTCACCAGTTGTATGAAGTTGTGAAACCTTGAGAGCTACTCCAATGTCCTCTCAGTGTAGAGAATGAGACTTATCTGATTTTACCTGTGCAGCTCTGGGCCACATAGTGAAACTATTTCAAACAAAGAGAACAAAACAAAACAAAAAAAAGGCATAAGACTATGAAGGACATGGCACTTCAACTTATTTTTGTTCCATTTTAACAAAATTCTCTAACAGGTAATTGCAGTTATTAGAGCCATCTTGTTCTAAAATAAGACATCCGCCTTTCTAACCTATGGTTACTCATGCTAACAGTCAATAAGGGTATCCTAATCTTTTGAGAGTTAGTCTGCGAACTACAGCAGTATTTCCTAAGAGATATGCTATAAACATTAAGTAATTCAAGACCCTTACATATTCAAAGTGTACGCTCAAAAATTGGAAATTCTGAAGAATGCTGTCATCCAAAAATCTAGTTAATATCTCCATCTGTATTAGTCAGGTGCTGGCAGAGGACAGCTATAGCAGGTTCCTTTCAGCAAGCACTTCTTAGCATCAGCAATAGTGTCAGGATTTGGTGTCTGCAGATAGGACAGATCCCAAGGTGGTGCAGTCTCTGGATGGCCTTTCCTTCAGTTTCCGTTCTATCTTTCTTCCCTGCATTTCCTTTAGACAGGAACAATTCTGGGTTAAAATTTTTGAGACGGGTGAGTGGTGCCATCCCTCAACTGGAGGCCATGCCTTTCTACAAGAGGTGATCGCTACAGGTTCTATCTCCCCTCTGTTGGCTATTTCAGCTAATGTCATCCCAGTTGGGTCCTGAGACCCTCATGATTCTCTGGCATCTAGAACTTTCTGCGATTCCCCCTCCACATTCCCACACACACACTGCTACACATTTCCATTCATTTCCCTGACCCACTGGACTTCTCTCCTGTCTCTTCCTATACCTGATCCTGCCCCCTCCTTTTCCCTCCCCGCTCCTCTCTCCCTCCCAGGTCCTCCCAGAGACTAAAACACCAACCAAAGAGTATACATGGATGTGTCTTCGATTTTCACCTTAGAAGTTAATGCTTACTCCCATGTATATTTTATCAGAAAGGTACCAGAGTTAGATAGTATTTATAAACCCAGATATTCTTCCTTCATAGGTTTAGACACGTGTTTTTGCATATTAGCAGATTCCAGTTCCAACTGGCACAATTAAAATATTAATGGCGGGGGCTGGTGAGATGGCTCAGCAGGTAAGAGCACTGACTGCTTTTCTGAAGGTTCTGAGTTCAAATCCCAACAACCATATGGTGGCTCATAACTGTACGTAATGAGGTCTGATGCCCTCTTCTGGTGCACCTGAAGACAGCAACAGTGTACTTATCTATACTAATAAATAAATCTTTGGGCCAGAGCGAGCTGGACCGACCAGAGCAAGCAGAGGTCCAAAATTCACCAACAACCACATGAAGGCTCACAACCATCTGTACAGCTACAGTGCACTCATATACATAAAGTAAATAAATAAAATCTCAAAGAGAAAGAAAGAAAGAAAGAAAGAAAGAAAGAAAGAAAGAAAGAAAGAAAGAAAGAAAGAAAGAAAGAAAGAAAGAAAGGCTAGATGGGAGCCATTGCTACAAAAGTGGTCCTTAACTTTCAATAATTAAAAAAAATTAATGGCAAAAGCTTGATGAAATATTTAAAATATTCCTGTTCAAATTATTTGTCTACACATATTTTATACATTTTCATATATTTAAAAAACAAAATAATTGGTCATTGGGCTACCCTTCAGTGTCTAATAAAATGATTTAGTCATTTACTTCTGGTAAGAACATTTTTTATTATTTAATAAATATTGATTTGAATCAAATCATAAGTATATTTTAAAGAGCATTAGTACTTTACTAGATAATGTAAGTTTTGTATCTAAAACCTGTTTAAATGACACATTTATTATAATGCATCTATTATTATATAAACACTTTTCCTACCAAATATTTTTACAAACACCACAATAGTTCTATGTTTCCGTGTTGCTGCTCTATTTGGTGGGATGGACCTGGGAGAGTGGAATCTCAGATTGAGGCAGACAAAAGTATCGTGCAATAGCCAACTTTATTCAGGGCATCAGACAGCTTCTATTCTGAGGGTATTCTGAGTGCTAAGCATGTGAGCCAAGTTCACTTGAATTCAGGTTGTATACAGTCACAAGGACCAGGTACGACTGTAGGCTTTTACAGTCAACATTATTCCGAATAACAATGGGTCAGATGATGGATAATCTAAAGTAAACCACTCCTATTACTACACCAGGGAGGGCCTGGAATAGATCCACGACGTGGAGGAAAGAGGCCACAAAGACTCTTGTTTCCTTGCAGTTTGCTCACAAGCTCTCAGAACTCTCCTAACACAGCTTCAGACATGGACTGTGTGTTCTGGAATTCCCATAGAAAGAATAGCACAGTGTTCTACTAGAATGGCTTAAGTGCAAATTCGTGAGTTATTTTACTATCATTTTAAGACTAATTCTATTATATTCCTTCCAACTTTAGCTAGTATGTGTATATGCTATGTATGAACATGTATGTATGCATGCATTCATACAAATCTTTCCTAGTCATTCCAAAATAATGCCTTTACATTATTCTTATTCTTAAACTATAAAAAAGTTCTCAGAGTGCTTGCATAGACTTTAAAAAGGTTTGTCTTGCTGATAAACTAAGTTTATAAAAATATTTGATATTCAAGAATATTGTAAAAAGTATAAATAAAAATGACTACATCGGGCTTTTCTGGCTTTTAAATGCTGTGTTTCATTTCCCTGTAGAATGCCAGAATCCCCTGGTGATGTTCCTGAATATCCATTGTTTGTCACAGTAGGTGACTGGCTGGATTCTATAAAGATGGGGCAATACAAGAGTAACTTCATGGCAGCGGGTTTTACAACGTTTGATCTGATTTCACGAATGAGCATCGAGTAAGTAATTCTAAGCATATTATTATAATCAGATATTCTGCTCATGGATTGCAAAGTCACACATCCAATCAAGAAACCTTTTCCCAAGGCTAGCATGTGACTTCTGCCATTCCTGATTATCATTCTGGTGGAAGCTGGAGTTGCTCTTTCAGCCATTATTCCTTTTAAAGAATGTATGTAAGTCAAAAAAACTTTTTGACATTGTTGTATTTCAAAAATGCATGTTAATCTTATTCACATTATAGGCATTATTACATCAACATAGTGTTTGCTGCCATGATAAATTGTTAGTCATATATACTAGTAATGCACAATCAATTTGTACTATCTTTATTAAATCAATCTACTATTACAATGTCACTTTAGGATCCTTCTGCATATTATCATGATCAGACATCTTCCACTGTCTCAAGGATCATCATCCACTACCTACATCCAATCAAAGAGCTCCAAACATGGATTGGAATATTATAATAATTAGATGGAGGCAAATGAAATGACCACTATCTTAAGACAACAATGCAGTTTCTTGTGGCTCAAAATATTGATGGTTTTAATGTCAAATACTGGATTTTATTAATTCTTATTATTTTACATATATGCACAAAACAAATGCAGAGAATAATGTAACAAATTCCAGTGTACCTACCATTAAGTTTGTGAGATAATCCATTTATAAAACAGTTCAAGCTCTATGTGTACCGTACTTCTATCACATCTCCTACCCCATCCAAAGTTATCACTATTCTGTATTAAATGTTTATTAGTCTGTTAATATCTTATTTCTATATTTCATATAAATTCTAAAATTCATACAAAAGTTTACGTATTATTCTTAATTTTTCACCCAACCTTTGAGAATCATTGTGTTAATGCCTATAAATCTAGTTCATTAGTTTGGGCTATTGTGTGGGATTTTCTTATATATCTCACTATTTTTAAAACTTTTATTAGTACAAGTATGTTTTCATTGTGCAATATTTGTATTGATTTGTGTGTGTGTGTGTGTGTGTGTGTGTACCTCTTAAGCATAGAAGTACAGTTGCTGTAGGTTAGAATACATACAGTATAGAATATGCATATTTCCACTTTTATTTATTTCTATAAAATTGCTATATTTTGCTTCATATCATTTTTTTTCAGATTAAAAGATGGCTATGAGAACCAGATCATGCTCACATTATACTTCTACCTTACAGGCTCAGCAGTTTCTATGACTGTGGCAAATTTGTATAAGTACTTGAAAAATAATAGCCATATGTCTACAGAGATGCAAACATTCTATCTGGATATGATTGTTTTCTTTATATCATTAAATTTGAGACTATTGTATATTTTATGGAACCAGGAAGAAGGAAATATAAAACTATTGGTATTCGCTTACGTGACTGCTTAACAATTAGCCAACATGATTTTGTCAAATGTGACATGGTACATATTTAACATAGCTAAGTATTCATTTTCTCTGGCTCGTTTTTATTAACTCTAGATGCTCAAAATCTCTCTCTCTCTCTCTCTCTCTCTCCCTCCCTCCCTCCCTCCCTCCCTCCTCCATCCCCCCCCATCCTTCCCTCTGCCTGCTCTCTCAGTGATATTAGGCGAATTGGAGTCATTCTCATTGGACATCAGAGACGAATAGTCAGCAGCATACAAACTTTACGTTTACATATGATGCACATACAGGAAAAAGGATTTCATGTATGAAAGTACTATAAACACCTGTATCTTGTGCCTCAGCATTTCTACAAAGAAAGATATTCCCTCTACGACTCATTCTTCTGATTCTCCAGCCTTCCCTTCACCACCCACCGTCTCCTGTTCCGACTATGGCTGCACACCTTACGTTTATGCTTCCACCCTGGATTTCAATACCACGCTACACAGGTCCTCTCTGAATAGCCTGCAAACGAAACTCTGGCCCACTGCAGATCATCACTGCAGAACGATAAATAACTCAGCATGAATGTGTAACTTTGTACAGAAATGTTTGGGAAGTGTTCATGGACTTCACCTAAAGGAATTTGTCCTTAAGTGTGGCATCTTCAGAGACGTGTGTGGAGTTTGATGATAGATAAGAAGAAAATAGCTGATCATTCTTCCATGTTTTGTGATCGAGTAGCTCCCGAGTTCACATGCTTTTTTTTCAATAGCTCTACTCAACGCTGCAGGTTTTGCTGTTGGTTTATTTTTAATGACTTAACTGTTGGTGCCTGATGTTGATACAATGATTTGCAGAAATAATTAATGACTCCGTGTAGTGCAATTGTGTCCAGTGTGACTACAGTTATGAAGGGCATTGTTGGGGAGGGAGATGGACAGAAATACTGTGCTTTTAATCTTCTAAGGCTGGGTTTGTCTATATTTTTAAATTGACTTTATAGGGGTCTACACATTTCATAGTAGGTGATTGTTTAGAGGCTTTTCCCCCCTCTAATTTTTTTACTAATTGTACTGTATTTCTCTAGTTCCAAGAATCCCCCTTGGAAAGACCGAGAGTGAAACCATTGCTCTAACAGTTTTCGTAGACTGATGCATGGAGTGATCACATGGCTGCTCCCTTGGATTCATCTTCATAAGTTTGAAAAAAAAACTATCAAAGCTTTGAGAAAGTTAATTGTTCACAGGTCTTCTCTGAATAAAAGGTCTAACATAGTATCCATCGATTTAATGGGAAATGGTTTACTTAATTTAAGACATCTTACAGTTGTCCAAGGTAAAACACTTATTTTGTTCAGTGATAATTGGTGTATTTTCCAAATTTAAAAATTTCAATATTTTGTTCACAAAAATAAGTTACATGGACATGGTAAACTGTTTTCCAAATCTTCTAAGAAAAGATTGATATCATAAACATGATATAAATAGCTCTCACATTTAAGCATATATATATAGATGCTTACACCATCAATATGTGTGTGTGTGTGTGTGTGTGTGTGTGTGTGTGTGTGTGTGTGTGTAAACCTTGGTCTATCGTAACATATAAGAACACATTTGAGATGTGTTGTCATAATCACCTCTGAAGCTTGCAGCAGAAAAGCAAATATATTTTTCCAGTGAATTTGTCAGCCTCTCAAAATAGTGTTCCCTTTGAAACAAACTCAACGATAAAACCACCTGCTCCCCGTGAAACTACAAAAACTACCATTGTGCTGAGTGAAGAATAAGCCATGCATTGAGGGAAGAAAACTGCAGACCAGGTTGTCTAAAGACACACATTTCGTGAACTCATTTTCATGTGATGTCAGAGACAGTGGTATCCCTCTCTCCACATCCCCAAATTCCTACCTAAACCATCCTGGGAGAGGGCAAAGCTATTTCTACTTAAGGAACCTCATGTCCCCTCCTGTCCTTGTTTGTAGGATTTTCTTATTGGCCCTTCATATTGGATCCTTCCACTCCTTTTCTTGGGCTGGTCCATCTCTTTTTTCCCCGTCTTTTATTTCTGCTTAACTTTTTTCATTCCAACAAAAGCATGTATAGAGAAGAAGGATGTCTTTAGAATATTCTTTAACTATACTGAGAAGGGAAAAGTGGACATTCCATCACTTTTAAGTGCATCAGAAATAGCTAACAACATATTCCAGCCACCTACATGCATGGCTATACGTCACTCATAGACTCTCTGCAGTTTGCTTGATACATTTACACAAATCTGGACACATTTAGTGGAAATATAAATTTTCCATATTTATCTGTATTTAAATATCTATTAAATGATAACAGATGTAAACAGATGATTAAATTTATTAATCATATATATTTATTTTTATAATACAACGAAAAGGTATTTAGAAAAATAAGAAATAGAATACTATGCTCCATCATAAGACTCTGTCAGTAGCAACTGTATGCCTTGATGAATTCAATTCTATAATAGTATTTAACGATCTGGGGATTTACATTCAGTGATGGCAAGATTTTTTTTTAATGTTAAACATTTTCTTTCAAAATTCTGATGATGCAATTCTATGTCTAATTAATTTGAATTTCTATCTCATGTATTTTCTGACATGAGATACGTACTAGATACTTATTAGAACATTTTTTTACTCTCTCTCCCCCTAATATCTTCTTCCAAGTTTTATAAAATTGTGTTTATAATCTACCAAGCTATGAGTATGATAATATTAAGTTTAACTGTGAACTTCATCATCATGGAAAGAACAAGGGAGAAAAATGTATACAGTTAAACAGAAATATTAAAATGTAACAAGCTCTATTTCTTTGCTGCCTCATGGCTATGCACCCTATGACTCACGAGGAAGTAAGGTCCGAGAATAATAATAATAATAATAATAATAATAATAATAATGGCTAAAACAACAAATTCAGTTGGAAATAAAAATTCTGAGACTTCCTGGTACCCATGTACAATAACTAAATTTATTTGACACATACAAGAATACAATTATTACCCTCAAATAAACTAATGACTTTCATAATTACAGTTAGAAATAATCTCTTATAACTAAAATGTGCATATAGATTATGTACTTGCCTTTAAGAAATCCTAATAGATTCTAATGAGTGAATTTTTGGAATTTTGAAAATCATACCGTGTAAATTTTTTATCTGCTTTGATGATCAACTTCTGATCTATAGCCAAAAATTTAAAACAAATGTACAATCAAAAAGAAAGATGGGGTATTTGAGTCATTCAACTAAAATATACCTAAAATGACGACAGTGTGACAGGAAGGAAGTACTTCAGAGCTGCCTTCTAACTGCTGATAAATGAGTTGTGCATGTTACAATCACAGATTTATTACATTGGGTATCACTCCTGAAAATCTACCCAGCTACAAACCGAATAAGGCAGTCACAATTCTAAAGCTCACAGCCTGTAATAGAAAAGAAAGCCAAATTTAATCTGTGAAAAGTTTTTATAAAGCTCTCTATAGCAGGGCTAGTGAAGAGGAAATTGCATATCACCCAGCCTGTGTCCTAAATGTCTACTTTGATATCTTTCTCTATTAAATTTATGTTCTGTGAGAAAGTCAGTTAAACTCTCAATTTTTTTTTTTTACCAGCATTGTCTTTTTTCCTCTCTTCCTTTATTACATTTTTAGCCTCTCTGTTTTCTGTTTAAATTCCCCATCCTATCTCTTTCTGTCTCAGGTTCTATCAATACACTCATTATATCAACGTCGGGAAGCACAGCAAGTGCAAGTTGGGCCTAGTAAATTTCCCTGGAAGGGGCTTGATGGCAGGGCAGGGCAGGTTGCAAACCATTAAAGCTTTGATAGGTTTAGAGAGAATGGGAGCTTCAAGTCAGAGAGTGTGGGCTCGGTCTCTGATTAACAGAAATTAAGCACAAAGGAAAGAAATGTCAAGATGCAAAATAACCATTTTCTGCAGCTTCGGTTAGCTCAGGAAGCCTAATGTTAAATAAGAAGAAATTAGTATTTTAAGAATCAAATGCTAACTTATAGGAAATCTGTGTATTTATCCAGAAAAGAGTTTCAGCGCTGATGTATCACGTCTTATGTTAGGATCACTTTAACTTTCACAACTTGAATGCCTTGCATATTTTGATCCTTTTCTTTGAGAGACTCTAAACCATAGAGCCCTAGGCTGCATACAACTGGGGACATTCTTTTGTCTTTCAAGCAATGAAGTCATACTTTTTCCTTTTTATAACCAACATTTGCAACATCCTTTATCATTTTTATAATGTTCAAAAAAAGGACAAATGTTATTTGCTATAGTTGAACAAAACAACATGCCTCTCATACATACAGTGTTTGTTTTTTTCATAAAAGTGAATTTAAGTTTACTGTCATGGTTTCCACTGATCCTCCAGTTTAGATTTGAGGGACTGGAGACTCCTCACAGTTTGCTACGGTTCTTCTGCTGCAGGGGAATAGATCTTGCTGTAGAATAAGAATAATCACACAGGAACTAGTCCCCTGTGAACTGCATCTTCAATTCCCTTCAGAAAGAGGTATTTTGACTCTTGTTTGGGAGACGGAATCGTGCTTTTAAGTTCTCTAGGATACTCTCCTCAGAAATCAGTCCATATATTGAACTCATTTCTCACATAGCCTTTAAAAACATTTTTCTTTCCAATCAAACCTGAAATGTTAATCTCTAACCCTAACTGATTTTTCTAGCAAATGTAGCAATATGTACTTCAAAGCTTGTATAAAATCGTTTCAAATTTCAAAGGAAGTGATTACCCATGACTTAGATCAAACAGAGCCACAGGGAAAAAAAACCTTAGACTACATCAAATTAAACATCCCATCTTCCTCTTAAAGTTCCATTAAGACATCCAGAATTAGTCAGAGTTTTAAAGATTTATTAGAGAAATAAATAGTAGGGTTTTGTTATAAGGAGATATAGCATGATACATTTTGGGGGGGAATAAAGTTGAAAGGTTTCAGATACAGGTCATCTGGGTGTATTTAACTAACCTTTTATACTGAGTAGTAGTTAGATTCAAATTATCGTTAGGACAAATTGTTTTGGGCATCCTCACAACTTGATTTGAGTTGTATACAACAAGTCTTGAGTTCTTTGCTCTTGAAGCAAGTGTTTTTGTTGGGTTGGCAGATTTCTCTTTTGAAATCATGGGATATATATAGCTTTTGAAGTTGTTGGATTTTAAAATGAAGCAAGTAAGTTAAGAGAACTAGAACTTAGAAGGGAGCGAAAGGACATCTAAATAAACCTCAGTTTTTCAAAAAAGAATCTGACAACTTCAAAGCTTTTGCATGACAATTGTGTCAAATCCCTTCTCCTTTATTATATTTAACATTTTTAGTGTTTAAAATCATGACATATGATGTGAAAAAAGAAGCCAAATCCTAAAAACAAACCATAAATGTCAAGGATTCACCTGAAATGCTCTGCTGCTTCTGTGATGTCCTGAATCTTTTCTATGTTGAGTTATTTGTAGAATTGACTGTGTGTGTTCTGGGCAGAACTTGATTTCACATATTTTTCATTTAGATATATCTTTATTCAATCTTAAAGATGGAACACTATAAGTTCTATGGCCTCAATTTAACATGGGTTGTAGCTTTGTCTCCATACTATTCTTTTGTTAGATATTTTATTTACATTTCAAATGTTATCCCCTTTCCTGGTTTCCCCTCAAAAGCCCCCTCCCCCTATCCACTCGCCCCTCCCCCTGCTCCCCAACCCATCCATTACTGCTTCCTGGCCCTGGCATTCCCCTACACTGGGGCATAGAGCCTTCACAGGACCAAGGGCCTCTCCTCCCATTGATGACTGACTAGGCCATCCTCTGCTACATATGCAGCTAGAGCCATGAGTCCCACCAACAATATGAACTTACTATTAATTCTATTGCCTCACATTGGCTCTTTTTAATCCTTATTCCAGGATAGCCTTGTCAAAGCCACATGACATTTTAACTGGACATGCTTTATCTACCGTCATATATTTGTTTTCCTTTACTCAATCTGCTTAACATTAGGTCTTCAGAAACTCTAAGAACTAAAACCAATAGCCACTCACTGGCTAAGGAATGTGTAACTGACCAAACTATAGTCCCATCAAAGAGACTGATGTGATCACTGCTTAAAACCAACATGTTCTAATATCATTGATATGATAAATATTATTGCCATATACATTCAAAGTATAGTTAAGACAATGCTGAATATTATAGACAATAAATGAATAATGAGGATTTAATTTTTTCTGCCCTATATGGAAAGCGTTTAATGTACATAAATGTTTTTCACTGGAGTTTTAATATGTTCTCTCTTCCTATGCTATATATATACATATATGTGTATATATATATATCTTTAAAAAACATTATATTAATATATTGATACTATGCAAAAATCTCATTTACTTTTGATAACAATGTAGAGCTTCCATTCAATTTTATGGGTTTTTTTTTTTAAATTAGTCCTTTAAGTGTAAGTAACACGTAGAAATACAACTTGAAATGGTAGCATTTGGGGGCAGAGGGGTACAAAATTAGAGCCATGGTAACAGAAATGAATATGAGAAACACAATTTTAAAGATCACTGAATGTATTTCATTTCTGATATATTAATCATTTTGTTAAAATGACTCCTAGATTGTGACATTGAAAGCATGTATATAGAATGTAAATGCCTTTGAGAGATTTTTTTCTATGGGTTTAATTTTCAACTTGTTTGCAAGGAAAAAATATCAACCGTTTAAATTTTGTTTTGAAAGAGTAATTTTTAAAAATTATTATGTATACAGTGTTCTGCCTGCATGTATGCCTGCAGGCCAGAAGAGGGCACCAGATGTCATTTTAGATGGCTATGAGCCACCATGTGGGTGCTGGGAATGGAACTCAGGACCTATGGAAGAGCAGCCAGTACTCTTTAAGCGCTGAGCCATCTCACCAGCCCCAAAGGGTAGTTTTTAACTAGCAATGCTTGATAAATTTTAGTTATGCTTGTAGTACTGATCTGAAATTTAAAAGATTACAAGCATAGTATTAACCATAACATTAATAACAAGTATTACAGATCAAAAGGTAATAAAACTTATGTTAAAGTAGTTACTTCATTTAAAAAGAAAACAACTAGAAAAGAAGCAATTAATATTATATCATGTTGTTCTTACTGGTAATTTTGAAACTAAAATGTATATTGAGGATGTGAATATATAATGTAAATAATTCTACTCATTTTCATGAAAATATATATTGACATAGATATATATATGTCAAAAATATATATTGACATAGATATATACATATATGTCAAAAATACATATTGACATAGATATATATGTCAAAAATATATATTGACATAGTTAGAAAAAAAAAGCCTATGAAAACACCCAAATAAAACAACTATGTTTTAAAAATACATTAGTAGGAATCTGAGCATTCTTAAATTAATACTTTTGATTTCTAAGAAATGTAGTAAAATGATTTTTAAAATAGTAATTCATTAAATATGACTGCCAAAATATTTTATATATAGTAATGAATTACCCAAGTCATGGATTTTTTTCATTCCTGTCATTAAATTTAAGTGTCTAAGATACTAAAACACCACTAATCAATATACCTTTAAGATGTTATATGTATTTTACACAACATTAAATGTTTTAAAATACAGTATCTTCATATATATTTTGTGTGACACTTTGGTTTTTACATGACATTTTTGAATGTAGAATGCTTATTTTCTTTCTTTCCTCAATTGCTTTAAGAGCCACCGATTGGAGTCTGAATTTAAAGGAAGTGTTTGTTTTGTTTGTCAATTTTTTGAAATTGAGTCTCACTAAATAGCCCAGGTTGGCCTCACTACTGGCCTTCCTCTGTCCTCCTGCCTCTGTATTAAGGAAACAGAGTTGTGTGCCTAGACTATAGATACACATTTTTTATTTCCATTCAATCACATAATGTTAGTAGCATTCAAATTCTCAAAAAGTTACAAACAAATATCATTATAGTGGCTAAAATTTTTTTGATTTTCAAATGATTCTTCTTTTAACTCACACTAGCCAGATATCCTGTAAAGTAGGCTAGAAAAAGAAATTTGTCTTACTCTCCCAGTAAGAGAAATACAAAAAGAAAATCCACCATTCACTAAGTGAATCTAGGATAGTAATTTATACTTTTTCTAATTATTTTTTTACTCCTGTTTATTTGATGTTTAAAATTTCACTGAACAGGATGTTCAAACAAAATTAGACAGCTATTTCACATTTGTAGGACCTCTTTATTTTCTTCCAAGTTTTCAAAACCTCTGAAAAAAATTAAAAATTCCATTTCTCTATTTTACAATGTTAACCACTGCATTAATTAGAGGTATCTATAATTTAATGTAAATGCTCAGAATTCCATATTTGGCCAAAATTTTTATCCTATTTATACTATATAATATTTAAAGTAACAACAAAAAAAGAAACTATGTTGGTGTATGGGCCCCAAACTGTAAAATTCCTCCATTTTAAAATAAGTATATATGCTTATATATTTATTGATTTATATTAAGTGTGTTTATTATAAATACAGATATATAACAAAGCAGTATGGGTTAGTGAGGCCAAAACAGACATGTTTATACCTCATGAAATCGACATCCTAAAAGTAAAGATAAGTAATAGCCGTGTGTTATACTGAGAATCATGTTACATATATGTTACAGTTACAAGTGACTGTGACTTCACAATAAGTGGTTTAAAAATATCTGTACAGATATATTAAACTGTGATATGAAAAAGCTGAAAGGAACATCCATGAAAGAAGTGAAAACAAAGTTGCAAACCAAGAGAGCGGTTAAGAGTTGGGAATTTGGAGGGTGTGAGGATATGAAGGGAATGGTACATTGTAAGGAGGAACAAGTATCAGGGCACATGAACAAAGCTTCAGGGCTTCATTGGAACGTGGTAGCTCTTGTTAGAGTAGACGTGCTGAAGATGGAGACCAGTGCATGAGTTTTGGATGACTAAATGCCAGGTTTACTGATGGACTGGAAATAAGGGATGAAGAAGACAGAAAAACCAAAACTAAACTTGCATTTGGGGAACCAGCAGTTGATTTAATGGCAGTGAAGTAGGAGCTTTGGAGTGGAAAAGTCAAATTTGGTTTTGGCTGCATGATGTCACAAGTAACTAGTAGATACTCAAATGGTCCTATTACATAGGCATAGGCAGGCTGGAGAGATAGTTCAGCAGTAGATTGCTTTACTCGAAAGCTTGAGGACATGAATTTAAGCCCCCCAAACCCCCTAAAAAACAAAACCAAAAAAAAACTTGGCATCATGACACTTTCTTAGTCCCATAGTTGGTAGGTGCAGACAAGAGGATCACTGAGGCTTGCTGGTCGCCAGTTCAACCTAACTGGTAAGTTCCAGGTTAGTGAAGATCCTGTCTCAGCATAATGCTTCATGGTAACTGAGGAAGGACAGTCAAATTTGTTGTCTGGCCTACACACACACACACACACACATAAGCTATTGCATCTGAGATTTGAAAGATTGATTAAGATCAAGAATTGAAGTCCATATGTATCAGTGTTTACATTTTTAAGACCAAGAATAGTCCTGTATAATAGAAAAGTAGGACCAGGTTTGAGGTCAAAATGATTCTCATGTTTAGGGATTAGGCAGAGGTCAAGAAGCTAATAAACTAAAAGTTCAGGGACAGAAAAGAGAAGTGCAGCTGATTTGGTGGTTTTAAGTAAAGATCGGGGCTGGAGAGATGGCTTAGCAGTGTATGTATGCAAACGACCTGAACTTGGTTCTAGCACTCGCATACACGAGCTCACAACAGTTGCCTATCACTGCAACTCTAAGGGATCTGGGACTCTCTTCTGGTCTCCTGGGGCATTCCAAAACATGGGCCCATGCACACAAGTACATGCAGACACAGTTAAAGACAATAGTAAACCTAAAAACAAACAAAAGAACAAAAAAAAAAAAAAGGAAAGAAGATCATAATCAAGTATTGCTCACTGAATAATGGCAACTTTGTCTAGAGTGTTCTCATTGGATAATGGCAACTTTGTCTAGAGTGTTCCCTTTGAGGTCCTCACTGAGGGCAGTCTCTAGAATGCAGTGAAGTCAAAGCCTGCCTGGAATGGCTGAGAAGACAGGTAGGAAATGGAATCAGAATCTGTGAATAAGTCTTCAAAAGTATTTGTTGTGACAGAAGCCAAGCAAAACAGGGCAGAGCAAAGGAGCTGTGGGGTTTTGCTTTTTGTTTGGCCTACGGGAAGGATGTTAACAAGTGTATTTACATACAAATGACAGTGATTTGGCTGGCTGGGATCTGACTATGCAGGAGAGAGGATAATCATAGAAAGAGGCTGGAGAGATAGAGTTCATTGGTATTCAAGCAAAGCGAAAGGTTCCTTTTAAAAGGGGCAGGTACATAGAACTGCAGTTGCAAGGGAAGGGCCTCTGCAACAGGCAGCTTAATTGGTAGGTCTGTAGTGGAAAAGGATAAGATGTTGCTATGTGAGTAGTTTGATTAGAAAAGTTAATGTCGGGGCTGGGAAGGAAGTGTAGGTTGAAAGTGTAGTTGTAAGCTGTTAAAGTAGGAAAGTGAGTATATATACACATATACACATATATATGTACATACATTTGTATATATGTGTATATATATATTAAATATTGAGGAAAACAAAATACTTCAAAGGCATCTTCATCAATAGTTTTAAGCTATGTTTTTAGAAGACCCAACACTTTGTTTCCCAAGGACTCTAATGAGTCCTCTCTGCCCGAATAGTACAGATTGAGGACTTCTCAAGGGTACTAGTATTTGTCCTGTTTTCTTACTTACGTTTGCCTCTTACAGAGTAAATGGCAGAAACATTTGGTATTTGTTCTATCAAAAGCTATGAAAATTAAAACTAGTTTGTTCTGAAAGAGGTGCAGTGTTTATTTAACCTAACAATATTCTCAAATCCTATTTTGGAAGTGCTTAAGCTCCTATCTATATTTTAAAAAGCAAAAAAATAGGGGTGAAGATATTAACCTTTTAAGAGAAACATTTTTGTTTTGTTTCCACCGAGAAGACACTGTAAAATATGTTGTCATTTAGACCAAGTCGATGGGTGATGTGAGGGTGTTTTGTTCTCTGTCCCTCTTGACTTAAGGAAAAGGATTAAAAACAAACGAACAGTGCTGGGTGCTTCATTTCTGGATACACTGTATCTGATGTGTGGGACTTTAAAGATGCATCTTTCTTCTTTGGGCTTTATGTGAAATTAGATTGTGACTAATGGGATAAGATTGGTCTCCATATTTTTGCTATTCTAGCACAACCTAAAATATAAATATGTAAGTATACATGTAAATTCCTATTTGCTTAAATAATTTAAATATTTAAATACTCAAATTTTAAATGGTAGACATTCTCAGTGCATTCAAAATATTAAGTACAAATGTCTTTGTGGCACAAATCCTAAAAAACAGTACAAAATAGTGTATTCTGTATAATACCTAGATAACATCTGTCTAGACTTATTTAATCACCTTCACAGATTATATTTGACTAATCAAAAACTGCAGCCACAATACTTTTTTCCCCATAATTTAAAGACTTATAAAGTCTTTCCTTGTTAACGGACTCAAGGCTATCATTCTTCAAGTATTTAGCTGGTACTAGAGCCATCTATTTTGCAAGAGGGTTTGAATCTGTTTGTGACAATGAGAAGGGATAGCACCACATCATGTTTTCTGTTTGGAATCATATCACTATTTAGGGCATACATGTTTCTTCCAAGGTTGCTTATACAGTTGATGTTTTCATTTTAGTTGTAATTCCAATATGGTAGAGACATAAATGCAGCAAAATGGCGCTATTTGAACTGCAATTCTTCTACTACCTACTTAACCATAGCAATGAAGTACTTCAGTTTCATTGGAAGGTGGTACTATTTTCATCTTATTAAACTACTATAATATTCCATGTAAATGTTCATGTGCTGGCATGCAAACAAGGTAATAGTGTTATAGAATGCCCAGCTCCCAATAAGAGGGGTCATTTATGGTAAACTGAATTATATTTGTTATCTAGTTGCTGAAAGGATATGGTGTTTAGCAAAACAACCTGCTGAGCAACATAGTGAGATTTTTGTACAAAGTACAAATTGCTAATTATTGTATTTTATTTTTCTATGATTTCCTAAAAGGCATTATCAGGGTCTTAAAGATGGAGAAAGCCTGTTTATTAAAATATCTATTACCAAATAAAAGTTACAGTTTTGGTGGTTGAGTTTGTGATGTTTTGTACTGTTATATGCAAGTATATTATTGTAATTTACTTTTTAGTATGTCTATGTGCTGTTTAGAACTTTAGTAATTATGAGTGTAAAAAATAGTTGCCATTTTTCCAAATAATTACAGACTTTGAGGTCTAGGCATAAATTCACAGAAATCACTATAATTAATGGATACATATTTTTGTAGTGATTTTATACTGGCAAATGTTTAGTGAGATTTGGGTGAATGGAATTACGTATTACAGAGGTAGTTTTTACAGATACGTAATCAGCACACAGGCAACATCAACTGGGCTAACAAATCTTCAGGCCATCAGTGTCCATTACAAAATTTCCAGTATATTATAAATCAGGGATTTTCCAGATTCCTTATGTTGCTGACAAGAAAAAACATCCACACCATCTTGAGATGATTAGAAGTAACATATCTGATGTACCTCACTCTTTTATAGTTGTCTGACTATAGCTACAAGCCACTCTGAAATGAACCTAAAACCCTTCTACATGTATTCTAGACTTGAGAAAAATCACATAATGTTTTAAAAGCTTGTTGTGCTCACAATAAAATCAAGAGAGTCAAACTAACTTTGTAAGTCGAGTGGAATTACGTCTTGCTTTTGGGTTTACTCAAGATAGGTTACAGCTGCCAACCATCAAAACAGCAGATCCAAACAACTGAAATATTTACACTGTTTTAGGGTTCATTTTTTTTCAACATTTTCTAGATTACTAAATAGAATTTAGGAGTCATGTGAACTCTTTAATCTCTAATACAATAAAACAGCAGATCAACTACACTTAAATAAACAAAAAACAAAACTGTTCACCTTTTGTTGTTAAAAATCACCTAAGTTGGGGATGAAGAGGGCTCCATGGTTTAGAGCACTCGTGGCTCTTGCAGAGGAGTCAGGTTTGAGTCGTAGCACCCACATGGTGGCTCACAATCTTCCCTGATTCCAGTCTCAGTAGATATGATACCCTCTTCTGATCTCTCCAGGCACCAAGTATTCTTGTGGTGCACATACATATAAGCAGACAAAACAAACATAAAAAAAGTCAATAAATCCAACAAAAATAATTTTTAAATGTCATCTAAATTTACTATAAAAATGGTTGCTCGGTCTGTTCTTATATATTTAGTTTCCTCCTAATGCTTTGTAGGAAAAAAAAAAATCTGATAATATCTGCCTAAAGGGGGAAAATCAGAGACATAAGCTCTATTCTATGTCTAGAGAGAAAATATTATATAAGCAAATAAGCATCCAAGTTTTGTCAAAGTGAGCCAAAGAGAAGCGGTTTAATAGTTCCTGGTAAATTAGGAACCCCTGCATTTGGGGCCAGAAGTTAAAGGACAACCACATCAGGAACTGAGCTGATTTTCTTTGAGTAATAAAAAATTCACAACGAAGGAAGCTTATCTATTGAACACGTGCTATCTATTGGTCAGACATGCATACTTTTTTCTTTCCTTTGTCCTCAAAACCACTAGATTAGATACATTTTTGAAGACAAAGATGAAATATACACAAAGGGTAATTTTACTAGACCACAGAGTATAGTATATTTCCATTTTCTGTTTTAACAAGGGCATTTATGTTACTACCTTTGGATGTACAAACTATAGAAGTTTTGTTCACTCAGTCTGGTTTTTGCCTTACAAGAGTCAGGAGACCAGAACTAGACCTTACTCCACATTAGGAGTACTAAGGAATTTGGAAAGGCACCAGAAAAGCACTCTACCGCAGTGCATATACCAGTGTCTTAACCACTATCTCTTTGATGGAATTCCTTTCAGTTTCTTCACCCTACTCCAAGTCCAAATAATCGGCCAGCTTCCTTAACGGGCAGAAAAACAAGTATGGTAGTTGAACATACTAACTGGTAAAACCAGTAAAGTAACATCCCACATTTATGCTAACAAGTGATATGAAGAGATGAAACTTTTCAAATACAAGTTTGTCATGCAGTCATTCATTGAGGAGTAGGATGGGGGAAATGGCTAGTTTGAAGTCAAAAAAAAAAAAAAAAAGTAAAAATAAATAAAATAAAATGTAGATCTTTAATTGTTGCATCTGTAGCCTGTCTGTTGGGAACAATGCAAATGGGCGGGAAAGTGTCTATCTAAAAAACTTTCAATTAGCACAAATTATTTCTATTGCTATAAACTCCAAGTGATTTTAAGAACGGTAACTATCAAACTCTCTGATCCACAAACTCATGTCTGGTGTTAGTTAATATCCGGGACAACAGACAGCTAAGAACTAGGGACAGGGTCACACTTCCTTTGCCAAATAATGTTTCTGTTTTTAAATACTGACTGGTTTTGACCAGTTTCCCTCTCCTGCCTGTACTTACAACTGTATTCTGCAGAGCTCGCTCGCTCGCTCTCAGGCCTAGCTGAGCCTAGGAAAGGCTCTGTGTAATGGGAGTAGCATATCTAAGTAGATCCTTTCCCTGCCTCACGCCGCCCACGACGAGGGCGGTCAAGCCAAAACATTGCCACCCACAGATATGGCAGTCCGGCCAAAAGCGCTAACCAGAACCCCGGAGGCCAGCAACCAGCGATGCGCGCGCAGCTAAGGCCGCCCCGCACGCCTCCCGGCAGGCTGTGCGCGCGCCTCCAGCTCCCTTGCGTCCCAGCAGCACGGGAGCTACCACTCGGCTCCCAATGCAGTGGCGGCTCCCCGTGTCTTCCGTGCTCACACTCTCGCTAACAGAGTTCCTCTGCGGGAATCAGGCCATTAATTTTTTTACCCAGAGCTCTCCAGCCGCAGAAAGGAGAACCTGTGGGCGGACACCTACGACGCCCGGGTGGGCGTGGCTTTGGGACCGGAAGAAGCTCCCGTTGCCAAGGGAACGCCGCGCGCCGGGGCGCCTGCTCAGCCACTGATGCTCGCATCCTGGGTGAACCGGCTGTTTCTCCCAACTTGTAGAAGGGGCTGTGCTTGGGACAAGGGAACCTTCCTACGGAGGCATAGAGAGGAAGGCTGAGGCTCCGGGGAAGATCCCACCGCGGAAACGGGTACAAGAGTGCGTCCTTTCCTGTCCTTGTCAGCCCCTTGGCCTTTGGATTGGCGTCAAAGATCAGGTACCTCCATCCGCACCCCGCTTTTTCTCTCTCTTCACCATCATCTGTGTGTTCTCTTTCAGCTCTGTTGGGTATGATTTTTCACGCCATCAGCTTCACCCTTGATAACATGAACACGACCTTTCCACGGTGTCTGTAGCGCTGTGGAACCGGCGGCAGGATCCACTAGTTCAAAAAGTTCCCGCTACCTGTTCGCAGCCATTTCCACCCTGGTAGACAGAGAATACCCGCTCCCTGTCCGATTTAGAATTACTCTAAACTATTACCCGTATTTTTGAATCTAAGTGAGTTAGATCATCTCTCATCTGTGAGAGATGGGGAAAAAATTGAGTTTATGTGATGTATACCAAGGAGCTTCGAAAATGTATTGAACTGCTTTGGGCCAATGCTGTTTGCTTGTTTGGTTGACTTTAACGCTGCCCAAGACGGACCTTTTTATATGATGTATGAATAATTTGGTTGAAATTTCATCATCAAATTTTCTAACTTAATAAGATTGTTTTATTGGGGTAGTAAGAATGTTCAACAGCCCACACTACTATCATGTTTAAAGTAGCATTTCTGGCGTTTTTCTCTGTCTCATCTCATCTTTCTCTGCAGCTTAACGCTAAGGTCTTAACATGTGGATAACATGTTAAATCTTCAGTGCTTTTCTGGTAACCACCTAATCCTTTGGAAAGCTGATTCTTCTCAGAAAGCAGCTCAGACACCTAAGTGTTCTTGATTCAAGAACAGGAGTTGTTTCATTTTAGCCAAGTTTACTTTAGCTATCAATTTTGCCAGCGTTATACAATACATACAGTAAGACTTTTTAAGCTGAAGGTATATTTTGTTCCTAATCTAGCGAATATGCTGGGTTTTCTTTTCTTTTTTCTTTTTTTTTATCCTTTAAGGCATAGTTTACGTCAGTATCAACTTTATACCATGTTCTCTCTCCTCTCCCCCCACCTCTCTATGTAATAATTGTTCATGTTGTGTAGTACCTGTTGAATCCAGAATGTGTGACCAGCCCTGGAATTGGAGTTACAGGTGCTTGAGAGCCTCAGTCAAACTCTGGTCCCCTAGAAGAGCTGTGCGGTCTCTGCTGTTAAGAGTATAATTTTTATTTATTTTTTTCTTTTTTGTTTTACAGTGCCTGAGATTAAATCTAGGGCTTTGCACATTGTGGGCAAGCACTTTACCATTTTGCCACATAACCAGTCCCTAAGATTATACTTTTCTTTAGAAAATTTTAATAGACATGAGTAGGGAAAGAGATTATAAAGCTAATTGTTTCCCTAATTTCAACCCTGTCACACTTGTTTTGGGTGTTGTGTAAATTTTTAATTGGTAGTAAAAATGTAAACCCTTAAGCAAAAGCCCAATTGCTTTACAAGAGTCTTCCTAAGTGTAGAAGTTTGCTGAGAGTTTGGGACTGGGCAAGTTTTTGCTTGAGTTTTTGCTTAATCTAATTGTGTGATGTTTTTATTTGTGAGTTCATTACAGTGAGGTGATTTTATTGGTAAGAACTTTTAAACTACTATTTGGAAGAAATTCAGAACCAATGAGAGGATGAAAACTGGCTGAGAGTGTTTTGTGATGTGTGTTCTCAACTTTTATGATCCAACTCCAGATCTTTATGGCTTACTCCCCATGCTCCAGATTCTGAGTCCAGCTCACCCTGCTCTTCTCTCTTATTGACTAGCCAGGCTTCCTCGGTCACAGCGGGTTTTGTTTCTTCTTAAAGAACGTTTTATGGACTTACCTCAGAATAGCTGTACTTAGCCTTTGGAGAACTTTGTTGTACCTAAGAACTTGCTTTCTCTAAACTTAAAAAAGAAAAATAAGGAAATGGAAGAAGACAATAAAATCAGCAGCGCATCAGTCCCCCAGAAGCCCACTTTCAGGGTATAGTTCCCCTTCAAAGCTGAAGAAACTGGTAAATCTGAAAAGGGGACGTTAGAGAAAGGAAGCTTAGTGTTTCACATGACAAAGTATAGGGATATGTGAATTGAGAGATGATGTCACAAACAGACCAATAGAATAGATCAGGTTTCCCAGTTTGTGTGAAGTTGAAATATTTCCCCAAAAAGGTTCTTGTGAACAAGTCCTCACAGACAGTAGTACTTTCTTTGTCCATCTCTTGGAGCTTTAGAGATAGTATCAGCATATTAAAGAATAATGCGCTGTAGAAGCTTATATAAAATTTCTCAAGCATCAGTGACCTTGAAATTTTTCTTAGAAGTAATCCCTAAGAATTCGCTTCCAGAATATAGTTTAGAATGTACAGAGAGCCTATTGCTAGATCCAAACACATATAAGAATATAAAATATAAAGAAAAGGGAGGGGCAGAAGGACAGCCAGTTCTCTGAATCAGCTCTCATACCCAAGTACATTTCAGGAAAATTAGAATTTAAAACCTGAAAAATTAACTACAGATGAAAGAAACAGAATATTAGTTAATATGCTCAAAATACTGAAGAGAAGGAAATATTTCTAGACCTAAAACTAAAGAAAGAAACCAAAGAAAACCACCAATGTCATCAGATAAAAGCCCCGTCTTATAAAACAATTGTAATAAAGTAAATTTTAATTGATTGAGATAGTTTGCAATACATATGCATGGAATATATACATGACTACATACAGTAATCAAAGCAGTAGCCACCAGATATGACAAGCAGCCCATGAGAGAAACACTAATAAAAAGCAAGTTTCAGTGATATTCAGTTTTATTAGTGATAGAATAAACCAAATTTAAACACTGCTCTGGTAGGGTTTTTCATGTTGCACATAAAAAAAATTGAAAAGCTCTTTAAAATTTTATATTCCCAAATATTTCAATAATAAATCTCAGGTATTTGAGAAAAATGATAGAAAGTCACAAAAGATTGTGGACAATGAATATCTATGATAGTACCTTTTAACAATCAATGCCTTGTAGTACTTACACAGAGAGGAGACATGAAAAACAGAGAGGTTGTAATTTTGAAAATATGTTAAAGATTATATGGAAAATAAAAAAAACATAGAAGCATTATATTAACATACTTCCCCCTATAGGACTTAATAGCCAATTCCAACTAAAATGATAAATATGAATTGTTTTATGTAGCAAAGAAAATTTAAGATAGATTCATCAAATTCCAACTCCTAAGTTGGTATTCAAAGAAATGTTTTGAAATGGGCTTTGAATTTCTAATATGAAAAGGTTTGAGCGACTACGCAGGTTAAACCCATCCTGATCCTTAGGATAAGAAAGAGATCTGCCCATTAGGTGTGCACTGCTTCTTGAAGGCACATCATTGAAAGTTGATGTACTTTATACTGATAGCGCTCTCCCAAAAGTAATAAGCAGAATGTCAGCGATGCAGTCACTTTTCTTATGCATTTGACTTACTACTGATAGCCTTTCCTTCACGTCCTTTGCTTGGGATGGCATAGCATAAAAGACATTAAAGGAGTTGTAACGTGTTTGAGTTTTGTGACCTTAAATGAACATGAGAATTAATAAAGTGAATTAATGTTTCAAGAACTCTAGAAATTAATATTCAGAGAGCAAAGAAAAATACTAAGTAGACATGTATTGTGGCAGTGTCGGTAGTACTGGGGTGGTTGGTAAAAAGTATTTTTCTTCTATCATACAGTAATATTTAGGGTTTGATGACACCAAATGAAAGACCCTTAAAGAGCTTCATTTGGAGATGTGAAGTGTAAATGTAACAGTACCATTGGGGGATAGGAACAGACACAAAGCTACACAAAGCAGGCGTTGTATTAGCAGCAGTTTTATTTGACTTCAAAGTAATTCTGCCTTGTATTGCTTTAGTGGGTGGCTCATTTTGTTGTCATTTAAAGACTGCTCTAGACAGTTGAATAGAAAGTTTAATATAGTAACTTGTTTTTTAAGAATTTTATACTTGTATATAGTGCATTTTGAGCTTATCTACTTGCTATTCCCAAATTCCAATTCTTCCCAGGCCCCCTACCCCCTCTTGTATAATTCCTCCCAATTTTATGCTCTCTTCTCGCTTTTTTTTTTTAATAACCAGGAGGGTCCAATTAGTGCCACCCCAAGGCTCATGGGTGTGCAGCCATCTACATGGGCAACCAGCCAGTGGCCATGTCCCTGAAGGAAATTGACTCTCCTGGCAGCCATCCACTGCTAGCCTTTCAGATAGTGAGGTGGCCTCGTGAGCCCTCTATAGCTCCTGAGCTCACCTCATGAGCCCTAACCCAGGCTGGAATGTTGGCTGGCTTGGGCTGTTCTTGTGTGGACAACCAAAGCTGTCCATGGCAATGGCCCTGCCATGTCCAGAAGTCTCTGCTTGATGGCAGCTCCCTCCCCAGCTTCTGGCCTTTACAGTCTTTCTGCCTCCTTTTCCAGAATGTTTCCTAAGCCTTGGGAGGAAGAGTGTGGTGTAGATAAGTGTTTCGTTTAGAGCTGAGCCTTTGCAATTACTTATTCTCTGGATGTGGACTGGTTGTGAATCTTTATATCAACAACTATCCACTGCAAAAAGACCCTTTCCTGATAGGGGCCAAGAGTTGCATTCATCTGTGGGTATAATAATAAAAGTGTAGAGAGCGGCTTATTACTGTATTGATGTAACACAATAATAGTAGTAGGTTCTTCCCTATGACCTCCTCCATTCATGGGCTCATGGTTAAGTTTGCTGTACCAAGCATGAGTTTCTGCTCAAAAAGCAGCCCTTAAATTCAACCAAAAAGCAGTTGGTTACCCCCATAACCCTCATGTCATTCTTGCACCCATGGGCATTATACTAGCTCTCAGGGTTCACAGATGATGTAGACTTGTCATGACTTTTGTCCCCAGTGTCTGCACTATGAAAGCTAGCTATCAGGGAAGAAGTTTATGGGTCAATACCAGCTGGATTTCTCCATATTACGTGACCAAAGTGTGTGGTGTCTTCAGCCATAGGGTCTTAACATCAAGTTCCCATGGGCAATAAGAAAAATGGCAATACCTTGTATATTGTTTGGGGTAGTCTCTGGGACCCTCCCCTGCTAAGCCAGCAACTGAAAGGGAGATATCCCATACCTGACATTAATAATAAACACTCCTCAAAGGCCTGTCTTGTTTTATTTTTTCTTTTAATTTTTTTATTTATTAGATATTTTCTTTATTTACATTTCAAATGCTATCCCGAAAGTTTCCTATACACTCCCCCCCGCCCTGCTCCCCCACCCACCCACTCCCACTTCTTGGCCCTGGCGTTTCCCTATACTGGGGCATATAAAGTTTGCAAGACCTAGGGGCCTCTCTTACCAATGATGGCCGACTAGGCCATCTTCTGCTACATATGCAGCTAGAGACACAAGCTCCAGGGGTACTGGTTAGTTTATATGGTTGTTCTACCTGTAGGGTTGCAGACCCCTTCAGCTCCTTGGGTACTTTCTCTAGCTCCTCCATTGGGGGCCCTGTGTTCCATCCAATAGCTGACTGTTAGCATCCACTTCTGTATTTGCCAGGCACCAGCATAGCCTCACAAAGGCCTGTCTTAAGAGCTTAGTCTCCAACAATAGGAACTCTGTCATGGACTAGAGCATTTGCTATAGGAACAGAAAGCTGACAAGACAGATTTTTCTTCTAAAAAAATGATTCAGTTGAACACCTAAGAGACAAATTAGCTAATACATACATATATATATGTGTGTGTTTATACCAAATATGTATATATGCATGTTTCTGTGTACATATCTGTATGTGTGAAAGCATGTGTGTGCTTAAAATTTGCATTTACTTTTCTGTTCTATAATGGTATTATAGTTAAAGCTCTTTTACATAAGGGTAGGATATTGTAAATAGTTAAGAAAATGTTAAATTTAGTAAGATTAACTGAAATTATGAAGGAATGTATCCACTATTCCCAAAGAATTAGTGGTAAATTACAGAACTCTATAAGAGGCGGGTGAATCAGGTCATTCTTTGTTTATTAATAGAAAACCCGATCCCAAATGGAAGCAACCCTGTAGAAAACAAAAACAGTAAAACTTTTATAATTACAAATTATTTCAGAATATAAGCATCCTTTGTTTTAGATATTTGCCTAGAGGTTACAATGATATGCCTAGACCTGTCACTTGTTTTCTTGTCTTCTGCTTTTTGAGCTGCAGCATCAGACTGTAGCTGAGCCTTGTTGCCTTTGTAGTGTTCCGTATTTCCCGGCCTCTCATTCATAAATAACTTTGAAAACTACACTTGGCAAACTCCACATGATACTGAAGCTAACAAGAGTTACTTTGTGAATATTATAAATATGGTTGCTTCAGGGATGTTATTCCGTGTTGCCAAGGTTTATAAGCTGCAAGCCTGCGTTTCAGTTAAGGCTCCTTTCTGATAATCGGCTTACACTGTTTACTAGGAATAAAGCCACACCGATGGGTTTGTGCTGCCATTAGCTTTAAATTTTTCATGTATCTCACGTGTAAGGTACCTTTGAAATAATAATTTCTCTTCCCTTGCAGTTGCTCTTTAAATATTTAAGCCGCGATATGGGCTTGCTGGACAGACTTTCAGGTTTGCTTGGCCTGAAGAAGAAGGAGGTTCATGTTCTGTGCCTGGGGCTGGATAACAGTGGGAAAACCACAATCATTAACAAGCTGAAGCCTTCCAACGTGAGTACTTCTGCAGCTCTGACATTTTCTCATACAGAGAAATGGCGTGGGAAGCCTAAGTTTTAAGTTACAACTTCCTATATTCGTATGAAGGCCTATTGTTCTTGTTGGTAAAGGGGTATCGGTGAACTGTAGCTTACTGCATATACAACATATTTGTGAATATGCAGGTACATCTTGATTATTAAGATGGGATATTCCTTTTTTCTTCTTTTATATTCCCCTAAACATCTTCACGAATTGGCTGTTTACTTATAGGTTGCACTCACTATGTTTAAGCTTCTTCTAAGTTCCATGTACAGTTAGACAGTGGTGTGCATATCAGTGACAGATGGCAATTTTGAGTAACATGTATGAAAATATTAGTACTAAAAACATATAAAGTTAGCACATGCAACATTTGATTCATAAGCCAAAGGTGGGCTTTGTTAAATATAATTCCTGATATTATTTCTTGACCCTTAAGCTGGAAGCAACTTTCCTGTCTTGGGGTTCAGAAAAATCGACCTGAAGATCCCAAATGCAGTTCACTTTGCTCCCCTACTCTGCTGCCTTTTCAACTACGCTAATAGCAGCCAAGAGGTGCTCCTTGAGTTGGCAGGTGTGGAGGCGCCATACCTGTGGTACTCAGGTGTAACTGTTTTCTTCCTTACTGTTCCCAGCGCATCAGCATTAGTGAGCTTTCATCTACAAGTGGGCACAATTTTTAGTTAATTAAGTGTATTAATCAGAGGATCTATAGTACTCTCTTAGGAAAAGACTATAAAACTGTTCCATGTCTCATTTTATAGGAAAGTTGTCTCTTCTTGTGTATGTAGGTAAAATTTATTTTTGATTTTTAGATTTAAACCTATTTTTTATTGGATATTTTATTTACACTAAAATGTTATCCCCTTTTCCGATTTCCCTCCCCAAAACCCCCTATCCCATCTCCCCTCCTCCTGCTTCCATGAGGGTGTACCCCCACCCACCCATCTACTCCCACCTCCCTGCCCCCGCACCCTCTCACACATTGGGGCCTCAAGCCCTCACGAGACCAAAGGTCTCTTCTCCAATTGATGCCCAACAAAACCATTCTCTGCCACAAATATGGCTGGAGCCATATGTCCCTCCATGTGTTGGTTGGTAGTTTAGACCCTGGGAGCTTTGGTTCATTGATATTGTTCTTTCCATGGGGTTGTAAACCCCTTCAGCTCCTTTAGTCTCCTCTCCAACTCCTCCACTGGGGACTCTGTGATCAGTTCAATGGTTGGCTGCAAGCATCCACCTCTGGGAGAGCCTCTCAGGAGACAGATATATCAGGCTCCTTTCTCCAGCAAGCACTTCCTGGCATCCACAATAGTGTCTGGGTTTGGTAACTGTATATGGGATGATTCCCCAGGTGGGGCAGTCTCTGGATGGCCTTTCTTTCAGTCTCTGCTCTACACTTTATCTCCATATTTGCTCCTGTGAGTATTTTGTTCTCCTTCTAAGAAGGACCAACGCACCCACATTTTGGTTTTCCTTCTTCTTGAGCTTCATGTGGTCTGTGAATTGTATCTTGGGTATTTCAAGCTTTGGGGCTAATATCCACTTATCAGTGAGTGTATACCATGTGTGTTCTTTTGTGATTGAGTTACCTCACTCAGGATGGTATTTTCTGGTTTCATCCATTTGCCTAAGAATTTCATGAATTCATTGTTTTTAATAGGTGAGTAGTACTCCATTGTGTAAATGTACCACATTTTCTGTATCCATTTCTCTGTTGAAGGACATCTGGGTTCTTTCCAGCTTCTGGCTATTATAAATAAGGCTGCTATGAACATAATGGAGCACGTGTCCTTGTTATATGTTTTAGCATCTTTTGGATATATATCCAGGAGTGGTATAGCTGGGTAATACTATGTCCAATTTTCTGAGGAACCACCAGACTGACTCCAGAGTGGTTGTACCATCTTTCAATCCCACCAAAAATGGAGGAGTGTTCCTCTTTCTCCACATCCTCACCAGCATCTGCTGTCACCTGAGTTTTTGATCTTAGTGATTCTGACTGGTGTGAGGTGGCATCTCAGGGTTGTTTTGATTTGCATTTCCCTGATGACTAAGGATGTTGAACGTTTCTTTAGGTGCTTCTTGACCATTTGGGTTTCCTCAATAGAAGCAAAAAGTACTATACCAAGAATCAACAAAACCAGGAGCTGGTTCTTTGAGAAAATCAACAAGATAGATAAACCCCTTAGCCAGACTAATCAGAGGGCACAGAGACAGTATATAAATAAATAAAATCAGAACTGAAAAGGGAGACATAACAACAGATCCTGAGGAAATCATCAGATCCTACTACAAAAGCCTATATTCAACAAAGCTGGAAAACCTGGATGAAATGGACAATATTCTAGACAGATACCAGGTACCAAAGTTACCAGGATTCCATATAAACAATCCCATAACCCCTAAAGACATAGCAGCAGTCATTAAAAATCTCCCAACCAAAAAATCCCAGGACCAGATGGGTTTAGTGCAAGAATTCTATCAGACCTTCATAGAAGACCAATTCTCTTTAAAGTATTTATAAAGTAGAAACAGAAGAAACACTACCCAATATTTTCTACAAAGCCACAAGTATACTTATACTAAACCACACAAAGATTCAATAAAGAAAGAGAATTTCAGACCAATTTCCCTTATGAATATTGATGCAAAAATACCCAATAAAATTCTTGCAAACGGAATCCAAGAACACATCAAAACAATCATCTATCATGATCAAGTAGGCTTCATCCCAGGGATGCAGGGATGGTTCAATGCACAGAAAACCATCAATGTAATCCACTATATAAACAAACTCAAAGAAAAAAACCCACATGATCATTTCATTAGATGCTGAGAAAGCATTTGACAAAATTCAACACCCATTCATGGTAAAAATCTTGGAAAGATCAGGAATTCAAGGCCCATAACTAAACATAGTTTAGCAGACTTATTTTTAAGAATAAATTATTCTAGTGCTGTATTTGAATTGATGACTATCCTTAGCTGCCAGGGTATTTTTCACCCAATCACTCTTTGTAAGGAAGAATATAGTTTTGATTGGTGGAATATGCCTTTAATCATATTCAGTAGACAGGCAGATCAATCTTAATGAGTTCAAGGCCAGTCTGGTCTACAAATAGTGTTCCAGTTCAGCTAGGACTTTATTGGGGGTGGGGGTGGGGCAGGGGGAGAGGTAAAAGCATCTAGCTCATTGTGAAAAACTCCAAAGCAGTCTGCTTATTCATTTGATGGTGTACTACATATTTAGTTGATAACTTGCTTAGTCAATTTCTCCTCAATATCAGAGCCCTTGTCTTAGGGGTTCCATTGCTGTGAAGAGACACCCTGACCAAGGCAACTCTTTTTTTTTATTGGTTATTTTATTTATTTACATTTCAAATGTTATCCCCCTTCCCCGTTTCCCCTCCAAAACCCACCCATCTCATCACCCTCATCCCTGCTTCTATAACATTGCTCCCCCTCCCACCCACTCCCCTCCCTGCCCTGGCATTTCCCCACACTGGGGTATCGAGCCTCCACAGTACCAAGGGCCTTTCCTCCTATTGATGTCAGACAAGGCCATCCTCTGCTACATCCAATACAGAGGATGTACATACTATGCAGCTGGAGCCACGGGTCACTCCATGTGTACTCTGGTTGATGGATTAGTCCTTAGGAGCTCTGGGGGGGTCTGGTTAGTTGATATTGTTGTTCTTCCTATGGGATTGCAAATCCCTTCAGCTCCTTCATTTCTTCCCCTAACTCCTACATTGGGGTCCCTGTAAGGCAACTCTTATAATGGCAAAATTTTAATTGGGGTTGGCTTACAGGTGCTGAGGGGTCAGTCAGTCTATTATTATCACGCAAGCATGGCAGAGTCCAGGCAGGCATGGTGCTGGAAGAACCAATAGTTCTACATCTACATCTGCAGGCAGCTAGGAGGAGTCTGCATGTGTTTCACCGTGGAAGAAGCTAGAACATTCAAGTCCTCAAAGGACCAACCCCACATTGACACACTTCCTCTAACAAGTCCAAGCCTCCTCTTAAAATCCCAAACCTTCAAATAGTGCCAATCTCTATGACCAAGCATTCAAACACATGAATGTGTGGGGGCCGTGCCTATTCAAACCACCACAGACCTTGACTTGTCAAGCATTGAATAACGCATACCTAGAATAAGGATTAGCATTAAAATATGTTTTGGATAATAGATGAATAGATTATCTTTGGCCAGGGAATTTTGTTGATTACATGGAGGATAAATTTTTAGCAAGCATGATAAAACTTCTTAGAAATTCTGTTCTGGTCCTGTTGATACTGTTCAAATCACTGCTGGATTCAGATGGTCCTGTGTACACTCCTTCCTTGTTGCCATTCCTGTCCAGTGAGTGAATGTATTTGTTCCTAGATAAAACAGAAGGGAATTAATATTAGACATGACTCTTTGTTTTGGAGATGGGAGTGAGAGTGTGCCTGCTGTGTGTGTAGGGGGAAATCGGCAGGCCAGAGATTGACTTCAGGTTTCTGCCTCAGTTTCTCTCCACCATGCTTTTCAGACATGCGTGGTTGGTCCCTCACTGAATCTGAAGTTGACAGGTTTTGCTAGGGTGGCTGGCCCCAGGGCTCCAGGACATCCACTGTCTCTGGAGTGCATGCTGTGCCCAGCCTGTACTCTGAATTACTGCCGGGAAAAATGAATTCCGTAGGAATCCCTTCTGTCCTAGCCAACTTCTGGAGTCTTTTGTTGATTACTTTTATCAGGACTTTGAGAATGTTGGGAATTTTTATCCCTTCAAGCTAAAGTTTAAAAGGGAGTTTGTGGAGAACCTAGGTAACTATGTAGAGGCAACTTAAGTGCTCTTCTTATAATTCACTGGAGACACTGTTGATCATTGGCATATATTTTCTGTGATGTCCTTCAACTTTTAACCTTTATCATGTAGTGGATGCAACAAACAAACAAACAAACAAATAAATAAATAAATGATAAGATCATGGGAAAAAGAACAAAATTAAGAAATACTTAATGCCAATGTTTGTTGTTCAAGGAACCTCAGAGTAATGAGGCAAGATCCTAAGTGCCACAAAATAATTTTTCTAGCAAACAAGAAAAATATTTTAGGGGAAGTATGACTGCAGCCCGAAGGCTGAGAGGAAGGAAAAGCTGAGTAAACAGACTTGGGCGAGGCAAACCGGAGCTGTTCTGGGAAAGGCCTGGCCACAGCACGATAATAAGGTTCCCGTGCTCCCATTCATTTTCAGCTTCTCTCCCATTGGAATTTAAAGTTTACAAAAGTGCAGTACCTGAGTGAACAAGGTAATGGGAGGCAAATTTTCCCTTGTTCTACTCTTATTTTCACATAAAAGTTACAAGATTTTTTTTTTTATTTAGTTATGGGTAAACATCGGAATAAGAGTAACCAAAATGAGATTATAATTATAATAATAGCAAACATTTCTGGAATGTTTATAGACACCATGGTAAGTTTTTTAATACCTACTAGCTCATTTAATTCTCATAATAACTTTATGAGCACAATAATATCGTTGACATTTAAGCAAACCTAGCCTTAACTTGTGCCAGGTGGCATAGCAAATTAGGAGTAATTAGGAGGCTATTGTAATTCAAAGCAACAAATGGAAAGGACTCTTCTAAGGTAGTGGCACAGAGCCAGGAAAACAGAGTGAATGGCTTCATACATGGCACGTAACAATGGACAGAGTCAAGAATAACTTCTCAGCATCTGGATCATAAAAAGGATAGAGTTTTGCTTTGAATGAAGTTTGATGGAAATTCTAGAAGGCATTTAATGAATTGAGTTGTCAGTATAGCTTTAATTGTCTGTGAGATCTGTCAAAGTGTATCTTACCCATCTCTTGGCCCTTTTTGATCTTCCTATAGAATTCCCTACCAGAGCTATCATAACTCACCTATCTATCTTCCCTATGTATCACTCTTCTACTTAGCAATGAACTTTAGACATGCATGCTGTCAGGAGCCATCTAGAAAAGGTTAAGGCTAACAGGTGACTTTCCTGAGATGGCCCACCATTTTTGCATGACCTGTAATGGGTAAAATTCATACTTGCAAGGTCTTTCAAAAATCTCATCTCAGGATTGATTCTTATTGATGATATATATGCCTTTCCTGACATTTTTAAATTAGTCCAATAATTTCTGGGCATTAGCTCACCCTATTGGGCAAATTTTGTGCAAATCAACGAAGATTTTTTTCTTGTAGTAATGCTATATAGACAAACTGATGATTTCATAATTACTAATAGTGAGTCTATAGAATTCCTAAATTTATACAAGTAATTTTGAGCCCAAGTTGTTTTAAAAACTGCAGTTAGGACTCTGTAAACCTTTGTGTGTCATGGGCTAATTTCACTAGAATAGAAAGCAGGCTTGGAACAGATTTGCAATCAGAGAAGGCATTCCTTCTGGGCTGGCTCTGAAACCATTGTCTGATAACTAAGTTTGTAAGCTGGGAGTAGCCAGTTTCTTGTGGGTGCAAGGATTGAAGATGAAGTGTTCAATGGATAAAACTTTAAAACTAGTGAGACACTAGGCAGATGATTTGCCTCTTGACAAAACCATGCTCAAATTAAGACATAAGAATTATTGTTTTCTCCAGACCTCATGTCTCTAGCTGCATATGTAGCAGAAGATGGCCTAGTCAGCCATCATTGGGAAGAGAGGCCCCTAGGTCTTGCAAACTTTATATGCCCCAGTACATGGGAATGCCAGGGACAAGAAGTGGGAGTGGGTGGGTAGGGGAGCTGGGCGGGGCGAGGATATAGGGAACTTTCAGGATAGCATTTGAAATGTAAATAAAGAAAATATTTAATAAAATAATAATAAAAAATAAATAAAAAGAATTATTGTTTTCAATTTGTAATGAATGTGTGGAACTAGTTACAGATAATAAATGTTTTATTAGATAACTCGTCTAAATGGAAACACATGTATACATGTCTGTTGTAACTTCTTATTCAATTATGATTTGAATTTATGTATGAAAACTTGTGAACTTTTGAAAAAAGATGCTTGGGCTACCATGTGGTCATGTATCGGAAAAAGAGAGAATAATTAAGGGCAAGAATAGAAAGTTGTTCCCCTTCATTCTCTGTCTCAGAAAGAAAGGCTGGAGTGTCTTAAGAGTGACTGCTTCTTTCTGCAGGACTTTCTCTAGCAGACAAGGAGTTAATGAGCTTCCAGCCTCTCTCCAGGCTAGGAAGGACCTGCAGGGAAGGAACAAAGAGAGAGAACAGGAGAACAGTTCTTCTTTACTTAATCCCCCCCCCCACACACACACATACACACACACACACACACATACACACACACACATACACACACACTTGTGTGTGACACACACACACATATACACACACACACACACACACACAGACACACACACACACACACACACACACACACATACACACACATACACACACACACACATACACACACACACACACACACACACACACACACACACACACAATCTAACTACTAGGTGTTAATCACCAGAGGCCAAGGGTTTTCAGCCACAGAATGAGCAGTCACTTTGTAGCATCCAGTGCAGTTAGAGTTGACCTTTCCAGTGCAGTGGAAAGGTCACCTCCCACCTCAGTCCCTCAGTTCCCCTGAGCTGGAGCAGGCCTCAGGCAGCATGCTTTCTAGTTCTAACTCCATTTTCTAGACTAATCTTTGCCAAGAACTTGCCATCGGTCTTCCCCTTCCTACCATTCACTCTTGGGTCAAATGTCACCCCACTCCTGAACACTCTGTCCACGTTGTCATATGTTGATTGTTGAAAGCAGGGACCAGGTAGACATGAAGACTATGCCAAGCATACATAAATTCAGGATGTATTGTTGACTGATTATGAAGTTCAATACAGGAACTCAGAGTGACTCTTGAAACCATTTTATGTTTTCTCTTACAGGCTCAATCTCAAGATATAGTTCCAACCATAGGATTTAGCATAGAGAAATTCAAGTCCTCCAGGTAACCTCCCTTCTCTTTGTGACTAGGAAGCTGTTTCCAGACTTACCTGGAAATCATTTGTCATTTCAAATCTCAGGGGCTGTGCCCTTTGTACCACTTCTGTTTGTTTACTCTCAGCCCTTAAAGTTTAGGCCAACTCTTGAAAACCTCATTAGTGAAGGAAGCATTTTTATGTTATCCATTGCAAAATCATATTTAGATTAATAAAATCATTTTCAATTTTTCTTGAATATTAACATCTATTACTCTGTAGCCATGATGATTTAGTTGATAGAAAAGTTAACCATTTGATTTAGTTGCTTTAATACACTAATGTTTTGCTTTTGTTTATAGTTTGTCTTTTACAGTGTTTGACATGTCAGGTCAAGGAAGGTACAGGAATCTCTGGGAACACTATTATAAGTAAGTGTTTTGTGAATGTCGCGTTACTATATGGCTACACTTCAATGACAAATAATGATTAGAAATCCCAGTGATTATATGGTTTCTGCTATAAAATGTGACTTCCTATAATTCCTGACTTTGTTCTTTCTGGTTTTGATAGCGATTTCTAAGGACCAGCTAGACATAGTGGTGCATGCCTGCTATCCCAGTTCTTGTAGTGCTAAGGAATAAGGGTCACAAATTTAAGGCTAGCCTGGGCTACATAATTTAGAAGCCAGGCTGGGGGATGTGAGAGAGAGGGGGGAGGGGAAGGGAGGGGAGGGGAAGGGAGGGGAGGAGGAGAGACACAGAGAGATGAGACAGAGAGAGATAATTAATTATAACAGTCACCTTAGCTGATACTTTGCTCTTTCCCCATTACTCTAACTCCAGTGCTTTCAAATGCTATATTCACTCACATCTGTGGGATCTGTGCAATCAGATCCCACAGCTGCATTTAGTGAAAAGGTTGTTCCTTATTCAAATGATTTCGTCAAGGAAATTATAGATCATAGATCAGAATTATTATTAACCATATTTAGTTAAAATAAGATTGTTTTAACAGCAGATTACCTGTTTTATGAGTATTTCTATACAAGGTGTTTTTCAAAGTAAGCAGACATACTATTCAGTAAGTACTTCAATTATAACAGCTGCCAAGTTACTAGGATCCAGATGTTTGAGACCCACTTAAGACTGCATGTGGTAGTAAAATAATTTCACTGTTCTTTCTTTATACAGAGATGGACAAGCCATTATTTTTGTCATTGATAGTAGTGATAAGTTAAGAATGGTTGTGGCCAAAGAAGAGCTTGATACCCTTCTGAATCACCCAGGTATCTGTGTAGCTTCTTCCACCATTGGTATCTGTGTTTTGGGTTCCCTCTGTATGTGCTGGTTTGTTCTTTAGTAGAAGAAAGATGAGTATGAGATGGAATTATTTTCTATTTAAATTTGTAAATTTTAAAACTTTATAATAACTTTGCCTAAGTTTTTTTTTTTTAGATTTCAAAGATTTTTGCAGAGCTTGTTTTTATATACTGGCATTTATTTCCTTATCACTAAAAGCTCTACTTTCTCAAATATATAAATAATATATTGTAGTAAGAGAACAACATTTAGATGGAAGAGATGAGGGGGGAAGTAGGTTTCGGTGCAGAAGGACATGAGCTCCGTTGCTTTGGTTTCTTGATTTCCACCATGTGGTGGCAGAGGAGCAGCTCTGCTTTTGCTTCAGTGTTAACAGAAAGGAGGAAAACTTCAAGTAGGAGGAAGAGGAACTGGGCTGTGGTTCTATTATTTATCATTGAAGTATGTATTTTAAATATGAATGTTATGTGTGCCCTAGGCATGCAGAAGCCCACAAAAGCCATCAGAATGTGTCAGAGCTTCTGGAACTGGAGATTCGGGCAGTTTGGTACTCCTGACCAATTTATTTTTAAGTGTTGCTTAGGTAAAAAGATAAATATACACAGTAATTAAGTTGGTGAATTGATTTTTATGCAGAGTTAGATAAAATAGTTATAGCTGGAAATATGTTGGTTTCTTTCTTTCTTTTTTTTTAACAAGATGTAAAGATGCTGCTGTGTGTTGCCTTCCCTGTGGAAGGCAATTGCACAACATTGGACAGGTAGCAAGAAAATTCTCTTATCACCTACCACTTATGGCTTCTAGTTTGCACTTGGCTCCACTCAGCAGCTCAGGGCACTTGCTGCCGAATCTGGCCTCCATCCTAAGTTTGAACCTACAGAGCCACATGGTGGACAGAGGGAGAGAGTTGACTCTTTCCTGTGAATTATCTTCTGACCTCCATGCATAGCATGATACACCTACATACACGTACATGTACAAACACACACACATATACATGTACACATACATACATACAAACATAAATGTATACACATAATTAACGCGTATACAGTTAAATATATAAATGTTAAAAAAAACTGGGAAATCTTTTCAAACTGTAATGGGAAAAATACCTTGTTAAAAACAATGTCACTTGTTCATTGTACTATTTATGACTTATAATTACTCCACTTCCTCCTCTTCCTACTTGAGGTCTGTATGCCTTTTTGCATAGACACTTCTCTATGACTGTGAGGTTCCCCTTCTCTGACCTTACTCTTTGGTTTAAAGCACCTAGCCAGAGAGCACATGGTCTTACCAAATAGTTTTAGATTTTTTTCTGTTTAGATCACTGGTTCTCAGCCTTGTAATGCTGTGACCCTTGAATATATCTCCTCATGCTGTGAGGACCCCAATCATAAAATTATTTTGTTGCTACTTCATAACTGTAACTTTGCTACTGCTATGGACTGTAAAGCAAACATCTCATATGCAGGTATGTGCTATGCTGACCCACAGGTTGAGAACGGCGGGTTTCGATGACTGTTTAACTGTATTTCTCTAAGGGTTTCTGTGTGTGCATTTCAGTTTTAGGAGGCTAGGGCAAAGTCATCCATAGCACTAGAGGCGTCACGATGGGGTCCTTTTCTTTTTCAGATATTAAGCACCGTCGAATTCCAATCTTGTTCTTTGCAAACAAAATGGACCTTAGAGACTCAGTGACCTCTGTGAAAGTGTCTCAGTTGCTGTGCTTAGAGAGCATTAAAGACAAGCCGTGGCATATTTGGTAAAAAGAATGTATTTCTCATTTTGTCTTTCTGAAAAGTCTGTGAGTTCGTGTGTTCTTTAGGGTTTTTGTTTTGTTTTGTTTTTGACATTTTATAAATGGCTAAGCATGATAGGATGTAAGCTAAATATTTGCTTCACAGATTTGCAAGTACTCATGAGAATACTGCTTTTAACTTTACAAAGCCTTTGATGCTAGAAAAGAGTATATTTAAAAAAACAAAAACAAAAAAGCCCTTATAGTGAAAAACATAATTAAATGGCCCACTCACTCTTCTGGCTTCAAACACAGTGACTTCCTTTTTTACCTGAAATCAGCCAAGCCACTATGGTGTCACCTTGCCTGAATCATTCACCAAATTAATTGTCCTGTGTTACTATTGTACCACACCATTACCATGTGGGCTCTTTGTTGCTTATTTTATGGTGGTCTGAGTTCCGAACTCTTATGGAGTTAGCTCTATTTTTGAAAGTTTTGGTTGCTGCCTTATTTTTCTTTTCCCACTTTTGTGACTGGCACATGTTACATATACTATAGATATTTGTTCAAATGAAGAAATAGAGATAATGGCTGTATATGGACATACTAGCAAACAGTGTCTGAGATTCCTATGCATTAGTTATTTCGGAAAGAGTTCTTAATTAACTCTTGTGTTCTACTTTTCTGAGATCCTCTTTTGCTACCTACCCTCCTGCCTTCCCATGTCCTAAAGTGTCCCTCTATGGCAGTCCCTATATGTTGTAAGAGTTACAGTAATATTTAACAGGAAGTTGGACACAAATCAGAAAGCCTACTGGTGATAAAAGTGACCAAGCATATAAAGCAAGAAAGTGGAGCCTCGGAACCCCAGCGTGGACTTGGGGGTGGGAATACAGCTCTGCTCCTAGCTGAGGAGCTGTTGACATTTTGATAGTTAATGGGAGAGGGAGAGTTACTTCAACCAAATACACAGTTTTAAGACAGAGAGAGAGAGAGAGAAAGGGGGAGAGAGAGAGAGAGAGAGAGAGAGAGAGAGAAAGGGAGAGAGAGAGAGAGAGAGAGAGAGAGATGAAGTTGGATGGTTAAGAAGCTGGGAGTGAATATGATCAAAATGCATTGTATGAAATTCCAAAGAATTAGTAATACTTTTAAAAAGAAAAGATTTTTAAGAGCTAGCCTTGGTGCTGAACAGAGTAGCATTTAAGTAAATGCTAGAAATATCTCAGGATTCTATGAGCACCCCCTCCCCCTACCCAAGATCCCTCTGCCAGGAAGGAAATAGTGAAACTCTTTTTGCTTTTGAACAGTTGGGGGAGGGGCAGGGCTACTCTCTGGTTGCTGAATTTGAATCTGAGGTCCCGTGATATTTGATAGTTAAAGAAGAGTGTTTGCGCTAGTTCTGAGTCTCACAGATTTTCTCACAGTAAACAGGGAAGTGGTTCAGAGAAATGCCCAGGTTTGTAGTCACCTGCTGACACTTCCGCCAGTGGACAAAGCTCGTTCCTGTAGTACTTGACTCGAACTATGTGTGCTAAAATCAATAGTTTGGGGATTTTTGGTGTAAGTGATACTACTGTGCCTTGCTGTTACTGTATGTGATGAAAAGTGTGCTGTGCATAATTGCTTATCTTATACTGTTTGTTTCCGTCTTCCTACTTGAAAGAATTCTGTAGGTTCTTTACTATACTCTGCGTGATGCTTCCTCCAAGTGAATGATATAAAATAAGCTCTAATTACTCAGAAACTTTAATTACATATTAATATGGTCATGGATTTTAAAATAAGTTACTAGATCTGTAACATGTAATATTGTCATAAATTCCTGTATTTTCAGAGTAGAGTCTGTTCAAGCAATACTTAGCAAGTTTGAACTGCTATGAGATCCTGTCTCAAAAATAAAACAACAATCACAATAGCAACAAAACCCATGTTATGATTATGGGATTTTACTCTATAAATAACAAATTACATTTCAAACCAAGTCAGTTGATTCTTTGACTATACTGTGATCTATGTCTAACATTTCTAACTGATAAATGCAGTTGGAGCAGTGGGTACAGTGAGGTAGGACAGTGAATGCTAGAAAATTAGGTAGGACAGTAGGAAAGATATTATGTTCTTTATATCACTACAAATCTCAACATTTGTCTCAGGTTTTTTCCCTAGTCCTCAGACTCTAATTTCTGAATTATATAATATATTATATTTCAATGGAATATAGAATATTATTAATATAACATATTATATTCTATTTCAGTATTTAATCAGTCTTGTACAAACATATATTATTAGTATGTATTTCTTTGAAATATGGCAAATATTGTTTCTTACTCGTAGAGTTGTATGTATGACACCATAAAGTGAATTTTGTGTGTGGACTTTATTTCAGTGCTAGTGACGCCATCAAAGGAGAAGGCCTGCAGGAAGGCGTGGACTGGCTCCAAGGTACATCCCAAGTTGCTGCACAGCTGTTACCTGCTTCTGTTTCATTCATTCATTTCATCTTTATGTTTTAATTTTATTACATCAATTCCCCTTCTTGTTTTTATTTCTGCTGTCAGAAAAAACAGTACAGTAAGTATCTGATACCTTGCTGCATTTATGTTACTATATTTTTTTCTAGCAGATTTCTGTGTTTACATTCAATAAATAGAGTAAATCTGGAAAATGGTTTTAATTTATGGACCCAGATTTTCATTAAATCTAGTTGCTAAAAAACACATCTGAAGTTTGGGACAAACATTAGGCCTTACTCTTAATAACTAGAACTAAATGATAACTATTTTTTTAATGAATCATGAAGTATAATATTACATATATCTTATACATAAATTATATGTATATTTTAACACTCATTTAGTATTAAATGCTATTAATGATATCTTGTTTATTTCAGTTCAGTTTTTCTTAATCAAAATAGCTATAGTACAGTGGTACAGCACTACTAGGTTAGATAAGTATCGTTTTCCCTAGGGTTATAGTGTCTGTATAAGATGTATAAGAACAGCTTGCAGCATGCAATGTAATAGATAGGTGTGTATTCTGTATGGCCTTTCTGAAAAGTCTTTATGGCCAGGTCAGAAGTTTTCAATTTACATAGAATGACTGTTCATTCTTACTGGGAATTTTCATACTCTGAATAAAAGTAAAAGAGAATCAAATTCTCATAATTTTTGGTTATAATATTAGATATGTGTGGGATAGTTTTTCATTTTCCTTCTTCCATCCTTTGGAAACCGTTGGAGACGTACAGCTTTTTGTGTTGGGTGGAAAAGTAATCTGCTACAGGTGCTTCACTGAGATAGATAGAATTTGGGTTTGTAGTGAATTGCACAACCTGTTGTTTTATTTTGGTTTGGTTTGGTTTGGTTTGGTTTTTTGATTTTTTTTTTGAGACAGTTTCTCTTATAGCCCTGGCTGTCCTGGAATTCACTCTGTAGACCAGGCTATACTTAAACTTGGAGATTTGTCTCCCTCTGCCTCCAAGTGCATTTACTACTAAATTGCAAAGAACATCCCAATCCTATTTTACAAGTAACAAGCAAAGAAACATCTTTAATGGTCCTAAATATTAGTAAAGGCATTTTTTTCTTTGAGCCGATCAACTTCAATTTTTAAATTATTTTAAGAAGTATTGGGGATTACAGTATGGATTTCCAGAAGAAACTGTTGGGTTTCAGCAAAATCCAAAGAAGATAGAGAAGTGAATTTTCATGGCAGATTTCTTCCTTCACCAGTGCTGACCATTGCTCCCAGTGATGATGCAGTGCGCAGTGGGAGTCCTGCCAACACTCTAAGTGTAGTCATTCCAACCTCAGGATGAGATGAGGATAGCTGATAGGAGAACAGGGAGGGTTTACTTTCTCTTTCCCCTTTCTTCCCCAGCTACCTGTGTGTAGCGATAGCCACTAGGTGTCAGTAATGACCCAGTTTTACAGTACCAATTTTCAAGTCTTGGTGTGAATTCTTTATTCTGATCTGTTATCTTACCTCCCAAGTCTGTGAAAACAGCATATTTTTAGAGGTGCTTTTATGCCCTTTTGTTGCATCAGCCTCTGCAAGGTAAGTAGTCGCACCCTTGTTGCTCTGCGCACAGGAGTAGTTGCAGAAGAGCTGGACCTTTGAAGGAGCATTGCTTTAAAAACAAAATCAAAGGATAGATCAGCTTTTTTTTTTTTTTTAACTAAATGATCATTGTATTTCCTATAGGAGAGTAAATAGTATAGATTTTTATTGCTCTCAGTTATGTTTGAATATAAAGAGAGTTAAGCACCTATCTTTCAAAACAATAAAAGAGACTAACCAGCTTCTAATGTCACATACTAGCTAAAAACACATAGGAAAATCTAACTGTAAAAGACCTTTGAACTCTATTCATTTTACTTTCAGAATCCTGAAGTTTCCTAGCGAATTAAACAAGGTTCATTTTGCGCCAATCTAATCATATTTATTTAATGTTGATTTTTTTGTATAATATTAAATGTTACATATGATAATATTCTCATTTGAAAGACTTGGTAATTTTATGTGTTTAGTGATCAGTATAAATTTTCAGGTTCTGAAAGTTTCAAGTGAGACTTTTCTGGGGGGGTGGGAAGGAGGGAGGGTTTTTTGGTTTGTTTTGTTTTGTGAGGCAGGGTATCACTATTTATGTAACACTGGCTGACCTGGAACTCACTATATGAATTTTCCAATCATGAAACTACAGATATATTCTACCTTCCCAGTTTTCAAGTGAGATTTTTTTTAAAAAAAAAAGTTTTCCCAAATAGTAAAACTTGTTTTATCATATTATAGGTAAGTTGAAAAATCAGTAATGCCTGCAGGTTTCAGACTTTAATCTTGTCTTATTTTATATTGAATACCAAAAATGACTCCAGGACATCTACCCTGTGCATAAGCAAGTACACAGTGTAGACACGCACTCTACTTCTGGTCCTACAACCTTAGCCCATTTACAGATTTTTGTGTGTATATTTTACATGCTGTGAGTTGAGTACTCTAATGAAAAACAGAGGACTGAACACACACTCCAATCTCAGGTATCACTAATAATAAAGGCAGCATTTTTAAAAGATATTAACTTCACAAACATGTAGTAAAAATGATGATCTTGTTTGGAAAGCTGGGCATCTGATAACAGCCCCCACCCCCAAAAGCCGACTCCTAAGCTGGCAGTATGAAATGATAGTACACAGCCTAGTTGACTGACGATCTTCTCAAAGGCTCAGAATATGCTAGTAATTGAAAATAATATAGTTAAAAATAAAAGATGGATCTGGAACTGAAAAGAGAAGACATGACTCCCCAAACCATAAAAGAATGTTTTAAGAAATATCCTTTGCAAATAGTCAAAACACTACCTCTGGACTGGAAAACACCAGACACATCTATGTTCGGTAATAGTGAACTGAAAGCAAAGAGAGGCTGCAAGCTTTTGTATAGAAAAATTCTGTGGTTCTCATCTGTCTGCTACTCCACCAGGCAACAGTAGAAGGAGACAGACAATAGGGAGGGTCGTCTGAGGAGTCAGACTAAAGAGTAGGCAGAAGATAAATTGTCTCTGAGGAATCAGATTAGGAACTAGGCAGACAACCCAGCACACGCCTTTAATCTCAACACTTGGAGGCTGAGGCAGGCAAATTTCTGAGTTTAAGGCCAGCCTGGTCTACAGAGCAAGTTCCAGGACAGCCAGGGCTACACAGAGAAATCTTGTCTCAAAACAAAGAAACAAACAAAAAAGAAGGTAAAGGAAGAGTCCGAGGGAGAAGTAGTAGAAGTAGAATTAGAGGAAGGAGGAGGAAGAGGAGGAGGAGCAGGAGAGGAAGAAAGTAGACCGGCCATAGGAAGAGTCATCTCTGAAAATCAGGCTTCTCCAAGAAAAAAGTCACTAAAGTAATAACTGTGGTGGTTTCCACCGGTGTCTTAACCAGATGCAGTAGAATAGTGGCCATATTTGACAAACTGCACACACACTTATGATGTCTAGTCTACCTTTAGTTGTAATCATTCATATAAGCCGATAGCAAAGTGTCCAGACGTCTGAGGATAAAAATATGAAATACACAAATGAAAACTTGTAAGAAAGGGGGAGTACAGGTACAGGATATAGGTAAGAAAAACATTTCAAACAGTATTGGAGTTTATCCTTTAAAATATGTCATTTTCACAAATTAAAAGTTAAGATACGATTTACAGAAAAGAAACTCCCCCAACAAATAAGTCAGTTATATGAAAATAAGAATACTAACAATGAGAATTCAACCAAGAAAAACAGTGCCCTTTTCTAGGAAGCAGGACAGAGGGATAAGGAACAAAGTTGGAAGGCAGGCATGATGGTGCATTCATGTAACCCTGGTTCTCAAAATGCTGAGGCAGAAGGACGGCGAGCTCCAGTGCTAGCCTCACCACACCTTACCTCAAAAGAAACAAAAACTTGGTAGGAAACAAGACAGCCATGCCAGGAGGTTGAGGTCCACACCCTTAATCCTAGCACTTGGGAGGCAGGGCCTTTTGCACTCTTCCTGAGGGGGAAATGGGTTTCATATCAAGAAAGAAATTGTTACATCAAACTTCCCAACACCAGCTGCTTGGGATAGTATTGACAGTCCATGATACTGGTCAGTGCCTGGAAGAGATCATGGAGAATACACTGGAATCACATACTCGGGCAATGTCAGAGTATTGTGACAGCAAGGGAAAACCACGAGATCCAGTGGCCCATCTTCCAGTGTGCTGGTAAAGTGTTCCTTGTGTTGGCCTGAGGTCTGAGGAAATTTAAATCCCCCAGGACATATCTAATCCCAGTGTGCCTTTTTGCAAGATGGGAGATAGGAGAAGGTTGTGGGGCAGCTAGCCTGGAATACACAACAGCAAACAACAGAGACCTGTCTTAAGATAGAAGATGAAAACCAACATTCGGTTGTTCATTGACTTCCACACATAGACCAACTTGCCCGTGCACACACAGACACATGAATATGGACACGTGCATCATATACTAACTAAAAAGGGAAGGATGGCTAGATGGATCAGGAACTAGGAATGAGCATAAGGTTGCAAAGGAAGGCTACTGACATTTCAGGAATTACTCTGTATTTAGTGAGTTGTAAGTAATTCCCTAGAAAAGAATTAATTGTAAGTAATTGCTTCCTAAAAGGAGCAATCACCAGAGGAACTGCTCCCTGTCTTTCTAATAAGCCATAAAACCTGTATTCCTTCCTTACTTACAGCTTCTATAAAACTTAACGCATAGGCTTAATTGTACCTGAAGGAAACAAATGTATGCATAGGGCCTTCCTGTGTTCTATAGAATTGCCTTGGAGTGATTTAGAGAATAGAGTTGCTATTGTTTCCCTTGTGGGGCTGACAGTATCTTTGTCTATCTGTCATCAGATCAGATCCAAGCTGTGAAGACGTGAAGAGATAGTCCCTGGAGACCTCAGTGATTTTTCAATGAATGGAATCTGCGTAAGGCATACTGGTTAATCTCAAATTTATTTTAAAAGATATATGTAACTGAGAATTTTTTAAACCACATTCTGCTTGCTTTGGTGGACTCTGGAAGAACGTTTTAAGGGCTTTAGGACTTGAGACATTGTTAATCTGGCCATTACTATACAAAATCTAATAATTCTTTGGAACTCCTTAGTTACCAACTTCTTGTAAAAGTCTACATCATTGTGATAAGTAGAATATATAAATACCACTTATAAGCCATCTCAATATCCTATCATGATTTATGATATATTTGATGTATTTTTATTTTCAATTGTTTTCTAAAAGTTTAGTTCATTGTATGACTTTGAAGTGCAAATTGTGTTAGCGAAACACCTTTAAAGATTTATAAGGGATCCCAGGTAATTAGTATATATGAAATTTTTATTGTGTCACTATCAATAAAAAATGAAATACACCAACTAGAGTGTTCTGTTCATGCTGAAAAGAATAATGTGTTGGTATGGTATTTGGTGTTTTAATTGCCAAATATTTTCCAAGGCCAACTAAACTGAATTCATTTCCTCGGTGCCTGATGAAGGGTTCTGTCCTTTCTGCTCAGGCCTTGCCCTGACACCTGCATGTGTGCGTGTTGTTCACAACTGTGAAGGTCTGGGTGGTGATCAGGTCATACATGTAATGCATCCCTTGCCTTCACGGGAATCAATTTATTGAGGGAGATCTGAGAACATTTCATATATGATTGATACATTTTATTGCAGTAGGTAAATGACAACATTGCATCTTCAATTGATAAATGAAAATTTTAATAAATTTTTAATATTTTATAACTGACTTATTTTTATCCTTAACAAGTCCATGTGTTGGTCAGCTTTCTGTTATAGCAGAATGCAGGAGATAGTTTATAAAGAGAGGAAAAGAGGGAGGAAGGAAGAAAGGAAAAAGAGAGAGAGAGAGAGAGAGAGAGAGAGAGAGGAAGGAAAGAAGGAAGGAAGGAGAGAGAGAAGGAGAAAGATTGATTGATTCTTGTTTAAAATGTGAAGGCTCTGGTCCCGCTCAGCTCCTCATATTCAGTCCTGTGCCAAGACAGCTTCATGGCTGCAGTACATGGCAGAGGAAGCTCTTCACTTTACAGCTAAGGAAGCAAAGAAAGAAGAGAAACCTGGGTGCAACACCGCTTCAGGGGTGTATCCTCAGTTCAATTCACTGCTTAAGGAGTCTTCTGGGTAGTCAGTTACAGCAGATTCCACTACCTCAGCTAACTGTTTATAAACTGCTATGTGAATGTTCTTCAGAATTTTAGACATATCTCAGGAACACAACATATGTAACTTCTGACAACCTAAAGAAATACCATTTATAATTGTAAACTCAAGTTCATACTTCCTTTTTAAATAGACACTGAAACTATTCTCACAACAGTGATGCCAGTTCTGAAAACATTGCATTTGAATTAAAAGCTATAATTATATAGCATCTTAAACATTCTTAGTCACAAAAATAACAAGGCAAAAGGTGAGTAATGCAGACACATTGGTACATGTATCCATTGGAGGTAGATGTCTTTACAGATTTCATAAAAATAGCAGTCAAAGATATATAATCCAATTTCTCAAAGTCTAGAAACACCAATTAATGGACATTTGCAAAACTAAAGATCATCAGAATATTGTAGTGGTTAGTGGTGTGTCTATTTTGATAGCATGCCATAAGCTTCTTTTATTAGTATGCGTTCAGGATGTCATCAGTCTAGAGTTGCCTCAAATATAGATAGAAATGATATATTTTTTAAACGTGTGCCTTAGTTAGGGTTTCTATTGCTATGAAGAGACACCATGACCAAGGTAACTCTTACAAAGGACAACATGTAATTGAGGCTAGTTTATAATTTCAGAGGTTCACTCCATTATCATCTTTGGTGGAAAGCATGCCAACATGCAGGCAAACGTGGTGGAGAAGAAGCTGAGTTCTACATCTTGATTCAAAAGCAGCCAGGAAGAGATGCCATCTTCCACCATCAAGCTAGGAGGAGGCTCTCAAAAAGTCCACTCCCACGGTGGCACACTTCTAACAATGGCTACTTTCCATGGGCCAAGCATATTCAAACCACCACAACACGTTTTGTTTGTTTGTTTGTTTGTTTGTTTTTGTTTTTCTGTGGAGGAAATGCTATGTGGAGTAAGATGACAATTTTCAGGAGTTGGTTCTGTCCTTCTATCACGTGGATTCCTGGAACTGAATTCAAGTCACTAGGTTTGGCAGCAAGTACCTTTATCTAATAGTGCCAACCTCACAACCTGTGCTGCCATTTAAAGAAAGAAACAGCAAAAACAGATACACTGTAACAATTTTAGGAGGGCAGAGAAATTCAAATTTTCACCTACACATTCAGAATTTTACATCCTTCAGTCTTCACAACATATATATATATATATATATATATATATATGTATGTTATGCCCTATTGCCTATTGGCTCTGTTTTGTGGATTGAGAGTTTGGACCGGTTGTGTGAGACTTTCCTGGGTAAATAATGAAAAAACATCTACTCAGCCCAGAAAGGGCAACATGACCACAGGAAAGAAACAAATCTACCAAACCCTAACTTGGTAAACTAGTAAGTTTATTAGCACTGCTTACTCTGGAGTATGAGTGAAGGGTTACTTACAGAGTCATGGACAACTCAAGTCAGCCACATCAACACAGAGAACACAGAGCTCCACTCTTCCCAGCATGGCTAATGACTCAGAGAAGCTGAACCCATGGAGGTCTATACCATAGGCAGACAATTCAACTGGTCATAATTACCTCCTGTACAGTGCTTCCTGCTTACTGTCGTAATTCAGGTAAGTTTCAGGAACTTTCTGAGACTTAGTAGTTATTTCCTTCCTCAATCTGAATGAGCTGACCTTTACAAGTTCCTGATCCTAGAAGAGCTTCCCTCTAGGATAGAATGTTTCACTTAAGAGGAAATTGCCAGGACATAAAAGAGGTTCAGTGATTTGGTGAAATGCACAGAGCTGAGAAATGCTGGTGCTGGCCTTCAAAAGCAAGCACTCTGTTTAGAATAGATGATTCAAAACAGAGAAGAGAAATATAGGTATTTCTTAATAGTACTGCTAAATAAAAGTGAAATTAATTCAAAAATCATAGACTACTGGAGGTGCTCTTTTGGGTGTTTTTATTTTGTTTTTTTAATTTGTTTCGATTTTTATTTTAAGCCTATCAACACTAAGATTTTACTCTCTGAGCCTGAATCCATGGAGGTATACTAGATGAGGTACATTAGATGTTGACAAGTTAGATAAAATTAACAAAACTGCTTAAGACTAAATTAGCTAGTAACTCACATATTAAAATACTTAGAAGAAAGAGAAAATACTTTCCCCTTGATCTCTTAAGATCTATTAATGGTTTATAAACAGCATTTATTACTATACTTCATTTTCAAGGAAAAATTCTATGGAAGCAAACTGGATAATATAGGACATAATATGTATATAAGCTAAAATTATTGCATTTGTTTCTAGCATATTATATAGTGGCAATATATCTCAAAGTTGAAACAACTTTTTCCCCGTGTTTTACACCTCAGCATTGAGAAACTTAAGCTCTGTATTTTTAACAGCAGTTTGTACAATGTTCAAATCTTAGCATTGTCTGTTTTACATTGAAATATTTCCTTGTTGAATGGACTGTTTCATAAACCACAGAGGAACTGAGTTTTGAGTATTTTTCACTTACGGGTTCTGATAAAAATTATAAATTATCCACCCTAGTTACTTGTAATTATTTTTTTCCTTCCAGATTTTGACACATCAAGGTTATGATTTCCATAATTACATTCATTTCCTTGTAAAAGTACTTGCTTAATTCAGGTTGGTATAATAATAACCACAGCCTTGGCAGCTTATGTACAACAGAAGTTGTAGAGGACGGTGATCTGCCATTGGCTGCTAGTGATTTAAGGTTCTGCTGAGAGCCCTCTTAGCAGCGGACCCATCTTCTCATTGTATCACAACAGAAAAGAGAGAGAACACTCGGAGTGTCTTTAGAGGAGTGTTAAGGCTCTTTATATCCTTTAGAGCAGCACCATCATCAACTAATTACGTCCCAAAGACAGTTCCTCCTAGTATCACACTGGTGTTTAAGATTCCAACCGGGGCATTTTGTGTAAAAATAAGTGTTCGGTCTGTTCTACTTAAGGCAAATTCAACTTGCTTATGACTCTAATAATAAAATACGCCAGTTTGCCTAACTTTATGCATAGCATCTACTCTCTTACTATTTGCCTCTTATTTCTTAGCTTAAATATATATTGGTTACTCACTGTGATCTTATACTCACTGTGATCTAATACTCACTGTGATCTAATACTCACACTGTGATCTAGTACTCACTGTGATCTAGTACTCGCACTGTGATCTAATACTCACACTGTGATCTAATACTCACACTGTGATCTAATACTCACTGTGATCTAATACTCACACTGTGATCTAGTACTCACTGTGATCTAGTACTCACTGTGATCTAATACACTGTGATCTAATACTCGCACTGTGATCTAATACTCGCACTGTGATCTAGTACTCACTGTGATCTAATACTCACACTGTGATCTAATACTCACACTGTGATCTAATACTTGCACTGTGATCTAATACTCACACTGTGATCTAGTACTCACTGTGATCTAATACTCACACTGTGATCTAATACTCACACTGTGATCTAATACTTGCACTGTGATCTAATACTCACACTGTGATCTAGTACTCACTGTGATCTAATACTCGCACTGTGATCTAATACTCACTGTGATCTAATACTCACTGTGATCTACTACTCACACTGTGATCTAATACTCGCACTGTGATCTAATACTCACACTGTGATCTAATACTCGCGCTGTGATCTAATACTCACACTGTGATCTAATACTCACTGTGATCTAATACAACTTAAAGTAGGAAGGGCTTATTTTGACTTCGAGTTCCTAGGGAGAGAGTCCATGGCAGATAAGTACGGAGCCCACAGCAGTAAGCAGCAGTAAGCAGCTGGGCTCATTGTGCCCAGGGAGGAAGAAGTGATGAGTGCTTGTACTCAGACTGCATTCTTATTGTTCCATCTAGGATCCCATCCTGCGAAACGGCACCACCAGCATAGAGGATGGGCTTTGCTGTAACAACTAACTTAGATAATCCTTCAGATATCCCCACTTACTTGTTTCATAATGGTTCCATATCCTATCAAGTTGTCAGTAAAGATTAACCATCATAACTACTATCTCTGACAATGTAACACCCAAAGACATCACTTTTAAGCTCCCACCCCTCGTTTCCATAAGCTTATGGTCATGTCATATTGCAGAATGATTTTGGTCCAACTTCAAAAGTACCCATAGTCTTTAATAATTACATTTTATAAGTCCAAAGCACCAACTATCATTAGGGACTCAAGGTGATTTCTTAACTGTAAGCTCCTATTTACAAAAAAGTCAAAAGCAAGTTACTTCCAGTAAAGAACAGTACGGAATATATATTCCTCTTCCAAAAGGATGAATGACGGCATAGCAAAGAATGGTTCAATCAAAGCAAGACTGGAATCCAGCAAAGCAAACACCAAATCCTGAATCTCCGTAGCTGGCATCTAGTACAAGTGGAATCCTTCAGATTTCAAAGGCTTTGTACAGTCTCACCCTCCAGCTCTGCCACCTATGATAAATGTATTCTTTCTTGAGCCAGCTTGACTGCATCCTGCAGCTTTCTTGGTAGATATTTCATGGTCCTAGCATCTCCAATTTTTAGGAGGGTCTCAAGTACAACTTGGGCTTGACCTTCATGAAATAGTATCTCAGGTCCTCCTTGCAGGGACTTTGACTCTCCCACATGTTGCCTGACCTTACTGGCTCTCTGGAACCAAGAGGCACAAGAGTCATTAAGCCCTTCAAGGTGACACCTTTAATGTATGCAACAGACCTGAAAATACCACCACCCAGGTACAACTGATTTACCTACATAGAACAGGCCAACAAGCAACTCTTCAACGAGTCAAGAAGCCCTTGCTGATATTAAAACCATCCTGTTTGCTTTTTTTGTCTGCCTTCAATGCCTCTGCAAGAGCAGTACATGTTCTTAAACACTGAACCACCTCTGCAGCCCCAGTCCTGTATTTCCTTACACCATCACTAGCAAACTAGCTGACAGTGCTCCGCTGGGTACGAATTCCAGGTAACAGCTTTGAGAAAGAAACTTCATAGACGACTGGCAAGCAGCTGTCAAAACGATTCTTTACACACCGGATTTTACTCCTAAATTAGATACTTCGTCAGTAAGAAGACTTCCAACTTCCATAAGATGTACTGGTCTAACCTGTCCAAGGCAGTAATTGGCAGTTGTAAGCTCAAATTATATAGTCGCCTTAGGATTGGGGCAGCAGTTTCTCCACCTGCATATTTCTCATACCTGTCATTTTAATTTACTTTTCAATTATGCAATTTTTAAAAGAAGGTCAAGAGAATGCAATAAAGGGTTCACTTGAAGGTAGTTTCCTATTAACATGCCAAACCTGCGGATGCCACGTATTACACATGGTGTGTGGTGATTCATGATTTAAGAGGCATTCATTTATTGTCTTATTTCCTGACCAAATCAGATAGAAGCCAAAGCAGATTCTAAGTATATGTCTGTCATTGGCATAGCATTGTGCATTATGTATCATGCTGCTCTTTTTAACTAGTGTGATATTCCTATAGCAGATCTGTTCCAGAGGTCTTTTAAATGCTGGTTGTAGAACGTCCTGACCCATGCCTCTAGAGGTTTCCTAGAGCATGACATGGAGCATGGCTTGCTGAAGCTACCCACTGTGTCACTTGCTCTTCTGCCCACAGGTCACATTTATGGCATTCTCTTGCAGTTGGCCACCCTTAGTTGTATGATTTCGTCTCAGTCTGAGATGCTTGGGACTGGGTCACCCCTGTGAACTCCAGTCACTAAGCAGCCGGCCTGAAAGGATTGAGCAAAGCTGCTGAACTCAGACTGCCTACAACATCTTTACGGATAACATTTGGGGATTTGGCATTTTGGTTTTTGTTTGTTGTATATATTATCTCGCCAACTTTTCTAGTCACATTTAAAGCAGCTAGCCCGAGAGGAGTGACTATGAAGTCAGCCATTCAAAAATTTATATATAGATTTTTATTTTGGTACTTTATAAAATACAGGGTGCTTGTTGGATTTCTAAATAAATATGTCGTTATTTGGGTCTTTTCCTACTTGTTTGTTTTAATTTTTCAGTTTTCTGACTACCCTATTGAGCTGCTAAGGAACTTTGCAAATTGCAACTTACCAAATTTTATTCAAAGATACCTTGTGTTCTAAAACTGGTTGTGCTTTATTTAAACCTCAGAAACCAAATGTACTGACTGAATGCCCCCCAGGAGGTGTCCGAAGGATGGAAGTGGAAATGGCGGTTTAGGTAATTTCGTTTCAATCCCTCCCAGCCGGTAGGTGGCTGACACTTTTATAGGCATGGATGTGGCTGCTCAGAACAAGTGTGTGACTGATTGGAATGTGGATCTATTGCTATTAAGCTTGACGACTACGACAACAACAACAATAACAACAACAAAGGCATTCTTGATTTTTAGCCTGTTGAACCAGAATCTTAGTAGGTGGGGCAAGCTGGCTCTCTGTGTATTCTAGGCTAACCTCAAATTTAAAATATTTTGTTTTAGCTTCTCACATGTTAGGGTTGCGGGTGTATTTCACCATACCCAGGTTAAAATTATTTCTTTCTCTTTTTTTTTTTCAGTCTATGGATTGAACCCAAGGCCTTGCATACATGGGGCAAGAACTCAGTCACTGTACTCCCAGCCTGCATTTTGAAATATTTTAAGTTAAATTTCTGAAAGTTTATTAGCCAGAATAGTTCAGAACGGAGTAAGATTTCCATAAATAAGTTTGTCAGGTTTATTCATTAAATTCTAAATTCATTACTTTACAACTCCAAACCAAACTAAAGTGATTTTTGTTCTATTCTGTGCAGTATAAATTCATGTACAGGAAATAATGCTAACCTCAGTTTTAAATTAGGTAAAGCCCCCACAGGAAAACTCTGACTCATTTTACACATATAGCATTTCCAATTGCTTTCCCTCATCAAAACCTGCGCTCACAACAGCAGCTGCCTCCATATCTTGTCTTCACAAGTCAGTCTGGCAACCAGTCATTCTAGTAGGAAGGAGCAGGCTTCCAGAGCACACTTGCTATAGAATTTAAAACAAGTGAAAATAATTTCATAAGCCAATTTTAGAATCCTAAAATACACCATTGTGCATAGCCCGTGTACTCAGATGAAGTATCTTGGAGAAACAGATTCTATGGCCTAAGTTTCTTATCTAATAGTGAGTTGATATTCTGAGGTTCTATGCCTGCCATGGTATGAAGCTGATTAACGTTAAATAGAATATTTAATTTGATATTCTCATTTTGCTTCATCTTTATAGCATTAGTGTGACTTGATTTGGTTTGGTTTGCTATGAACAGATTGATATGAACAGTTATTTTGGAATATGCTTTATAATTTATGTTTCCAAAGGCATTCTCCTCTGTAAGTACTTGAAGGAACATATTATTTCAGTATCAGTAAACTTTATACTGTTTGAAAAGTGCATATTCAATTCTCAATGGTCACAAAAGTTTTAAGGATTTCTTTTCTTCTGTATATATATCATCCTGGAGGAATAAAATAATAAATGCAACTTAGCTCAAACTAACACATCTATTTAATCGTGGGTTTGAATGAGTTCACTCTCCGCATGTTCTGCAAAGAAAACCAGGAACAATACAATAAAACATCGTGTATTCCATACAAGTTTGAATAACCAATTATTAAAAACTTCACCATCTGCTCTCATTGAAGCACTAAGATGAGGCATTTCCCTACGTCACAAACCGTGACAGTCAGAATGTAACAGAATGAGAAACTCTAGCATCGTTGCTCCTTTCTTCCTTGCTGTCATGGTTTTTAATGAAAACTTGCGTATGCAGACAAAGGAAAGGGGGAGGCTATACCGTCCCCACCTCCCTCCTAATTGAGCGCTTCTATCCAGTAATAGCTTTTTCGCTGCCCTCGGCAGCTTGACTTTGCCTCATTTGGCCGAGCACCACTATTATTCTAAGAGGCAGCCAGTGAAGTGCCCCAACCCATCTGTTTGCTTTTTCATGGGCTGGTGCCTTCCTTGATGTTGACAGCTGTCTTAATATTCCCGGGCCACCTGCCACACAGTAAATACTCTGCTCGAAGATAGATTCGGTAGTTTTTCCCTCCACAACAGAAAAGCTCAGCATTTCCAACCTCCTCATGCCTCCTCCCCTAAACGCTTCAAGGATCGGCATTTCCAGTCCGGTCACACACTTTTGAGCCATACGGTACTTCCGCTTTGGGAATGGCAATACACTCTCATGTGGCAAACTTGACACTTCCTCATATTTATGGGCGACTGTATTAGTCTTTTTGTAGAAGTGATGTAGTCACCAGAGGCAGAGAATCTAGCAGTAAGGCACTTCCTCCTGTGAGCTTTCCAGGACAACCCTCCCCCATATACACCTACAGAACAAGTTCCCTTCTCTTCTCCTGGACACAACTGCTTTCCCATCAAAGTGGTTCCTTGAAAGAGGGCATACTGTCTTAATCTTTACACAGGAGTGTGGGGCTGACACATCTTGGGCACTTAAAAGACAAATTTAGTGTTGTGGCATCTGTAGTTTTCAAAACTTTGGGGGAACCTCTGTATTGATTAAGAATTTCATACACACATATAATGTGTTTTCACCAAGTCCAGTCCCCATTGCTTCCCTTCCAACCCTTTTCCTAATCCATAATGATGATTCCCTTTTGTGAGGCTCTCTCTAAAGCAAAAAAAAAAAAAAACAAAAAAAAAACAAACAAAAAAAAAAAACAAAAAAAACAAAACAAAAAAAAAACACAACAAAAACAAAACAAAAAAAAAACACTGAAACTAAAAACGAAATTTATATTAAATGATTTGGGACATAATAGGACGCGAATTAGTAACTCTAAAAGATCCACTGCAAACTTAGCAAATTCTATAAAAGCAATGTATTTTTTCCTATTTCCTACTTGGCATATGTCTACATATTAAAAATTCATAGTGTATCCTTTGAAAACCTTTCATATGGAAATATTTTTAATGTCATCGTACGTACAAGACAATGGAACTAAATAGCCCAGTCTTTCCACTGTTTCACTTGGTGTTATATATTATTTATAGAAAAGGCATGAAAACGAGCATCTTTACGTCCTGACACACACATAGAGAGCTCAAATTTCTGGTGTAGGTCTAATAAGTCTGAAAATTTCAATTTGACACAGTTTACATTGAATAGAAAAAAATGTAGAGTGCGTTATGGAACATATTACTACTATGACAGAATTGGTGTCAATTAGAAACAGTTCTGTGTCTTGCAGTGTTGTCGGCTGGTATCTGGAATACGTAACACATGTCATTTTCCAGCTGCACACTTCATAGCCTCTTTCACCTTCACCATCTACATACTTGAAATCTTGGAAGCCATGTGTGTATTCATGTCTCAACAGAACCTCTGGTCTTGTATCTTGGGTGTAAACCTGGATGAGTTGCGCAATGAACAAGGTGGAATTTAAGCAATAACTGAACTATCCTCCGAAGAGGAGCAGCTTAAAACAACATAAATATTTTCCCAAGAAGATCAAAGCCATTGGAGTCTCCATTCACCAGACCTCAGTGTGAGCCAAAGAACTCTAGAACCTACGAACTCCGGACATAGGATAGAGGAAGAGTCCTGTGGTCCCAATCCACTTAGCTTTAAAGAAGAAATTACGTTGACAGTCGTCTAAGAACACGTGACCATCCAGTCACTGCGCACACTGGAAAAGGCAGTACCAGTGAAGTGTCTTCAAACGTGAACTTCGGCAGGGCGGTGGTGGTGCACGCCTTTAATCCTAGCACTTGGGAGGCAGAGGCAGGCGGATTTCTGAGTTCAAGGCCAGCCTGGTCTACATGAGTCCAGGACAGCCAGGACTATACTGAGAAACCCTGTCTCGAAAAAAAACCCCAAAAACAACAAACAAACAAAAAACCCATGAACTTCGTCAGCTTTATGGAAAGAATGCTCCTGCCTCAGCCACTTACCAAATGTCTGGATGAAAACTGAATTTGAAATGAAGCGAAGTTGAGTGCATAAAATTAGTATCTCTGAGATGTTTCCAACTGAAATTTGAAAGTGCTTTCACAGATTTCATAACAAAATCCTAGAATCTAGGATTCAAGAACCTGCTATTGTATGTCAAGACTCTAGGGTACAGGAAATCTAAAAATCTAAGTATTGGAAAAGCAAACATTCAATACCAAGAACTTTCCATGCCGTGAGCCTAATACTTCTGCATATACCTAGGAGACCAGTTGTAAAGAAACATTAATACGTGGACTACTATAACATTTTCCTATCAGCTAATTGAGAGAAATAGTATTATTGAAAATCAGAATTTGCCTCATAATCTTATTGACGCCCAGACACTTTTATCCCCAGACAGACTCCTTGCCTGGACCCTCTGTGCCAACACTGAGGTGTAGGACCACTTTTTGTCACAGGGCAACAGGGGGAGGCAACTGCTAGTCAGCTAACATTGCGTTGGGGAGGCACATTATTCTCCAGGCCCTGTAGCTGCATGGAAGAATTTGCTTGTCCATCTGTATCTGATCCTAATTTTTTTCTTACTCTCATACTCCTAGTTTCAGATCCAGTTGACAGATTAAAATGCCTCAAAGGGGTAGCTGTGGGTCCGCGGGAAGGCTCCTTAACCGGCACTATGATTCCTTGGGGCCGACAGGTAGACGTTCAACCTCCTCACTTCTCCAGCCAGCCACAGACAGCTATCACCCTATTTTCATGTGATTTGCCCACATAACATTTTTAGTTACTAAATGTCCCACTGTTATCTTGAACTTCATACCTCTGGAGTTTGACTTCAGACAAACTATAACAATACACCTGGGGCGAATATGGCTCTGTGTGCTTTCTCTGTTAGCAGCTCCGCTGTATAAAGTCATTTTTATCATAACCAGATATTCGTTTTAAACTAATGTTAAGGGCCTTTGGCGTTCCAGAATACAGGAGTATCTGCGCAACAACCAAATATTTGTTTCAGCATTTTTCTAGTTTGAGTCATACCTGAATCAGATTTGGTTTTGTGATCAGGGACGGTTTTTTTGAAAAAGGATTCTGGGAGTGGCCCACAGGTGAAGGGTGAGCGCTAAAACACACCTGGGTTGGTGGCTCCTCATCTGAGCCAGCTGAAGCAGAAACAAGGTGCTGACAGCAGGACAGATGGGACCTACCCTTGCAGGCTGAAACTGTCTTTAGAAAGGCTGTGCTCAGGTTCCAGGCTGCAGGGCACGCGGGTGCTGCTTCTTGCCAGGTGTTTCCCCAGACTTTAATTGATTACCCTGTTTTAAAACAGCCCTAACTCGGGAAAGGGAAGCAAAGCATTTACAGTTGACTGTTGGCCAAGCCAAGTGGGCTGCGGGCTGGGCTGGTTTGGGCGGGAAGCCGGAGCCTAGCATCCCCAGGCTGCTCCTCCCGGATCTGCACGCTGTGGCCGACAGGGCGGTCGCGGCCACTGGCTCCTCCCGGGGGCGGGCAGCTCCGGGCGCGGGCGGGAGGAGGAGCCGCACGGGGAGCGCTCGTGCCGGCCGGGCTGGAGGAGCCGCGCCGGCGGCCCGGGCCGACTCTCGCTGCGCTCAGCGAGCCAGGGCTGCGGCCACCCTCGCTCCGGCCAGCGGCTCGTCGGGGCCCGCGGACGGCGCGGCCGAGCCGGTGGGGAGATGTCCGGCGGCCGCAGGAGGGGCAGCGCCCCCTGGCACAGCTTCTCTCGGTTCTTCGCTCCGCGGAACCCTTCTCGGGACAAGGAAGAGGAAGAGGAGGAGAAGCCGGGGACCGGCCAGCCGGCGGGAGTGAGCCGGAGTGCAGCCAGGTGGGAGCCGCGGGGGCGCCGTGCGCGCCTTCCTCCGCCGCTCGGGTTTCCTCCGGTCCCGCCCTGGGTGGCTTAGATCTGGGGAAGTTCTTGCTCCCGGCCGGTGGCTTTTCCCGCCGCCATCGGGGGCTCCCGGCTCTGTCCCCTCCACTCCGGGAGGCTCTGAAGCTGCCGAGGGAATCTCGCGCCCCTCCGCGTCGTGCTTTGCCATCTTAAGGTTTTCTCGAAGTGATTCCTAAAAGAGTTGCAATCAGAGCTTTCTGAGACGACATCCAGAATCTGAAGTCTTCGCCAGATTTGTTTACAGTTTAAATGTTGCCGCCCTTCCTCCTTTCTCTCTGTCTCTCTCACTGGGGACATCTGACGGAAGCGCTCCGATTTGGGGAACCAGGGCCGGAGCTGAGAGCTGGCTCAGTTTAATGATTAGTATGTGCACTCTTGCACTCTTTCCATAATCATTTTTCCTCTACTCCTGCTGCTTTAAAGATTGACATTTTAAAAATTCGTCTCATTAAAATGCCCGTTTTTAAATTTCCTTATCAACCCTAAAGGAGAGGTGGTTTCGCTTCTTTCTCCTTTTTTTTTTTTTTTTTTTTTGAGAAGTGAAGCCAACTTCACTTGCACCAGAAGAACCTGTAACCCATGTCCTTGGAAGGTTGCCCTCTAGAGAGCTATATTTACCTCAGACTAAAGACTTGCTGATGGACTTCAAAGAAAAATGGATCGGAAACAACTGACGCTTCTAGTTCCATTACTATTTAGGGTTTGTGATTTGTTGTTAGCCCTTCGTTCTCCTTGCTTTTCCTAATTGTGAATCATTTCCAGTGTAATCACCTGTTAGCATAATACGTCTTTCCAAGAAATGACCAATTATAATTGACTGGTTATTCTACTAGGAAGTTTCAGATACTTTTGGCCTGGTTGTTGATGCTTTTAACATTCGAAGTTTCCCCGTCCTTAATGGTAGTTCTGAAATCTGGGAGGTCTCACCTGTCGTGGCTCTAATGTGGCTCTAACGTTGTCCCTAACAGTCCCCTGTGATCTGAAAGCAGTAGACTCAGCGCCCTTTGGAAACTTGAGAGTGGTGGAATGGAGTAAGCAGGCCAGCTCCTATCAGCATTGTCCTGAAATCCTGCCTGTTCCCCTGGCCTATTTGCCCTTTTAAGGCAGGCACTCCTCCATTCTGAACTCTTTCTGCACCGGGCTGACTAATCCAGCAGCTAGATAGATCCTTTTCACCTACCCCTTTCTGTCTCTCCTCACCACTGATAGGCCCTGGCTATGGCTTTTCACGATGCGGTTTTAATTATGCTTACGCGAGCACTAATTTTGTTCTCATCTGTTTTAGAACTGGCCAGATGTTAAGGGGATTGCAGATAATCCCTCGTGTGTGTGTGTGTGTGTGTGTGTGTGTGTGTGTGTTTAGCTGTTTTATAGGAGCTTAAATCTTTCTTTTTCACAGATAGAAATAAACACAAAGCCCTTATTGAAAGCGCAAGGCAACAAATGGAACCACTCAGTAGGTCCCATCCTCCCAGTAATAGAACAATGTTGGTGGTGACAAGATTGGAAACAGACTTGGGATTTGTGCCCGTGATCCTGTTTCAAGCTGAAAGGACACACTTTGGTTGTTTCTTTTGTGGCAGTAAAACCTTTTAATGAGAGCCGGGTTGATCTTTTGCAGTCATGGTGTGACTTTGCTTGCAATAGTGGGTAGCCAAGAAAAGGTCTCCCACATAAAAAACAGTAATTACAACCTGGAACATGTCTAGTGGTCCAAAATTTAGGAATTGATTTGGCACAACTTTCCACAAGCTCGAATGATCACAATCTGTATTTTACTGTAAAAATAAAAACAAAAGCATTTTTAAAGAGAGCTGTTCAAAGTGACATTGCTACCTTTTACCTGTGCTGCAAACTGACCCTGACGTCCCTCGAGTGTGTGTGTGTGTGTGTATGTGTATGTATGTGTATGTATGTGTGTATGTGTGCATGTGTGTATGTATCAGTGTATGTGTGTGTATATATGTATGTGTGTATATGGGTGTATGTATGTACACTTATGTGTGTATATATGTGTGTATGTGTGTATATGTGTATATGTGTGTATATGTATGTGTGTGTGTGAATGTATGTGTGTGTATGTGTGTGTGTATGTATGTGTGTGTGAATGTATGTGTGTGTATATATGTGTGTGTGTGTGTGAATGCCTTGGGATGAAATGGATTTTCTCAGGCTTATGTTGCATAGGCTCCTTTCCTGCCTGAACTCATTGTGTTGGCTTACGAGTGCTTCATTACTGGGCTTACTCATGCCCAAATACAAAACAGGATACACACGGTCTTCAGAACAGAACCCCCTAGCAACTTCTTAAGAACAGAATTAAAATGAAACATACGTATTAACGAGACGAATGAGAGTCAAATTCACGGCATCGCCCCCCTCCACAGATGTGTGCTACCCATGAAAGCAAAAGGCAGGGGATGCTAGGATAAACACAGGGTCTGGAGAGGTTGCCAGGTCTCTACTCTAGTGTGCCCCACATTGATAGAGTTCTTGAATAGTCCCCTGTTTGAAGCACGAGACAACCTTTGTTATTGCTGTGTGCTGTGTGTTGCTGGGGCTTCACTTGGTGTGAGCACCTCATTTATTTACTGAGTTTGCTGCTGTTCTGGTCATACTACACCTTCAGTGGTCAAGGAGGACGAAGAGTTCCTTTGTTGAGTATTTAAACTAACGTGTTAGCCAACCAGTTCTCGGAAGTGCTTATGGTGGCTGCATTGATTTTTCAGAAACGAAAATTCTACATAACGCAACTGAAAGCTGTCACAGGGAACTTTCAGAACTCCCAGAAGTCAATGTGTCTCATTTTGGCAATCCTTACTATAGTGTTCAGGCCTGTGGTCATTAAAAGAGATAGAAGAGTCCAGAGGGGGTGACTTTAAGAGACCCTATGAGTTGTGGCCTGCAAGATTTTAAGGTCTACTAGGAGACCTTATGTGTATTGGTATGGCCCACAGAGAGAGGCATGCAGAAAATTAGGTTAGAATTAAGTAATGTGGTCTCTGGAGAAAATGTTTGGCTCTTCACTGGGAGTTTTGGAATGTTTTTTAAAAACGGGTCTGTTAAATGGATATTGTTGGAATGCAGAACTCCGTAGGTGAACGCCTACCTTCTTATTTTACCTGCTTTGGGAAAATGATTGCACAAGCTTGTGGCCTTGCTGGGTCACACATGGTGAACCTGTTTATGGGTTCCACGCAATACCTGTAAGCCAGAAGGGAGCTAACACAATACGGCCAGAACATTTCTCAAGGACTGGTTGTGCACCTATCCTGGGCAGAGAGCTTTTGCTTGAGTGTACCCACAGGGCAGCAGGGGTGCTACACTTCGAAGCCTCTTATGACTTTGAGGACACTGAGGCTGGGGCAGTTCTTAATGGCAGATTCTATTTGTATTTGGGGTGTAACAGTTCTTTAAACTGGACTCTCCTGTCCATTGCGGGATTTTTGATGTCCACGATTCCACCTACTAGTTGCCAGTAACATGTCTGGTCATTTGGATATCTCAGAATACCTTCAAGGCGGGCGGATGGGAAGGGCATGGGGCAATACTCCCAGTGGAGAAAGACCTGCGGTCAGAGAGGGAGGAAGAGTCAGGGGTAAGAATTGAACTTAGGTCTCTGACTGTTGCTCGGATTCATTAGACACCATTTTCCCCTCTACCCTTCAAACCCATACTTTTTCCAACATAAGCTAAAAGCTGGGCATGCTGGATCACTCCTGTTGTCCCGCCATTCCAGAAGCTGAGGCAGGAGGCCTGCTTCAAATTCAAGCCTGAATTCTGTAATGAGTTCCAGATCATTCTGGGCGGCAGGGTGGGAGACCCTGTCTCAAATGGAAGCAAAGAAACAAAATCCACATTTGAATAAAGAAGCTCTTTGTTTCAGAGTGGGGCCTGGAACCTAGTGTGTCAGCGATCGAAGAGGGTATGACAGGTTCCCTAAACTTAAGGTCAGGAGTGTGTCCCATGTTTGCATCGTCTTTCCCAAACATGGATAAGTGAGTGGATCTGTGCTTGTAGGGTGGAGCATTAAAGAGGTGATTAGTGGTTTTCAGCCGAGGATAGTACTTTCCCTACTCTCCAAGTGGGCTTTGTGAGATGTAGGTTGGGCGGTGTGTGACCTGTCATCACAGCTGAGAGCGTGGAATGACAGAGGTCAGGAAGCTAATGGGCTGTAGAGAAGAAGATAGGATTGCCAAAAATAAAAAATAAAAATAAATAAATAAATAAATAAAAGCAATGGTTCTGATGTCTAGCCTGAGAGCTATTGGCTTTTGGCTAAGCTGAAAAGAATAAGGCTATGCTTATGCCATGCCAGCAATTCATACTTGAAGTCATAAAAATGCCTACCAAATTCTAGAAGCTCTCAGAGGTGTGTACCGTACTGGTCTGCCAGGCTAGCTCGGATCATGGAACTTACACTTGGCAGCAGAGAGAATGGTAAGTTTGTCAGAGAGTTTCAAGACACGCTACCTTCTGTAAGTGAGGTCTATTTATTTTGTTTGTTTCTTGGGTTTTCATGGGATGCCCGTGGGGTTGCTCATTTGTGAATTCTTGTTGTGGGGTTCCTTGGGAAGGGATTCAGTTGTGCAGTCTAACTCTGCTGGAATTGTAATCAGAACTCCTGGCTTTATTGAGCCAAAGATGTTTTTAGCATTTGTATTCATTAGTGGAAAATACATAAAGAGAGTCATGACAGTTTGCAAAGTGGAAAATGATCCCTCCGCAAAGTACTGCATTCCCTCCTCAAAGTTCTAATGGAATACGTGGAAGTTTAGTTGTACTGGGATGCTACATAAAACAGTGGCGGCAGGAAAGCTATCGGTTGATATTAACTCAACCCAGGGGCTCCAGTGAAAAGAGAGAGGGGGCTAACGTGAGATGAAAGTTGAAGAAATTGTCATCAGAGTGTGTTAACTCTACAAGCTGAGGTGATTGCTCTGTGTGTATGTTCTCCATATAATGCTGCATTGTGGACAGTATATAAAGAAGCCTGATTAAAAACTGACCTCAGAGGCTCAGAACTTAGGTCTCTGACTGTTGCTCGGATTCATTAGACACCAGTTTCCCCTCTACCCTTCAAACCCATACTTTTTCCAACATAAGCTAAAAGCTGGGCATGCTGGATCACTCTTGTTGTCCCGCCATTCTAGAAGCTTATATGTGTTATATAGATTGTATATATATATATATATATATATTTTAGATAAACTCAATATAAACTAAGTATGTTTTTGGTGTGAGAGATTTGTTCAGATAATTTTCCGGTTTAGAAAATATCTATTACATGTATTTTATTTGTGTGTGTGTGTGTGTGTTCGTGGATGCACAGGTATGAAAGTCAAAGGGCAGCTTACAGAAGTCTGTTCTTGCCTTTGACCCCGAGGTCCTTAGAATTGAACTCAGGTTATCCACCTTGACAGCAAGCGCCTTCACCCGCTGAGCCATGTCACTGGCCCATATTTCTTCACTAATGTCATATGCTGAATAAAAATTTTAATCGGACCTCACATCTCACAGTAACTTTTCCCTGGTCAGAAGAGTGTGGGAAATGCGGCCTTAACTGTAGCAAGAGGTGAACAGCAGGGCTTTCTCTCCTTTCCTCCTCTTCTTCCTTGACTCTGCAGCCTCGCCAAGAATTTATGCATAGGTGGAGCCAGCAGAGTGCATTCCCTGAGGAATCAGAGTTCCAAGTGGGCAGTGATCTGTTCACTGAGTAGTGGGACTCTGGGAGAAAATCCCTTGAAGGTTTGCAATTAGAGATCACTCATATCCAGTGTTTACCGGGCAGGTGTTGCTAGCTAAGTCATGGAACAACTCGGCTAGGCCTTTCCCTCAGTGTTTAACTTCTGGAAGTAGTTCATGGAAGTGTCCCAAAACACAGAAACAGCTGTGTGCTTAGCCAACTAGGTTTTTCCTTTCTGTGCCTGGCAGATTAGTTATGACAAAATGAAACCAACTTTGTATGAGAGTTCTGTGCATGGGATCCTGAAGAGTTTCTTTTGTCCTAGAAAAATCCTCTGTGCGAAGTTGGCAGATGTTTCTTTACTCCATCTTGCACACACATAGGATTGAAGGCTTCGATAGGGTTCTTGGCTAACCAAAAGACTCATGGTCCCAGTGGTAGAACCAGAAATCGGGTGGCTCTCTTTAAATCCAAAGCCTACGTTATGTAGCAGTATTCTTTGCTTAACTTGGGAAGACCTGCAAGAGAGGTGTGGCCTTGGAAAATGGTTTTGATGGAAGCAAAAAGACAATGGCAGGCAGCCAGACATCTGCCCAGGTGCACTAGGTCAGTGTCTGCACAATTCACTTATAGTCTTCTGAGCTTGGAGAGGAAAGGAAATTATATCCTGTGCAATATGAATCTATATTTAAATATATACACAGGTCTCCTTCAAATAAGAGATAAAAGTTAAAACGACAGGAAGACAGCCTATCCTGTTTATTTGATAAACAAAACTCAAGTTAGAGAGGGATGAACAGACTCCTCCCCATGTACTCCTTGAGGGAGGGTTTGATTGAGAATAGCCTTCATATGCTCAGACTTTTGAATACTTGGCCCCAATTGGTGGAAACTGTTTAGAAGGATCAGGAGGTGTGGCCTTGTACAGAGGTATGGCCAGGAGCCTTTCAAGAGCCCTTGCCAATCCCAGGTAGCTTTCTCTACCTCCTGCTTGTCTGTCAAGGTGGAAGCTCTCAGCTCTTCTTTGCCACCATGTCTTTGCTCTGTGCTTGTGGACTTTAACCCTCTGAAAGTGTAAGCCCAATTAGATGGAGTCTTTTGTAAATTGCCTTGGTCATGGATGCACATGTTCTGTCCCTGCAATTTAAAAGTTAACTAAGGCAAGGGTGAATTGATACGCCACTTCGGAGGGAAACAGGAGTCTCTGATGAGGTTAGAGACCCACCACATACCCTGCAACTCCCCTGTAGGAATTCCATCGTCCATATAAAGTCGGTAACAGGATAAAATTGCTTAGGAGAATTGTGTCACTGTTCATGTTATTGTAATAGCAGAGTGGCTTGCTGTTAACCAGAAAGCTGCACATCTATCTGATATTGTCACATTAATATCACGTACCTGTTGGAAAGAATGTGTGCCTTAAGGAGACATCTCCAAGGTACATTTGAAAAGAAGACAGCAGAGAAGGGGAGGAGATGAAGAGGTGTTGCTAGAGCCATGTTGCCCGCTCTCTGTAGATGGGGTGGAGCTGAGGGCTGGGGACCAGGGAGGCCTTCACGGTACACCTCTTCACACTTGAAACTTGTGTGGATTACCTGTTATAGAAAGAAAAAAAGATGGATTTGAGACCTGGTGAACATTTGTTGAAAGAAGAAGAAAACCTAAAGATTACTGATGCAAGAACAGACTGCAATAATTTTTTTTCCCCCAAGTAACAAAAATCCAAATTAAGGATGTCAGATAGTTGTAGAATGTATACTGCAGGACCATTTTCCTTGGACACTCCTTAAGGGTATAATTGAGACTTATGTATTATTAAATCTATAATGGAAAGCGGGTTGAATGAACAGATGGACCCACAACTCTTAAGTCGTCTGCCATCCATCTCGACCAGGCCCTGAGGTACAGTAAAAGGACTTGGCTCTTATCTCCCAGGCTCCAGAGTTAGCATGGCCGCCAAGCCTCTTCGCGCTACCAGGTGTGTATAAGATGAAGTGCTTTATAGATTAGCAGGAGTAATATTTTATTGAAAAAGTCATACACAGAAAGGCATTGGCTCATTCCCCTGTGAGCCTCACGTTGTGGATCATACGATTTGAAAGCTTCCTGTCGATAAGAATTGAGTTTCCTCTGTGCCAGGCGGTTTCCTAGGGTCTGGGAATCCAGCTGTGAGCATGGTGGGACGCAGTTTTCAACCCTTCCTTATTTAGCACTCTTTCGTTCTTCCTTTCTTCCTTTCTTCTTCTCTTCTCTTCTCTTCTCTTCTTTCTTTCTTTTTTTCTTTTTTTTCTCTCTCTCCCTCTCTTCCTTCCTTCCTTCCTTCCTTTCTTTTTCTTTCTTTCTTTCTTTCTTTCTTTCTTTCTTTCTTTCTTTCTTTCTTTCTGTGACTGGATGCCACTCTTAAACTCACCGAGTAAGTAGCTCAGATTGGCCTTGAACTTAAGACCTTCCTGCTTAGCCTCTCTGATACTGGCATCACAGGCGTGCACCACTATATTGGCAAACTCCTTTCTCTGGTAACCTTGATTTTTTTCACCCACGATCAATTTCTTGGATCACAACTCAGAGGCCTATTGATTATCACAATGCTTATGGCCGTAAGGTTAGGCTACACCTCCTCCCCCACCCCTCACTAGCGTGTGGCTTATATAACCTGTTTATCCTATTCCAAGTCTGCCACATGGCTGGTTAGTTGCCTCTTCTAGTTTTATACATCCAGCTTCTTCAGAGCCCAGGTTGCAAATCTCCCCACACCTGACTCTATCACAGAATTCCTGTATCTTCTATCTCCCACCTTCTAGTCCTGCCTCAGCTAATACATAAGCTACCAGCTTTTTATCGACAGGTGATGCTTCCACACAGTATATGAGAGATTCTCTCCTAAAAATAAGTACCAAGATGGAAGGCGGGGGCTAGAGTAGTGTGAACCCATTCGTGTGTGTGTGTGTGTGTGTGTGTGTGTGTGTGTTTAAAGAGGAAATTGCTTTAGTTACACATAATCTTCAGTATTTCTATCGCCATGTCTAAATAGTGCTTTATTATTATTTATTTGTTTCAGGCAGTGTCTGTTGACTTCTGACTATGGTAGATTAGTACTAGTTATTTTATACCCTTTCCAGTTCCTTCACTTACCCATCTAAGGCACTTCCTATCATTTGAGGGATGAAGTAAGACCTGAGCCTTCAGATTTTTATTACTGTGTAAAGATATTTTGTTTGACAAAGCCCTATATTATGATTCCTTTCTTTGATGTGACCTTTTGGTTTTTTTTGTTTGTTTGTTTTGTTTTCCTGGAGGAAACTACTTCGTTTTTCATTTTCTCACCTTTACTTCTTCTGGGACGTCCAGGCACGTTTTCATAATGTTCTCTGTTTCTCTCCATATCCCAGCATGACACTGTTCAGTCACCTCTGTGTCCTCCGAGATCTGCCCCCACTGGTCTCTCTCCTCTCCCCTGTTCAAATCTGCCCACTCTCTTCCATTTTTCCACTTCCTGTCTTTCTTTGTTAAGTTCCTAGTTCTGCTGCATTATTTCCAACAAGGAATGGAATCGTAGTTATAAGATAGACCCTTTTTTTCAGTGTTTACATTTCTGAATATTTTTTCCCTATGCATCCTGAAGTTATTTCTCCATTTTCTGTAATTCTGTTGCTGTTGATTAAGCATATGATTTGGGGACCTCCCCCCTTGTTTTGTCTGTGACTAATTTCTTTTCCTTTGTAAATTTTCAGAAAATTGAGTCTCCTTCTAATCCAGTACCTTGTGGTGAATAATAGATTTTATGTAGAGTCTTTTTCCCTTTGGTGGGCATTTGCTAGGTCCGGCCCCGCTAGAGGTGTATTAGCCATCAAGGCTGAAGGGTAAGACTCCCTTTTCTGGTGGTAGTGTGCTTGGATTTCAGACCTTGAAGACCTCCCCCTAATTTCCTACCAAATGTTTATAATTTCTGAGCATTAGTCGAGATGTGACTTGACATTTTTTAGCCTTGTGTTTCTTCCCCTACTCTGGCCTCCGAGTCACTGGAATTTTTCTGGAATCCTTAGGCTAAGCCAAAATGACAACTGCATTTGCGGCCACTTACACTGCAGTTTTATCTGCTCTAAATAATTTCTGTCTGGCTCTCTTTCCTCAGAACTCTCGAATGTGGCACCTCTTGCTTATTTTATCTAGTCACTGACTTCCTTTTATTTACTTCTGTTACTTGTGTGTTTTTCAAAAGAACAGAATTAAATCCGCTTGCTTAAAACTTTCCAGCTTTTTATCGGGTACGGACTGAGCTCCATAATGCCCCCTCTCTACTGACCATGGCAGGATTGTTGGAGGACTGCACAGTCAAGGTCTCTGCTAATAAAGACACGTTAGGTGTTCAGTGCCAAGTTCTCTGAAACTGTTGGAACAAAGAGAAGACCCATGGTGGGGGCTGGTACTCCTGGTGGCTCCCAAATATTCTGGCATCACTGGGATAACATGCCTTTTAGGATCTTACCTTGTATTTAATCTTTTGTCATTTAATTTTTTGTTTTGTTTTGTTTTTGTTTGTTTGTTTTGGCATGTAGTTCAAACAACCTGAAGCATTTCTGAGTTCTTACACATACTAATGTCATGCAATTTCTAGAAGGTCTATGTCAGAAATGTCCGTGGCCAGTCAGAGTATATATAATCTCTTGTAATTGCCAGCCTTTCCTCTACAGAGGGAACCCTTCATATTTGACTCTCAACCCTGGCAACTGGTTAGGTGAGGTGTAAGCTTGCTGCCTCTCTCTTTCTAGTGAAGTACCCGGGGACATGCTCCAACTCGAGGTGGCCTCTTGTTTGTTAGTGAGAATTGAAGCTGTAAGCTGGAGTAATTTTGGCTGGCTCCCTGTTCTAAGCAGATCTAAGGATCTTCTTTGACAGTGTAGCACACATTGTATAGCAAGGATTTATTACCGTGTAATAATTGTAGTTTAAGTGCCTAGTTATTTGTCCTTAATTGCATTCTCACCATTTTTTTTTTAACTCCAGTACTAGGTCATTTAAAATTGATGCTTTTGTAAAACAGGCATCAAATCCTATGAAAATATGAAATAAAGGCACATTCAGAACTCTCAGATATGTCCTGTACTTTCAGGTCATTTGCTGTGTGACTATCTATATATGCAGATATTTTTACAAGTAAAAAGTTCTCTTTAGGATTGGAATTTAAACATGTCCCTTTAACATATAGTACTTTAATATGTTTCTACAATGACATGTGTTTAAATAAGCTGTGGAGATTACAATGTAAATCTCATATTAAAAACCTCAGTTGTGGCCATTGTTTATCAGAATTTTGGTTTAAATATCCCAATATCTTTATTTAGGGAGGGTGTGTATTCTACTGGAGGAGAGAAGAAAATCAATTCTACAAATTGATACACAGTATGCTTTACAGTGAACATAAAGCAGGATGAAGGCATGAAGTGGGATGGAACGGGTGAGACTGGAGTAAGGAGGTGTGATTGACAGAGGCTTCTACTGGGTAGCATTTGAGCAGAGTGGTACCTCTACGGCTGACCGTATCTGGGAGCGATGGATGAACATGTCCAAACAAGAGCTTTGTAGAGTGGGAGGACACCACCTGAAGGTCCCGAGAATGTGCAGTATTGCGTGCTAGGTGATATAAACTCAACAGAATGGAAGGAACGGTGTCCATGACATGGGGAGGGGCCGGCAGCCAGATGAATTAGGAGTGGGGAGGCCCTAGCGAGAAGGTGAAACACAGTTTAGCTTTTGGATGTTTTCATAGCCCTGTGCTTATGTTTTTACATTGTATGTTTATATTCATCTTGGAATTTAAAGAAAAGGAAGGATTTGAGGTGGAAGGGAAATGTCAGCCAGGACCGGGCTCTGTAGAGCGCTGGGGAGGCACAGTTTGGCTTATTCCTTCGGTCTTCTGTCTCCTTCAGGACTATTTTGGATGGTACCTGGATAGATGCCCCATGGTGTTCAGTGCTGTACTTTTTGTAATACTGGGCATCTAAACCCACAGCCTTACACTCTAGACAAGCCCTCCACCCCCCAAGTGCCTCATTTTAGACAACAACCGGAATGCCAGTTTGAGTTCACACCAGGGCAGAGAATGTCCGATGTTGCTTTACTTCTCTTTAGCTGGGTCACACATGTTCAGAGTCACAAGGGCATCTGAAGAGCATGAGGTGGACCAGTGACTCGGGAAAGAACAGTCATGCAGGACTACTGTGAATGAGTGGTAGGCAGCTCAGGTACAGCTCAAGCTGCCGAGAGTCTTACTGCACAGACCAAGCGTCAACTGTAATTATGGTCTGTGTTGGAGGACTGAGATGGAGACCGGAAATTAAGCACAGTAGATATGGATCACAGGGGAAGGACCGCATATGGAGAAGAGCAGCACCGGATACTCCAAGGTTGCAAAGCAACCAACTCCAATCACACCCATTACATTCCCCCCTTCCCTTGGTTTTCTCCCAAGATTCCCGAAATCGCTGGGATGCCAGATGTTCGAGCCGAAATACATGCTGTTTGATTGCCTCAAAATTGCAGCCTCTGGTTACCTTTCAATTTGGAGCCCAGAAATAGTGCCATAACCACCTGTTTTATGTCCTCTTAATGGTCATTTAAAAAGTACAAGTGCCATTGTACCGCAGGCAGTCGGCGTTTACGAACGGACAGTTTGCCAGGTGGTTGTGTCTGAATCACTGATGTAGAAGTCTTTTCTCTTCATGGAGGCAGGGAAGGGCCTGCTGGATGGGGCTGCACCCTAGTGCCTGAAAGTCAGTTTCATTCAGAATAGACCTCAGTAGATCCCTGAGCAAAGAGAAATCCTCTTGCAGTGGGAAGGTGTGTTTCTAGGAAAGGACCTTTGCTCTCATGTGCATGGCTTCCATATATGGGCAGCCTCTTAGGAGGGTCTGAAAGTAACAGTCATACTATATTTAAGGACAACAGTGATGACTAATGGAGTAGAAGGCAGCCTGGATGCAGCTCGAGTAACGTCGAGATAAGGTGCAACCGGCACCTCCCATTGTTGTAATGCACTGGCGTTTGTTGTGATTTGTGCTTGGCTTCCTGGACACGGTCTTTTTCTTCCTTTCCCACAGAAGACTCTAGATTAGTCTGTTTTCGTTTATCACCGACCCTGTACTTACAGACTCACAGCGTCCCAGAATTACAGGCCCGGGAGCCATCTCATATAAGCAGGTCTGCCCCGCTATTTACGTATTAGTAAAATCACATCCAGAATGAGGGTTTGGCCGAAAAGCCTTTTGTCCCCAAGGCACTGCCATTTGAAAGAGGCATATGTCTATTTTGAGAAGATATTTTTAGAAGTGTCATTTAAAATGTTTATTATTAATTTCATACACCTTTGTCACCCATTTTTTTTTTCTCAAGCCCCTTCCACTGCAAGCAACCAAGGCTCTTCCCAGCAAGTCCTCACCCACCTCTCTGGTCTTTTTGTTTTGTTCCTCCCCTCCCCTGCCCCCCAAGCTAAGGTGAGCCATCGGGATGGTCAGAGTTGTGAAGCTATCCAATACAGCATCAGCAAGCAAGCAGTAACTGTAGCAGTGAGAACAATGACTCTGCCTCCCCCAACAGCCTGTCCACTGTTGGCATCTTTAATGTTTTGCTGAACAGTCTACTGCCGATGACCACAGTTAGGCAGTGGGTCTGTGAAAGGGCCTTTGTTGCATATCATCTTTACTTTTAGTCCTGGGCGGACTGGAGTGTGATGTGGTCACAGTATAAGGAGGGCCAGAGACTGGCTATGTCGAGTTTCATCACAGGTCAGGTAGTCTGTGTGGCGAAGAAGCACATGGCAGGAAGGACAGGCCAAGTGAGGATGCAGAGGGAGAGATGTGGCTCAGTGGACCAGGGTCTAGGTCCAGCTGACACTCCTGAGGAAGGGGAAGACAGTGCCGTGTGTGGCCCAGTTCCTTTTCCTTTCCTGCTACATCACCAGCCCTGTTGCTGCAGACCCTCGAGACGGTGTCCCATGTGCCATGGAAATGAGCATCCCGAGAGGGGGACAAGATGACAGGCGTCAAGGGTCTGAGGGGAATTGGGGAGAAAGAGAGTATCAGTTCTTCTTAGGAAGGGCTGAGTGTGGCCGGCCGGCTGCCCTAAGGACAACCAGTGGGCAGGTGATGCTTAAATGGAAGGATTTTGGCCAATGAGGTCAAGTGACCTCGTGTTTTGCAGTGCTCAGAATGACCACCAAGGACAAAAGATGCCTGTCTCTCTAGAAATGCCAAAGCACCGTCCACTCCAGCATCTGCAGAGACATGGGTGAGCCCTCCGGAAGACACTTGAGGAAACTGTACTGTGTATTTCGAGAGTCTAGACGTTTCTGACAAAGCCAGAAGCATGATGTGTGAGAAAATGCCTCGGGAGGCCACGTGTTACAGGAGGTGGAGAGTGGAGGGCTTTCCTTTCCAAGGGTGACTTCCCCTCCCCACTGACCACACCCCACTGCCAGGTTTATTTTTGAAAGAAGCCAAGATGTTTGGAAGGCGTAAGCATAAATATTTGCTTCCCCTCCCCTCCCCACAAGGAACTTTGTTCAGTAAAAGGCTGCTTTGTCAAGCCTGTCCTCCCTCCATCCTGGAAGCAGCTCTTTGATCACGTGAGTGCATAACTGGCTGTGCCCTTGTGCCTTGTGCCCTGTGCCTTAGTCTATAATGTGGGCTACAGTGAGGAGATTTCTCACTGTGGGTCCCACTCTGTACTCAGGATATTCTGTGTGCTCATTACCATAACAGCTATTTTTGCTCTTATGGGTTTTTCTAGTTAGTATTTAATCTCTATGTATTAGCACTGACATCATCTGAATAGTGTTAAGTAGTGGCCTTCCCTGACAAGATTTCCCTCTTCCCTGTATTACCAACAGGCATTGGTTTCAGCTGAATCCTGATAGGTGCTCAGTTCATTGTTCAGGAATGCGGTGTTGGAGGGTGACCTCAGCTGAACACCTGGGAATGGCCGTGACTAGTACAGTATAGATTCCTCTGCCCACTTTAACTGGCATGCTTGACAATCAGATGTGTATTTGTTTTAAAAACCCAGCCCCCTGTGTGATTCTGTTATATGTGCAAAATGCTTGAGGAAGACAACATTTTTTGTTGTTGTTTTTGTTTTTTGGGTTTTTTTTTTTGTCCGCCCCCTTTTTCTTTACTCCTCAACAGCTTGTACCAGGGAGGGGGCCTGAACATGTGGGTGGGTTGCTCTGTGTATGATAGGTTGGTCAGTTATTGGGCCCAGCTTCACGTTTCTTATCTAGTGAGAACTCAGTTAAAAGCAAGAGGATACGTTATTTTAGATGGCAGGCCAGAACCTCATGGAAATTATTTGAACTTTCAGATGCTAGTGTGCACTTTTGGTTTTCATTGCCCGGGAGTTGGCTTTATGCTGGAGTTCTGGCTTTCAGATATGATCTGTTGCGTAGAGGTGAGGAGCTTGTCTGTTACATTGACCTTCTTATGTGTCTCTTTCCGTTAAGTAAGACAAGGCTATTGAGAGATGACAGGTATTATTGGTGTCTATAATTGTAGTTCTTGCCTTTTCTCCCTACCTCGAGGTAACTGAGGCTTTCTAAAAATATTACTATTAAAATATTCTTTGGTCCCAAGGATATTGCGAGCAACCATAGGAATGGATTCTGTTGCCTACATAAAGTTTGGGATTATCTGGATTTGTGTACATGTCACTTTCTCTTATGTTTTTGAATATGAAAGTACCATTCTGTCTCATTTGTTCATTTTCCTTTTACTATATAGCATGCCAGTGTCCACTGTTTGGAGAGTCTTAACCAATGTGTTGTTTCTGCCTCTCTCTCTTTCTCTCTCCCTCCCTCTCTCTCTTTCTTCCCCCTCCCTCCTTCCTGTCCCCCCCCCCCTCGCCCGTTTCTTTGTAGTTCACACTGTCAGGATGACAAAGCATCCTTTTATTGGACAAAGATTCTGGGGGGAAAAGTAGCAAATATTTAGGATTAAAGCTTTGTTCAACCCTTCAAACAGCTTGGCTTATTTCTAGTAGGATGCTGAGTGTGGATAGCTTTAATATTGCCTTTGTAGTAAGACAGGTATTCAAGAGAAGTGAGGTCTTAATGGAAGGAAGTTGATCTCCCTTCTGGGAGAGGAAGAATGTTGTCAACTTTGTTTCTGAAGTCAAAGGAGAAGGCCCTGTTTGTTTCTGCTTCTTGTGGGATGTGCCCTGTGGCTGGGTAGCTGGGTCTTTTCCTTTTCCTTTCTTTTCCTTCCCTTCCCTTCCCCTTTCTCTTCCCCTTCCTTCCTCCCTCCCTCCCTTTCTTCCCTTCCTTCTTTCCTTCCTTCCTTCCTTCCTTCCTTCCTCCCTCCCTCCCTTTCTTCCCTTCCTTCTTTCCTTCCTTCCTTCCTTCCTTCCTCCCTCCCTCCCTCCCTCCCTCCCTTCTTTCCTTCCTTCCTTCCTTCCTTCCTTCCTTCCTCCCTCCCTCTGTCATCTTTTCTTTTTTCCTCTTCCTCCTTTTCCCCCTCCTTCACTTCTTTCTTTTCCTTTTCCTCCTCGTCCTTTTCTTCTTCCTTCATCTTTTTTGGTATTTTTGAGACAGGGCCTCGATATGAAGCCCTGGCAGTCCAGGAATTCATGGTGTAAGACCTCATAGACATGCACTCTCTGCCTCTACCTCTGGAGTGCTGGCACTAAAGGTATGACACCATGCTAGGTTTGGGTCTCCTTTCAAAGAGGAAACTTTCTTGAGCTTGAAAACCAGCACATTAGATTTTGACCAGTTCAGGTTAATATGTGGGTTTCTGGCATCAGTTATGTGTCAGTTTGATTTTTTTCAAACCTTATATTTAATGATGATTCTTAAGTGCTTTAACCTCCCCTTTAGCTCACCACCCACCAGAGGTAGTGGAAAAGAAAGGAGAGGGGGCAGTGGACCTGTTTAGAAATGGCTCTTTGGAGCAGATCCCGTCTGAATTATCTGGAAATTGGCAGTTGAATTCATAGGTTAGCAGTGGCAGCTTGATCCACTCGCAAACACTTCATGGCTGCACCAGCTGTCTAGTTTGGTAGAGTCAGGATAGCAAATATGAATCAGTCGTGGTGGCACTACCTTGCAGAGACAGCCAGGCCTCAGCCTGGGCATGAGTCAGCAGGAGGGACCAGGAGGGACATCAGGGGAAGTTCTTGCCTGTTCCTCTCTCAGGGAAGTGAAGATCAGCAAAGATGCGGAACCCACAAGCGTAGCACAGCTAACTCTGTAAGCAAGTCCTGTTTGTACCTTCCAAACATCATGTGTCCTCCACAGGTCTTGCCTCAGCCTGTGTCTTGCCCAAACTCATGCCGTGACTCAGCACAGGGCTTGCCTTAGCACGTGTGTCTGTCTCAGCTGTCAATCACTCTGCCAGTCAGCCCAAGTCTGAGGAAGCTGCAAGAAACTACAGTACACCACCGGAAGTTTTTGGTGTGTTTCTCTATCTAGAGTCCTGAAAAATACAACTCAACTATGCAGTGTAAGGCAGACCAATACACGCATGTTGTTAGCAAAAAATCCTTCATCACGTGTCCTTTCACCTGCTTGCTTTAGCACCTGTGTCCACTTCAGCTAAATGTTTCTTCACGTATTTGCCCCAGCAAAACACCAACTGGCTTTCCAAAGAACCCGTAAGTTTCCACTTCAGTTACCCTTGTATGATGTGTATATTCCTGATAAATAAGAACCTTCCTAGCCCTGTAGATACAGATGGTTACGAGAGAGAACATAGCTCCCTTTTAAAATGAAAATTATAGGCTATTTACAATGACTTTCTGCAATTAGTATTTTTTGCCCCAAGTTCTCTATGCTCTTTAAGAGATCATGCTATATGTACACACTTTTTTTTTATGTTGTTTGTGGCCCATAATGATTCAGTGTCCAAGTTGCGAAACACATTTTAAATACTATCCAAAATGAAACATGAAAAAAATATTCAGTTAAAGTTTTTTGTTTTTTTCATTGAGTACTTTTGCTTTCTGAGATTTCATTTCACAGGATTGTGTAACAACATCCATGATTAATTATGGCAGAAAAACATTAAAATTTTTGTTCCTGCAGAGTCATCTTTCCCCTAACCGGACTCCCTCTTTATCGTCCTTACAGCAAGATGACAGAGATCAGGCAAGGTGTTCTCAGTGGGTCCTGGTTTCCTGTGGGATATGCAGATACAATTGCTAACCTGTTACGGGTTCTTAACCCTGAACACATATTTGAGAACTTAAAGAGGACTTCCCAGCATCCTCAGCTGTGTGATAGACAGAAAGGATCCATTTACTGAATTTAAAAGTTCAAGTGTGAGTTGAGCAAAGGGACACAGACAGTGGTTACAATACACCTCAGGTATTTTTGGATCCAGTGAGAAGAAAGAACACACAGGTGAAACAGAACTCTAAATGAGTCAACGTTGTTCAGGCGGAAGTGTTGCAAACAGACGAGTGTATTTTGTTGGGCTGAGAATTTGGCTTGTTCTAGCAGTGACAAATGACTCTACGTGGCAGGTGTATCTCAACCAGGTACAGAAGTAAATGTGTGTGTGTGTGTGTGTATCTGTCACCTTTCTGTAACCCTGTGTGTGACACCCTTCATCTTATTCACCGATGAATATAAAGATTTGTTGGATTTTTTAAACAGAAGGATGTCATGAGGACATTAACAGTCACTTTGACCTTCTTGTGAAGAGCCGATGTAAGCTCAGGAGTCCTACAGATATAAGAGGTCAATTAAAATAAGACTGTGATTATTTGGAAAAGAAGTGTTGGAACCTTTCATGAGCAGTGATGATGATCACTATCACAATGTTAGCTTATTTTTAAAAGCAGCCTGGTTAGGTAGCCCTCCTGCCTCTGCGGTGCCTCTACAGCGTGATTCTGATGGAGCATCATCGTCTTCAGCCCAAATACAGTGTTACAATATGTTATGGCACTTGGCTAAAACACAGCACAACACATTTTAAAGTCTGCCTTAGAGAAAAGAATCAGAGGGTTTTGTTTGTTTGTGTGTGTGTTTTTTCGAGACAGGGTTTCTCTGTATAGCCCTGGCTGTCCTGGAACCCGCTTTGTAGAGCAGGCTGGCCTCGAACTCAGAAATCCGCCTGCCTCTGCCTCCCAAGTGCTGGGATTAAAGGTGTGTGCCACCACACCTGGCTAGAATCATAGGTTTAAATTTAGGAAATAAGTTTTAGAGACTAGAAGACGCATTGAGTTGTGGTTTGAGCTTTATTTTATTGTTAATATTCTTTCTGCTGAGTACTATTGGGTTTTTCAAGTGTGTGTGTGTGTGTGTGTGTGTGTGTGTGTATGTGTGCTCAAGTGTGTGGTGTGTATTATGTAACCATTTGCATGCATCTAATGTTTGTGTGTGTGTATGCACCTGTGTGCAGGTGTGTAGTATGTATTGTATAACTATTTCCATGTGTGTAGTGTGTATGTGTGTGTGTGTATGTGTATGTATGAGTGTGCCTGTGTGTAAGTATGTAGTATGTATTATATAACTATTTTCATGTGTGTAATGTATACATGTCTGTGTATGTGCCTGTGTGTAGGGGTGTAGTGTGTATTGTATAACTATTGCCATGTATGTGGCGTGTGTGTCTGTGTGTGTGCTCCCATGTGTGTGCACTTGCAGATAATCACAGCTCCTTGCAGACTTTCTACCTTGCAGAAGGACAAAACTGCATTTTCAGGAGAACTTTTGTACTAGAAGAACTTTTGCTAGGTTTATTTACAGTTTTACCAAGGAAACATATTTTATAGGAAGGACTTTCAAAACTCAGGTGTGTCTGACCTGTTGATATCCTAACATGGCTTTGTGATTTCTGAGTTCATGCTTAGGAAATGCATATTTAAATTACACAGTTTTAAGTGAGAAAAGAAAAGAAACCTTTATAATATTTTCAGTAAGTTTTAAATTTTGTGTTGGACTGTGTTCATAGCTGACCCTGGCCACACATGCAGCCCATGCCAGTTCGAGCTGCCTGTTTGAAATGAACTGTAGGTAACTGACGAGTGGAGTACGAAATTAAGCAGTCACTTTCCTGTCTAGTTTCTAGGCAGGCTGTAGAAGGTAGAGTCCCATGATTCCTTTGTACGCTCAGCACAGTCACAGTCAGTCACAGTCACAGTCACCGTCACAGTATTATCCTGAGGTGCTCTTTACAGTGTGCCAAGTTTTATGTGGATTTTGCCATTTTATTTTCTTTGGTTAGAGCTTAAGTAGACTAGTATAATTAAACAAACCAACAAACAAACAAACACAAATCTAAAGAAAACCCTGAGATAAAAAGCAACCTTGTAGCAACAGGTAAGGTTATTAAACAACAACAACAACAACAACAACACTAAGGAAAAAAAAATCCTCTCCTTTAAAACACTTACAAATTCTTTTTTTTTTTTTTTTTTTTTTTTCCATTTTTTATTAGGTATTTAGCTCATTTACATTTCCAATGCTATACCAAAAGTCCCCCTTACCCACCCACCCCCACTCCCCTACCCACCCACTCCCCCCCTTTGGCCCTGGCGTTCCCCTGTACCGGGGCACACAAAGTCTGCGTGTCCAATGGGCCTCTCTTTCCAGTGATGGCCGACTAGGCCATCTTTTGATACATATGCAGCTAGAGTCAAGAGCTCAGGGGTACTGGTTAGTTCATAATGTTGTTCCACCTATAGGGTTGCAGATCCCTTTAGCTCCTTGGGTACTTTCTCTAGCTCCTCCATTGGGAGCCCTGTGATCCATCCATTAGCTGACTGTGAGCATCCACTTCTGTGTTTGCTAGGCCCCGGCATAGTCTCACAAGAGACAGCTACATCTGGGTCCTTTCGATAAAATCTTGCTAGTATATGCAATGGTGTCAGCGTTTGGATGCTGATTATGGGGTGGATCCCTGGATATGGCAGTCTCTACATGGTCCCTCCTTTCATCTCAGCTCCAAACTTTGTTTCTGTAACTCCTTCCATGAAACATGTATGTATGTTACAGATCTGTATTCAATATTCTTTGTCATTTTTGACAAGTGTATGCATGTATCTAATGATCTTTGATTATACTCCCCACCCCCACACATTGCCCTCTCTTATCCTTTGTCCTACATCCACGGCTCCCCTTTCTCTTCCTCTCAACAGCCACTTCTGCATCTCTTTGGAAGACATGCAGATGAATTAGGGTTGGTTAGATGGGCATGGGCGAGAGGCATCAATATTTGTTTTTCTTCCCGTAGAATTTTTCATCTGGTTAGCCCATAGCTGACACATTTTTCTTCTTTTAAAACATGGTTACTTTTTCTTCTGACATTTAAAGCATTTTGGGGCACAGCTGTATCTCTCTGTCCCTATCTTCTTGCATAGAATCTTGGACTTAGGGCGTTGTAATCCGGTATGTTGTCCGGGTGTTGGTGCGCTTTGCCATACTCTTCTCTTCTGACTATCGCTGTTGATTCCTTGGGTGTTCTCCAGAAGAGCAGCACTTGGTTTTATGCTTAGGAAAGTCTATGGAGCCTAAGCCACTTCTTCTCATCCCATCTGCTCTGGGACTGCTCTTTATCTGATCTGAGTGACTGGTGCTTCCTCTTTCCAGTTGCTGCACCATGCCGTGATCATGGGTCTGTGGTCACCGTGGATATACCTGCCTCCTGTCTCAGGGCTCTGAAGCCTTCACTCTGCAGTCAGGACAAAGAAAGATTGCATTCTGAAACGGGTTGAGCCAGTTCTTACACAGAGTGGAATTCATTATCCTCTCTTCTCCTCTGCTACAGGATTACCTCTGCCTGTCCCAAGCTGTGTGCACTAGTGTTAAACCGAAAACAAACAGAACATGTGTCTCCCAAAGTACTGCACTCTTGTACTCCCTGCTTTCCAACCTCCCCAGGCAGTACTTTATGAAGCACGCAGAAGCTATTGTTTGTTTTGTGCTCCAAAATACTTTGTTCATTCAACAGCTGTAATATTTAACAGATAGCATTGTTAAAGACTCTGCACCAGTTTCCCCGAATAGACAGTCTTTGGTGAGGACCCTGACTTCCTTGTTTTGATTTGCTAAAAGCCAAGCACAACCCCTGGTACGTGGTCGGCAGTCATAGCAATTGTCTTAGAGTTTCATTGCTGTGAAGAGACACCATGACCATGGCAACTCTTATAAAGGAAAATATTTAATTGGGGGTGGCCTACAGTTTCAGAGGTATACTCCATTGTCATCATGGTGGGAAGCATGGCAGCATCCATGCAGACTGGAGAGTTGCTGGAGAGGGAGTTGGGAGTTCTACATCTCCATCCCCAGGCAACAAAGAAGAGGCAATTGTCTTCCACATGGCGCGTAGCCTGAGCATATGAGACCTCAGAGCCTGTCCCCACAGTGACATACTTCTTCCAACAAGGCCATGCCTACACCCAACAGGCCACACGTCCTAATAGTATCACTCCTTATGGGCCAACTATTCACACACATGGGGGCCATATCTATTTAAACCACCACAGTGATCTTCACTGGGGATATTCAGTTTGTCAAGGGTTAAGAAAAGGTGCAAACATAATAGTGTATAGGAACAGACACATTTATATTTAACATGTGTATCAGCCTGTTAGCAACAGTCTAGTTTGGGGTGTCATTTCTTGGCGCTTCTGTGAAGTTCCGCAGGAGACCATTAAAAGTGACTGCCCTAAATTTTGAATCACTTAGGTGCCCACATAAACCTGCATTTATTTTTGAGTAGTCACAGAATTCACTCGCTGAAGCTCTATGTTTATATAACGATTTACCGAGTAGAAGTATCACTCAGCATAGGCACTAAAATATGTCATGCTGTGGATAACCGTGATATAAATAAGGATAGAGTGCTAGCTAGCACTATCTGAGGTCAGGTTAGCGGTATACCAGCACTCCTTTGTGTGGCTCTGACACTGCTGTGATATGATCGTCACTATAAGGCCACGTGGATCACCATGAATTCACTGAAGGTCCCAAAGCCTGCAGGAGGAGAATTGGATGCTCTTTTCCAGCTTAGATTCAATCAGCCTATTTCTAGGACTCCCCCATCATTGCAGGTTTCAATTCTTGTCTTATATAGAGAAACTGTACGTGTGGAATAATTTCCCTTTAATTTCAGACGACACTGTGGCTTTTATTTTTCAGTGTTGAAAATGAGCCCGTGAGTACAAGTCAGAAAAAGGAAAATGCGCTTTCATCAGAAGCAGTGAAGGTATGGTTTAAATTAATATTATTAATTAATTATAAAAATTATATGGTGTAACCCCCCAGAAAAGAGTTTAAGTTTCTGCATATTTTTCCTTTTACCTTTTTGTTTCTCCGTATATTGAAGAACACGTTCATTGTTAGAATATCTAACCTTGCCCCGCCATACATACTCCATGAGGTGGGACACAACCTTGAGAGGTTTGCATTGGCCACAATTCGAACTTCATTTGAGGCATTGAGATGGTTTTGCCTTAGTTTTGAAATATCTAAATGAGAGCATATGAGTTTCATAGTCTCTTCCAACAGATTTTAAGTTGCGTTTTATGGCATGGTATCGAAACCTAATGGTGCTTTGGGGAGGTACAAATTAATATGTCACTGATGGATGTCATTATCGTGTGAGGGATCTGTTCGGCTAGCTCATGTGTAAGCCTGCTGAGCACTACAGGACACGCAATTAGCCATGTCCAAGCGACCTACTGACCTGCACAGTTGCAGTGAAAGACTGAAATATAGACCTCTGCAGCTTTCCTAAGAGGGTTTCTAGGAAAATGGAATTCTGGATCGTCCGGCGGGTTGTGTCACCACAGTGGTGACATTCGGTATTCGTTGCTTGCTTTCCTTATGTGATTTGTGACGGTCACTCAGCTGGTTTCGTTTGGGCATTCCAGGTTAAATTAATCTGGTCATTAGAAGACTAAAAAGTTATTTGAATTTTCTATTACTGTTGTGGGTACTTGTTTTTTTTTTTTTTAACATGTTCAATTATATACAATTTGTGAATTATATCTAAGAAAATTAAGGCATGTATTCTTGCTTTCTCAATGAGAGTGAAAATATTTGCTTTATTGAAAGAACTAGGTCAGAATCAGCTTTCTTTTCTTCCCTCGCTTGAGTTTGGTTACTGAATCATGCTCTGTCGCTTAATTTTTATTTTGATTGATTGAATGATTGATTGATTTTTTCCTTCACAAGGCCTCACTATGTACCACAGGCAGGGCCTACCCCTGCTGTAGTCCCTCCTCAGGCTTCTTCGTGGTGGGATCGCAGTATGCATCACCATGCTGGCTCCACCCTCAGCTTTCCTGACTTCTCTCACTACTTCTCTTCTTCAGACAGCACTTGGCAGCCTGCTGAATGACCACAACACAGACTCTGCAGCTTGCCCTCTTCTTCAGCCTCTGAGAGAACCCATACAAGTGTCTCGCTTCTAATGCTACATATGAAACTTTGCCTCTGTGTTCCACAGCTACTCCTGAGATCTCAAACCTGGGGGGATTCGTTGGCTACCAACTCCTGTCCATGCATCTCTCAACTCCACATTGCTTCTCCTCTGTGCACCCTCAGCAAACCTTCCTGTTCTCTTGCTACCCTGTTTTGGTCTCTGCTTATCGCCCTACTCAGCCTGCATCTACCTGCCGTTTGCCTAAACTTTCAGTCTGCAGGCTTGGATGAAGTCAGCCTTTACTTTTCCACGAGTCCGGTCCATCTTTTATCTCCAGAGATTTGTTTGAGAGTCACAGCCTTTGGGGTCCATTGAGTACATAGGGCAGCAAATATGGTGGTAGGGCCTCCGTGCCAGCAACCTTCCCATCCTGCATGTCTTGGTCTATTCTCCCAACAGTTTTCCTCCCATTACTAAGGTCTGTTTAAGTTTGAGTGTTCGGGATTTTACTCTGGGGTCTGGGCAGCTGCATAAATACCACTTGTAGTCATGACATTATCTATAGCTATGAATATGGGGGCACCCAATTAGTTCATGATGAAAAGGACACAGGGCACTCTCTTTGCTGGAAAATTTTTGGCACTTTAGTCCATGTATTTCCCTCTTCCTCTCATTCCCTCACTCCTTCCTTCCTTCCCTCCCTCCCTTCCTCTCTCCCTTCACCCCCTGGAAACCACTGGTATGGTTTCTTCAGCCCATTCACATGGGATTAAAACAAGTATGTGTGTTCTAACATGGCTCCAGGGATACACCTGATTGGAAACAGCATGGGAATGAAGAAAAGATGGACAGAGGGACATCCAGAGAAGCTGGGAACAGGAGGACTGGGCTCTCAGATGCAGACTCTGTAGCGACCTGGAAAACAGTGTGCTTATCACATACAGTTGAGTGGAGGAAGGTTATTACATAGAGCTGATCAAGGAGATGGGGTTCTTATACATAGTCTGAACAAAAAGTTGGGGTTTATAATATATAACTAGATCAAAGAGGCAGGTTTTGCTATCTCAGTAGGGAGCAGTCTCCCAATCAGAAGCAAGGGGCAGGTACATGGTGGCATGTGCATTTCCTGCACACACTGTCAACCTTCCTACTCAGGCCTCAGTGGAAGGCTTTGCCATTCCCTTGACTCTGAGGCTGTGGGGTCCTTCATACATCTGTGCTGGTGTCAACAACACAAGTTCACTCAGGCCTTCACACACCCAGGGCTTCTTTGCTCTCCACATGTATGGGTGAAGCCACCATCAGTCCCATAGCTTGAGAATACAAACTGTTGAAAAAGATTAGCCATAGCACTTAGTATATTGCTACTTTGAAAAGTTCCCATTGGAGATTTTTCATTTGGCCTTGAATGTGCTGTTTGTTTTGTTTCTCTTAATCAGTTTTCTGAAATATCCACAGCACTGCAGTGTGGCATCTCTCTCCTCTTGGCATCTTATTAACCTGAATTTTATGCCTTCAATATCAAGGGGAAAATATGAAGGAGTTTCTCTCCAGAGTCTGAAACATAACAGACTTATGAGTAGTTGACATCGTCATATATATCTTATTTTGTATTTGACATTGAGATATCCAATCAAGACATCAGTGATGTTTCCTAAGATGCTGGAGATACAAAATTTTATTTTACTTTTAAATAGTTACAGCTACAATTTTATATTACATTTGGATATCATTAAATTCCTAATTCCTAAAATTGTATAAATCTTCCTGCCTCTCTAACATTGTTAGCCATTTCTAATACTTGCATGTATTTTTCTCTACTGAAATATGTATTCCTGTTAATTGGGTTTTCTTATTTTAGCTGGAAAAACTTACCAGTTATCTAGACTACACCATACCAGTGTCCTGTGGTCTTAATATGTCACTACACTCTCCCCCCCCCCCCCCATTTAATTGAAGAGAGATAGGAGACATGTTATCGACTTCAGAAGCTGTCTGTCCCTTTTTCCCTTTTAAAGATGAACTCATGAAGGTCTGCACCCCATGTCCTGTGCCAGGGCATTGGTGGCCCTATGTTCTCTATGTCCTATCTTGTCTGCTTCTGGCCCTTCTCTCTGTTGGCTTCTTCCCATGTGCCTCAGCTCTCCCCACGTGTATACAAAAGTGACAGCAGTAGGCTCTCTGGATCTGACCACCTCTCCTCTCGGTCTCTCATGTCACTCGACTCAGACATTTCACATGGAGTGCGCCCTAAGCGCTTCCAGTTCTTCATGCTTTCTAGTCTGATTCCTGTGTTTCAGACTCGGGAAGCTTGGTGCTGGGTCCATGGCTCCTTAGTGAATGGAGGCCTTTCCGTGAAAGAAGTACCCTTCAGGTCACTCGTGACCCATTGCCGCTGACACTCGGGAGCCTTTTGTTCCCCGTTCTCGGTCTGCCCGGCCAACTGAAACACTTCATCTTCCAAGTCTTGTTTTGTTTTTCCGAAAGCTTTTTGGCTTGTCTTTATTTATGACACTGGGCTTTAGCTTCTGCCCCGGGCTGTTCCTTCTCCCTTTGGACATTGATTCTCCTTGGGCTAAATAAGGTTCTCTGTGGCTCGTGACCCTTCTGGGGTCTCATATCAGATATGCTGCATATCAGGTATGCACATTACAATTCATAACAGCAAAATTATAGCCATGAAGTAGCAATGAGATAATCCTGTGGCTGGGGGTCACTACAACACGAGGAACTGTCTTAAAGGGTCGCATTGTTGGGAAGGTCGAGGACTACTGCTGAGAGTGCCCACCCTCCTCACTGTCATTCATCCAACGCGACTTCTTGCCGTCCTCGCCACGACCTTCTCACTGTCAGGTCTCTGCCTGATTTCTCTTCCCTGAAAGCCTCAGACTTGATTATTAACATTCCCAGCCATTTTCTGTGCATGTCCGTTTGAAATCTCAGATTCTGTCTGCCTGAAAAATCCCAGTATATCCTGGAATGTACTATACTTTTTTCTGCGTGGTTTTATTTGGCGTGTGAGCTGGGAGGTGGAGAGAATTTTCTGATTTGGACTTGTTTGTAAACATTAAAGGTAGCTACCAATATTAGAAATACAGGAGGATCTTTGCAGAATATAAGTGGCACTGTGTGTGTGTGTGTGTGTGTGTGTGTGTGTGTGTGTGTGTGTAGGCATACATGTGCTCGGTGCATGTGTGGTAGAGAATAACTTCTTTCAGGAGTTGCTTTTCTCTCTTCATCGTGTGGGCTCTAGAGATGGAACTTGGTTCTTCAGATTTGATGGCTAGTGCCTTTGCCTGCTGAGCCATCTTGGTGAGCCTATACAGTGAATATATCAATTTAGGCATATGGTCATATGTCTTGTGTATGTGGCCCTTCCTTCTTGGGTGAAATGGTTGTCAAATTTAAGTGTATTACATGTTTCCTTAGTGAGAGAGACTCACTCCCTAAACTGCGTTTGTAAAATGTTGCTGCCTTAATAAAACTTAACTATCTTTTATTTTCCCAGACAATAGCAATATCATATTAATATAAAAATAGCAAAACATTCTTTTTCAGGTGTGGGAACACTTCTTTTCCCCCTCAATTCTAACCATCCCTGCAGTTCCCTGTGTAAACAGATTACAGCACTGTTGATGATGGGGTGAGCCCCCCGGAGCCTCTCTGTCTTCCTTGTTCTCTGCCAACTGTAACACCTCCTTGGAGCAGTTCTAAAATGACATGTGTGAGGATGGAAAGAACATCGCCTCTGGAACCAAACATCTGGGCTCAAGTCCCACATCTCCCCTAATGTGGTTTTGTAACCCTGGAAAATGTTCTCAGCCATTCTGAGCCTTGGCTTCCTGATCTGTTGGAGGCTGGCTGTTCCTTGTTTCACAGAGGCATTTTAGAGCTGGCTGAGATGCCGTCTCAAGCACTGTGCCATACTGGTCACAAGAGATACTTGGGAAAATGTTTGCTTTCTTGCCATCAAAAGTGTGGCTTAAACTCTGATATAACTCTATGAAGGCTGGTGGAGTGTTTTGCGTGAAGTCAGAGTTCTCCCCTCCTCACTGGTTTGTGAAGAAAGAGTGCCAGGTGCCAGAGTAGAGAATGCACTTTTGTCCCCTTGCTCTCCTGATGAACATAGGGATTGCAGAAGCCAAAGCCTATTGGTCTGGCTGCACTGGTCTCGGGCCTTAGGATCTCTTGAGTTCCTGGATGCTGACTATGTTGTAAGGTATCTGGTTTGACTTGCAACAGGCCCAACCTGTTGTAGATCTAGGAGGTTGCTACGTTGTTATGAAGAATTTTGAGTCTTGGGTATGTGTACACTCTAGATATATGTGAGTACCTTTGTTCCATGAGTGTTGAACATTAATTCTAGAACATTAGACTCTTCTCAAACTGGAGAAATCTGTACCATAATAGGAAGGAATGGTTTTTCCCACATTCTCCTCTTCTTCATTTCTCTCATTTTATTGGCTATGCCAAAATGCACCATTGTGCCATAGCCTAATGTGTATTCATGAACTTGGGTTCATATATACAACTCTCTGATATTGTTTTCATCCATACTGGTATTAGGTATAAGTCATAATATGATCAGGGACTAGGAGATGGCTCAGTTGTGTAAGCATCTCCAGCCCTCACAACAAGAATCATGGTCAAGAATATAGTAGCTATAACCCCAGCACTACGGGAATCAGAGATGAACATCACTGGGGCTAGCTAGGTACCCGCTTGTCTTCGGGGGCAGTGAGAAATCTTGTCTGAACTGGGAGTAAGGTGGAGAGAAATAGAGTCGGATATCTGATGTTCTCCTCTGGTTGTAGCATGCTCATGCAACATATATATTGCAACATATATATATATATACATGAATATAAACAACATATAAATATATCCCCCCTCAAGAAGAAATAGTGTGTTCAAAAGGAAGTTAAATTTATTTCATCCTAGCATTTTCTTTTTAAAATTTTGTTATTGTTGGATTGATTGATTGATTGATTGATTAAGATCTCACTCTATTCACACCACTGGCTGGCCTTGAACTCGTAGAGACTCACCTGCCTCTGCTTTCTGCCCTTAATGCTTCTTTCTGTGTCTATATTCAGTATCTTTTATACTTAATGTTGAAATTTAATACTTACAAGGTTTGTATAATTTTTTGTTTGAAATGGAAAACAACAGAGACAAAATGCAAGTAAGCTGACTACTCCACACCATTACAAGGGATCAAGGACGTGGGTTTTATACAACTTTAGCTCTACAGGAGGATTTTATAGTTCAGAGAAAATGGAAGAATGAGGGTAGAGAATGGTCAAGTTCATTCAGAGGTGTTGCCTTTAAGATTCCAACACAGCATCCAAAAGATGGAGAGAAGGTGCCGGGTGGACAGTCTGATGTGCAGGTGCCAGAGTTAGAATTGAGAGTACACATTCGGGGGACCATCTGATTGATTAAATTCATGGAAAATGAGGTCTCCTTGGGAGTGCATGAAAGCACCGTGCATCCAGACTGGAATCGGAGAAAAATGTTCTGTAGAAGATGGCTACAGGAGGTGATCCGGAGTGGTATAGAGAGAACAGTCAGAGAGGAAGGAGAACCACAGAATGTTTTTACAGAAACCGAAAGTCAGAGTCTCCGTCTCTGTCTTCAGATGTGTATAATCTCAACACAGAGCGAAAAGAGTCCATTAAGTTAGCCAGCAAGACTGCGTCTTTAAGGAAGCTTGGCCAGAACACAACCTGCGAACAAGTCAGCCTGCAGGGAGTTAGGCAGTGATTATGGTAGGGAAAGGAAGAGAGGATATTAGTAAGTAGTGATGCCTTCTTAAGGAAGTTGGTGCTGAGGAGAGAGAAGAGCCTGGATGTGTCTGGGCATAGACTTTTGAATGGTAGGGGCAAGTGAGTAGCTGGCATCTCCAAGGAGATATGAAGGATGGTGAGCTGGTATCCAGTGGAGGAGTGTGTGTGGGGAAGTGTAGTCTTTTTTTTTTTTTTTTTTTTTCCTTGCATACAGAGCCAGAGAAAGAAGTAGGCCAGAAACTGATGCTGTCTTTCAGGTAGAAGAGAGGCTAAGTTCAGACTCTGAGGGAATGCATTTTAAATAGAAGGCAGGTCCTCTATTTAATGTGAATGGGTATTGAATGCTTGTTCTAAGGATGGGCAAAAGGGTTCAAGAGACTTCTTGATGTAGTCTTGCCTAATTTGAAACCAAGATTCATTTGTCAGTGTGAAAAACAAAACAAACAAACAAAAACTGCATTTCTCATGGTCTGGGTGACTGGAGATCAGTAGAAAATAACCAAGGGTCAAGAAAGATTTTGTAGGTAGTGGCTATACCTGAAAGTTAGGTAAAAATGATGCAAATCTGTGGAGAGTGAGAGAAAAGAAAACTTGAAGTAAGGAGGCCGTGCCAAGGGTGGAGGATCGGGTGGATGGGCACATCTCTGTCGGCGGGGGAAGAGTTGCAAAGATGCAGAGGTACCAGTACAGGCTTGTGGTTGCCTGGGATTAGGAGTCAGAGTTTGGGTCATGGCAGGATAGAGCAGGCCAGGGAGGTGGAGCAGGAGTGTGATCCCTGGAGGCGAGATTGGAGAGGAACTGGCTAGAGTGTGCTGAAGGGCTGTCCTTGTTATTGGACAAAGCAGGCAGTCAGTAACTGTGTGGGCAGGAGGACCAAATAGGGTCTTGTCGGGAGAGTCACCCGGACCTTCTCTTTTCCACTCAAGTATCTTCATTTGGCAACAGTCCCAGCATCCTCAAAACACTGCTGCTCAGGATGTCGGTACAGCCCCACCCCCCACCCCGTGCCCACCTGCTGCAGGCTGTTATAAAGGAAGAGAATGCTCATTCAACTTATTAAAAAATCTTGTAGCACTAGGATGTAGGTTCCATGACAGCAGAGATATGAGTATGTTTTCTCAGCCAGCTCTAAACAGCTGTGGTCGTGTCTTGTTCAGTACGTTTTAATGAATGAATGCTGAAGTCCGCCTCCTCCTAGCTGCTTGCTATTTTGCTCACCCTGCTTTAGTCTGTTGTTGATTTGGGGTTGCATTCTCCAGAAACATGTTTTCCGAGTTGTTTTTGTTCAGAGAGCCCAAATCTCAAGTCTCCCAAACCCCCGTTTTTGTTCCTTATCTCCCCTTTCCTGTTCCCGACATCAGAGCCACTTGGGCTTACAAATTTCTTCAGGTAGAGAACTGTTCAGGCTTTAGCCCTGTCCTCTACTCTGAGACCAGTGTTTCTTCTTCTCGCTAAAGCTAATACTTCCCGTCTGTTGGAACTCTCAGGGATTGCTCTCTTTTCCCCATTACATTTCTGTCCTCTGGAGTCCTATTCCCTTCCCCTCAAGAGAAGAGCTGCCTCATACAACAGGAACAAAAGGCCAGTTCTGTCTTGGAACTTAAAATACCATTTGTCATTCTTCCTGGTTTAAAGTCTCTCAGAGATTCCCTTCTCTGTTGCGACTTTTCTTGTTTCTTTGCATCACACTGCATAACACCTTGGGTCTAGGATGGACTCTCGACCTTCTGAACTTCTAAGCACTTAGAAGTGTTTCTCTTGCACACTGAATGATTTTTGTAGTTCACTCACTGTCTCTTTTCCAACAAACAAAAATTGGGGCACCTCTTACTGTCAGGTTCATTTGGGTGTACTGAGTGCCAATACAAACAAAAGGGAGCTTTCTACATTTGTGAGTTTTATTTTCTAGAGGAAAGGAGTGGGAGAAAGGGGCGAGGGAGAGAGACCAAGAGATTTACTAGTGACCAGACGGATGGAGATAGAGAAAAGAATTAGGTATGTTTGGAATACAGGACTTTGCTAATTAATTTAGATGGTGGCGGTAAGATGTGAACAAGTGTTCGGGAAGGAGTTGAAGAGTGAGTTATAAATAGCTGATGGAAGATGGTCTAGGCAGAAAGCAGAGTAAATGAAGGATTCCCAGGACATCTGTGAGGGGCTAGCTCTGGGCTTGTTATAGTCTGGCAGTGGTCATGGCATTCTTTATTTCCTTCTGCGTTCGGAGTTACTTTGTTCCTTATCTAGAGTATACTGGAGGGAACTGGCTTTTGGCTTTCTCCATATATTTCCCGGACTTCTTCTTTCCTCATGAATTGTAGTTTTGTACCCTGGCCTTGCTCTGTCATTGGTCCCTTTTCCTCCTGTCCTTTAGTCTTCTGCCACACCTATATGGTGGCAACACACCATTCATACTTCCCATGTTTAGACCTTGGATCTGGCAAACTACAATGCTATGTTTTGCACAGTGAATCGCTATCCTGCCCACCCTCAAGTTAAGTCAAGTTAAGTGGGCCCTCTATGGTACACCTCCCTCTTCTAGATGCGCCCCCCCCCCCCCCCCCGCCCACAATGGTCAGCATCAGCCTCAACTGCCAACTCCCTGAAGCCCATTGCTAAGAGTCTTAACCAGTATAAATAATGCTTTCTGCCATTTCCTTGTACTGCATGTGGCAAAGTCAATGCAGATGGATGAACGTAAAGATTGCGCCACATCACAACCTACGATGTAAAAATAAATCCTCAACCCAGGCCTTCCTCATTGCGTTTGCATTTTATATGCAGGATAACTGTGTCTTTGTGCTTAAGTGGAATTAATGTTTGTTAGTGTTTGCCCGAATCTGAGTGCTTTTAATCTACTGCCTCCTAAGAACAATGGTAAACAGGCCTATTGGCAGAAGGAAGTGGGCCCCACCTAGTGAGAGCCTGCGGTTGGACTAACTTCATTGTTTTCCAGGCCCAGGGCAAAGAACAGCTGCTTTAGATCAGGCTTGACGTTTTAATATAGAAATGCAGATTTTATTGTAGGTGTTTCAGCTGAATGTTGGAGCTTGTTCACATTTGTTTCTAAATTTAGAAGCTTTCTTCTTGTTGAGAATCTTCTAATTACTGAGGGGGAAAAAATCTCAGAAGACTCTGAGGGTAAAATTGAACAACTGAGACATTTTAAAGAACCTTGAAAAAAAGAAGAAGAAGAAAAAAAAAACCCACCATCCTCTGTTAAACTTGCACTGCACAAATCCTAGAAGCCGAACACTGAAAACCAAGAGAAGCAAGCATTGATTCCTTTGTGACACTCCAGCGTTTCAATACTATTCGGGTGGCCCACAGTTACCTTGGCCAGGTAGCTGCATTCACTCAGGCTGGTTTCAGCAGAGTGAATCACACACTCACTTGCAGTGCCTGCTCATTTTGATGCAGGGAGGGAATTGTCTGCCCAGAAGTTAGAACCAATTGCACGGAGTAGTCAACAGACAACAGTGATATATGTGAACAAACTAGCACGTCTCCTGCCAAACTCTGAGGCAGTTGAGGAGAGGGCTCCACGGACTTAACAGCAGGGCCAGGGAGGGATGGGTGGGGGTGGTAGAGGAGGGCTGTACTGATGAACTGGGCAGGTCGAGGAGGTGGAGGTGAAGTGGGATCAAAGCAGATGAAACCCATAGAAAGTAAACCCTTTAGAGACCAAAAGGCCGGTGTATTCCAACAATAGAGGCTTACAAGGTAAGCCCTACCTTGATATAAGAATAGAAAAATGCTGTCACCAAAAAAAAAAAAAAAAGGAAAAAAAAGAACAATAAATAAAACTATAATCTTTCTTCTAATGTGGCCACCAACTTAAAATACTCACTTGAAATCGTTTTGCATCATCATATTCTTACCATTATTTTCAGCTTGCTCCTCGTACAATATTCGATAAGTGGTTAGTGAAATGCCCTTCCAAGCCGTTTCTGAAACCAGGACCAAGGTGAACAACCGACAGGTCATTACGATAGCTTTGCTTTCTTGAAGATCGGCTTCTTAACAAAACTCCATCATGTGAGCTTCCAGTGCCCTAGGGTGGTTTTACCTTGATGCTCTGATCTTTCCCTGACTCACAGTTGTGTTTTTCTTTTATGAGGACTCTTGAGCGTGGTGAGTGACAGACAATTTTGGGTGTGCATTCCACCTCCAAGTATGCAGCTATGTGAGCAGGCATGTTTGGGAGGCAGGGTGAGCTGGCTGGCACAGTTGCTTGAAGCCTTTTGGAATCCCGGAAGAGTGTGAGGTGGAATGCCAACACGTTCTCTGCTCTCCTAGTTTGCTCTTAGCTTGAGCGGTTCATATGAATGTGAGTATGATTATGAGTGTGATTTACTGACAGTTGAATTCTGGGCAGGTAAAATGCATCTCTGAAGATGGTGAGTGTCTTTAAAGAATAGCCAGGGCACTCCTTACTTTGTGTGTAATTCCCTGTCAGGACTTCATGTTTCCGTGCTCCTTTACGTCGAATGGTGCAGCATGTTCCTGTCTTTCTTGTTGAGGAACAATTTTATATAATACAGTAGCATAACTGTGGGTTACTACAATGCGGAAATGATAAAGTCAGTGTGGGTTTATTTGTCTAATATACTAGATGTTGGAAGTAATACCTATAGAGTAGTAGCTCTATGATGGTAAAGGGCATGTTTAAATACTTGTCACGGTTGCTGGGATCTGTCCCAAATCTCCATTTTGGCATCTTCTCAGATTGCCATCCTAATTAATTTCCAGTTAAGTAAGCCCCTTAAAAGCGAATGCCTTACTACATACACACACACACACACACACACACACACACACACACACACAGAAAGAGAGAGAGAGAGAGAATGAAAGACAGACAGACAGACAGATGGACAGATATTACATAGTCAACTTTTAGGGTTCCTTCAGAGGGTTTACATCCTCTCACAAGGATCACCTACTGAGAACCTGTCACCTCTCCTGACCTAGACTGGTTACTCCTGTTTGAAGTGTTGGAGTGCTGTAGGTCTCCCTTTGTGATGTTAATGTACAGCTTGGTTTAAGCTGTGCAGACTACTATAGAAGTGGGTTGTAAAGGGCATGAAGAACTAGAACCCCAGGGTCTGGGTCACAAGTGTGACCCTTGCCTCTGCCGTGCCCTAGCTGTCTAGTCAGCCTAGGTTGGTTGGCAAATGATGATGCTCCTGTATTTTTGTGTTCAGATTCCCCAAGCGGAGGACAGAAGGAACCATGCTGAACAGCCGGCCATCCTCCCCATGGTGGACGATCTCCCAAAGCCAAAGGACCTTCCGGATTCCACCCCAGAGGCCAAAACAGGAGAGAGCGACCGGCAGCCAAAAGAAAGCTTTTTTCAGTTCCTCGGGAACTTATTCAACATCTCGGGAAAGTCGTCTCTTGGAGAGGTTAAGCAGTCTTCCTTCAAAGATGACCAGGAGAAACCTGAGAAGGACCCACAGACTCCCTGGGGCCCTCCTGAGGAGGGGAGCCAAAGGGAGGAGGAGGCTGCCAGCCACCCAGCGAGGACTCAGGTACTTCTTGGGGGCCAACAGGAATCCACCTCCTCAGAACTCTCCGATGCCTTTTCTTTGGATTCAACACAAGACAGCGAACAGGAAACCACTGAGATGCCCAAGTAAGTTGGAAAGTTATTTGGAAAACAAACGAACACAAACAAACAAAATTCCAATGATTTTGGACCTAGCTTTCTGAGCCTAGGTGGTAACCCTCATTAACTGTAGGACTTGGAAAAGGTAGTCTGTAATAGTCTAGTGCCACTGCCAGAGTGCCTAATTCCTGTCCTGTCCTGTCCTTTCCTTTCCTGTCCTGTCCTGTCCTTTCCTTTTTCCTTTTTCCTTTTCCCTTTTCCCTTTTTCTTTTTTCTTTTTTCCTTTCCTTTTTCCCCTCCCCCTCCCCTCTTTCCTTTCTCCTTTCCTTTTTCCTTTTTCCTTCTCTTTTCCCTTCCCCTTCCCCTTCCCTTCCCCTTCCCCTTCCCTTCCCCTTTCCCCTTTCCTTTTTCCTTTCCTTTCCTTTCCTTTTTCCTTTTTCCTTTCCTCTCCTTTTTCCTTTCCTTTTTCCTTTCCTCCTTTCCTTTCCTTTTTCCTTTCCTCCTTTCCTTTCCTTTCCTTTCTTTTCCTTTCCTTTCCTTTCCTTTCCTTTCCTTTCTTTTCCTTTCATTTGCTTTCTCCTTCCTTCCTTCCTTCCTTCCTTCCTTCCTCCCTCCCTCCCTCCCTCCCTCCCTCCCTCCCTCCCTCCCTCCCTTCCTTCCTTCCTTCCTTCCTTTTGTGGAATCCAATCAAAGGGGTTAAAAACAAATCAGTAAGTCAGCTCTATCAGGAAAGTAGGTTTATGAACCTCTCTATAGCTCTAATAAAATGAAGGCTTGTTTGAACTTAAGGAGTCTTTCAACACTCCTTTTTCTTCCTTTGATTAAAGAGCAGGTATAAGCTTGTTTTTTCTTATACTGCAGTACACTAGCCAGCATATTTACCATTCCCTGTTGTGTTAAGTACCTTAGACTTTTCCTTCCCTTCTTAAGAACCTCCTCTGTTGGATGGAGAAACGCCCTCAGCATCGACCCAGTTCAACAAAGGGCTTCACTGTGGACTCCGGACAGTCCCTGTGGTTTCATGTCGGGGATTTCCTGGTACCATTTTTAAGGTTTTCACAAGTCGCAGTCATTGTGAAAAGCTGTTCTGCCATGTAACTCCTTTCAAAGAAACAGCTTTGCTATTTATATTGCTTTCCTTTACATAAAACAGTTAAAAAAACCTTCCCTAGCATGAGAGAGAATGTGTTTAACTATATGCTTTAAAAGAAAATAAATATTGCTTGAAAAGTAGCTTAGTCGTGTGTTTCCAAAGTCAGATATTAGATACATTTTTAAAAGGCTAATTGTTATTTGAAGGCTGCTATAGTAGAATTTTTTTTGATAAATGAAATATTTTTGGCTGAGAAAACAGGTATATTAAATTTATCCAGACTGTAGCACAGTATTGCAAGGTTGAATAAACAATCATGTGATGTAGTAATGTGCCTGTTTTTGTCAATACTTGTAACGTCTTAGTACCTTACCTTATTCCTATTAGTTTGGAGATGATATGCTGTTGGATGGCGTGAACTGTAGATCACATGTATAATTATGTGCATGAAATACTCTTCTCTGTTCAGCTTGTGAAAGATAAACTTTCTAGTTTTTATTTGTTTTTTTGAGACAGACTCTCTCTATTATGTAGCCCTGGCTATCCTGGAACTCGCTATGTAGACCAGGCTGGCCTCAAACTCAGAGGTAGACCTGCCTCTGATTCCCAAGTGCTGTTGACTGTTTGCCACCATGCCTGGCTAAAGTCACATGGTTTTTTTTTTGTTTGTTTGTTTGTTTTTTGCAGGTTTATTTTATTTAAAAATGAAAAAATGGACCTTTTATGTTTTTATCATTATTCAGTTGTAGTGACTCAGCTGTAACGACTATGAAACAACTGTGTAGAAGGCAGAGAGTATTGGCTGACTGATCTTTCTTGGAGTATAGCTGCTCAGAACTGAAGCAACTAATTACTATGCAGCTTTGATGTAGGATGCTTTAAACACGGCAATTGCTTGATATAATGAATATACACTCGAGTTATAGATATGTAGTACTTCCATCCAGGGTTCTACAGAAGCTTATCTGGCTAGAATTTTAAACTGAGACATTGACGTCATCATAGTTGAAAATAGGCAGAAAGTCCTTAAAATAAAAAGGTATAACAGGGATTTCCCCTCTTCATACTCCAGAGTTATCCACAACATTTCTATAGTATATTTTGTAATTATTGTGCAGGATAAAATGCTTTGACATCTTGTTCAGACAGAGCTGATTCGAAGGTCTACAGTTGCTATATACATGATTCTCACCTATTATTTCCTGTTTCATTGGCATTATATACATTCCTTTGGCTACCCATTTTTTCAGAATTTCGGTCATATTTCGGGGGGGGGTGTTGTAGTTTATTACTTATATTAAAACTTACATATGCTTATAAGGGATTTGCCAATAAGACTAGCCTTAACTGCATTTCTCTTTTATTTTATGTGTATGAATTTTTGCCTGCAGATATGTCTATGCACTGTGCCTACCTAGTGGCTGTAGAGTTCAGAAGAGGAAGGGGGCTGGATATCTTGGAACCAGATAAGAGTGGGTGTGAGCTGCCATGTCGGGGCTAGGAATTGAATGATGGTCCCCTCCTTCTCTGTAACAAGTAGTCTTAATCACTGAGCCATATCTCCAGCCTTTATTTGTGTCTTCTTCACTATTTCTTACAAAGGCTGCTTTCTCCCAAGTCAGACTTTGTTTAAGGACTCTTTGATCTAGTTTGAAATTCATGCTGTAGCTAAAGTCACTGCCGCTTTTCTCTCAGAGTCTAGTTTGGTAAGTTTATGATAAACAGTAAAATAAATGAATGGAACAGCCTTTTTTTCTTGTCTACACTTATGACTTGGTAAAATTTTAGGAACCAGAATTTATATGAGGTGAAATAAACTGGTTCAGCTAAAATTTAAGATGTATGTAAGCGACATAAAAGTTAAGATGTATGCTGAAGTTTTATATATGCTGTAGGAGAGGTACTTAACTTTATCCCTGAGATAAATCCAGCTTTCTTAACCACTTTAAAGGTAAAGATGGACTGGTTTTTTAAAGGTATTGGAATACTAACTAGATATTTTCCACTTTTCATATGGATTCTATGGTAATGTTTATATTATGATAGATGTTATCTGAAAACGTCACCTAAAACATATAAGCAATATGTCCACTGTTTATCTTCATATTCAGGGTCCTACTTTTTTTTCCCCCCTTTGGTTTTTCGAGATAGGGTTTCTCTGTGTAGCCCTGGCTGTCCTGGAACTCACTCTGTAGACCAGGCTGGCCTCGAACACAGAAAACCCAGAAATCTGCCTGTCTCTGCCTCCCAAGTGCTGAGATTAAAGGTGTGCGCCACCATCGCCCAGCAGGGTCCTACATTTTAATATGAGTTCAGAATTTAAACACTTTAGTATCACCCATAAGAAAGATTCAAGATGGGGCTGGAGAGATGGCTCAACGGTTAAGAGCACTGACTTCCAAAAGTCCTAAGTTCAATTCCCAGCAACCACATGATGGCTCACAACCATCTGTAATGGGATCTGATGCCTACTTCTGGTGTGTCTAAAGAGAGCAATGGTGTACTCATAATATACATAAAATAAATAAATGAATCTTTTAAAAAGGGGTCTTAGAGAAATGACTGTTTGAGACCATTTTCTGCTCTTGAAGAGGACTTCAGTTCCCAGCACCCAGGTTAGGTGACTCATAACCACCTGTAATTCCAGTTCCAGGGATTTGATGTCATCCTTTGATGACCATAGACAACTGCATTCGTGTGGCACCTATATTTAGACACACATACATATACATAAAATAAGAAGTAAATCATAAGATAGTCTGAAGTAGATTGCTTAACATCAGAGCAATTATTAGCCATGCATTAATGCACACACAGCATTGCATAGATGCTATTGTGTAGATCTTTTATAAAGTATTGAAATATGCAAAGATGATGATGATGATGGCATACTGTGCCCGCTCAGATAACGAATAGCATAGTGGAGGGAGAAACTTCTTAATTCTTTATATCTTAATGTGGTAAATATTGTGATCTGTGTATTTGAAGATCAGAGACTAAATACCCATCTTAGTAGAGGGGTCAGTTTTGTGGCGGAGGTAATCGATGATATTAATTCTTATGGGTTAAGATTAAGGTCACTTTTCCCTTGATGATAAAATTAAGAAACTAGGAACGGTGTTTATTTACAAAGGGCTACAAAGCAGCCTGTCTTATCTCTGAGCTTTTGGAGGTATATTCTTCATGTCCCGTTAGATGGAGAAAATATGACGAATTTCCTGCTGCAATTGGTTCTCCAGTTCTTCTAGAACGCCATCAAGATGCCTGCTTTTGCCAAAGCAATTTAGTACTTATGAGTTGAATATTTAATACTTAGTAGGAGAGAATATTGCTAGGAATTCTGCCATTGATTGGATTAATGTGTAGTCAATATTAACTATGAATTGTACAGCTTACCAGGGTTTTTTTCTTTAAAAGTTCTTCAGTTTACACATAAAAAGTAGCCATTCAAATTCACGTGTAATGTTAAAGGAGGGGATGCTCGCTCTGATACTCTGATTTGATGGAGAAATCACATTAATGTGTGTGAGTTTAATGGTACTAATCTGGAGCCTAGCCGGTGTCCTCTGGTAGAGGAGGATGTTTGGGGGGGGGGGTCAACCAAGAACCTAAGTCTTGGTTTGTCATTCTGTGGTCTTTCTGTTACCCACAGTTAGAAATATTATGGTGTGAGATAAGGAAGAAAAGTTTGGAGAAGCTCAAAGAGCAGTGCAGACTCGATACTCACAGGCTCTTTCTTAGACCTTTACTATTTTTAATAAAACAGGTAAATGTTAACCAAAAATTTCTAGAATTTCCTCTAAAACATATTATATGAGGCATGGTATTTGAAGGACTATACTTCACAACTGATGGTTTACTGTTATTAATTAAATTATCTGGTACCCATGCTGTCTCTTTATAGAAAAGACACGGTCGGTAAGCCAGAGAAGCCTTCAGTGACATACGCAACATACCGAGGCGCCACACAAATCAGGAAGTATTTGCAGCAACAGCCTGTGTTGGAGACTATGAATCACTTAGACGGAGAAGATGGAAGCTCTGACTCAAGTCCCCAGGCACATGCTGGCTCCAGAAGCATAAGGGACACTGTGACGGTCCCATTGTCAACAGACAGCAAAGACGTAGCCACAAAAGGATATTTGCTTGGAGGTCCATTAGAAGCCTCTGGTTATAGCCAAATAAATACCAACCGAGAAAGCCATCAGGAAAGCGTCCCAGGACTGCAGGATATTGCTTCATCTAAGTGCATTTTAAATAAAAATAGCCATGGAGGCCTCAGGAGCAGTTGGGCCTCCCCCTCTTCCGTGTCTAACCCCAGCTATGTTGTTGGAGAGCCTGACTCACAAACGGAGAGTGTTTTAGTATGCTCATCAGTGTTTAGAGGAAGCAAAAGTAGCCAAGGCCCTTGTCCAGAATTTCAGAGGAAAACTCCAACCGACAGTCCACCGAGAGTAAACAGCTCTGCGGTGACTGATGGGCTGCCATCAGTGCCGGGAGAGGAGCCGGCTCGGCCTCAGAGGCCTTCTGTTCCTGACTTCTCCCGCAGTAAATCTGATGGGAGTGACACTACCAAAATGGAAAGTACAAATTTGTCAAGTCCACATAAATCAATTAGGCATGAAGATGCACGGTTGCCAGAGCATAAGTGTGGTGACAAGCCAGCTGTAGATAACCCATCAAGGCGGACTGTCAATCACGCCTGCATTATGGCTCTCCAGGGACATGCTGTGACAGACTCAGAACTTGTAAATGAAGGAAAGAAGTTACCTGCCCGAGACTCGCAGAAAAATATGGTTTCAGAAATCTTGAAAGAAACAGAATGTGCCTCAGGCAGGGAGCCCACAACTTTAAGTCATGTAAGAACTCCCGAAGTCAGAATTGAGTCCTTACCCAAAGAAACGGAGCCACCGGAGCCACCGTGTGAAACAGAAACCAAAAGGCTTGGTTTGGAACTACATGTCAAAACTCCTCACGAGATGGGAAAAACTCAAGAGGACCCTGGGTCTGTGAAGGGTGTCAGTGACTCGGTGGTTGTCGCATGCACAGAAAGTGAAACAGCACATGAACTAAAATCTGAACTGAACAGAAATCCTACTTCTGAATCTCCTTTTCTCTTAGAGAATTCTCAACAAGGCGGCGTTGCCTCTGATGCTGAGGCACCTCTTCACCTTGACTGTAAAACGTCTGATTACAGTGCCTCACCTCCTACCTTGGCTTCTAGAATCAACAGGCTTGGCCAGTTGGGTTTCTCGGGCTTAAAGGGAGAGAGATCTTCGTCCAGTAAAACTGGACAGGGCAAGGTTTTTTCTCACCCTAACGAGTGTCAAGAAGAAGGTGTGGGAACTCATTCTGAGGCTACAGACAGGGAGAATCCTCCTGCGCTTTACCTTGGACATGCGTCCTCAACCCTTGAATCCAAGGAATTTCTTCCTCATGGTGAAAAATGCCAATCTCCTTCAGGTCCTGAAACTGCTGGCACTCAGTTAGCTGGGGTAGCTTTAAACTTTGAGCATGGAGATACCTCTGAGGATCTCAATTCTGTTCCGTCTCACGGTCCTAAGAAAGAAGAGTTAATGTCCTCAAATGCGAAAGCTAGAAAGAGCACTGTAGAGAAGTCTGATTCTTTTCCCTTGGAAACTCAAACTGCTAAAATGTTAGGAAAAGGAGAGGTTTGTGATCAGAGCAGCTTCCCTGTTGAGTCGAGTTCTGGAAGACGAAAAGCCTTGTCCACACCCTCTGTTTCTCAGGCAGAACCCAGAGATGTTCCTCAGTGCAACATTTCCTCTTCTCAAGTAACAGTTGCGGAAAAGCTAGCAGAGACTGTTTTATCGGAGTTAAATTATCTAGGTATGGAAAAGGACGAAGATGTTCAGCCAGTGGATCGCAAAGAGATCAAACAGTTGTGTTTCAGCGGTGGTTTTAAAGAGAATCACCAGACTGGGATTTCTCCTGCCTCTGAACATCACGGTGGACAAGAAACGGAGATGAACACCCCAGATCGCTCTGCTGCTGTTCTCACGAGTAATCTGCCTGGGATTCTGCCGCTGCCTCCAGAGGAGGAATCCACAAGGCACAGGCCACAGAACTGTGAAGCTAGCACTTGCCTTATCACTCCCTCTTTGGCTATTTGTGTGACGAAAAAGAGTTCTAGCATCTCTGAAACGGAAGGGCTGAGCTTAGACAACATTTTTCCAAAATTCCAAGAAACTGACAACACACGCGTATATACATCTTTTCTGAGTTCTGATGCCCATCTGGAGAAAAATGTGTTTGCACCTGAGGGCTCCAGCTCACTGACTGTGCCTTCTCTCCTGGGTTTAGAAAAGGAAGCCTCATCACGCAGAGACAACGCTTATTTCCAGAGCGCTGGTACTGGTAACACATCTCCCTCCTTTTGTCACACTAAGGGAGAGAGCACAGCTGTAAATTCACATGATCTCCCAAGTAATTTTGAGTCTTTAAAAGTTACTGTAAATCTCACATGTGAAGGTGCTTCTGTTATTGACCCACTGGGCCATAATAGCTTTTATTTGGCATTAGATACACCTAGCCCAAAAGAAGCAGAGGTGACCTCACTCCAAGGATGTGTGGGCACTCATACTAGGAAGGCATGTCTTGATTCCCCAACCACTGCCTACTTTGACAATCTCATGAAAGCAGAGACCGGAACAGTTGCTGGGGCACCGGTGTCAGTTAACCGATCATGCCAGCAGTGTTCTGAGGCATCTGCTGACCAGACGGATTCAAGGAGAAGAGCACGTGACCCACTTTTACTCAGAAGTGGTTTACCCAAAAGAGCTGATACATTGACTGAGGAGATTTTAAGTTCTGTCAGAGAAGAACTAAAATCCAAACACACGGTTGGTACCTGCCAGGAGCATCTAGCCCAAGAGGATGTAATGAATCCAGGTACTGTGAAAGAAGCTATCCCATCAGAAGTGGTGTTAGCAGGGATTCAACTGAAAGAGAGTTTGGACGAGAAAGGTGTGGACAGTATGTCAGGAGTCAAAGAGGAAGAAGAGACCAGTGTTTCATCTGCAGTTGGTGAGACAAGTCTCCTTTTTGATTTTGATAGAGGGAATAGCTCTTGGATGTTAGAAGAACGGGCCAGGGAATTAGTCAATGAGGTTATTTATGCAGCCCAAGAAAATTTGATAAGGGATGCTTTTGACGAGATTGAAGATACCCGGGTTTCTGAACCTCAGGCTAACACTTCAAAAAACTGGAATGGTAGCGGTGGTGGTAATCCACACGCCGTAGTTAGGGAGTTCTTGGTATCAGAACAGGCAGTAAATCAAAGCACATGTGAAATTAGTGAAAATGAAGTATTAAGTAAACTCTCCTCCGTGAGTTACTTAGTTAGTGGCACCGAATCAATTAAAGGAAGAGAAATTGTTCCCTATCAAGAGTGCCCAGATTTTGGAAGTGGGGCTGGACAGTCTGCTAGTGTCAAGTTGGAGACATTAGAGACTGTTTTCCAAGGTGAAGGTGTACCCCGGACAAGGTTAGATGCTAAAGTGAAGACTGGCTTCCTTGTCAGTGAGGACTATAAAAAGGTAGCAGAAACAGAGTGTGTGGATAATCACAAGATGGCAGCAGCAGATACTAGAACTCTTGTATTAAATTTCAACTTGCCTTTTGCAAGGGATGACATCCATGTGCCTAGCACCTCCAAAAACAGTTTTTCTGATAGCCTTGTATGCATATCTGAAAAAAGTTTTCCAGGACATAATAAAAGCACACCCCTTGCGATGTCGGACTTAGGGAAAGCGCACAAAAACGATAATGAAGTAAATGTAGGGAAAATGGCACTTACACCTTCCATGTTAGAGATAGGAAAGACGAATAAAAGGGATGTTGAATTGAATATTATGAAACATGAAGCAGCCCCTCTTATGCCACATAGAGAAAAGGCATGTAAAGTGGACCCTGAATTGAACAGTATGAAAGCTGAGCCAGAGGCTAACGTTTTCGCAAGAGGAAGTGTATACCAAATGGATGCTCAGATGTATGTTGAAAAACCCGAGGAATTGCCCATCACTTTGGGAATGGAAAAAGCTTTTAAGACGGATAGCGAGGGGGACATTGGCAAAGCTGAGGTGATGCCTGCTATGTCAGAATTGAAAACTGTCCATCTAAAAGATGCTGAGGGAGCTATCGTAAAGACCGAGGTGGCACCTATTTCAATTGAGATGGAAAGTTTTTATCAAAAACGTGCTGAAGGGGATGTTGGCAAGGCGGGGGTTGCATCTGTGATGCCAGAAGTGGAAATTTTCTACCAAAGCGATGGTGTGGGGAGTGCTTCAGAGGCTGAAGCGACAACTGTGACATTAGGAATGGAAGACACTTACCAGAAGGATGAAGAAAGTACTGTTGCAGAGACTGATGTGATAGACATGGTACCTGCCGAACTAGAAATGGAAAGTATTTATCCTAAGGACTCTGAAGGAGATACTGACAGTATCTCTGAGGGGATGCCTGCCAAGCTAGATGTGGTAAATGCTTATCAAAAATACAGTGACAGAGTTACTGGAAGGATCGAGAGACCTGTGTCTCCCCTAAGGGATGCTGAAGATGTCCTAGGAAATGCTGAAACAGTCCCATTTGTGCTAGATGTGAAAGAAACCTACCAGGAGACAGTATATCCTCCCTTGGACATCTTGGAAAAACGAATCCAAAGAGACACTGAAGAGTCAAATGGAACAACAGAGCCTGTGCCTTCTAAGATAGAAATGGAAGTAATGGCTCCAGAGGATTCCAGTGGCAGCACTGAGAACCGTGAACTGTTACCTATGGAGGTAGCTATGGAGCGCACCAATGGAACAACACCAGGGGTGACCATTATGCAAACGGACGCCCTAGGTCCTGCCTTTGAAAATACAAAGGATCCTCGGGAGTACATGGAGAAGAGCATTGGAGAAATAGAAGAACCGCCTGGTGAGGTAAAAAAAGGCTTGATCTTGCACGATGACAGACTTGCTTCGCATTTCAGGGGCTATGAGTCGCCTACATTAAGTAAGGATTATGAGGGCTACCCAGCCTCAGCAATACCAGATGTCCAAGAGGAGGACACAGTAGTAAGGCTCAAGAAAATAATGTCTGTCCCTGTAGTATATGACAAGAGGAGAAATCTGGATTGTAGAGAAGAAAAGGAAGAGTCCAACTTAGCCTTTGTCTCTCAAGACGAACAAGACAGTTCTTCCTTTACCATATTGTATGAGGAACCCCTTCAAGAGGAGGACAGGTACACCTCTGCAGAGTTACGAGGGTCACAGTCTCTCCTGTTTCCCGACACCTCCAGCATGCCTGGCCTGGCCTGCGAAAGGTCTGAGAGCAGAACTGACCTGGTCCATCATTTTGAAAAAGAAGGTAAACTGGGTGAGGCATTTGATGGAGACAATTCAGAGATGTTCTTATCGGTGGAAGCCAAGAGGTACAAAATCTATCCCTTAGCCCTGAGCCCCATCTATGAGGATGACAGTTCGCAGGAGGATGTTCTGTCCAGTGAGGTCTCGCCTGGTCACCATGGCTCTTCCAAGTCAAGGGAGAGTGCAAACCAGCCCTCTTCTGTCTTATCCCTCCTACAGTCAGTGTCAGAGCGCTTACAGAGAAACTTCGATGGAGATGACAGACAGGAGGCCGAGGAAGAGGAGGAGGAAGCTGTAGCTTCGGGCAAAGATTGGAGAACTGAAAAGAGGGAGCATGTTACCTTCCACTTGCCAGATCCTTCCATCCCCTTTTACCCTGAAGACAACCAGGAACACGCTGGAATTTTCAAGTCTTATGTAGAGTTCAGTGAACCAACGACCTCCAGTCTGCAGCATGGCCGGTGGTCAGAAAAGGAGTTGTTTCTCCAAAAATCCGATATGACTTCTAAGTTGCATTCTTCTCTGAAGAGTGCCTATCATCAGTACTTGCAGACTTCCAGGACTCACTCCTCAGAGACGGGGACCAGATTTGGTGGCACCCTTCAGGAACCAGTGTCCAAGTATTTCCGTGTTCAGGACCATGCAGGCAGACTGAGTCCGTATGTGGAGGTAAGTTAACTGTGATTATTAACAATGAAGCAGAGCTCTAGGTAGTGAGACTGCCTGAAGGCTCCTTCTAAAACGGGAGAATTCCAAGTTCTAAGGCTAGCCTGGCAACTTAGTGGTGCACTGTGACAAAAGAAAATAAACAAAAGGGGCCTTGTATGGATCAGTGGTGATGGGAGTTCAGGTTCAGTACACACACACACACACACACACACATACATACATACATACATACATACACACATACATATGCACGCACACACACACACACACAACTTTGAGGTGTGAATTTTGTTTCTTAAAACTCGAGGATTAGTTTTTGAAGTATAGCATATGCTTTAGTGATCGGTTCACAAGAAAGCAAGGTTGCTCAGTCGGAACATAAAGGCTCTCATGTAGAAACGAGTGAGTTCCCAGTCCCTGACTAATACTTTCACTGTCAGGGAAGCGGTCATGGACTGAATTTCTCAAGTTACAGTGGAGTTGCTACTTCCCATTTAGCTTATTTATCTCATGCAAATGTATGTGCGGTAACATCTTTACCTCTTGGCTTTATTATCCATGCCCTTTTCTGGGAGGTGCTTCACACAACGCAGAGTGCTGCGCAGCCCACTATGAAAACCAAGGAGCCACCTCATAGCTGAAAAAGCACTTTCAACTTCAGCCACTGTGTTTCCTTGGCTTAGAAATGTTAGACAGACAAATGTCTAGCATGGAGCTTTCTTTGCTGCCAATATTAGGGAACTTTCTAGAGAACCCTCATTTGTGTATCTTGATCTTGGACAGCCTTAGTAACGCACTTAATAGTTGACTACCAAGCAGTCACCCTAAAAGCCAAGACGGTTTTAAAAGAAACAACGTTGTTAGATGAAATGCTGGTTCTTTGGTCTCCGCTGCTTATCAAACCCGGCAGTCAGTCTTCCCCGATGCAAAACCGCAAAACCCGAGTTCTGGATTGTCCGCTTTGTCTCCCCACTCCTGACTGATTGCCCTGGTTCCAGCCCAAGGAACTATCAGAGAGGCTCTGCTCTCTCCCTGGAATATGTCCTCCCTCGTTATACTCCAACCCATTCCAGGTTTTCACTTTAAAAACCTGTTAAGTTCTTTTACTGCCGCTCATCCCAGGAAGCCCTTCCTGACACCCTCTGTCCCACAGCCTCCCCTCCCTGCTGCTCTTGTCAACATTTTCAGCTATTGTTGGAGCGTGGTCATCTGTTAACCCCTTCCACTCTGTGCTCTTTTGAAGGCGGGGGTATTATGTTACTTTCTTCTCTATTTGCAGTTTGTTTGGTTTTTAGTCTATAGAAGGATGTGTACGTGGCATGGTTACCTAGAAAATGTGTGACAAATAGGCTTATCACTGTGAAGAATGTGAACACACACATATAACCCCCACACACACATATATATACACACAAGTGCATATATATATGTGTGTATATATATATACATATATATACATATATATACACAAAATATCTGTATATTTATTTTTACCCAGTTATCTCTTAGTTCTTCCACTTTTATTATTTCAGAACGTTGACAAACAAACTCTGAAGTGTAATCCAAGGCCTGGAAAGGTAAGCATATTGATTGCCTGTGGGTTACTGTAAATGCTGAAAAACCTGGTTGCTTGTAGGCTTGTAGGATTGAAGACAAATACTTTTAACTGACTTAGACAGTGAGGGTATCATCTGCCGTAACTGCTTCAAATATTTGCCTTACTCATGCAGGGAATTGTCTTATGTTGTATGACATTTTGAACTGTTCTATGCATTATTAAAGTTAGTCATTATGCCCACCTACTTACTCTATGTTACAGATGATAATTTATGATCTCCATGGAAGTAAATATAAACAAGAGGTCTACTGTAACATCCCTGATGCTACAACATGGTCTTTCCCGAATGGGGCACTGATAAAAGTTGTAAGGGGCTGGTAAGAACCTCCTGCCATGTTATAACCTATTATTTACAATTACCCATGTTGTCTTACATTTGTGCTCTTTGTAGTTTTTATTAATGCCATATTATATTCTCTTTCTTCATTGTACTAGGATATCTGAAATGCTGTTTAGTGTTTTATAACATATTCTTTTTATTAACTATGACACACTATAGAGGCTGTCTTTAAGTGCTTAATGCCTGCAGTGATTTGCAAGACCTAATGTATACAGTCAAGGTTATTTTTACAATTGTTGTATTATCAAGATAGATTTGCAAGTCAAGTTGAATGAAACGTGGCTTTGAGAAATGAGTTCAGAGTTGTGGGAAGCCAAGGAATGTGAAGGCCGCATGGAGTCGTTTGTATAGCTGACACACTCAACAGCAGAGGAGTTCCTAGTATGGTCTGAAAATGAGGGACACCTCCCTTGTGATTATAGACACTGCTCTGTGGACATACTGGAGCCAGAGTTTTCGTGTCCAGTGTTTAGGTTAGCCCGGGCCAGTATGTGTGCTATAAACAGTGTGGTGTAGTCTTGTCTTCATGAAGGAAGACAAATTCTTTTCTGTAGTACCCAGTGTTAGAAAAATGAAGGCAGAAACATAGCTTGGAGTCCTTACATTATTTTTATATAAATGTATGCTTTGTGTATGTCACATATTATAAAGTGTATGTGTGCATAAATACATATCCAGGCCTCTACTGTGTTACAAGGTTTAATATTTTAAAATTTATGTTTAATATTTTTCATTATATGTGTATGAGCATTTTGCCTCCATATATGTGGGTATACAACATGCTACAAAGTAGTATTTTAAAATGCATATGAACAGGAGAGAGAGAGCTCAGCGGTCAAGAGCACTGACTGCTCTTCCAGAGGTCCTGAGTTCAATTCCCAGCAACCACATGGTGGCTCACAACCATCTGTAATGGGATCTGATGCCCCCTTCTGGTGTGTCTAAAGACAGTGGCAGTGTACTCACATACATAAAATAAATAAATAGATTTTGTATAAAATATTTATATAAAGATAGTTTTTATTTTATGTGTACGAGTGTTTTTGCCTGCACCACGTGCATGCCTGGCACCTGTGGAGGTCAGAGGATGTTTCATTTCCCAAAACTAGAGTTATGAATGGTTGTGACCCATCATATGGGGACTGGAGGCAGACCCTCTGCAGGAGCCACAAGCTCTGAACTACTGAGTCGTGTCTCCAGCTCCCCCGCCCCCACCCCATATCATCAGTATTTTAATTTCTAATTTCTACAGATGTTTTAAAACGTAAAATATCTATTATTTTTTAAACAGTAGCACTATATGCAAATAGAGGGAGATAACCTTCTGTTAAAAGATGCATACAGGCCGGGTGTGGTGGCGCACCCCTTTAATCCCAGCACTCGGGAGACAGAGGCAGGTGGATTTCTGAGTTCGAGGCCAGCCTGGTCTACAAAATGAGTTCAAGGACAGCCAGGGCTATACAGAGAAACCCTGTCTCGAATAACAAACAAACAAAAAACAAACAAACAAACAAAGATGCATACAGTGACCTGTGCCCTACTCAGTAGCATTTCTAAGAGAAGTAGACTCAACAGTTGCTTGTGCTTCGGTTTGCCTAGCTGGATTCTGTATGAGAAGCCCCATTTCCAAGGTCAGAAGTGTGTGTTGGAAGAAGGGGAAAGAGTGTTAGACCGGGACTGGCTTCTTCAGAACAGGAAGCACCCAGAAAGGAACTTTGTCCTGGGCTCTATCAAACGTGTCTTAAAGGTAAGACAGCTGCTCATTTTCCACTTTTTCTTTTTTTTTCTTTTTTTTCAATCTTTTGTCGAGTAGTAAAGTTGCGCTGTGGCTTGACAGGGTTAGGAAGTATTTGCTAATGTTTGTGCTAATGTAGTAATCTTCATATTTACACTTCTACATATCAGTTGTTTAAGATGACTTAAAATTAAACTTAAAAAAGTTAATGATTCGGGGCGGAGGGAGGATATAGGGGACTTTTAGAGAGGAAACTAGGAAAAGGGGATAGCATTTGAAATGTAAATGAAGAAAATATCTAATAAAAAAAGTATACATAAAAAAGTTAATAATTTAAAGTGCTAACTTAAAAAGTATCTGTATCTGGCATAGATCTAATGCTAGGTAGAGCCACTATGGGAATCGCTAAGACAAGAGGTAACTGCTTCAACCCTATATTTTGCTAACTGAAATCCTGTTACTTTGTGTGACTTGTTGCATGTATGTGCATGTGTGTGTGTGTGTGTGCTCGTGCGTGTGTGTGCCTCTGTGTGTGTGTGCTCGTGCGTGTATGTGTGTGTGTGTGCGTGCGTGTGCCTGTGTGTGTGTGCTCGTGCGTGTGTGTGCCTCTGTGTGTGTGTGTGTGTGTGTATGTGTGCTCGTGCGTGCGTGCGTATGTGTGCCTGTGTGTGTGTGTGTGTGTGTGTGTGTGCCTGTGTGTGTGTGTGTGTGTGCCTGTGCGTGCGTGTGTGTGTGTGGTGGGTGGGATTGTATCTATGTGGATGTGTTGGGAGATAGTAGGGACGACTGAATTGGGAGAGAAAGTGGTGCAGTTTAATTTTCTGTTAGGAAGTATGATTGAAGATGAGAAAGGTCTTCCAACCTGGAGACAGTTTGTGAGAGCCTACATGGTAGTTTAGACTACTAATTAGGGCAGAGCTTAGATTAGAACAGGGTCTGTTTTCTATGTCCTTGAGATCTCCTTTAGGAAATGATGTAAGACATGATACAGTGCAGATACTCATGTGGTGATTGTAGATATGGAAGGTGAGTAAGTGTGTGTGTGTGTGTGTGTGTGTGTGTGTGTGTAAAACAATAATTTAAAACTTGAGGTTGTGAATTTGGGAGGTTGGGAACCACAGGAGTCAGAGCACACAGCGCCGGAGTCAGGAGTGATGTATATTCAGTGCTCAAGTATAAAGTTCTGAAAAAAATTTAAAAAGTGACCATCTTTGGGAAAGTGATTTATTATTTGATCCATATTAGTAAGTTTTTGGTAGCCAGAGAGAAAAATTAAACTTAGCACACAAAAATATTCAAGTTATGATAAGTGTGTGTCTACATGTATTCTATACCCATCAGAACTACAAGCAGATTCATATCTAGCCGGTACTTGTGACTGCTTATGGGCCCGATGACTGTCATGGGCAGTGGGAACAGAAGTATTGGAGGCTTTGAGTCTTATTTCAGGTTTCTTGAAGTCTAGGGAAGATTTTGAGTTGGGAAGTATGCTCTAGGGACCCCTGGTACATAGGGAATCTGCACCTCACCTGAGTCAGGCAGTGTCTGAACTGGAATCGTAAATGGATAACCAACGATTAAGACGGTATGGTAGACTAGTGAATCTTGGTTAAACCTCTTTGGTCAAACAGGGCGAGAGCATTAGTGAGTCCATGGCACTGCACAGAGATTAGCATGGCCTAGGGGACTGTGTCTTCTTCCATAGTTGGAACTTACTGTGATTGTGTCTGCAAAGCCCATGTAAGTGGCCATTTAATTATCTAAGGTGGTAAGATTTCCTCAAATGAATTATTAATTTGTAGGTACAATCTTTCAGGATTTGCATAGCTTGTGGTTTTGAGCCTTCCTTGGCACCGTGCCAACCCTCGTGGGGAGGAGAGAGAGCAGGATTTGGCAACAGGCCATTCCTACAACTCCACTGGATCAAACAAGAGCACAAGCAAACAGATTTAATCTGCTGAGCATGGAAGTCTAAATGCATATTTGCACATCTGCCTTTTGCTTAGAATAATATTATGAGGAAAATGAGTTCTGCTCACGTTTCTCCTCGTCTTCCACTGTTTGTTCCTGGAGTCATTCTCCCTCCGGCTATGGTAGAATTCTGCCTAGGGATAGCTTCTTTCTCCTGGCAGCTTCAGCCCTGCCTAGGCTTGCCTAATCCAAGGTTATCTTGCTTCGTCATCTTGGTTTCAGTTGCTCTCCTCCGAACTTAAGGCTCTGATTTAAAGATGTCTTCGCTTGATTCCGAACAGACGCAGCAGCAGGGCCCTTCAGGTTCAGCTGGCGCACATTCTATTTAAGGCTCACACTTGCAGCCAGTGAAGATGATCAAGGGTTGGGGGCTAGGGACAGCGCAGTGACTCCAGGCCAGGCTTTTCTGAAAGCAGAGCCAGCATTGTAAATGCCCTTGTTTCCTGGGCATTGCACATTGCTCTTAAAGGTAGTTATGATCCTGTCATAATGACTAGAAATCACGTAAGTTAATGCTGTCACTAGTGACCCAGGCCGAGGGAGCATTGTTAGATGAGACATCTAACAATAAAGATAAAGGCATCTTGTGTAACATGGAGAGAAATCAGTTATGCTTTTGTCCCACTCTTTGAGTTAACTACGGTTCACTCTTCCTTTCCTCCCCTATGATATTGACTTAAGCATATTAAGAACCATCGTGAGTAAAAGGTGGCCTTAGTAGGAAAGTGTGGGCCGAAAGCTGCCCACTTCTGAGTCAGCTGTTTATTGTTGCTAGGTTACCATAAAGGATCCTCTAGTTGTTAAGAGTTTGGCTGCCTTTGCCTGTCAGTAATTATACAAGCCTTAAAAAGATGCTATTTCTGTGACAACCCTCCCCAGAGACACTTAGTGAAATCTCTTTCAATGGACTTGAGTGAAAACGGGGCTTGTAGTATCTGAGGATGAAAGGCTTCTCATTTTGTTTTCTTGGTTTTTGTTTTTTCTGGTTTGTTTTTTTGTTTGTTTGTTTGTTTTTTTTTTTTTTCTCTCCTCAAGCAGGCATCATGCTTTGGCTGCCTTGCTGCCTCCTTCTGCGTTACTGTAGGTAGGCACGAATGCCTGTTAGCTTTTTCCCTTTTAGAGTACACCACCCAGACATTGTTTGTGTAACACAATGCAGAGGAAACTTGTTTGTGTGAGACTTTTAGTTATGTATTCCACTACTGTACCTCGGCTCCCCGGGGGGACATTAATACAGCAGCATTTGAAGTAGCATTAGCAGCATTGTGCACAAAGGACCATTGAAGATTGACAGGTGACTGTTGTGGGCATTTCTGCCTAATTGTGAAGTGAAACTTCGGAAGGAAGTCGACTTTTTTTTTTTTTTTCTTTTCCATTTTTTATTAGGTATTTAGCTCATTTACTTTTCCAATGCTATACCAAAAGTCCCCCATAGCCACCCACCCCCACTCCCCTACCCACCCACTCCCCCTTTTTGGCCCTGGCGTTCCCCTGTACTGGGGCACATAAAGTTTGCGTGTCCAATGGGCCTCTCTTTCCAGTGATGGCCGACTAGGCCATCTTTTGATACATATGCAGCTAGAGTCAAGAGCTCCGGGGTACTGGTTAGTTCATAATGTTGTTCCACCTATAGGGTTGCAGATCCCTTTAGCTCCTTGGGTACTTTCTCTAGCTCCTCCATTGGGAGCCCTGTGATCCATCCATTAGCTGACTGTGAGCATCCACTTCTGTGTTTGCTAGGCCCTGGCATAGTCTCACAAGAGACAGCTACATCTGGGTCCTTTCGATAAAATCTTGCTAGTGTATGCAGTGGTGTCAGTGTTTGGATGCTGATTATGGGGTGGATCCCTGGATATGGCAGTCTCTACATGGTCCATCCTTTCATCTCAGCTCCAAACTTTTGTCTCTGTAACTCCTTCCAAGGGTGTTTTGTTCCCACTTCTAAGGAGGGGCATAGTGTCCACACTTCAGTCTTCATTTTTCTTGAGTTTCATGTGTTTAGGAAATTGTATCTTATATCTTGGGTATCCTAGGTTTTGGGCTAATATCCACTTATCAGTGAGTACATATTGTGTGAGTTCCTTTGTGAATGTGTTACCTCACTCAGGATGATGCCCTCCAGGTCCATCCATTTGGCTAGGAATTTCATAAATTCATTCCTTTTAATAGCTGAGTTGAAGGCCGGTTAACTTGTGTTGCTTTAGTTTACTGAGACTTAGAAAGAACTTATTTCTGAAAAGGAGACATTTCAATTGCTTTTAGAACTGTATTTTAAAACATGTCATGCCTATACAGAATAAACATGGTCTGTTGGCACTATAAATGGTCTGTTTATGGTGGGGATACCTAAATTGTATCGTTTGGGGAAGACAACTGTGATAACACATATTGACTATTATAATCTGTTGGGTGCCTAATTCCCTAGAGTAGCAGATTTTAGTTAACATCTTACTTCATTTATTGATGGCAATGATTGAGAACTCTGTGTATGGCATAGCACCTCCCCTCCCTCAAAAGGAAGTTGTTCAGTCTATAGTTAGTGATGTCTCTCATGATTATCACATGTGCTCATTTTATTAAAATGCCTTCCTATGAATTTCAAGCTTTAGAGGTGAGAATTATATACCAAATTTGAATTGTAGGACTAAGCCCTGGAGTTCCCAGAGTTGTGTGTCTAGACAGAATGGTAGGGAGAAGAGAGAAATCATTGTGATTCTAATTCCTTAAGACAATCAGGTCACCACCATTCAAGAGTATTAGGTGTTATCAGAGATTTCCCTTATAAAGAGGGTTATCTATGTAGATGCCTCATGAACTCCTGTATAAAACTTCCAGAGATCCAGAGATCAGAACTGGGTGGAGAATGGCAGAGTGGCCAGGGTGTGGCTGTGCTCCGGGAAGTGCCTGTGGGTCTTGGTATTGTAGAAAAGCAAAAAACAAAGAGCACTCCCCTGTGCGCACAGATCCTGGGAGTGGCTCAGGGGAAGGAGTGTTCCCAGGTGGGGTGTTTAAAGGCACTCCTGCCTGACACCCACTTTGTGAGTTAGGGTTAAGGATGCAGTTTGCAGCAGCAGTTGAATTAGATTCGAAAGAGCTAGGCAAGTGTCATTTTAAAGGACATTTTGCTGGAGCATGCTGACAGTGGGTGTCTCATTTTTATTTATTTATTTTTTTAGGTATTTATTTCATTTACATTTCCAATGCTATCCCAAAAGTTCCCCCCACCCCTCCCCCACCCACTCCCCCACCCACCCACTCCCACTTCTTGGCCCTGGCATTCCCCTGTACTGAGGCATATAAAGTTTGCAGGACCAATGGGCCTCTCTTTCCACTGATGGCCGACTAGGCCATCTTCTGATATTTATGCAGCTAGAGACACGAGCTCCGGGGGGTACTATTAGCCCAGAAACTTAGAACACCCAAGATATAAGATACAATTTTCGAAACACATGAAACTCAAGAAGAACGAAGACCAAAGTGTGGATACTTTGCCCCTTCTTAGAATTGGGAACAAAATACCCATGGAAGGAGTTACAGAGACAAAGTTTGGAGATGGACCAACTAGAGACTGCCATATCCGGGGATCCATCCCATAATCAGCCTCCAAACGCTGACACCATTGCATACACTAGCAAGATTTTGCTGAAAGGACCCTGATATAGCTGTCTCGTGTGAGGCTATGCCGGTGTCTCATTTTTAAAGGCCAGGGTAGTGTCAAATACTGTCATAAGTTATAAGCCAACTTGCAGTGAAAAAAAAAAAAAAAAAGAGTCCCGCAAGGAGGAAAGCCCATTTCCTTTCTCCTCACCTCCTCTTCCTCCTCCTTTGTTGATGTAAATTAGATAAACCCACTGCAGGGCCAGGGCCTCTCCAGTATTTATTTTTTATGTCCCCCAGGAGATCAGCCCTTTTTGAAAAATCCCTTCCTCCCTTTAGGCTTTGTTATGTTTCTGAGAATGAAGACTTTCAGGCCTTTGGCACTCCACCCCTTTAGTAAGTGAGCCATTCTTAATGGGACAAGTACTTTAAAAACGAAGCAGAAAAGAAAAGAAAAGAAAAGAAGACATTAAAAGAGAGACAGTAACTTTTCTCACACTGTTTCCATAGTTGAGAAAAACTGTGTTTAAAACCCATGCTTAAGTATCCCGTTCCAACCGGCGTTGTTCTTGTGGAGAAATCCCATGGCACAATGAAATCATTGTAACCGTGTGTCCTGGGTGTTTACAACACCAGCCCTGTGTCTCTTGATGACTTCAAAGGAGATTTTTCTTCTCCAGGATTGCAGCATTCCGGTGATAGAGCTGTGCCCCAAGACTGACCCTGGGTGCAGCCCCATCTACATACACCGATCTGTCCCCAATGTGGAAGAGCTGAACATCCCCAAGTCTACATCCGTCACTGTGAAGTCAGGCGTGTATGTGTCAGCCTTTCTATATTATACTGATTAATGGCCACCAAAGTCAACTTTTTTGCCTCATGTTTCAATAGATGACATATGCGTTCTGAAGTTTTAGTTAGTTAGTGTTGTTTATGCTTCTGGGTACCCAAGAAAGACGACTTCCTGGCTTAAAACAGATTCCATCTTTCTTCGGATCCAATTAAGGCTTTGATGTATGACTTCCAGGAGCAGGCACAGCCTGCTGATAGATAGATAGATCACATTGTCTTTTTATCTAACACATTTGGGGATTGAGAAAAACACGTCTGTAACCTAAAACTTTATAGCCTGAGTGTTTTCTAGCTTACATTGTTACCGTTATCCGTCAGTGCTCTGTATTCTACTTTCCTCTTCCCAGAGGAAAAAGATAAGTGTCGCTCACCTAGTGATGAGTGATCGGTCCTAGGGTACGAGCTGGCAAGCAGAGTCTTTTAAGTTATGGTCTGCCTGTATTAAAGGTGCCCCAGGTCTTAGGTCTTAGAAAATTCTAAGGCAGAAATTAATACACAATACCCAGAAACAAGTTAGAAGGTAGAGTATATGAACATAAATACTTTAAACGTGTTAGCCTACCTCCTCAAGTAGACTAATTACTTTGGTGTATATTATTAGTGTAATTCTATCATAGAATTTCTTGATCATCTGTTTTATTCTTAGAGTGTCAAGCTAAGCTATTATTGTCATACTTTAACCAACCATTTGTACCTTGTCCAGTTGGCTGGCCTACCCAGATATTCATTTTAAGGGGCAAGCTACAATTTTGGAGGAAGACCAGGGGCTCTTTGAGATTTCTGCAGCCGAGATGAAATCACTGCATCCTCTTCAAATGGTAAGCAGATTCAACTAGAGGCCTTCCTCCTCCCCATCGCCCATGTGTGCAGACCAAGCAGCCGTGGTCATTGCTGATAGCCCTCAGCCCCAAGCCTCATGCACCACTGAACTGCCCAACTGCATATTGCGTGTCTGTTCATATTATACAGAATGTTTGCATTTGCTTTGAACTGTGGTGAGTCTGTCACAATGCATACAGTTTTTTAATAAGTATTGTTGTCTGAAATTTTAAATATTTAATAAAGTCTGGAGTCTGCCTTGTTGATGCTCATTGGAAAATTAGTTGTAGTAGATTGTCACTTCCAGTTTGAAATGAATAAGAAACTCAGCATTAATAATAAATTGGTTGCTCTTTCAGTGTTTACCTTCTTAAAGATTAAATGAGCGCCTACAGCATCTCTGTGGCAAACTTTTTTTTTTTTCCGAGGCACAAACTGTTCAATTAAGTGCAGGCTATGTGATAGAACATACTTGGTTCTGTGCCTTGAAAAACAGAAATAAGGACAAATGCAGGCATTGTAAGAAATCTCACAATGTGCAATAGCACTTTTGACACTAACATTACGGAGTTAGGACTTTTTGTGGGAATGATGTTGCTATGAGTAGTGTACAGTCTTGATGTTACAAGGACATTAGGTATGGTCAGCTGCGTTGGCAGAACTGGGAGGTAGAGTTATGGAGTTGGGGCAGTACCCTAATTTAGAAAACCTGAGCCCATTGGAAACCTAGGAGATGCGTTGGATACTGGCATAGGAATCTGCTCTACCGAGTGTAACTTCTGAAGCCATTAGCAGGTCTCTTCTTCTCTTTGGGATACAGCTGCTGTTATGTCTTTATTACTTTTGTGTGATTTGAAATCATTTTTTTAAAAAAATATCTCTAGTCCCATCTATACCGGTGTAGATCAGTCTGATGTGGTTTGGACTACTGTAGGGTTTTGAATTTACCATAGTGAAGTTTTGACTGCTGTGTAATTTACATGTCCTAACTGATGAGATTTTTGTAACTTACACATAACTTTGTTACTTTCCTGCTCTTTATATATTCACATTGTCTTTAAATGTCTTGTTATCTTTAGGGTGGACTGAAAGTGGAAATGCCTATGAACTTAAAGGTAAGTCAGAAGACTGACTGCTAACCTTTTAAGTATTGATACAATGCTACGTGCTAACCTAACAAGTGGAGGCGGCAGTAGCTGGAAGGGACTGTAGTTTTCTGAGGGCCCATGCTGTGGAAAGGGGAGTGAAAAAGATGTATAGAGGTGGAGCTCTGCTAGATCACCTCCCAGTGCCCACCAAATGTGTAGGAAGGTGATAGGTTTGATTTCTGTTTGGTGTTGGAGATGCTGAGATTAAAGTTGGTACCCAAGTGAATCCGATGGAACTCGGCCTGATTTGAGGCCAGTGCTTGGAAAGAGGCACAGCTAGCTACTGCTGGATATGTGTCAGTGTGTTTTAAGTATGAGTGCCTGAAAGGGGGGGTGGGGTGGGCAGAGGTAGAGGAAATGAAATGTGAGTAGCGGGGGAGACAGGATCAAGCACTTACAGAGAAGGAAGCAGAGCTACAAAATGTGTGTAAGGAGAGATGGGGAGAAAGTCAGCTTATTGGTCAAGATGCAGACAGCCTTCAGAGGTAGGAGGTAGCCTCACCAGCCAGTGGAGAGAGATGCCGCTCATCCCCTTTTCCCAGATGTCACCAGTGCCTCCGGTCGTTCTCTTTGCTCCACATCACAATTTATAGAATTGACTGCAAATTTCTCAATCACACAGAGGGAGTCTTTTAAAACTCACATGTCTGAATGCATCTTTTATCACCTTGCTTGCATGCTGGAATCATCTGAATTTTAAAAATACTCCAGCCTTGTTTCTATTCTCAGTATACTCTCTTGATTTTGAAAGAGGTCAAAAATGTTCAAAGTTTCTCAGGTGATTAAAACTGCAGCAAATGTCATGAACTGCTGATCTGACTAACAAATGTAGAGTCACCTGTGACACTGCCCACGTGACCCCTGCTGCGGCTTCCAAGCAGGGCAGATCACAACTTCATGCAGTCTGCCATATATAAGCAGTTTGATTTTCATAAGTAATCGCAGCTTGTCAGTTAGAAGGTAATTAACATGCATGATGTCATGAGAACTTATTCATGAAGAAATACTGCTTTTAACTTAGCTTGAATATCATTACCAACAGCAAGTCCTAAGCATGAATAAAATTTCATTGTGTGTGTGTGTGTATTTTTTAACTTTGTGATATATATATATATATATGCGTGTGTGTTATATATGAATATATATATACATACATATATAACAAATATATACTATTTAAGTATATATAGCATATAATAAAAATATATACTTTTTAGTGAAAATCTAGTAAGTAGAAGCATCAAGATTGCTATCTATAATGTTACAAATGTTTTAGGAACAAGTTATAGTTTTTATTTAGTTTTATGTATTTAAGCCTAGGGACTTATTCACCAATATCTCAGGGTTTAGTTATATACCAATTATTTCATTGGCCACAGCGAGGACTACAGATGAAGTGTGGACAGATTGACCCTGTTATCACAGCTGTGTATTTAGGGCAGAGGTCACTTGCAAAGTAAAATGAGCAAAATAGTATAGAGCACTGTGTGGTGACAGTTCTCTTCTGCTGTCCATCTGTCCCCGCTCCACTCATAATTCCACCTTCTTATAGAACACAGCGTCCAGTTTGCAGAACACTTGAGTTTCCAGACACTTCCCAGGGTCAGAGAGGGTTGCACTTAAGTTTAACACCTCACGCCTCTTCTCCTTCAGCAAATCTTAAAAACTATAAAAAGCAGCCAGTGTTACAAGAAGAAGTATTTGGTTTTTGAACTTTTATGTACCGGAAGCTCCACATGTTTTTACACCTTATGGGATACAAGGCAAATGTACAGTGAATTCACAACACACGGTTGATGCAAAGAAAATTCCGGAATCATCTATAAGACAGTTGAGCCTACATAGTGGTCCTAACATTTGAGTAACGAGAAAAAAATGTAATCCCAGCCAGGCCCTTTAATATGAGAGATGCAGGAAAGTTAGCAGTAGGCCCTATGAACACCAAACACTATTTTAAGTGGTAACAGTAGTTTAAAAGGCAGATATTGCCCCCCTACTCATGTTTTGTCTCTAATGCCACTTACGTAATTGAAAAATGTATCCGTGCTATACTGTGAGCATGTTAAGTAACAGTTTTGTGTTTTTCAGGTTATCCTTTATGAGAAACCTCACTTCCTCGGACATACCAAAGAGTTTAGTGAACATATAGATTCTGTCCCTACGTTTTTAAAAAGCGATAAGGACTTCCATGGCATCGGATCGATTCGTGTCATTGGTGGAGTGTGAGTGTCATGTTTTCAGTTCGTGATTTTAGTCTTGTAAAGACTCGCTCAAAAAATGTGCCAAACAAGACAAAGTTGCCAACCTTAACCTTACAGTCTACCTCCCTCCGGTGACGTAGGAAATAACGCGTACACCTGAGTAGCGACAACCCACTTACTGGGTTTAAAGACTTGAAATAGAAACTATATTGTGTATTTAATGCAAAAATGTAATACCTAGCTTTCCTTAAAAACTACAGAAGAGTTGCAAGGTCAATTTCTTCTCTTTCTTTACTTTTCCTTTTTCTATAGATTATGAACATGAATAAGGCCCATTTTTTAAAATCTGCTATTCTGTTGATCTATTGTTGTTGGCTAACTTACGTTCTAAGGGCCTTGGTGATAAGTTATCTCATTAAAGGGGTAGAGTGAGACCTGTGATCCCGGAGTCACAAGTGTTGACAATTGTGATTCCTTGTCTTGGAACCATTTTTGATGAAATCCTCCAAACACAGGGCTGTTGCTGTAACCCCAGCTTCAATCATCATTACCACAGCAAAACCCTAGAAAACTGCTATGCAGGCTAGTGCTTATTTTGGTACTTGTGTTCTGTGGGGGTAAAAACACCAAGGAGAAACTTTGCTCAAAGCTGATTTGCTGTTGAGAGGTCAGTGCTGGGATCCACCTGAAAAGAGTGGTTCTTTTTGATGTGGTTCTTTTTAATGTCAAGTATCAGTGTAACATTGTAAAACTCGTTTATGCCCCAGTAGCGAATGGTGCTTTTAAAACATTCATAGGTGTGTGTGACCTGTCTCTAGTCACCTACTGCAGTTCTTTATTTGCCGCTTGTGATACAAACTGATAACTGTCATATCAGTCAAATGAGAATAGAAGAAAACTATTGTAGATATGCAGGCCGTATTGATACTTGGTCTAGAATTCCAGTGATCATTTAATTACTTACCCCTGAATTTAAAATGTGCTCTGTGTTAAACAGACATACATAGTTTGGGCAGACACGTTTTTATTCTATTGGTTTGTTTATTATGTTCGCTGGTTTGTGAACATGTGCATATTGTTAAAACGTTGCTATAGACATTTTTTCTTTTTCCCTCCCTGTGACCTAAATGTTTTCCCGTGTGAACTAGGTGAATTTAAAACTAGTGTTCTGCCTTAGAAACAATTATTTGTTAAAATTTAGTGTGATGAATATTGTTATTTTCTAAAATGGCTTTAAAAAAAAAAGTGTCCCGTGAAAGAATGGCCAGTGATAGAGAACACACACTCACAGTTTCATATGAACAGCCTCTGATAAAGAATGTACACTCAGTTTTATATGAATGGCTGATAATAAAAAATACACACTTACAGCTTCATATGAATGGCCTCTGATAAAGAATGTACACTCACAGTTTTATCTGAATGGCCAATAATAAAAAATACACACTCACAGTTTCGTATGAATGGCCTCTGAAAGAGAGCACACACTCACAGTTTCATATGACAGTCAAGAAGAAAAACACAATGTTCCCCACTTGGAAGATAAACGACTTGGCTTGTCACTCACCACTCTCATGGATTTTTGGCTGGTTGGCTTTATATGTGGGTGCTACAATGTGGCCCTTCTTGACCCCTTTTCCATTTTGAGGATTCTGCGGCAAAACTGGTGATCTATAATTTCTTTATGGTCATTATGAAATAGATACTGTGGCCGTCATCCATCTTTTAGGATTAAGGCCTTTGTACTGTTTGTTCTTTTTCTCAGTCAAATATAGCTCAAAACAAGTTCAAACAACTTCCTTAATAAGGAAGCCAGCTTAGACTGCCCTAAGCTTTCTGTGAAATTTACCCTCCATTTTTTAAACTCATTAAAACTTGCCAGTATGTTCGTAGGCTCACTCCACTTACTGTGGCATTGCACTCCCTAGCATTGTATACACATAGAAAAGAAGGCAAAGAGAAGGGAAGGGTGGCTGACAGGGTACAGCTTTGCACTGTGGGAAAGGAGTTCTGGTTTTGTTTGTTTATTTGTTTTATTTTGTTTTGATTTTAATTCACTGCTTCAGAGGAATGAAGAAAGAGTAACAGGCAGCCTTCTTGGGCTTCATGTTTTTCAAGTTTCTGAATCAGAACTTCCCTGAGAAGTTAAAGTGTATCCATTTGGAAGGTCCCACCCTTACTGCTCAGCTCAGGTGAAGGCTATACTTTTTATAGGCAGCACATTTGGTGAGTCACCTGTGCCCACACTGCATTAGGCACCCGTGGGTGTGATCTTTATAAAGGGATAAGATTCACAGAGGAGCCTAAGAGCTGGTAGCACTTTATCTGTCTCCTGATACTGGTAGGCTAGAACTCAGGAAAGCTGTGTCCCTGACAAGTACTCTGCAGTAACACTTCCTGTTTCCATGATGAGCACTGATAAGATGCTGGGATGAAGGTTTCCCACCCATAACTGTTTACAGACGTTTTAGTCCAGGTATGTTTAGTCCAGTCTCCTGGCCTTTCCCAGTTCCTCCTTGGGAAAACCACCTGGTGTTGTGTTTTATCTGCAACTGGGTGAAAAGCTCCTTTGGCTTAAACCCCAAGTAAATGATGAATACAGAGTCGTCCTCCCTTGGTTCCAGAAGGACTTAGTAAGTGTGATTAAAAAGATGTGCTTGCGCCTTCGTGTGGTTTTGAACCTTTTCTCGTTGGCCACGTTTTCTGTTATTTCTGATCGGCAATCCTTCTCTGACCATGGTGAGATAGGGTGCAAGTCATGCCACAAACACAGCTTGCTCTGCTGCGATTCTGCAAGTGACCTTTTGTTGGGAAAAGCATCCAAACTCTAAAAGCCATCGAGCCCTGAGATGCACGCCATTTGCCCAGCTTTGTGCAGGGAAACAAATAAGGTCGTTTTAAAACTACGAGATGAACAGCTTTGTCCTTTATCATGCTTTTTTCTCTTTTGCTCTCTTAACTAGTTTACTACGTGGCTCAACTGAGTATCCTGTCTTTTTAGGTGGGTTGCCTATGAAAAGGAACATTTCAAAGGCCAGCAATTCCTACTAGAAGAAGGAGACTTTGAAGATAGCAGCGCTTGTGGGGCCTTAAGTGGACCCATCATGTCTTTCCGGTACCTACAAGCTGTGAGTTTGCTTCCTTCACATCAATTCAGATCTGTTTGATCTTTTCATGATAACTGGACATGATTTCTGATAGAGCCGGAGATCATAGCACCTGAGAGCCTCCAACTGACCAGGACTTGCCTATTTTTCTTGCCTGGGCTGGTTACTATAGAGTACTTATTTTTTACTTTATTTTATTTTATTTTATTGGGGGGGGGTACAGAATTTCACATTGTAGCCTTGGCTGGTTTGGAACCCACTTTGTAGACCAGGCTAGCCTAGTATCCCTAGAGATTCTCCTGCCTCTGCCTCCTGTGTGCTGGGATTGCAAGCATGTGTCATCATGCCTGGATTGCTTTTTATTTTTCATCCATCGATCCCACAGTTAGTTTTTGAGCACCTTCTTTATTAGATATAGTGTAAGATGCCCTCCCAATATCCAGGGCAGGCAGTCTGGTGAGGAAGATAGCACACAGATAGATGCCCTGTGTTGTTGGACTGTGACTGTATCCCTAGCACACAGATATATGCCCTGTGTTGTTGGACTGTGACTGTATCCCCCAAACGGTCAGTCGGTCCGTTCTTCCTACTTGGAATATGAAAGACTGCATAGGAAAGATGTTGTCTCAGCTGAGGCTCCCGTAACTCAGGGTTACCCAAGTGAAAAGTTTTCATGATGGACAGAGGGCATGCCATTAAAGGAAAGCAAAGGTGTTGTTATGTACCAAGAGACTGTCCCATGCCAATGGGCGGTCGAGGGGGTAAGCTGGGGGTGCTCTTACTAATGTTGCAATAATCTGGAGACTTTTTAGATTGTCATTTCAGGGGATGTGGGTCTGCTGACATCTAGTGGGTAGAAGCCAAGAAACCCTGCTACATCCCTGAGTTGGGAAGGCCTTCCCCAACACTAAAGCATTATTGGATGAGTCTTGATGATGGCTAGTTGGGAAAAAGCCACTAATGCCGAGTCTGATGACCTCATGACCTGAGTTCAATCCCCGGGACACACGTGGTGGAAGGAGGAAATTAAGATACCCTCTGACCCTTAAGATAGTATAGCAAGTACTGCTAAATCAAGAGAGATTTGATGGAGTCAAGAGTTTATATAGTAAGGTATGGTAGAAAAGGTGGCACACATTAATTTGTGCCGTACACAAGCGTTTAGAGCATGTGTGAAAATGATGATGTAGTTTTTGTGATAAATAAGCCAAGGTGCTCTTTTCTGCTTTGCCTATAAGTTAGATTTTAGGATGAAGTTATAATCCTCATGATAATCTTAGTATTCGTCAAGTATTAATTTATGGCTTTAATAGAGACTTGCGCTAATCTTGAGAAAGGCTCCTGCATGCTCACTGAACATGTTAGGGGTTAGGATGGTTGAGGAGCAAGTACGACTTGTGTAGAACACATGTCATGTTGCCAATTTCCACAGTTCCAAAAGTATGGCCTTAAAGAGCACCTTCAGGACAGAAAACTGGCTCTTTTTCCATTGAAGGCTTATTAGGCGTGTGGTTTTACTGCTAGCTATCCAGGAGGAAAGCTATGATGTGTAGTGTCGGTTCAGATATCCTGGATGCAGTACATGGAACACTCTGGATGTACTAAGGTCAAATAGCGGATATGTCCCTTGGGGAGAATGGGAACTGGGCCATTTAGTGATTGGATGGCTAGCAGTAAATACCCACACATACATATAAAGAGTCTTGACTATATATATATATATATATGTATGTATATATATATGTATATATATGTATGTATATATATATGTATATATATATATACATACATACATGTATGTATGTATATGCATATACATATATATACACACACATACATATATATATTACACACATATATGTATATGTTTTAGACATGGTGTTCGAGTTCCTGTTGAATATTTCTCAGCCAGGCACATAAGTGGGAAGGAGTGATTGTGACCTGGCAGCCTGGCTGAGTTAACAGTGAAAACTCATATGACACACCTTTATCCCACCATAGTCTGGAATGTCTGTGACCTGGGAAAGGGGAGCCATGGCATGCACAGTCTCAGTTAACACTGTCATGTGAAACCCCCATTGCGAGCAGGCAGGAAAGCTGTGTCACGTCGTGTCGGTTCAGATATCCTGGCCGCAGTACGTGGAACTAATGTACTTAGTGGATGTACTAAGGCCAAATAGCGGATATGTCCCTTGGGGAGAATGGGAACCGGGCCCATTTCAGTGCTTGGAAGAGGATGAGGAGAAATGGATTCCCCAGCGCCAAGTGAGTCAGTCAGATAGATACTCAGATGCTGGTAGCTTTTAAGAAAGTGGGACACTGCAAGGAATGGGCTAGGTTCAGCCTCAGCGTCAAGGCGTTTTCATGTCCCCTCCCCCTCAATCACATTTGCTCCGAGTGCATGTTTTCCTGCAGTTTGCTACCAGAGTTTACTGCCTAGATTTACTTTTGCTGTTTGCCATACCTAGCGTCTGTCTTCAGACCTCTGAACCCAGGCGGTGTTGCAGACCACTCTTGCCTTTAAGCTGATAGATACACCAGGCCTTTGTAGGCACCTAGATCACAGTGCCCACCCAGGGGTGTAGCATAAGAGCTCACCGGCTGGATCAGCCAAGAGCATTTACGGAACTTAAAAGTCATCAAAATGCTGAGACTTGTGATTCGTCTTTTTGCTTAAAGCAGCTCTCAGGTTGTTTTTTTTTTCCTCACAGGGTGGACTATACTTGTGGCTGTACTAAATTAAATAATTCAAGTGCTTAAAAATATATAAACTAGAGTATAGTTTTTTTTTTTTTTTTTTTTTGGTTTTTCGAAACAGGGTTTCTCTGTGTAGCCCTGGCTATCCTGGAGCGCACTTTGTAGACCAGGCTGGTCTCAAACTCAGAAATCCGCCCGCCTCCGCCTCACAAGTGCTGGGATTAAAGGCGTGCTTATAGCCTTTAAAGTTGTGATGGTTTGTATATGTGTGGCCCAGGGAGTGGCACTATTAAGAGGTGAGGCCTTGTAGGAGAAAGCATGTCACTGTGGCCGTGGGGTTTAATACCTTCATCCTAGCTGCCTGGAAGTGAGTCTTCTTATAGCAGCAGCCCTCAAATGAAGATATAGACCTTTCAGCTCCGCCTGCATCATGCCTGCCTGGATGCTGCCAATTCTCCTTCGTTGATGATAATGGACTGGACTTCTGAACCTTTAAGCCAGCCCCAATTGAATGTTGTCCTTATAAGAGGTGCCTTGGTCATGGTGTCTGTTCACAGCAGTAAAACCCTAACTAAGACAAAAGTCATTCTACCTGTTCATCCTCCTTGAGCTGAAAACCTATCCTTGCCCATGGAATACTCAGTGACTTAAATCGGGGATGTAGCCACCTAGAATTCATAGGCAGACTCTAGACATGGCTGCAAGTGTCTGGGTGACAATGTAGAGAACCCTGGGTATGGGAGTGTATTTCTGTGGTCCTGGGTGTTCTCAGCACTTGCACTCTGTAGTGTGATTCCTGTGACAGGAGGCCCCTCCTCTCCTTAGCTCCAAGCCTAGCTGTCACATGTGGCCCAGGGAGGCTCCAGAGGATCCCCTCAGTTTACACTCCTTGCCGCTGTGCAAGTCCTTACTCAACACGAGTGTTTCTGAAGGAAAGGGTGGATACACGACACAGGAGCAAACACCAGTATCTTTGTATGTCCTCCTCCAGTGAAGCACTAAGAAGATCTAAGGAACATCTCAGCACAGCCATGCTTTTCAGCCCTGAGATGCCAGCAGGGAGGAAAGAACAGGTACCCTAGGGTCAGAGGAACTGGAGACAGGGAGCTTGCTTTCTCCCTGAGCCTTTCCATTGAGGTTAGGCCTGGTTCTGCTGGTCACTGTTGATCCTGGCTTCTGATGAGTATCAGGCTGTGCCCTGTCCAGCCACCATTGGATCCTCATGGTTGCTGTAAGCTGGTCCCTGTGGTTTCAGCGTGGAGGAAAAGAGGCGTGCCTGTGTCTGTGCTCCTCCTTCCGGGGGAGGTTCCTGTTGTCAGTGAACTTTGTTAAGTCACTCAGGATAAACATTACACCCTCCTTGGGAAGATTATCTGGGGACTTGAGAGGTGATCACAGGTTACATATGGCAGTGTGTGTGTGTAAAACCAGAGATTAAAAGAAACAAGAAATGTGTTTTAGGAATGAAGTTTTATTTTAGTAAGATCTGGGGTGGTGCCTGATCCACAATGAACCTGTTCAGTTTACTTTTTAATTTTTAAATGCAGCTCATGAAAGCAATGTACCAAAAGTGTGCATTCTCTTGAATTACAAAGGGTTCCTTTGGAGATAGAATTAAAAACTCGATTATGGATTAAAAATTATTTTTGTGGTAAAAATTTTAGGCAAAAGACTGTTGTCTTTTACCCTGAGATTTGACAGATCATTTGACTTTTCTCTGTCAGCAATTTTTAAGTCCTTGAAAGCGTTGGGGGAGGGGGAGGGGAGGGGGAGGGGAGGGGAGGGGGAGGACATAATGTCAGGAACCTTTAATCCCAGCACTGAGGAGGCAGAGAGGCAGGCAGATCTCTGAGTTCCAGGCCAGCCTAGGCTACAAAGTAAGAAAGTTTTGACAAGTTGTCCAGTGCAAAATGATTAATGAACGTTTTCCCCTACTGACTAGCTACATTGTTCTTCTGTGTTGAACTGTATTTGACTTGTCCATAAGAAACAGTGTTCTCCCACAAGTCTTATATTTATAGATCCTATGTTTATAAATTAAGAAGGTAAGAAGTTTAGTATTGTGGGGTATAGAGAAATTGATAGCATTTTCTGTACTTACAGTGAACTAATAGAATGACATTTGCACTTAGGTAAGCAGATGGGTTTCTGTATGGGCATGTTGGTTTGTGTATGTTCCTGTGTATATAGGTCAGAGGTTGACGGTCAACACATACCTTCCGTTTAAACTTTCCACTTGATTGTTGAAGCCAGGGTCTCCCACTGAACCTGGACGGCACTGATTTGGCCAGAAAGCCCTAGGGAACAGCCTGGGACTACAGGTGTGCTCCACTGTGCCCAGCTATTTTTTTATTCCTCTGTTATTTAGAAGTTTATACATGTATACAATGAAAGGGGAGCTTAACTACTTCCAGCTGCCCTTATCTCCCCGTCATGTACCCCAAGCCTCGTGTTCATGCCCTTTTCAAATAAAAACTTTGAAAACCCTTTAAGTCCAGTTAAGTGCTGTCTCTGTGTGTGGCTGCATGGCTGGCCAGGGCTGTCCTTTCTTTCCCATGCTCCTCCCCTAGTCGTGTGACCTCCACTCCACTCCTTCCCCAGGTGAGTGTGGGACAGCAGGGGCATTGCGTCATGCAGCAGCTGGACCTCCTCACCTGAGGAAATGGGGTGGAGGTCACAGGGCTAGTCATTATAGAAAGGAGAGGACCGGAATTTAACCAACAAACACCACATTATACAGATGCATAAAGATGTTCATAAGGAAATTATACACAGATTATATATAAGTATATATCTATACATAAAATCAAGAGTACTTACCATTGGATAAAGAGAAATGGAAAATTTTGTTCAATGTTTTTTCTTTTTTTTTCAATTTTGATAACAAGTTATATTTTATTATATATTATTCAAGTCTCTTCCTGGAGGGCTATGGCACAAAATTGCATCTAGTCATTTTAAAATTCCTTAATTTACTGATGAAATTGGGAATTTATGTGTTTGGTTTTAATGTTGCTCATGTGATTAGCTTATGTCTTTAGTTCCCTTTGTGTCCATGTTTAAAGTTTTTTATAAGATCATAACTATATCAACTCTAAAAGCAATTTTCCTGACCTCATTTTGATTTTTGAACAAGTAGCTGCTTTTTTTTAAATTTGTTTTTAAGCTTAGTTGTATTTAAGGCTCATAAGCAGTACCCCCTGTTGCTCACATACATTATGTTTTCACTTGGCTTTGTGTAGATTTTGCTCAAGTGAGAGTTTGAGTATTTCCTCTAATTAGTGATACACATGATGCATCTAATCCTATCAGTTTACCTAAAACTGTTAGCTAATTTCCTTTTATTTGACATGTGTTATTTTCAGATTAGAGCAGATCCAGGCTTCATGTTTTCCTCTAGACTATATAGGAATAGCGATGACAACATCGTATTTCATGCCATTTAAAACTCTTCCTGGAGTCATCAGTGTGAACGTTTTCCTGACAGCATGTGGGACTGGGTTGGCGTATGCTTCCTTAAACAGACCCCTTTCCCTCCTTTTTAGAATTTTATAGAATCTTCGATCACACTGTTTGAATCATCTCACCTGGAAAGTGGGAAGTTTATTGACATCACGAATCAGGAAATTTCTGACTTAGAAGAAATCGGCTTTGGCAGCGAGACAAGATCCATTCACGTGAAGAGTGGAGTGTAAGTAGCCCCCTATCAGAAGAGCCTAGGGACCCTGGGCGGGGCGTGCTCAAAGCTGTTAGCGGCTCAATTCTACACTCCGCTCTTCTCTCCCTCCTAGGTGGGTTGCCTACCACCAGAAGTTCTTCTGCGGCGATCAGTACATTTTAGAGAAAGGAAAATATAAATGCTTTTTTGATTGGGGAGGATCAAGTAATACAATCTTGTCTATCCGACCAATCCAATTGGTAAGTGAAGCGCGGGGCAGGCGGATGCCCGAAGCGCAGGAAGGATACAGTTGGCCGTTTACAACAGTGGTTCTTAACCTTTCTAGCACCGCAGCCCTCGAAAACAGCGCCTCATGTTGTGGTGGCCCCCAGCCATAAGATTATTTTGTTGCTAATCCATCATTACTGTGCTTTTGCTAGTTATGAGTCATAAGGTACACGTCTGAGTTTTCCGGTGGTCTCAGTTGACCCTCGGGCAAGGGTCGTTCGTTCAGTGTTGCTTGGTGCTCCTGATGAATCAGTCAGCTGCTGCTGAGTCACTCTCGGGACATCCAAGATGAGTACGACCCTGGTGACTCTTGCTCATTCGTGGGAGAGAGATGATTCGTGGGCAGTTGTAGTGTGGTCAGCAGGAAGTGTGAGGTCATGCTGGAAGAGGCGGAGGAGGACGCTCTGTCTCTTGGGGTCAAGACCTTCCCCAAGGAAATAATGCCCTCCCTACCTTACGGGAGTTCCCGGTCCTAGAGAGAGTACTGAAGCATCAAGTGCTGTGGCCGTGTGGTAATGAGAATCACCGCAGAGTTGGCCTGGATCCCTGTGCCTTAGTGTCGGAAATTTGAGGCCCTTTCTAAAATGTACCCAGGAGCTCTTTGCTCCTAGCTGCAGTAGCACTCAAAATAAACTAGCCCCGAATCCTAAAATCATTCCAAGGAATTTCTATAGGCTATTTGGAACAGAGGCAGGTGAGGGAATTCAGGAAATGATGAGACCATGGAAATCTTTTTCAAAGTGTATTTTCAAAATACTCTGAAGTCAGCTAAGATGATGTGATGCCAATTCCTTTAAAAATATTTTAATATGTCTTTCAGGAACCACTCGGGATAAATGAGCCTACACACTTGGTATGTTTCAAAATATTCTTAGTTTATCATTTTTGGAGTTTTTACCAAAAGCACTTAGACTTTCTCAAAATTCTCTCTTTCCCTGAGATTAGTTTTGTTTCTTTGTCACAAAGCAAGTTCCTCATGTCCTCGGTGACAGTGGGGCGAGGGGTGTCGGTTTTTGCTAGTTGGAATGGCTGGATGTGTCACAGCATCCTTCCTTTCCTCCTGACAGAGCTGTTGCTCTGCCCACAGTGGGGCCCTTGGAACCTCTGCCTCTCTGTTTTTGCGATTTCCTGTTCTGTCCTGTTGCCATCTTGCTGAGCCCCACCGACCCCCGTGTCCTCAGAGGGGCTGGCCTGCGGTGCTTATTATAGACACAGGCTGAGAATTAACTACATTAATTTATTTCTTTTCTGGGGAGGGAGGAGTGTGCTTATGAGCGGCAGACTTGTAGGAGAAGGTTCACTCCTGCCGTGTGGGTTCTGGTGTTCAAACTCAGGCCATCAGGATTGGCCACAAGCACCTTTTCCCACTGAGCCTTTCATTGTGCTGTTCACAGGGATTTCTGAGACTTGCATCATTTTTTAAAGCTCTTAAATGCACTCACTTTCCCATCTCCCTCTCCCCCTCCTCCCCCTTCTTCTCTCTGTCTCTCTCTCTCTCTCTCTCTCTCTCTCTCCTGTGTGTTTCTTGTCTGAGTAAAGAGACAGTTACATTTTAGGGCTCAAGTCAGAGAGGGACTTTTTTTTTTTTTTTTGCTGTGTTTTATGTTAATTATCTCAAGAGAAACTTCAAGCCACCCGGGAGGGGGAAATCTAGAAAATGTGTATACGCTGTGAGAGTTATAAACATACACTTGCTGGTGGTTTGATAGGTATGAAAAACTATATCTAACTGTAAATCCTAATAGAAAACCAGCATTCATGGAGGAGAGTGCTCTTCTGCTGAGACTGCAAACCACTCACTAAGTCTGATACCAACTCAAGATTCACATAGCAGAGTAGCGATCCCCATCCTCAGAGGTGACATGTCACTTTATTTCTACTTTCCCCCCAAACAAAGCAAACAGTGAGCAGACTATGGATTATTGTCACCATCTCTCTGACTTAGTAGGTGCCTGATGTCATAACCATTACTAGATTAACTATTATGAAATGTAATTTCTTCTCAGGGAGAGTTAGAGTGAATCAGTATTCTGTATGAATTCTAATCTACTCTACCCTTTGACCTAGCCAGCCACCTTGGATTCCTGGGGACCTTTCTCATTTCTTTTTACAAAAGTAATTGCTTAGAATATTCTTGAAACACTGAACTATTATTTTACTTTACACAAAATTGTATCTGTGAAAAAGAAACGAGGCAATTTCTTGTGCCGCAAAACTTAGCTTTATTAAGCTTTGAATGACTGGAGGGTTTATAATAACTATGTTTGCTGTTGACATATAGGCCAGTGGTTCTCAACCTGTACACTCTGACCCCTTTGGGGGAGGGGGTCACATGTCAGATATCCTGCATATTTATGGTTTATAACAGTAGCAAGATTATAGGTATGAAGTAGCAATGAAATTATTTTATGGTTGGGGGTCCCCGCAACATGAGAAACTCTATTGAAATGTTCCTAGCACGAGAAAGGCTGAGAAGCGGTGATATACGAGGATTCTTAAACAGTCAAAACCCAGGAAGAACTATTTAAACAAATAAGATTTTGCCTAGGTAACCAGCAAGATTAGATTTTTAGGGTGTGTTTAATTGAAGTGAGCGATTTATGTAGAATCTAATTGAAGACTAGAAACCAACAGATTTTTGTTTGTGTATTGTTTATGAGGATGGTCCACATGGTTGTGTGACGTGCTAGAGAGGAGAACTTCTCTTTATAAGTTATTTTAGTGTAAAAGTAAATAAAATGATTTCAGGAGTCCTGGCTGATCCTGTGAAATAAATTGAGCAGCCCATCTGTGTTTGGTCAGTAATTAACTTACTGGATTTTTATTTTGTCGAGTTAGATTCTATTATATTTTCTTAGTGTGTATCGTAAATGAAAATTACACAGTGAGATGTATTTCTGCAAAGTCTTAGTCATAAAGTGTTGACAACTTCTGCCTCAAGGGGGCGGTTAGAATGGAGACATGTGGCAGTGGTGTGAGGAGATGGCCTTCTCCTCCCTGGCAGAATATGTTTTCCCTTTGTCTTCTCCCCTCGTTCCCTCCTTTCTTCTCTCCGTTTCTTCTTTCATCTCCCTACTTTCTTGCTTCTGTGTACTTCCATGGAGGAGACTGGTAAGCACAGACGAGTTCCCACATGGCCCATGGCAATGCATATAGTTTGAAGATAACTCATATCTTGTCCTCTGGTTTGCTTAGTTTCTAAGCAACACATCGACCTGTTTTGTACATCTATTGTCCAAGAAAGTCTAAAGGAAAATACTATAGTGATTTGTATCTCCAACCTTAATTTGTCAAAACCACTATCAGTTAATTTTATGAAGAATGGAAACTACAGCTTAACGGTTTGCAGCTGCTGTGCCTAGAACTGGCTTCTGATATCCCGAGGGCGCTCTTCATGGGTGGGCTGGTTCAGGCCATTCTCAGAGCATCGTTGTGAGAGCTGTTCTGTTCCCATGCACTGATGGGGTCACCAGAATGAGGGGGTTGTTTTGTAGCTTTGGTCTAATTTGACTTAACCATGTACTTTCTCATTTACAGGTAAGAAAGAAATAAACTCAAAATATATATTGAACCCAGTTTCCATATGTTTGCACAAAAATAGTTTATCAAAGTACTATGTGTGAATTTAAATTTTTCTATGTATGAAAATAGACTCAGACCTGAAAGGGGCCTCCCACTGAATTATCTGAGCTGTACTACACCTGCCTGACTGCTGTCTGGAATTTGACATTTCCCGACTTCGTGGTGAAATGTTTAAGTGCGTGCGTGCGTGCGTGCGTGCGTGCATGCGTGCGTGTGTGCGTGTGTGTGTGTGTGTGTGTGTGTGTGTATGTGTGTGTGTGTGTGTTTGGGTGGTTTGCTGAGATCGATCTCCTGCATGCTGAGCAAAGTCTACATGGATAGTAGTATCTCAAGCCTGAATGAGACACGAACATTAAACCCAACGATACATGAAAAATACACCCTACCAACCAGAAGCACATGTTCTGAGTAAAACATCTGTGAGATCCACTTTCAAGTAGTGTTTCTGGTTTGTTCTGTGAATTTTGATAGTGTTTGCAAGCTGTAGAAAATTTGTAGTTTTAGAAGTTTGTGCTTCATGTTCATTGTGAAGCCTACATCTTGTTTGGGACTCTTCTCTCGACTGAAATGTAGTGGATCTTCTCCTTAAAACAGGGAGTTCCTTGGTGCCTGATGCTCCCAGTACCGTGTGCTTTTGCAACAGGAAGCCACCTGTGACAGCCACCTCTGTGGGCCAGGGGAGTGCCAGGGTTCTTACTGCCCAGATTTTGGCAGCTCTTTGGTATCAGAGTGAACAAAGAATGAAGCTGTTAAGAACCAGATGCCACCAGAGGATGAGGGTGATGGCGAGCAGCCTCTGCTCAGGGAGCCTTGTTTCTGATGGCTGCATTGGCAGGACTCCTGTGTGCAGGTCATTTATTACAGTGCACTCCTTGCTACCATGCAAACATGTCTGTGCGGCAGCGTGGGCCTGGGGCCAGGCCTGTTAGAGTCTCCCGAGGATGGTGAGATATTCGTACATAGGGTGCAGACATTCATTCATTCATTCATTCATTCATTCATTCATTCATTCTTTTGATTCAAGGCCTCTAGAGCTGCAGTTTAGTTTTTTGTTTGATTTTGATTTTGTTTTTGTTTTTGTTTTTCCCAGTTCAAAGGGGGAATTTTAGTTGGGATTTCATTCTCTCTTTTACCATGACAAAAACTCAAATAGAAGCATAGTGTGATATTCAGTTATATTGTATCAATTCTCTCAACTGTACACTTGAGATATTATCAGAAAAGTGAGCCCATAATCTAGAATACAGACCTCTCCCGTTCTTCACCATAAATCCGGGCTTAAATCCCACACAGTGTGACACAAGCTATGATGAGTATATGGTAAATATCAAAATTTCATTCTCAGGTAAGGAGGAATAAAGGTGCGCTCAGGAGACTGTCACCATTCTTCACGTAACTTGACTGATACTAAATAAAACATGAGTCTAGTGTCCTGCTGAACTTTTATGAGCGCCTAAATGTTTATTAGCCTGTGATGATGTTAAGCAGCCATTTCACGGTCAATCACTATTATGTTCTCACAGCTCAAAGCATTCAGTAAAGCAGGCTTCCAAGGAGAGTGTATCGATTTCGTAAAAGAATGTGCCGACCTGACCTCGTTCACGCCGGCATCCTTTAAGGTTCTCCGTGGCTGGTGAGTGCGCTTCTGACTCTTCTCCTTTCGATTGTCCTGAGTGTTTAAGTTTATGGAGGTCTGGCTTTTTTATTTTGTTAATTTTTAAATTTTATTTTGGCATACACAGTAATTTAATTTTATAAAGCACTTAAAATGTAAAAAAAAAAAAACTTTTTAGCGTGTGGGCTGTATGAAAATAAATGATAAGGCTGTTGTGTTTGCTGATCCTGGCAAAGACTGTGGATCATTGGTAAATGGAGCCAGAAAAATAATATTTATTCATCCTGTAGGATACGTTAAAAACCTTCATACTGTCAAGTGGTTGGTGGTGGCACATGCCTTTAATCCCAGCACTTGGGAGGCAGGCGGATCTCTGAGTTCCAGGACAGCCAGGGCTACTACACAGAAAAACCTGGTCTTGAGAAACAAAGTAAAATAAAATAAACAAAGCAAATCAAAAGTCTCAGACTGATCACGAGATCTAGTATATATACTATTTCAGCAGCACCCACTTGCCACTGTCCCCTTAAGAGAATGAGAAAGCCGTCACCACTGGAAATAATTGCTGGCCTTAATGGATGGCATGTTTGCTCCCCACTTGCCCAGAGCCACCACCTTTCCCAGTTGCTTTCCACCGGGCACTCTAATCATGGACTCTCATTACCTCCTTGTCCTCCATTATGCTGCAAAGTTGTAAGCCTTGTTTACTACCCATCCAGATATATTCTTCAGGGTCCAGCCCCAACATGGCCTCCTTGACCTCCACTCTCAACCGTCAAGCAGATTTTCCCCTCTATGCTTCCTTCTCCCTCTTCTAGCTTGATCTTTTCTACATCTCTTACTGCTTTGATATTTACTTCCAAAGGGTTTGATAATTTTACAGCTCTAAAACATAAAGTCTTGGGAGTTCAGAAACACGACCAGCTCTCACTATTGTAAGAGAGAAATATGTAGCAAGGACTCCAAATAGTTTCTGTACCATCACCTGGCTCTGAGTTTCTTCTCCATCAAGGTGGAAAAGAAAATGTTCTGCAAGATGAATTTTTACCCATCAAGTAAAAAGAGGCATTGAAGTTTCGCTGCAAGGAAATTTTTGTTTTCTCTCCTGATATTGAAGTCTAGGACAGATTAGTCACACATGTCTTTATATGCTGGAAGTATACGATTAAATTCTAGTTAATTGAAAGGGATTTTTTTTTAAATAAATTTTTCTTTCTTTTTTTTATTGGATATTTTCTTTATTTACATTTCAAATGTTATCCCCTTTCCCAGTTTCTCCCCCTCCCAGAAACTCCCTAACCCATCCTTCCTCCCCCTCCTCCTATGAGGGTGCTCCTCCACCCACACACCCACTGCCACCTCCCTCAGTTTCCCCACATTGGGGCATCTATAGAACCTTCATAGGACCAAGGACCTCTCCTCCCATTGATGCCTGACAAGGTCATCCGCTGCTACATATGCAGCTGAGCCATGTGTACTCCTTGGTTGATGGCTTAGTCCCTGGGAACCCTGGGGGGTCTGGTTGATAGATATTGTTGTTTTTCCTATGGGGTTGCAAACCCCTTCAACTCCTTCAGTCCTTGAAAGGAATTTGAGAGCCATGGAGATTGTCTGAGCACCGAGTTTTTGTGAGAGATCTGGATATAAGCCCAGTCCCCCTCCTTCCCAGCTGTGCAACTAGTTAAGTCGGGTCATCCCCAGCGCTCAGACTCCTCCTGTATGAAGGAGGAGTGTTAATAGTGTCCTCCCCAAAAGGTTGTTTTCTTCTCCTGGTGCTGAGAATTGAACCTAGGCAAATGCTCTACCGCTGAGCCACATATCAAACGATTTGTAAGCAATTATATATAAAATAATGCAAGCAAAGAACTTTGCTTCTTGCCTAATACATTAAAAAAAAACCCTGATAAATGTCAGCAATGGAATCTTCATTACATAGGGGAAAAAATGACAGTAAACTGTGGTGCCACCTGGCACTCATTCCTGTGGTAATTAGAATTAGCCTGGTCTCGGTAAAGTACTGACATTCTTAAACTATAGGGCTAAAATTTAAACATGCCCAAACTACATTACTAATAACCAATTAATCATTCTCTTGGGCTCCTCCTTTGGAAACCCTGAATCCTTAACCAGGGTTTCAGTGTGTGGTGTAGTGAATGAAATGTGAGGGACTCACTTTAAAGAAAAACAATTCTCCTAGCTGTCTGACACAAAAATGACAGGTATACTTTAAAGTAAAACTTTTCCCCAAAATAACTTAATCACTCTGATTACACATCACCATAAATTGATCCCAGTGTTTTTTACTTGAAGACACTAAATTTACAAATGTCATTAGTATAAAGCAGATGTCTTTACATTTCAGATTTCAACTCTGCCATGTACTGGTGAATCTTAGGAGAAGCATATTAGCTTTTATAATCGTTATTATGTTGGTTGTAAAAATGAACCTTATAGCTTCAGTTTAAGCAGTTATTGAGGGCACAGTGAAACAATGTCTATGACTCATACCCAGAGCAGAGTAAGCAGAAACTAAGTAAGAGTAGTCACTGTTTCCTGAAGCAGGACGCCTCAGCAACACGACTTCTGAACCCTAGTTTCTGTAGCTTGGAGACAGGACAACCTGGAGGCAGATTGCAGTTTTAGTCTCTTCCTGCTTGTTTAACAGCTGGCTCCTCCTGTATTACCAAGAAGACGGTTTCTATCATCAGTGTGTACTGGAAGAGGGCCTCTACGTTGACCTCACTTCCTGCGGCTGCCCATCAGCTAGAATCAGAGCACTCCAGCCCATCGACTATGTGAGTAATCTGCTGGGCGTCGGGTTCTCAGACAGGCAAGGAGTCCAGTGGTTGCACCACTTCCAGCCCTGTAACTCTACGCAAACTGGGTCGTGTCTCTCAACTTGAGCGTGCAAAAGGAGACGGCTGTGCTCACGTGTGCCTCACGGGATTCTTAACAACTCCTGAGTACCCCGACGTGCATAAAAGGCAGAGTTCTTTGAAGAACAGTCTATAGTGTGAAATGAGGAGAAATATTATTTTTTTTTTTTGCTTTCTATATTTTATTCCAAACTCAATGACATTCTACATGAGTATTCTACTTTGCTCTAGGTACATTGTATTCTAATAGGATTTGGATTTTTTTTTTTCCATTTTTTATTAGGTATTTAACTCATTTACATTTCCAATGCTATACCAAAAGTCCCCCATATCCACCCACCCCCACTCCCCTGCCCACCCACTCCCCCTTTTTGGCCCTGGTGTTCCCCTGTACTGGGGCATATAAAGTTTGCAAGTCCAATGGGCCTCTCTTTCCAGTGATGGCCGACTAGGCCATCTTTTGATATATATGCAGCTAGAGTCAAGAGCTCCGGGGTACTGGTTAGCTCATAATGTTGTTCCACCTATAGGGTTGCAGATCCCTTTAGCTCCTTGGCTACTTTCTCTAGCTCCTCCATTGGGAGCCCTATGATCCATCCATTGGCTGACTGTGAGCATCCACTTCTGTGTTTGCTGGGCCCCGGCATAGTCTCACAAGAGACAGCTACATCTGCGTCCTTTCAATAAAATCTTGCTAGTGTATGCAATGGTGTCAGCGTTTGGATGCTGATTATGGGGTGGATCCCTGGATATGGCAGTCTCTACATGGTCCATTCTTTCATCTCAGCTCCAATCTCCGTCTCTGTAACTCCTTCCATGGGTGTTTTGTTCCCAAATCTAAGGAGGGGCATAGTGTCCACACTTCAGTCTTCATTCTTCTTGAGTTTCATGTGTTTAGCAAATTATATCTTATATCTTGGGTATCCTAGGTTTGGGGCTAATATCCACTTATCAGTGAATACATATTGTGTGAGTTTCTTTGTGAATGTGTTACCTCACTCAGGATGATGCCCTCCAGGTCCATCCATTTGGCTAGGAATTTCATAAATTCATTCTTTTTAATAGCTGAGTAGTACTCCATTGTGTAGATGTACCACATTTTCTGTATCCATTCCTCTGTTGAGGGGCATCTAGGTTCTTTCCAGCTTCTGGCTATTATAAATAAGGCTGCTATGAACATAGTGGAGCATGTGTCCTTCTTACCTGTTGGGGCATCTTCTGGATATATGCCCAGGAGAGGTATTGCTGGATCGAGGAGAAATATTATTATGGGAAACACCACATTATCAAAACAGAAATAATTCAACTATTGGTTATTATGAAAGTGAGGTTCAGTCATGAAATCCAGCTAAAGGGGACTTGTCAGAATGTAACCTCAAGCACTAGGGAAATGGAGATATGTGCTTACATCTCAGTTTGGTACTTTTCCTCAGCCTGGTTGATGTTTGGCACTTTCTCATTTATATCTGTAACAAACAACAACAACAACAGCAACAACAACAAATCGACTCTATAAAGCCACTGCAGTATTAAGTGAGATGCTTAAAATTGTTATAGCTGCTTAACTATAAAAAGGATAGCATCATTACATTTACATAGTAATTGAGTCACAGGACAACTTGCTACTCAGGATTCCAGTCTACATTAAGGCATGGAGTACCATTAGTATTGACTTAAACTTGAATTCTGGTAAGCAAGGACTTTCCTACCTGGTCTATGCAGTAGGCTGTGTCCCCATGGAGGCTCATGTCTATAGAGTACATAAGTTCTTCTTTGCCACAGGTATATTTAGAAATTTAAGTGTGAGAAAGCCAGCACTCTGGGCTGCCTGTCCTAGGCTTCTGTTCTCCAGGATCTGTACAAGGGAGGTAACAGGAGTCCAGGATACATCAAAGTTCTTACTAAGAGGATTCCCCAAGTTCATGGCTGGTCAAAGCTTGAGATGAACACAGAGCTGATGGTAAGCCCTGAATTATAATGGGGGCGACTCAGACCTTCCAACCAGAGGTGACTTTAGGGGTAAGGTCCATGTTCAGCTCCTTTGATCTGAACCTTAGTGGTGTCATCTTGTTTCCCAAAGCATTCTTGGAGAGAGTATTCTTGGTATCAGGCTAAGAATAGCATCTTGGCTAAGGAATGAGACTACAAATAGACTTCTTGGTCTCTCCCTCTTGTCCCATGGACACTAACTCTGAGAGTAAGGGGCCCCTAATGCGTCCTGTCTGTCAAGGGAAGACCGCTAAAATGGTAAGAGGCACGGAAACAGAAGTGTGATATGCTCAGCACCAATCTTGAAAAAGCATTGGAAAAGTAGGCCGTATTCACAGGGGGAAGGGATTGTATTTTTAAAGCACATTTTAGTGGTCATGTCAACTGAGATAATGCCTGGTGTCGATTATCTCTGAAAACAAAAGATGTCCTAAATACGAAAGTACCTTAGTAAAAAAAGTTTTTGAAAGATTTTTAATTTGGTGAATGGAATCAACTCAATTTTAGGTAATCTGTACAGAAGTAGATCCTAATGGCTGGAATGCTTGAAAAGTCTGTGCGGGGCATTTCTGCCCATCACGAGGAACATGTGAGACTGTTTCAGTCACCAAAAGGCTAGTATTTGAGCATGTATTTGGTTACAATAAGGTAGTAGGCATGTCAAAACTAGTGTACCTATGACAAATGAGCCATCCCTCCAGATCCCAGTCACATGCAGTTTCCATGTCTCCTTCCCACGGAGAGTCCTAGACCTCGGTCTTCTGTCTCCCCCTCCCGTCTGCTTTCTTTGTTGCTCCATAGCGATCTTAGAATGATATGCCTTTTTGTATGTAGCTGTGCCACTAGCCAGTGTGATCTAGATTCATCCTAGGAAATGTTTCTGTTTGGTTGCATTAAGTTTACATATAAGGCTATTCTGCTGGGTTTGTTTTGAATGATGAGCCCTGCAGCTATTGAGGGTATCGCCTGCAGTTCTGTGGACACGTTAAGACTAAGTGCCCAGTGCCTTAATGCTATCATATCACACTGAGAGCCTTAAGATTTCATTTTCATGTGGGATCAGCCTGTTCTATAAGTGACAGTTTTATCCAGGCTACCTTTTCTCTGTAGAGATGAAGGCTACAGTTGAGAGGTCCCTGGATATATGATCTGTAGTGTTGCAATGATTTCACTGTAGAAGGAGTTTCCCAGACTTGTTGCCCCACTAATGTGACTTGGGACAGACAGTCTCTTAATTTGTCTGGGTCTCAGTTAACACCTCGGAAAGAAACCAGTTACAGCAGGAATTATCGAACTGGTGACAGCTTTTAGTTCTAGTGCAGATAAATCGACTGGTAAATATAGTGAGCATGAAAAAGAAGTTGGCCCACCCTGGTTTTCACATGGTTAGAGGTAATATTGTGAATTAACGTTCACAGAAGTCCTCAGAATCTTTGTACTTTCTAACATGGGTGTTTACAAAATTTCTTTTTTAACTTTCCACATCTTCTTTTAGCCGTCACAGAGCCGTTGAGTAGCTTCTGTTTCAGACCGAGCACTGATTGTAGACACACACTTGTGTGTCTTACTGGTGGGTGGGTAGGATGGGATCGCCTTTGACCAGGGTCGTGGTTGTTTTCATGACAGTGGAGGGCAGGAGTCAGAGTCACATCTGGTGCTTCTGCAGAAACTCAGCATCGTGCACCCATTTCTGTTCAACGGATGAAAGCTTTTTAAGAAGGAGAGTCATCAATTGGCTTTTCTACTTCATTTTAGAGGACAGTTAAAGCTGACAAGATAATATTCAAATGGCACAGCGTACACCTAGGGAGGCAGGGAGGTGGTCTCTGTTATCAGGGAGGTGGTCTCTGTTATCAGGGTTTTGGCAATGAGGTGGTCACATTTAAAAGTCCTCAGTATATTCTTTGTCTGCCCTTGTCACAAAGCCAGCCTCCTTTTTAAAAAAAGAACAAAAGGACTGTTGGCCTAGAGGAGGTCTGGTGACCTGTCACATGAGGAGCATGGTACACCATAGACCGTGGTCCTAATTCCCTCTTAGATTTCCTGTAGGATTTACCATGGGGAACTGTTGGTTGTTGTATCAGTGTCTGAGAAAAGCAATGGCAGAGCAGGTGGTGCTGGCAAAGAGAACCGAGGCCTGGAGGTTTCGTCCAGATCTCCTCCAGCTGTAGCCGTGTGTATGGAAGCTGATGTGTTTGACAGTGTTCCTTAGTGTAAGTTTCAAGCCCCCTCGGACCGGGTTGGTGTCGGGTTGTTTCTCTGTAAGGGTTTTACCAACCTTGGTGATGGTTACCAGATGGCTTCCTAAGATGAAAGAGATCAACTGCTAGGTTTAAAGAAGCTTAAGTGTTTCGCTGAAACCACGGCCTTCTATATTTAGAAATGAGTGTATTGGGTGCGAGAGAGCAAGCTGACGACAGGAACCGCAAGCCTGGTGGCTGTGGCTTGCCCTGCAGCCTCCGGGAATAGAAAGCTCAACTGATTAGTGATGTGGGAGAGGAGAGTTTAAGGGCTTTCTCTTTTGCTTTGATTGGGGGTGGTGGCGGTGTTTAAACTGACTGAATTCTCTGTAGATATATTAAGAATACTGCACAAGAATGATTTTACTGAACATTCATTTATTCAACTTTAATTACTGAGTACTAATCATGTACCAAGTTTTTTAGTAAGCACTAAATAAAAGGTAGTAGAGATTAGTAAAGTGAACTCATGACATGAAATGCAGATTTCCTTATCCGCCTGCCCTGCCCTCCTTCCATGCGCGTTTTCTGGAAATCGTCCTTGGCCACGGTCTCTGTTAGCTGGGGGTTTCTGTTACTGATGGCTCTGTACCGCTCCCCTAGGCCACATAGTAGACTCCTTGCCTGTAGCCCACATAGCAGCCTGCTGTCCCCGACACCTCTCAGGTCCCCAGTGCGCCCTCCACAGCAGTGCTTGGGCATTCCGCTTTCCCTCTCAGGCGCCTTCTTTCATTCCCAGTCCTGTTAATGGTCATTATCATCACTATCCCACTCTGCTCCTATGGCAACTTTCAAACATCTAATCTGTAGCAAGTACTAGATATAATTGTTTTCTCTCCCTTCTCATTTTCCATCCCATTAAGGAATTTAGGAATATTCTTTCCCTCCCTCCCTCCCTCCCTCCCTCCCTCCCTCCCTCCCTCCCTCCCTCCCTCCCCTCCTTCTTTCCCTCCCTCCCTTCCCTTTCTCTCCTTCCCTCCCTCCCTCTCCCCTTCCCTCCCCCCTCTCTCATACACACAGATACAAACCACCATGAAAACCTCTTAACTCTTTCCCTCTGAGCTGTTCATTTCATTTCTTCCCTAAAGTTTTTGTGTGACTTTCTGGTAGTCTCTCATCCCCATTCCATTGTTGAGTCTCCTTCACCAAACTCTCCCCTTGGCTCCTGCCAGTACCCTTTATTATCTTTTTCTATTTTGCCCTGCATTGTGGAAACAAATGCACATTTTGCCTATGTCCTTTAGGATCTAAATTGGATAACCACGGGTGACCTCATGTTTGAAGTCTGTCTTAGTTTGCTTTTATCACTGTCTTAAAATACCACAACCAAGAGAACCTTGGGGAGGAAAGGATTGATTTTGACTTAAAACTCTGAGGTCCCACTATCACTGAGGAAAATCGGGGAAGGAACCCAAGACAGGAACCTGGAGGCAGGAACTGAAGCAGATGGAGGCCGTGGAGGGATGCTGTTTACTAGATTGCTCCTTGTGGTCTAGCTCAGCTTCCGTCTTATGTCTAGCACCACATGCTCAAGGGCACCACACACAGTGGCCAGGGCCACTTCAGCCTTTCATCAGAAAATGCCCCCATAGACTTGCCTACAGCCCACTACCATGAAGGCATCTTGTCAACTGGGGTTCTCTCTTCCCAGATGATTCTAGCTGTGCCGAGTTGACACAATTAAACAAGCCCCGCCCCAGCACTCAAACATTCATAATAGCAACAGACCTACCACAAGGCATTTTTTTTCTGTCCTAAATGGCCATTCTTTATGCTTCTAGCTGCTTTCTTGGGGTTTGTTTGTTTGTTTGTTTGTTTGTTGTTGTTGTTGTTGTTTTGCTGCTGCTGCTGCTGCTCCTCCTCCTCCTCCATCTCCCCCTCATTTCTTTCTTTCAAATCTCCCTGCATGTAGTCACAACTACTGAACTACAGTCACTGTGGATAAGCTGCATATCATTATGCTTGTTTTGAATTCTGTGACCTGTAGTCTCCTCTGCTTAGCCCATGGCCATAAAACTCAGGGTTTCATTATTTTAAAATTAGGACAGTGATCCAGTACTTCCAAATATAGTCAGGCAGGGCCTGTATCCGGTTCGTTCTTGTTTTCCAGTCTACTCCATAACAGGGGCTATACTTTGAGGTTGAGGTGGGCTTGTGTCTAATCTTCTTAAAATGTTCTGTGTAGCTTTGAAAGTTGAAGGATGTGGGGAAAACCATTTACCACTGTCATCCGTTGAAGAAGCGCTTTAAAACTGAGCATGCTGTTTTAAGAATATTGGGCACAGACATGAGAGCAGGACACCTGAGCAGTTATTGGCTGTGAGCTGAGCTGAGTGTGAGCTTCAGACAGCCACACTGAGACAAGTAAATGCTGGCCCAGTGTCTTGTTGGGCAACCTGTTGACTACATTACCACGGGAGCAGAAGTCTACCCCGTGCTTTGACAGTGTCTCCATGGAGGCTTGGCATAGAAGTCTGGCTTTCTGAAATAATTCTTATCCTGGCAGCTACAAGCGGGCAAAGCCACAGAGACATATTGCAAGAGCCTGTATGAGAAGTTGGAGTGAAATTAGGATTCTGATGACATATAAAGTCTTCAGGAGAGTTAGAATAAGAAGACTATGTAGCATACAGTGTATATGTAACATACAGTATATAAACATTATATATGTATATATATAAGATATATGTGTGTGTATATATATATATATATATATATATATATATACATACACACACACACACACTGTTACAGAGACAGTTACCACTCACATGGGGGAAAAGCAATAACTAGGGTCTTGTACTCTAAACATAACCTAAGTATGAAAAGCCAATTTTATGAGTTAGAAGATATTACAGGAGATTCTTCCAGTGACATCAGAGCAGGATGGGCATCTTTTAGGTACAGAAAGCAGGAACTAGTAAGAAAAGAATTGAGAAGCAAACATGAGTTGATGCTGTTTGTCATGATCTATGTCTTATTGCTGTAAGTGAATACCACAGGCTTGGTAATTTACAAAGGAAAAAAAAAACACTTGTTTAGCTTATGATTGGAAAATGTGGGACGTGCTAGATACAGCTGCCTCTGGTGATGTCCCTTGGCTCTAGGGGCCTCAGGCAGCGGGGGAGGGTCACATTGGGTGAGGGAGTGAGCATCATGGCTATAATCTCTCCTCTTCCTATAGAGCACTGTTCTTTCTAGACTCAGGCCCAACTTATGTCCTTGTTTAAGCCTTAATTACCTCTTGAAGGTCCCTCTTCCAAACACCCACACTGATGAGTTTATACACACTTCCCACTTAATGTTGAAGATTGTTTCAGCATGAGCGTTGGTAGAGACACCGAAACTCAGCACTGCCGCAATAATTTGTTGAAAATGTGGCCACTGAGCCGGAACTCAGTCTTAGAATCCTAGAGGTCCGAAGTCTGAAATGGTCATCAGGGGTAAATTTAAGGTCCAGATAGGGCTGTTTTTCTTTTGTAAACCTCTAGGTAATAATCAGTGTCCTAAGCTCTTCTAGAGGCTGCCAGTTTTGCTTGATTCGGGGCCCTGCTGTCTCTGAAGCGTATCTGCCTGCTGCGGTTTATCTCTGCCCTCCTGCCTTGCTCTGAGGGGACCTTGTGGTTATACCTGGCCTACCTCAGTAAGCCAGCTTAAGATCCTTAGCCGCTAGTCATGTCCTTGAAATTCCCTCTTCCGTGTTAAATAACACTGTATTCACTGGATCCCAGAATTAGGATGCGCGGGGGAGGGGGGGTCGTTATGTTTCTTATGGTCAGATAGTCTGCGATAGCAGGCCAGAAGAATATGCTTGCAGCCTGTATTAACTTGTAAAAGGTTCATGTATAGAATGCAAGGAGAGAAAGTCAACAGAGGATACAAACCGGCCATTTATAGACGAGGATAAGATGGCTTAGGACATGCAGGAGATATTAAACCTCAAGGATGGTCACAGGAATACAAAGCAAAGCAACCATGAGACACTGTTATGCTACTTTAGATATAGGTACTTAAAAATGTGACAGTTCCAGAATTTGGTTAAATTGAGTAATTATAGGAAATGTAGATGATTGATAGGAATTCACTGTCTTACAATCCTAGAGGGAGCCGTGCAGATTAATATTATTCACATGCAGCTAGTGGGCGAAGTGCAGTTACAGTGGGGGCAGTGTGAGGGCATTCATTGTAGCACTGGGAGATAAAACAGTAGCACATTCAAATAATAAAGTATACAGCATAGAGTTAGCAGAAGGCAGCTGTGTGCGTGAACACTTTCAACACCAAAGGCAAGAAAAGCAGGCTACCTCAGGAACTGAGTTTAAATCAGCTGTACTCAATAGATCTCATTTGCTTAAATTTTTGGTACACGTTTTGTATATTGTTAAATACTATTCAGTACATGTTGCATTAAAATATTAGGCTTGATAGTTTCATGTTCAAGGACGTTTAAATGCTAGTACTCGTGACTCTATCATTCAGTGAGCCTAATAAATTTGTACACATGATTTGTCAATTAAAGTTAAAAAATACAAATGGGAAATCTTGATATAATACTTGTGGATGTTGGGTGGATGGTCAAATGTTATGTTATTTGCTCTTTCAGAAATGAATTGTAACTTATCTAAAAAGGGGGAGGGGCGCAGGCATGAAATAGTGAGACTTATTTTACTAAGATAGATGGAAAGGGGCTCTGTAGGGAGGGCTCTGTTGAAGTCTGCCTGGGTGTCTGAGAACTCTCGGCTCAGCTCTGACTCTGCCACTGATCTCTACCTGAGTGTTCTCAAGCCTGGGGTTTTCTCTCCGTCTTCACATTCTGATCTACTCAAATTCGAGGACTAAATGAGCTGGGGCTTACGGAGCCCTTAAAGTAGTGCTGACTGATAGGGTGGCAGCCACCGACGGTGGTTAATTTGTGTTTATGCAAAATTGTGACTTGATAGGCTGATGGTGTCAATAGGATTGTGTAGCCCAGAGGATATATTAGATTCCTTTTAAAGATTTATGAGACTTCTATTAAGTTGTTGTCATTTCTTTTAGCCTTTCCCAGTAGTTTGGCATGTCTTTGGAATGATATTTCGGCACACATTATGGTCAATGTCACTAAGTTTGGTTGCACTTCCTTTTTAAGTGGTCCATTTGGCAAATACCTGGTGGAGCTGGAGTTGTTGAGCTGTACAGACAGACTTGCTATGAGTGTCTAATACTGAGTAAAAGTGTTAGGCGTACAGCCTAACCAGTTACTAATCTTGGTTTACTGTCAGCACATTTTCCCCTGTAAACAGTGATCTGAAACCTAAAGAACTATACAGTGTCAACGTATGTCACAGATTCGTTCTTAGGAAGTTAAGATTAGCACTTGGATGTAAGCGTTTTGTATGATTATACTGAAGGTGTGATGGTGTGATTGGAGGTTTTCTAGCACAGGTCTCAGGCCCTCAGGTGCAGTTGGCAGATGTATTTGTTTATAGAAAGTGGGGATCTCGGATGCTTCCCAGCTGAGCGTGGGGAAGCTCAGTTCTCCAGGTAACCGCACACTTGGTGACTGCTTATATCCTGCATCATAAAGTGATTGGCACCTAGAACGTTTCCTAGGGATATAGCTTCAGGGGCCGTTGGGTAGAGGCTCAAAAACCCATCCCTTCCCTTCCTCTGTGACCTGTTCCTTGACTGATCAGCTGCAGAGTACGTACGGGCAGTACCCACATCAGAGGAAACCTTAGGCATTAAGTGCGTGAATTGAGTGCCATAATCCCTAACATGAATGAATGTATTTAGAATCTGGAGTTTTTCACATTTTAAGAAGAATCGAATCTTTATATATGGTGTATAAGAAAACACGCTAAGGATTCCAGAAAGTATTCTGTAATTAAACTCGTATCTGTTTCTAATATGAATTTTATATACCTATATAGACCAGATAAATGTTATAAATATACTTATGTTTATTCAGGCTAAACTTGTTGCTAAATAAATTAGGGAGGAAATTGGTTTTAGACCTTTTTTGTCATTGAAATGTGAATATTTATTTATTTATATATGAATATATATCTATTTACTTATACATGAATAAGACTAACAGCATTAGTCTCTTAGAGCAGAAATGATGAATAAATACTTATTAAGCAATGGTAATTATTACTATTATTATCTCAGCATAGATTAATGGAACTGGTTTTATTTCCTAATTTAAATTTTCACTTATGTATAAACCATTCAGACATTCTTTTTCTTTCATAACCTGCCCACACGCTCCTCTCTGAAACGAGATCCACTTTACATGGCTTAGACTTGACCTAGCAGGAATGTCTTGTTGCTGCCGACTCCCAGGAGGAACCTTTAGCCCCAAGTGGTAGGCGAATTTAGCATGGACCACAGCCATGACATTTACAGAGCTCAATTTGTAATTAAGTCCTTGTGGTTTCTATTGTCTTTAGGAAGCACGGATGATTCTGTCATCTTCAGGTTTGAACACTCACCATTAATTTTTGTGTCCTGAGATCTTGAGATCTGGGAAGTGCATGAGAACATGGAAGAATTTATAAACTTTCTCTGGGACACTCTTTCTAAATGATCAGCTATCAGTCACTGCCGTTAAGATCCTGTCCAGATTAGCACTGGGCACTCCTTCCGAATCTTCCGATTCTTTGTGAACACATGTAAATCAGTTGAACTTGTACATTTACATATATAAACATAAGTGAGACATTTAAGCTGAAACAGTGTAAAATTTAATAACTCAGACACAGACATTTCTGGTCTATCAGGCCCTCTGGAAGAGGTGCCTTTGGGTTTATGAACAATGGATGCCCACAAGTAAAAAGTCTGCCAGCCTGGACTCAATGGTGTCCATTTACTGTCCATAGGGAAGTGGGTTATCTCCCTGCTCGCTTTGTTAGTCCTCTCTTATTTGGCTAATGCTGCTAGGGTACTATTTGCTGGCTTAACCTACTTGCTCACTCAAGTACCCTCTTTTGATTCATATAAACTCTTAGGAACCTTTGAAAACACTATCTTGGCTGTTTGACACGTTATCCTCACATTGCCTGCATTATTTCTAATAAAGGAACAAATTGTATTTGTACCACCAAACTTTCCATATTTTATTAAGATAAATTTCTAAGATGTTTGACTTGCTAAAGAGAACAAATTTGATGGAGTTTGAGCTCAAACTGAGCCTCTCAAAGGGGACTGTACACTATGCCTGTTCTAGTTAGAATATTTCATAGCATTTTAATCATGTGTTCATAGGCATTTATTTTTCCCCCTTCTGGGTAAAACTTTACTGTCCGTTACCCTTTTTCTGGAGAAAGCCGCTGGTGGTTTATTCTGAATCCTTTCCAGGTTCCTTGCCCGTCTGCCTTTCTTCCTAAGCCATGGCTGACTGGATAGATACGTGGACAGAAGTCACTGAAATGCTTTTTAAAAACCCTGAGAGGGGCTGGAGAGATGGCTCAGCGGTTGAGAGCACTGACTACTCTTCCAGAGGTCCTGAGTTCAATTCCCAGCAACCACATGGTAGCTCACAACCATCTGTAATGAGATCGGATGCCCTCTTCTGGTGTGTCTGAAGACAGCAACACTGTACTCACATACATTAAACAAACAAACAAAACCCTGAGGACAAGGGTATTTAGAAAGTCTCAACAATAAATTCAGGAGTTTCTTACGGACTTTGATGACCTCACTTCTTAAGCACTTCTGTTTGGTCAGCTATTGGAATGCTTGTAGTATTTTGTTTGTAGGTCTCAGGGGAAGCAACTAGAGCATCGGGGAGCCAGTGACTAGTAATGAGTTTCTCCTCCTAGGGCAGTAAGGTGTGGTCGAGAAGACCAGTGCTTCTGGGTAGTATTTCACTTCTTTTCTCTTTCTAGGTCAGCCCAGTCCAATCCCGTGTACTAAACACTCGTGGTTATTTAAGTTTAAATGCAATCACATGGCTTTAGTCCACTGGTCAGCTGAACTACATTCTAAGTGTTCATTGGCAACATACCTCTAGGAGAGCTAAATTGAACAAGGCAGATAGACACTGTTTCTGTAGCTACAGAAGGTTGTGGGAAGAGTGCAAGACTTGATGTCTAGGCCATTAGGCACATGGCGTAAAAAGTACGCATTCTCTTTCTCTAGAGTTTAAGGTCCTATGAGACTTCCCCCTTCCATGTTAGCATATCTGGGGGTAGTGTTCAGGACTTGTTCAGGTAGCCATGTTGGTGAGACTCCAGGCAGAATGCTGAGAAGAGAAGCGATAGGCTTACCTATCATACACCTCCAAATTGGTTATCTAGTACCAGGTTGTAGGCCTTGCGATCATATCCATACATGCAGACGGTACAGGCCGTGTTTCATAGGAGGTATAACAAATCCCTTTACCAAAAACCATCCTCCCATGGGCCACGCAGCTATCAGTTCTGAAATGACAGTAATAGGACCAAATGTCTTTCTCTACCTCTCAGCCATCCCTCGCTTTCCACCACTCGTTTCCTTTCTGTTCGTTGTGACTTTCTGTGGTGCCCGTAAGCCCATTCGTAGATCCCTATTCTGTCATTTCCCTCATTCTCCAGCCTTCCCAGCACAGATTCTCTCCTCATCCAACTCGCCAGTAAAATGGGTTTCACTCAGGCCACCCTCATTGTGCCTCACCGCCACACCCGCACAGCCCCATCGCCAGCTCTGACTCACCAGGCATCCATCTTCTTGTAGTGAGGAGGACACTGCTCTCCTGGTCAGTGTGTCATCACTCCCCACCCGCCCCTCCTGTGTATCCGCTGGGACAGTGATCTCCTCCTCCTAGTCCCTGCTTTCAGCCTGGGCATCAGCCATTAGATAGCTTCTGGGCATTTCCAAAGGCACCTTCTCTATACCAGAGCCTCCTCTTAAGCCCAAATCTAGAGTCTAGGATATCTAGAGTCCACTTGTCTCTCCACTTATCCTACTCTCTGGCTTATGAAGATCTCCAGTTCTAATGATATGTTCCTAGCTCTTGGACAGGTTTTTTTCCTTCAGGTTTCCTTGTAGATAACATGATGTACCCCCAATGATTCTAGTCATAGCTTTTTTTTTTTCTTTTCTTTAAAATGTGGGTCTTGCATGCCCATATGTGGGAAGGTAGAGGCCAGAGGCTGACAAGAGGTGCTTTCCTTTATAACTGTCCACCTTGGTTTTTGAGGCAGGGTCTCTCACTGACATGTTTTAATCTCCTATCCATGTTTTAATCATGTTGTTGCCAGATAAATCTCCTACTGGCCATATTATAAAAACCCCACAAATACATGCATATCTAAATATATTAACATTAGTTACTAATATAAGTTTCTGGATAAATTATATATTACCAGGGTTCTGGACAGTTAGAATGGCTGGGTACAGCAAGCTCCGTGGATCTCTCTGTCCCCGCCCACCCCCAGCCCTAGGGTTACAAATGCATGCTACCAGGCTCAGCTTTTATGTGGGGGCTACACATCGAAATTCCAGTTCTTATGATTGCAAGGCAGATACTTTACTAGTGAAGCCATCCCCCCAGGCCTACCTTTGCACTTCTCCTTCCTCTTGTATCCATTTGCTTCACCTAGCATATCTGCTCTATCACTATTCTGGGTTTCCTGGCCTTGCCTTGTCTCTAAATTATCCCCTCCCCCATCATGTCTGGTTTTCTTTCTACTGGATTTCAAACATTCTACCAATATACTGGCACTGCTAATTCCTATCCATGTTTTATTCATGCTGTTGCCAGATAAATCTCCTACTGGCCATATTATAAAAAGCCCACAAATACATGCATATCTAAATATATTAACATTAGTTACCAATATAAATTTCTGGATAAATTATATATTACCAGGGTTCAAAATGAAAAAAATCAGCAAAAGGTGTCTAGTGAAAAGCTTTTGTTCCTCTTGTGCCCTTTGGTTTCTTAGACGCTGTCTCAGAAAAGGCAGTAGTTTTTCTAGACAAAATTTAATGCGTATATAAGCACATATGTGTATGTGTAAATTTTCCTTTTCCTGCAAGCCCTGTGAATGAAGCAGGCTACTTTATATGATCTCTCTTTTCCTGTCTCTGCAGACTGTGTCTTGGAGATCTCTCTCTCCATGTAGTACTTCCTGTCCTTTCCACAGCTCTCTAGACGTCCTCTCTGTGATTGTCATATTTACTGAGCCAGTCCCTTCTGTGAGTCCCATTTAAAAGGTGCCCATGCCTTGGCAATTCTGAACACCTCTGTAAGGGATAACTCACAAGTCATCTTCGCCACTGCAAATCTATCTGCAGGCCACTTATGAGCAAGCCACTTGGGTTTTGATGTTTTATTCTGTTTAAACACACACACACAGACACACACACACAGACACACATACAGACACACACACACACAGGCACACACATACACAGACACACACAGACACACAGACACACAGACACACAGACACACAGACACAGACACACACACACACACACACACACACACACACACATTTCAATTGGCTTACAAAGTAGCAGGTGTCCCTGTAACATTTTCCTGGTACATATTTTTGGTTGACCCTTCCCCTGATCCACTCTTCAGCCCCGCCCCAAGCTCTTCAGCTCCAGTACTCCCCCCTTCCTTTCATAGCATGTGTTCTGTTAGCATCCCATCTCCACATAGATAAGCATCCATGAAGACGAGAAGAAGCCAGGAGTCTCTGCTTACTCATATCTGACCAGCCACGGTTCCTGTTGCATGGCTACTTCTGCCTTTATATCAGGCTGGTTCACTGCAGTCTTGTCCTTGGCTCTGCCTTGGCAGTCAGTCTGATCCTTCCCTGGCTATGTAGCAAGAAATGTGGCAACTCCGTACATGATGACAGTCAGTGAGCACACCTAACCCCTTTCCTGTGGGACTTGTTTGCTTGGTAGTTGGTTCACCTGGCTACTCCTCTAAGGCAGCCGGTGCATGTCTGTGTCCCCCACAGGAGCCCCCACATGCCTGCACTGCATAAGCACCTTCCCCAGATCTTGTCTACTTTCTAAATGTGTTCCATCCTTCCAGCCATGCATCCGCACGGATTCTTTTTCTTGCAAAAAAGGAACCATGATTTTTCTGGGTACCCTCACATGGGCATACTTGTTAATTTTTATACCATATATTACATTTTAAACTATTACTCTGTCTCCAAACTTCTCTGCTAGTTAATAATGCCTCAAACACAGAGGTGTGGCCTTGTTTTGGTATCTCATTCCCCAAGTCTCGTGGCTGCTGTCATGTTTATACTAATACTAATGAGTAAAAAGAAAGGCATTTCTTCTGTCTGACATGAATGGATTCAGTGAGGAACTGCCTCTGCCTCTTCACATTCTAAATGTTTTCAATTAAGAGCCCTTTCTCTTCCTCCTAGGCTTGTATTTGAGACTAGGTTGTCTTTCAGTTGTGCCTTGCCCGCTCCACACACACTAATGCTTTTTCTCTTTCTTGTATGTGTTAGGTTTTTGAAGAACCTTCCATCAGCCTTTTTGCTCTGGAACATTGTGAGGGAAGAGAACTACATCTTGAAGACGCCGTGAATTCCGTTTTGAACAAAGACCTACACTTCTACACCCAGTCTGTGTGGATAAAGAGTGGCTTGTGAGTGTGGGAAGCGGGGCTTACTCTGGGTTGGTCACTGATTTAAGATAGAGTCGATTGGTTGCTCTTTCCCCACAACGGCTTTTAGTCTGTTGGTACTCCTGCTCCTGTTTATCTGGATATAACAGTTGGTTCTAAGACAAGACGGAAGCATGACCAATACACAGTAATATGCAGTGATCTGGGACAAGAACCCTTTGGGGAGGAGGGTTGGTACCCCATCAGAGGACGGATCACAGAGCAGTTCCACCAGGTAGTGTTCTATAGTTGAGCCTACTTCCTTTTCAGGGGAAATTTCATTAAGTCATCTATTTAAGTTGTGAACAGCATCACCTGTGTAAGGCAAGTGACTATGTAAAAGACTAAGATGGTTGGATTTGACTTTGACCTGACAGCTTGTTCAGTCCCTACCCAAGTGCTCATTTTCATCTAGCTCATTCGGGTTGACGCAGCCTGCCTGCTGACACCTGGTCATTTCGGTTACTAGTCAATGTGGAGCCAGGTGGCCCAGGCCTTGTGTGCTTACATTTGGGGAAATTGTCTTTTAAAAAGCACTGTTGTTATTAATGTCCAGATTAGGTATGTATCTGAGCATTTGTGTTTAACAGAGGCTGTGGAGAGGTCTGTAGTTGAAGCTTTGTTCCATGGGAAATCTGCCTTTCTGTTCACTAATGAAGAGTCTGGCACAGAAGCCAGCTCCTGCTCTTATACTGCTGGTATCTTTTACTAAGACAACAAAGAAAACATGCATAGCTATTGATAGTATAAAAATGACTTTTTATTGTTTGTGGCTTTTAAATTGTGTGGTAATTAACTCTGTTTAAACATATGAGGTAATCAACAATAACAACAACAACAACAACAAAAGTCAGAAGATCAATTGAAAACCAAGTCAACTAACTATTACACCAAATGGCTCCTACATAATTCGTACATAACAATTTAAATTTTCCCCTGACAAGTATCTGACACAGTTTGGCCTTTATTAAAGTCAATCTATTTACTCTGCCTCAGCATAGGATTCTAGAATATTACTTTCCAGTTAACTAAGACATCTTGAGCTGCATTTCAAAACTCTATAGGATTTTCACACTTTTATTTTTACATATCTAAGTCAAACTGGTATTTGACACACTGCTGTAAAGTTCTCACCTTTCTATTTTTACTCCTTGTGCAAGTTCATCTTGACACCATTTATTCTTGATAGGTTTAAAAAAAATTTTTTTATTTTAATCTATCTACTACAGAGTTACTGGGCAGATCCAAGGACACAGTGGCTCTGTTTAAATCCCTGCCTGGGCTCCTGGGGGCTTCCAGGATACCATTTCATGCCGAAGCACCTACTCTGATTTGTATTTTTTTTTTTTTTTGGCTCTATGATGGTAATGAGATGCCACGTGTGTGCTTCATTTGTTAAACGCTAGAGAGGTGGTTAAGCATCTGTGGTCATGCTGACCGCCTTTGCACACGGCTGATCAGGTTTGTGCAGGCAGTGTAACAGGTCAAGGGAAAGCTGTCCACCTCACCCACTCAATATACCCATAATTTGTCCAAGCCTGATCTCACTTGTGGACAAATGGGTGGGCTTTTCCCTCTTAGCAGTCGGCTTGAGGCAGGACTCTACCCGTGCTCTTACCGAGTTAAGAAATCAGGCTTTGAGTTCCTCCTTCCTGCTCACAATTTTATGTAGGAATGCAGCTCTGTAAGATAAAGGCATTTTCCTCTATAGCAGCAACAGTTCCCTGCACTTAAACTTCAAACAGATTCATTTTGAAGGTTCCAGTCTGAGATCATCAGCGTGACTGACTGCTTTAGGCCTTTGAGTAGCACACCAGCAAAGGATGGGAGTTGGAGAAAATAAAAACGCTGAGCCAAGAAGCAAACAGAAATGACCAGAGTAGCCCTCTTTTCCAGCACCTCTTACAAGGTGTCACATCCCAGAGGAGCTATCTTGCAGAGCAGGTCCTTCACAGGGGACCTTGTGGGACCCTGGTCCATACCACAGCAAGCTCTAGGGGGAACCTGTTTCTGGGGACTGTCCCTGCTGATAGGCAGACTTAGGTCCTCATCCCAGGTGACACATACTGACTGCATTTCCCAAGTCCTGTTGCCTGAAGCAAGCTTCATCCTCCACACTTCATGTAAAGGGTCTGCAGAGACCTTGAGTCTCCCTAAAAATTTTGGGTTCTTCTATCAATCCCTAGTGTTTAGTCACCCAGTTTGGCACCTAGTATACACAGGGCTCAGCAAGCTGTCAAGGGCTATCTGTTTGTGGGCTAGCTCTGTCTCACACCTAGGAACCTGTCACAAGTGCTAAAAAGCAGCTATAGCCAGGCTGGGAAGAAATGGGCATGCTGACTGTGCACCGGTCCTTGTTCTCACCCAAGGCCACGTTTAGAGACTTTAACACAAGCGAGACTGAACACAGCAGTGTTGGGGAAGATTTACAGAGGAGCTATCTTTGAAAAAAAGACTGCAAGGGGAATTTCTCTTTGTAGACCTTGGTGGCATAGACAGTTGTGGACACAGATGTAGAAGAAATGTTGAGCAGTTTTAGCTTTCTGGAAAAGCCCTGAAGCACTGGGGACAACCTAAGGAAGGAGGAATATTTTCCTCCCAGGCAATGGTGGGAGGCCAACTGAGATATCTCAATGTTAAAATGCTTTGAGGCTTGCTATATCGAAGGAAAACAATTTCCTAATTTGCAGGAACATCGTCCATTTTGAAAGTGCAGGAGCCTGACATTTCATTTTGACTCCAGATGCAGTGGCTATCTTCTCAACCTCTACCAAGGAAAACTGTGTAATTACCTATGTGTAAAATCTACAGATCTAGAGGCTGTAACGCATGGTGGTGTAACAGTTGGTTTTAGTTGAGAAGTTGCTGTTTGTGTTTGTAGTGTCCCACGTCTTTCTTTCCTGCTTTCTTGCAGATGGATCGCTTATGAAGGTTCCAATTTCTTGGGAAGGCAAATCCTTCTTACGCCTAAGGAGATTCCAAATTGGACAGCATTCAGTGGGTGGAAGACAATCGGCTCTGTGCGTCCTATGAAGCAGGTAAGAAGCAGAGAACCAGCAGACCCAGATAACATAACAGAAATGTCACAAACCACAGGATCTGAAATATTGACCACTTGGTCACTACTGTAACCAGGGAGGCAGGTTCCTCTTTTGCAGGAATCTTACACATTTTAGCCAGTTCATAAAATGTTATCTAAGGTCAATATTGGATTTTAGTGTTGAACCCAAAGTTTTATTGGGCACATTTTTTTTTCCACAAAATTAAAATAATGTAAATTCTGTGGTAAACAATGGGGACATGATTAATATAATGAGTTTTACTTTCTTTGCATTTAGAGTTTTCCCTTATGTAATCTTCAGGTTAAATCCTTGCAACTTAATTACAATAGTATTTATCCCTCACCTACTGCTTACCAGTCCTCCATTCCAAAGACCCCCCCCCCCCCCCCCCCCCCCCGCACTTAGGGGATAATCTGTGTTCCTCACAGTCTGAGATCGAATTCCTTCTTGCTTCCCCCTTGTGGCTCCAGCCTCCCCTTCTCACTTACATGTCTATATCACATGTGCCCAAGTGCAAAGGGCTTTCCTCCCTGCCTGATAACAAGGCTGTGCCCTCTGGGTAGAATGTTTTCTCATTTGCCAAACTAGTTCCTAAATATCCTTTTAATTCAATGTGCCAGGTCCTCTTAGATGCCTGCTCAGTCTCTTTTGTCTAGATTAAAACCCTAAAAGACTTGATTATTTTTATTTTATTTTATTTTTTACTACATGACATGGTATGTAGCTTACAAGCACATAGGTTCAGATGAGTTGGGCTCATTCCTACTATTTTGGAAAGCACTTTTGAGAAGTGGAAGTGCCTGTGTTGTTTGCTTACTGTTCTATCTTTGGTACCTGTCACAAAGGCAAGGACTCAGGGGCTCAAACTGTTTGTTCAATAAAGGAATAATGGATGTGTAGTGTTCTCTAAGATACAGTAGATGCTAGGACAGAAATCATCAGTTCCTTAGTTGAACTGTAATTTTTAATTAAACTCAAAGCTGACATAGTTGATCCCCAGCACCCACATTAAAAGCCAGACATAAAGTGCATATGTGTAATTCCATCAAGAGGGAAGTAGGGCACTGAGGGTCTTCTGGCCAGCTTCCCTGGAACAGCTGGGAAGTTCCAGGCAAGTGAAAAGACCCTGCCTTAAATGTAGGTGTGACCCAAAATATACCTCTTACTTCCACATGGATATAAATATGCATACATGTGAGCCCCCAACATCACACAAAACTGGAACATAAAACAACATACGATTATCAAAAGCCTTAGGTAGTGTGTGACACCAAGAAGGGAGGTGGTACACGTAGACCTTGAAAAGTTCCCCAGGCAGGCCACTTATGTAATGGGTGGCAGAAGAGCTATCTACCTGTGCTCTTTTTTTTTTTAATTAACTCTTTACACTCCATATTTTATCCCCTCCCCCATCTACCCCCCCCCCCCCCCGCTGTTCCACATCCCAAACCTCCTCCCCACACCCATTTCCACATGGATGTCCCCACTCCTCCCACTCCACCTGACCTCTAAACTTCCTAGGTCCTCCAGTCTCTTGAGGGTTAGGTGCATCATCTCTGAATGAACACAGGCCTGGCAGTCCTCTACTGTATGTGTTTTGGGGACCTCATATCAGCTGGTCTATGCTGCCTGTTTGGTGGTCCAGTGTTTGAGAGATCTCGGGGTCCAGTTTAATTGAGACTGCTGATTCTCCTACAGGATCGCCCTTCTCCTCAGCTTCTTTCAGCCTCCCCTAATTCAAAAAGGGGTTGGGTGCAAATACCTGCGTCTGACTCTTTCAGCTGCTTGCTGGATCTTTCATAGGGCAGTCATGATAGGATTCTTTTTGTGAGTGTTCCATAGCCTCGCTAATAGTGTCAGGCCTTGGGGACCTCCCCTTGAGATGGATCCACTTTGGGCTTGTTGCTAGACCTTCTTTTCCTCAGACTCCTCTCCATTTCTGTCCCTGTAATTCTTTCAGACAGGAACAGTTATGGGTCAGAGTTGTGAATGTAGGATGGTAAACCCATCCCTCACTTGATTTCCTGTCTTGCTGCTGGAGGTGAGCTCTATAAGTTCCCTCTCCCTACTGCCGGGCATTTAATCTAAGGTCCCTTTGAGTCCCGAGAGTCTCTCACCTCCCAAGTCACTGGTGCATTCTGGAGGGTCCCCCCAACCTCCTATCTACCTAGGTTGCGTGTTTCCATTCCTCCTTCTGGCCCTCAGGGCTTCAGTCCTTTTCTCTCACCCAGATTAGGTTCCCCCTACAAACACACACTTGGGATTGCTTTCTTCCCCCTTCCAAGTGGGACTGAGGCGTCCTCCCTTGGGCACTTCAGCTTGATCTTTTTGGGTTCTGTGGACTGTATCTTGGGTATTATGCACTTTTGTTTTGTTTTTGCTAACATCCACTAACTAGTGAGTCTGAGTTACTACACTCAGGATGATATTTGCTAGTTCCATCAATTTGCCTGCAAAACTCAGGATGTCCTTGTTCTTAATAGCTGAGAAGTGTTCGATTGTGTAAACAAACCACATTTTCTGTATCCATTCTTCTGTCTTGGGACATCTGGGTTGTTTCCAGCTTCTGGCTATCACAAATAAGGCCGCTGTGAACATAGTGGAACATGTGCCCCTGTGGCATGGTGGGGCATCTTTTGGGTATATCCCTAAGAGTGGTATAGCTGGGTCTTCATGCAGATCTATTTCCAATTTTCTGAGGAACCTCCAGATTGATTTCCAGAGTGGTTGTAACAGAGTGCCATCCCACCACCAATGGAGGAGTCTTTTTCCACATCCTCTCCAACATGTGCTGTTACCTGTGGTTTTGATCTTAGCCATTCTGATTGGTCGTTTTGAATCTCAGGGTCGTTTTGATTTGCATTTCTCTGATCACTAAGGACTTTGAACATGGTGCTTCTCAGCCATTCAGGATTCCTCAGTTGTGAAATCTCTGTTTAGTTCTATACCCCATTTTCTGATTGGGTTGTTAGGTTTTGGTTGCCAGTCTGGAACACTGCTTCACTTGACTCTCACAGTACTGCTGAGGTAAGGATTATTATTGGATGCCAAACAGTTTGACAAAGACAACCCAACTGTTAGGACCGTAATTTGAGCCCAGATCATTTATATACCAGATTTTTAAGCACATGGACTCTTCGATAGTAAGATCATCATTTGCAGAGTTCTCCCATGGACTCCAGGGAGTAAGCAGTAAGTTCAGTAGATCCAGGAGTTGAGCCTCTAATCAACCTCAGTGTTTGATAGTTACCAAACTCTTGCCATGTCCTTTGATACCGTCTCAGGTTTTGACACTTCAAACCATAGCTGTTTGCTAGCAGTGCAATTTTGATCCGTCACCCCAGGTTCCACATTGGGAAAGCTATTATCATCTCTGTGAATATGGAGTAGCATATGGATGCATACTGACCTTGTATCAACTGTGGTACCACATTGACTTTGAAAGCTTATTAGTTACTCACCATACTCTGGGAGAGAGCCAGAGACATTCTGCTTAAGGACCCCAAAACAGTAGTGATTTGTTGATATACTAATGTTCCAGGATGCCCCTCATTCCCAGTTCATGGGATAAGGGGTATTCGAAGTAAATAGTCACAGGGAAAAGAAAGGTAGAAGTGGGAAGTCATGTTTAGCTTTTAAAGACTAGCTAATAACATGAATGCAATGTTCCAAAAACCATAGTAGCCACTGTGACAATGTTCCTGTTTTGGCTTCCTCTGCTGGCTTCTTTCCAACCAAGGGCCTAATGCATGGTATGCCTCTACCACTGAGTTAGATCCCCAGTCATCTCATTTTTGAGTTTCTCTGCTGGACATGGAGATCCATTTCCAGTGTTCCAGGTCCTGTGATCAAGAATGCTTAGAATACCCGCTTTCTTTTACAAGCAAGTCCCTTTTGCATAACTTTAATGACCCGTCCAGCAGGTCCAGTTATTCAAGGGTCTCGAGGGGACCTCCTCCTAATAACCAAATGGGGGGGGGTAGAGAGAGATGAGGGCCTTGTGCGAATAACAACACGGAAACCATTCTGGAATGCATCAAAGCCCCAAATGTGTTAGCCAGGCCCGAGGTTTAAATGCACAAGAAAAGGGGGAAGTGCCTTTCAGCAGGAGGAATGGGGCAGAGGAAATGCACCTCAGCAGGAGGGATGGGGCAGCGGAAAGAGAGAAAGTACTTCTCAGTAGAAGGGATGGGGCAGCGGAAATTTTTCTTTTGGCGACTACACAGGGAAGCAGGAACTTGGTGGTATCAGGGTACATCTTGAGGTCAGGATATCCGGTGCTGACTTTCTCGGAGCAGTGCGTCTGGTGGCCCGCTTTTGACCCCCTTTTCTTCTGGGGGGCGGGGGGAGGCCCAATTCAGAGATCAGGACAATAGCGTTGCCTTAATAGCTCCCAACACTTTAATATAAAATATAACTACATCATTTCCTGTCTTTTCTGTCCTCTATGCAACCCTTCTCATTTGGAAGCTCCTTACTCCTTTTTAAATTCATGGCCTCTTTTAATTTTTGTTATACTCACACGTGTGTGCATACACACACTGTCATGCCTTTGGTGCCATCATTATTCAATGCATTTCTTCTGTGATATCCTCCATCTGCTGCAGGGAGAAGCTTCCTTGGGGAGGGATGAGAGCTAGTTATCTGTGTGTTGAAGTGTTTAGAAAGCAGTCAGGATTGTGCTGGGTTAGTGAAGTAGTAGTAGTGCATTTCCCTCTGAAGACCCATGACCGCTATAGGTCTGGCTAGCTTTCCAGTGGTTTCCCATGGTTTCCCTCTTGTTAAATGTGCTTTACGTCCAGCTAGAAAGCTATTGGTCATTGTCAAGGCAAGGTGGCCATGCTGGCTAATGTGACTTAGATCTGGGTAGGACTGTTGATTACTGCCCTCCATTGGCAGTTTGCATAGCATTTTCTGGCACTCTGAATGCTGGTCCAAGGGGAGGTTTTCAGGTTAAATCCAGTTCAGACTTTCTGAGTCCTGTGTCCAAAGTACATGGGTATCTTCAGCCATGGGTCTTAAAGTTCAGCCTCTCAAATTCTTCCTGGCATTCCTCAAATTCTTACATGCCAGTAACAACTATTGTGACTTAAGTTAATTTCAAGTAATGTTTTAGATTATTTCCCCCATTGTTTAATTAGGCCACAGCTTTAAAACCCAACAAAAGAATTCTCAGTTTTGAAAACAGTAGTTTGTTACTCCATGTAAATTTGGTACAGGACTGGTGCTGCTCTAATTCTTTCCCTTGTTGAGGAACCAGGAAATAATCAAAACATGATCCTCCTTGAGGCTGGGAATACAGAGTCACTAAGGCACTTATAATGCATGTCAGTGATTTCTAAGTGTAATTACAGAGCCATCAGACTACAAATGGCAATAAGGGTAATTAGTACCTTGCTTGGTCTTATTGATTAAAACTGTGCTATTTAGTACTAAAGTAACTGGAGTTCTGTCATTCATGAAGGTCATGCCTGTTTCTTTGTATATGCAAGGTAATACAACTATAAAAGTTCACTGAAGTGTAGAGAATTAGTAATTGTTATTTCGGGAGATGACACTGAGTTGTGGATACTTATGTACATTATTATTACAGTTATAACTACTGATGCCAGAGTTAAGAGTAAAAGCCTGGGTACTGGCAGCCCAACAAGCTAGTCTCAATCTCATGTCTTCAATACACTAATGGAAGAAGTAGTAAGAGGAGAGACAGATCTATTCAATGTACCACACTCAGAATAAATAACGGATCCCACTGAAACCACCCATCCCACCCACCCAGTCTTGGAGACAACGATATGAGAAGTGTAAGTTTTGAGGGCTAGAGATATGCAGAAAACAGCAGTCCTTGTCAAGGTTTGGTTCCCAGGATTGATGGTGGACAAATCTGATCTGCGTGGTGGTCTGGTAAGTTGTCAGAACTATACAATCTCTTGTTGAGAGGCAGTTCTTCCTCTGGCTGGCAAAGGGGCTTCAGCTTTCCCCTTCTCTCTGCATGGGATTCCTGTGGAAATTTCAATTCTTTCAGGATGTCAATAGCTAAAGGGATGGTCACATGATGATATCTTGTTCTACCAGGATGGTTATAGACATTGAATGTGGAAGTAGTTCATTTTTTTTAAGACACTAAGCAATCTTGTTCCTGGGTTTTTACAGCCAAGTTATTTGCCCTTCTACTTGGTAATTTAAATACTTAAGTGATGTTTCTTTAGACATGCTCAACACAGTAGCAGTTTACCAAAAGGCAACCTACCTTTGTGTTGATGTGTGGTAATTTTCAAACTACAACATTCTTGTTAGTCTTGCCATATCATACCAAACTTTAATTCTCTGGCCAGCACTCGAGTTTCACAGTGAAAAGTACTCCAAGTAGCAGATCACTTTATTACAGTGCTCGACATAGGATGCCAGCTCTATCCAGAGGGGAGAGCAGTATCTTCCATTTTATCTTCAGGACCTGAGGCCTTGGATTCAGTATGCTTCCTGTTAAGTTGGTTCCAGTGCCCTTCTATTACTGTCTTATTAACCACAGGGACAGTGACATAGGGATAACCGTGTGCTCCTGCATGGGTCTCTTGAGTCATCCTGCCAGAGACCCGACTCCCATCTGTGACAGCATTATTTGGAAAACCTGGAGACATGATGTTTTTTCTGAAAGGTTCTGATTTTTCTGACAAAATTACAAGCACACACACACAAAGTAGCTTGATGTGTCTAAGGGCTCAGCAAATATTAGCCCTTATCCTTAGTGGTATCAGATTTCTTCTTCTAAAAATTGTGTGTCACGTATTTTCCAGACAAAAGAGTACAGTCTGACTTTTGAATGCAGAAGAAATTTTTTCATTAGATGAAAGATCAAGGCCTTGCTGCCTGGGATTTCAAGACCTTCCCTAACAACTGTTGGCCATTTAATCACTGCTCCACACAGTGTGCCTGAGTACCATGCTTGCTATTCCTGTGTTGTCACTTTCGAGACCCGAGTTGGGTGGCACCAGGCCCTTCTTCTCCCCATCCCTCTCAGCATATGTGACACATGATGAAAGTCACCAAGCCCCTAATCCCATGCTGCCTGAGCCTTGCCACATTGAGTTCTGGTTCAGATGGGCACTGTTCAGAACATTTAGAAGACAGTGCATAATTTAAACTTTGTGCTCAAGGATTTATCAGCAGAAAAATAATATATACATAACAGCCAAGGGAATTGAGTAAAAAGTATTTATTAAAGTTAGTACCTCCTCACTTTCTTGCTTTGGTTTTTTTCAATCGGGAAGTTTAAGGTCCCCATCCCTCAATGTTTTTTTTTTTTTTTTTTTTTTTTTTTTTCTCTTTGTGCAGCCTGCAGTGTACATCAGAATAAGGAACCGAGCCCAGGATGAATACTTGACAGTCACTGGGAACCCAGCAGATGCACGGACAATGTCTGTCTGCATCTCTCCCTACAGTGGGAAGGACACTCAGATCTGGCACTACTGCCGAGGACTCTTTAAATCCAAGGTAAAAGATCTTGTTTTCTTTCTGATGTCCACACATGTATGCTAACTGTAATACTTCTTAGAAACAGTTCACTGCATAATCATAAAAACAGAGATTCAGTGTTTTAAGACGCAAGATAGCCTAAATGATCCTCTCACTGGGGCCAAATCAGGTAATATGTTTGTGGGAGAAGGGTTCCTTATTTGACATCCAGATAAGATCAGTTCTCTCTCTTGTGATTCCAAACATGTTAAAACCCTTTCCTTTTAGAATATACAGTGGAGCTATCGTAGAAGAAACTGTCATGAACGATGCTTAAAAAAATGAAATATAAGATTTCCCCCTCATCATGCTTGATGCTCTGGGGGAACAGAGCACTAACTCAGAAAAACACTAGTACGTTTTGATTTTATCACCAGTGACCTAATTAGTACCTGCCTACTGTATCTGGTTATCTTTGGTACAGTGTTTTGTCATTTAAAATAGAAAACCAAGCATCATATATTTAAGCTAACAGGGACTTAACATTCCAGAGTTCAGCATATCTTTACTGAAGACCTGGTGCCAGAGGCAGAGCCTTTTCAAAACAAATGTTCATATTTCACTTTTGGTATCTACTCTTCCTCATCAGCTATAAAGGCTTTTTTTTTTTTTGGTTTTTCGAGACAGGGTTTCTCTGTATAGTCCTGGCTGTCCTGTAACTATGGCTTTTTAAGATAAATGGAAATTATATTTTTCAGTTAAGACATAGCTACTGCATTTATATTGGCAATGGATTCATTTTATTCCTTGACTCTTGCATAGGCCAGTCATACATGTCTTGATGTGATTGGAGGCCGGGACACTCCTGGAGCCAAGGTGGCCTTGTGGACTGAACACGGGCAGCTCAGGCAGAAGTGGAGAATGAGCAGGAACGGAACCATCAGCTCTTATCTCAGTGATGAACTCGTCCTGGATGTTAAAGGTGGGCCTTCGATAATAACCAATATGGTATGCCTCCGAGTGTAAGTTCCAAGCCCCCTCCTTCCAAGTAAAGAGCATTCTTTTAGTCTGTGGAGATGGCTCAGTGGTTAAGAGCACTGGCTGCTCTCCCAGAGGAAGAGTTCAATTCCCACGACTCACATGGTAGCTCACAACTATTTGCAACTCCAAGACCAGGGGATTGGTTACCCTCACATCAATGCACACTGAAAAATGTTCACTTGGGGGGAAAAGTTCTTAAAAGAAAGTCATACTGCCAGCAACCAACAAAAAACCCAACAATAAAATCTAAATAGCTTTTCCTTCGTTAGAAGAGTAAAAATTTGCCAGGTGTGGTGGCGCACGCCTTTAATCCAACTACTCAGGAGGCAGAGGCAGGCGGATTTCTGAGTTCGAGGCCAGCCTGGTCTACAGAGTGAGTTCCAGGACAGCCAGGGCTACACAGAGAAACCCTGTCTTGGAAAACAAAAACCAAACAAAGGAATAGTAAAAATTTCACTGGCAACCTTAATTTTCATGAACCGTTGGGATTCTAAATTTGAAGTACCAAAATCTACAAAATAAAGATGTCATCTGTTTCTTTTCCAAATTTCTGTGATCCTTTAAAAGCCCTCAGTTAAAATTGACGGCAGGAGCAGTTAACCTTGCTTTTTAATTTTACAAGGTCAGAGCTGTATGGCTGTGGCTTTAGTTGGGTTAAGCACAAGGCAACTGTTGCTGTAGAAACAAAAGCAGTACCTGGCAGTCAGTCACCTAGAGTTTATCTGGGAGACTGGTTTTGTACGGCCTATTTCTTTGGGCGTTATGCATTTAGTTTTAGTTTTTCAGTTTGACAAGAGGGTCCAATTTGAGGTGAATACTGGCTTTGTGGTTCAAACCCATTTTCCAACTGCTTTCAAATAATATATTAGTCTACTTAAACAGTGTGTTGAACAAATCATTTCTTCTGAAATTTCTATCTTAGGAGGAAACTATTATGACAAGACTCATGTCATTGTGAATCAGCCCCTGGAAGGGGAAGAGACCCAGAAGTGGGACATTGAAATCCTGTGAGAGAATCACAAAGGCACCTCCACCCACTCACGTGCTGTGTGCATGAGAAGGAGGCCGCTGTGTTCACACTACTGCACCGCACCGCACCCAGAAAGAACTTTCTCCCCAGCGGTGACGACTGCTCCATGGGGAAGCTAAAATATCCTCGCCAGTTCCGGAGCACCCTTGTGAAGAAAATGTGTTCTTTCTTCCGATGGGTCCAGTTGCAGTGGCCAATTTCCTGAAACCTGTCTTTTCCTAAGCGCTGACCGTGAACTCTGCCCTTGATGGCGCTAAGCTGTCTGGACAGTGCGGTTACAAGCATTAGTGAGTGTCCTGCTCCACGCCTGTGTGAACCAGGCACAGGAAAACAAACTCCTACAGGCTGTCATGCTCCTGCAGGAAGATGAGTCATTTTTAGCACCACCTGAAGACTTTTATTTAAAACAGCTTTCATATTAAACTGCTGCTGTATTAAACAGACCTTAGTTTCCATATAGAAACTTTATAACTGAAACACCCTTAAGTATTTATATTCTTTAATTATCTGACCCACAAGGAGGGACCTCGGCTTCTTGAGGCAAAAGGCACTAGTACTTAAAGTACTTTCTGTGGCGTGACCAATCTTTACTGTTTTTCTAACTACAGATGTATGAACATCCTTGGAGTGCCCACCCAGCACCCAGTGTTGAGTATTAACCTTACATTTTACCCGACTTAAGGAGGAATAGTAGTGTAAGAGCTGCCCGGCTCCCTGGAGTAAAGCGCTACACGCAAGTTCCCATAAAGCAAACAGGGCTTCTACTTTGTCTGCTCGGTGACAGACAACCAAGTTTTCCTCCCATTTTAAACAATTACAGCTAAGCAAAACCAGGTTTAGAGGCACTACCAGTACACACAGTACCTGCACACGTACAGGTCAACAGCCTTCTCCCTCCTAAGATGGACTTAATTCAGACAGCCACTGCTTTCAGCCCCGATTTTGGCCAGAAAGAAAAAATACTTATTTTTACAGAAATTCTCCAGCAATATTTTTAAAAATACCAACTTGTATGCACTTTAGAATGTAAAATAACAGTGGATACTTAAGACTCAAAGAGCCACCACTACTTTATTTTTTATACACTTGGTCTTTCCATGTATATACCGGCCTCTGTTTTTTTTTTTTCCAATCTCTGGCTCTTCTGTCATCTTCCAAGCAGCGTCTGAGAGCTCTGCACGGGCACAGATGCTGGGTACCTCTTATGGGTGTGGCAGTATTACACGAAACATGTTTATTTTAATGGGGAAAGGGGTCATGTATGCTCAAAGATATGTATATTTTCATTGTAAAGAAAAAAATCCAACTTTATTCCTAAGTTTTAATTGTTAGAAAGTATTTTCGGAGCCAGTGATGCTCTTTAAAGGAGTTATTTCTTCCAAAGAAGCAAGACGAGCCAGGTTACTGACATAATCTTTATGACATGTGTACTGCAGTTGTGCCTTTTCTACAACACTGCATTGAATAAACTTGTCCGAAGTATCGTTTTATCAGAGTCTGGGATGCCTAATAATTTCCTGGTTTTCCTCTCGTGTCCACAAGGACATGAACCAGCTTCTTCTCCTTGCTCCTCTAGGTCACTACACCTCCACCCACAGTACTAACCAGAGCGCCAAGCCCCCTCCCCGCTCACTGAATGTATGTATAGAGAAAATCAACAATTCTCTGCATAAAGGCACTAGAGTACTTGGATTAAAGACTCCGACCAGAGAGACAGTGCCAGGTTCTCCTTTTCTTCATCTGTGTCAAGTTTCAGGTCCTTAACACGAATTGGTGACCCGCACCAGATTTGCTTCAGAGCATCCACATGTGATAAAGGAAAGCGAAGACCGAAAATCTGAAGGAGGAGACATTGTTTAGTACAAAAATAAAGTCACTTCATGGATTTTGCACAAGCTTACACAATTCTCAATGTATGTATTTTTAATATCCGTCAGAAGTAGGAAACTTGTTTCAGAGAAACTACTTCAGCTGTAACTAGATAACTCACAAAAGTCATCAATTCCCCACATAAAAAGCTCAGACTCCAACAACCGACTTTGAGTAGTTAAGTTGCTGCAGAATGTATGGCCTTTATCACACTTTCTATAAGGTCACAGCTATTGTGTTTTAAAGCTGCTATCAATACATCCTTCACAGTATTGACTGATGTAATTGTCCTATCAGTCAAGTAAAATGGCAGGTCCACAATGCTTCTGTAAAGACACATGACCTTTCAGTCAAAAGTAATTGTCCCAGCCACAACCCAAACTCTAGGAAAGACATTTTTCAGCTGGAACACACCTCGGATTCCTCCTCTTCTCCTATCATGTGCATCTGCCTCACATTCTTCAGAGAATGATAGATGTAAACCACCTTTTGTTGAGCTTCATCCTTTAAAGAAAATATTAAATTATCAACAAAAATACTGAGGGCTTCAGTATTAGGAGGGTTAAAAACTATAACGCCAAGGAAAATCTTGTGGGGGAGTGTGAGGGAGAAAGCAGGCTCTGAACTGTCTATGTAGAGCAGGCTGGCCTTGAATTCATAGAAACCTGTCTGGGATGAAGGCACACAGCATCATACCTGGCACCAATGAAAATCTTTAAAGCCTTGGTCCTCAAATGAAATGCAATTCTGTACAAAATACTCTTGGTCCAAAGTTACAATACAACTGTTGTAATAGAGACAAGCTAGCATGTTCAAGATTCTGATCTGTCAGCTCATCTGTAACAGCCTTTTTTTGCTTGAATCATCTGCACTTTGTTCTATCAAAGTCTGACTTTCCTAGAACAAACTAAAAAGTTATAAAGTGAAACTGCTGAGAAATACAAGCTGTGTTATTTACTAAAAATTCCATTTAAATTTCAGTAGTAGATCACTACTCCCAGTGGTCTTCCAAAACATTATTCCTTGTCACCGACTAGCCAACATATGAGGTCTCAGACTCTAGTGATTTTATTTCCATCATCCTTCTCTAGGCTTCACCCTGACTGCTACAGCCTGGCCTTTTGCAGCCCCTCAATGCTTAGGAATTACTACATAAATCCATGAGGCACAGAATAGTTCTCACAGACCATGTTTAGGGCTTAACCAAAAAAAAAAAAAAAAAAAAAAAAAGGGAGAGGATCCATTTCAAACCAGATACAAAACAAAACCAACTTTTTTATGTATGAGTACACTGTCACTGTCTTCAGACACACTAGAGGAGGGCATGTGATTCCATTACGGATGGTTGTGAGCCACCATGTGGTTGCTGGGAATTGAACTCAGGACCTCCTGAAGACCAGTCAATGCTCTTAACCGCTGAGCCATCTCTCCAGCCTGAATTTTATTTTCTTTTTTGTTTGTTTTGTGTTTTGTTTTGGTTTTTTTTTCGAGACAGGGTTTCTCTGTATAGCCCTGGATGTCCTGGAACTCACTTTGTAGACCAGGCTGGCTTCGAACTCAGAAATCCGCCTGTCTCTGCCTCCCAAGTGCTGGGATTAAAGGCGTGTGCCACCACTGCTCAGCGAATTTTATTTTCTGAAACAAACATAAAGCCCCAAATCCTTTTTAATGTATATGGGTGTTTCCCTGCATGTGTGTCTGCATATCACCTACACATCTGGAACCCAGATGACAGGAGAGGACATCAGATATCTTGGAATTTAGAGGCCAGAGAGGACATCAAATGCCCTGGAATTGGAGTTACAGACAGTTGTGAGCTGCCACGTGAGTGCTGAGAACCGAACCTGGGTCCTCTGGAGAGAAGCAAGTGCTCTTTACTACTATTCATCTCTCTAGTCACAGAAATTTATGATTTTACAAGGCTTTCCTACAAGCCAGTTTGGAGAATCAACGCATAAGAAGTGCAAATTACAGGGCATAGATTATTTTCTGTTCTCTATGATTTCTACTATAGAATGTAAGCTAGATCTTTGCAGTATAGACAATGACAGGGACTGGGACAGGGAAACTCAATCAGGGACTCCAGTTCATGAAAAGCAGTATAACCTGCAGTAGATTAGGAAGCAAAGACCAGACACATACACAAGAGGAGGCTTCTCAGGATAAAGGCAGGCCTTGCATCAGGAACTGTCGGACAGGCTTGACCTCACTGGAGTAACCTGAGGTTCATGGAAATAGTGTGAATAGAGGAAATCTCTTCCCCCTGGATACTCACAAATGGATTCTTATCTGGCCCTACTGTGAGGACAATGTGATCTTTGAACTGCAGTCTTATTATGTTGTCCAACCTTGGCAACTGTTTACCTAGAACAGAAAGCCAGCCATCAAAAAGGAAGCCAACATGTTCAAACTTGCTTGTGACCCATCTTTTAGCTCACACTCTCCCACATCTATCATGATGATTAAAAGTGCAGCTTGCACCTCAATGAACCTCATTCTTATAGTGATACAGGCATATTATTTAGGTAAATAATAATGCAAGATAATAGTATCTTAGAGGGCTAAGTGTGCGGCTCAGTGGAGAACTTAACTAGCACTCCCAAGGCCTGCACTCGGACGCCAACACCACACATAGACCACATGAAACGTGTCAGTAGTCCCATTTATGGATGGAAAGAACTGTGTTGCTTCTGAAGGAAAGCAGGGCCTCGACTACATCTGGGCTCTGGAAGGAATGAGCTATGTGACCATGGCACATAACTTAGTCCCTGTAAGTCAAACACCATGTCCTTTAAGACCCACCACAGAACTAAACAGTCTACTCTTTCTAAAGTGGACTTAGGAAAATGAAAAGAACTGCCACGAGAAACAAGCTGGCCTTATAAGGCCATCTGGGTGGGAAAGGATTAAGGAATCATAACCTTATTAACTATAGTAGCTAAACTCGGGAAACCAGTAGATAAACTAGTAAATCCTGGAACTAAGCCAGGATTTACTTAGCAAATTCTATCCTCCTAAAGATTAATATGTTACTGGTACAATACAGTACTCTGAACAGATGTAATCAAAATTAGATTCTAAACTTCCTTCAAAGACTCTATAATAAAAATGTATATGGTATTACCAAAAGTAGGGACTTTCTATATTTTAGTGGGTCTCACCTGGTGATAGGTGAGACTTATCATGGGGAAAAGATTCTTGGAGAGACAAAGGGCTGGCTCTGTTAGCATTAGGTCTCAGGACTCTTGAACACTGTGTAACAGAATGTTACTATCAGTCACCACCAAACATACCTGGGGTCTGAACTCAGGCAAAACCAAAAACAGTGTTCATATTATCAGCGCCCCAACACTCTTCTCCCCTGGTTCCTGAGTGAAGGTGCCATTTATCAGAGGTTAACTTCTGCCTCATACATCCTTCCCGTTCGTCGTGTAGTATCTACAAGAGACCCACCTACTTCCAGACAGCACCGTTCCAGACCAAGCTTTGCTTCCACGAGCCCTCTGGAAACTGAAGTGCTCAGCTTAAGCCCACACCCTGTAAATTCTTTCTATAATGCCCTTTTATGGAGATACTTTACAGTGTGCAGCTTTCCCATTGCAACAAGTCAAAATATCCAACTCTGAGTGTGAGTGTGTCCTTGGTGGCTTGTGCTGGACGCTGACAGTACCTATCACCTGAATTCCATCAGTCGAAGACTACCTGTCACTCGTTACTCACTACAATTTGGGAGCCTCATGCTATCTTTAATCATTCTTTTATTTTCCCTAGTGGTAACACACTTTAACATGCTTGCCTTAGTTCTAACAAGATTATGTCATAGTCAAGTTCTTCAGCATTTCTGGACATGATGAATAAAAGACTACTCAGAGCTACATTCTTCAGCTAAAATGAGTTCTTACTTCCTGTCAGCTGCAGGGCAAGTTCTCACAAATCACTTGGGAGGTTAATGAGGACAGCATGTCTGCGAAACGACACACACTAAGGAGAGATGCTGTCCACCTGAAACCTGAAACGTTTCATGTGCCCCACTGGCTCCAAGTAGAGACCAGCCAGTAGAGCATCAGGTCTCCATAATGCCCAGCCCCGGAGTAAAGAGCAAGCTCCACCTGGGTCCATCGTCTCCGTTCCATTTCCCTCGAAGAAAGGAGGGAGTCTGTGCTTGACGAAGTCCTTCTTCATATCTGATGACAGCAGCTCTTCTCTGCCCTCGAGCTGGTCTGCAAGAGTCCTCAGAAAGCCACTCAACTTCCTTGTTACATCAGCTGGGGTTTCCACATTCTGGAAGCAAAGAAGTGAACCTTGACCAGATTGTTAGAGGCAGCTGCCCAGGTCACCGTTTTCCCTGTAGTATCCTGAGCTTCAACCCAATACTGACATCCACTGACATAAATCATGCCATTCCATGGTGGGGAGGGACCACCTGGACCTTAAGACAAGGAAGCCTATTACATCCTTATAGGCAACATTTATCTTACATTGTCCATCATTTCTAGAAATATAAATAAAAACAAGAGCTAAAACAATTTTCAGAATTTTGCTTGGAAAAGTGGATCCTTGGAGTTAGAGTACTATCCAGGCTCTATCTTTGCAAAGTCAGTCACTCTCCTAAGGTGACAACTGCCTTCCGTAATAAAAGCAACATTTGTTCTACTCAGCCCAGTCTTACTGACTGGAAACGAGCCAAAGAGTATGCCTTTTCGAAATGCAGAAACTATCAGGAAATCCAGTGTGCACACCGAGCCCCAGGTGCCTCTTCTTCAACCAGATGCCTGAGGCGTGCTCAATAGAGATTTGTGGCCATGTTTATTTGTTCAGCTATCTATTTAGCCAATATCCCCAGTTTTACTGTATGAAAATACACAAAACACTTTTGAACAACAGTCAAAGATGGCCCACATGAATGGCCCTACATGAAGCCACCCTCCATTTGCTGTGTAAATCCTTCTGCCCAGCAGGCCAGCACAGCAGGCTAGCTTGCTTCATCTGGGAAGAAGGTCCTGGGCTCCCCTGAGGCAGATTTGCCTCCTTGTGTGTGACTTGCCACCTGCTTCTAACTGCTTCTACTCTCACCAGGAGCATCCGCCGGGGCATTCCACTCCTTAATGCCACATCTTCCTTTGCAATGTCAAATACGAACCCCGAAATGGAATCCAAAAGGCAGTCTCCCCATGAACTACAACATGAAATAAAATGAAAATAACCAACGTTGTTAATGAATCAACAAGATACGTAAATAACCAATTACTACCCAAAACTGCAAACTGGGTTCACATTTCCCATTTCTGAGCAATTCAGAAAATTAAACAGATTCTACCATAAAGAAGGAATTTGGAAGATCAAACTAAACACAGGCCTCTATAGGAGCAGCCTTATAGGAAATTTCAACACTCAGTAATAAGTCCTACTAAAAACATCTTACAGGCTAACAGAAATACATGTAGGATAACAGACAGATCCCTGTACTATATCCATACCTCAACAGCAATGTGACACATTTTACTCAGTAAGGGCAAAGATGATCCTCAGTAAATATACACTAGCATCACTGCTTTAAAACAAAATGATTTTTTTTTTCTTTTTGTTTTTGTTTTTTTTTTTTTTTTTTTTTGAGAGAGTGTTTCTCTGTGCAGCCCTGGCTGTCCTGGAACTCAGAAATCCGCCTGTCTCTGCCTCCGAAGTGCTGGGACTAAAGGTGTGTGCCACCACTGCCTGGCTACAAAACTGATTTCTAAAAATCAGAAATCCGCCTGTCTCTGCCTCCGAAGTGCTGGGACTAAAGGTGTGTGCCACCACTGCCTGGCTACAAAACTGATTTCTAAAAACGATTTTACTGGCTTAGAGAGCAAGTCAGTGTCCAAGAATACTATCTAGAAGAAAAGTACCAGAGCTCAGTCAAGGTCACCTCTTCTGAGGTGGCTCTGTCTCATTCCCTCCTCTGAGGCAGTTAGAAGTGGCTCTTTCCCAACCGTGTACCAGTTTAAGTTAAGAAAAATAAAAACACTCTGTGGGGTTGCTTTCTTTAAACACTTCTTAACTTGTTTAAATTTCTCCCTTGTCACCAGATTTCAAATTGAGGGCTCCATGCAAAATGGAAATAATGGAAATGTCAGTACAGCTTCTGCTTCACAGTCAGGAGAATTGATGCTTTGTTTCCTACCCTAGAAAAATGGCAAAGGATGATGCAGGAGCCTTTTAAGACACTTTCCCCAAAGTATTCACTACTTGGGTGTCACATTAATGTGTGACTTAAAGCCACAGCTTTCTTCACTCTTGCTGATCATGGAGGATGGAAGCAGCTCTCTGGACAAGGGAAATGGCCTTTTGCAGGGTTTTAGGTGAAAGTCATATGGCAATAGATCTCAGAGGAATTAGATGGCAGATAAACAGTGTTCTTCCACGGTTAAGAATATTAATTTTGGGAGATTTGTTCTGACATTAGCAGGCCCTAGCTCTTCCAGAGGTGTTGAGAAGAGGCTGTACATTCCCTTACCACAGTGGGAGCCCAGGTTCAGAGCCCAGGAACACCTCTGAGAGGTCTGGCTCTCAGATTTCATTCTTCCATTCTAGCTCCTGCATTTCCTATCCAAATCAGAGGCCAGACTAGGCACATGAGCCACAGCACCCACCCACAGCCCAGGCCAGCAACCCAGAACCTGGAAAACTCTTCCCTAGCCCCAGCTGACTGAAGAAAGATTGAATGAGACCCAGAGGCCTACCAGATCCAGACCAAGGCAGGTAATTAACAGCAGAAACAGAGGAAATAGGGGCTAAGGTAAGGGGAAATGGATGGAATTGCTGATAGCAGGACACCTACAAGGTATAAAGGAAAAGGAGGGCGTGAAAATAACCAGGGTTGACGAGATGGATCAGTGAGTAATGGCAATTGCCAGGAATGTGTGTTTATGACCCCTGAAACCTACAGGTAAGAGAAAACACACACACACACACACACACACACACACAGAGAGAGAGAGAGAGAGAGTCAGACAGAGTCAGAGACAGAAGGAGGGAGAGGGAGAGGAGGGAGGGAGAAGGGTTTGGAGTGGTGAAAAGAACTTCTTGAGGACCGAGTTTTGGTTGTCAGTACAACCACATGGTAGTCCACAGCTATCTGTAACTCTAGTTCCAAAGACTCCAACACTCTCATGTAGCCTCTGAGAGCACAGGCATACAGGCAATATGTACACACAGCCAAACAATCCACAGAAAACAAAATAAGGAAAATTAAAAGAAAAAAAAAGGAGACAAGATGGCAACAGATATAAAATTTAAAGGAAAACAGGTTTAAGAAGGCAAAATTTTTACCATGGAAGCACCAATGTGACTACCAAGCAGAATTAAGTGTGGACAGTAATGATGGGGCTCCAGAAGATACAGGCAGACATCAGCAGGCCAGCCTATGTGGTTGCTAAGACTCAGTTACTTCGGCCTGCAACTTTTTCAGTTCCTCTGACTCACTCCTACAATTGTCCCTACTCTTTCTGCATGTGTGTGAAAAAAAAAAAAGTATGTGTGTGTGTGTATATATATATATATATATATGTGTGTAAAATATCAGTGAGTGTGATGAAATGCACATGACTGTGTGCATGCTATGCTGAGGCCAGACACTTGATGTCCTCTAACACTCTCTGCTGTCCGTACTTCTTTGAGACAGAGTCCCTGAAGGTAGCCAAGGCCCAGTGACCCTCTTATCCCTGCTGTCCAACAGCACTGGAGCACACACAGCATCCCAAACTCCTGTTCTTTTACATGGATGCTGATATGCCAACCCACATCTTCATGCACAGTAAGCACCTTTACCAGTGGGCCCCCTTTCTGTTGCCCCCTGCTCATCTTGACGCCTCAGATTTTCCGTTCTTTACCTCATCAGAGTGACTAAGTACGTTGGAAACCTAAGACTTTCTGCCTTCCACTGTGTAAAAATGGTACTAACCCAGGCAGGATATAGCTATAATCCCCAGCAAATCTGAACATGGGTGAGTTTCACAGAGCAGTCATGAGGAAGAAGAGATGCCCTTACTAACTCATTTTACCATTTCCTGCTTTTCAGCAGGAGGGACTGGATGTTCCCTGGTCCTGGACTGCCTTCTCCTACCCACCATGACTTTCTGATCCACCATTAATCATTAAGACTCACTGAATGTATTTCCTGTTTTCTCTGAGCCTATTCCTGATAGCCAAGCTGAGATGAGCATATCGCTCTAAGCTCCAACGGTCTCTGAAAACTTACTGTGCTAATAAACCCATAGCTACAGGTTTTCTTTTTGCTTTGCTGTTCCTTGCCTCTCCAAGGGACCCTCTATCTTCTATTTAGGTACTGTGAAGTATCCATGTGTGTGTGTGTCTATGTGTCTGGGGGGGAGGGGGGAAGGGGAGGGGCGAGGCAGGAAGGAGGAGATACCTACGAGGTTTAAAGAATATCCACACAGGCCAATCACACATGGGGACACATCAAAGAAATATGGAGGGAGTCAACACAGAGTAAGAGGTAGTAGATAACTTCCTCAGGTCTATCCTGAATGTGGCTGCTTTGGGCTGTCCCAGAGCTGTCTCAGAGCTGTCCTAAAACACTAGGTTAGGAAGAAAGGCCTTACTTGTTCTGGTAGGTGCTAATAGTCAGGTGAATAGAGTAGGCCAGGCCTGAAGGAGTTTCTGCCTGATGAATGGTCCCTCTGGGAAAGTACAACAAATCTCCAGGCTAAAGGAAAAACAGAAGAGTTAAGTACATAGCACAGTCTCTTGTCTTTCAGAAGATAAACATGCTCTAAGTTCACCATTCTAGAAATCACTACACATCTCAGGGACAGTTTGTGTGCTGGGCTCAGGTGGTGTCTTTATGTTCAGAGTGATACCAGATGCACCTGAAACTATCCTCACTGGACTGAGATCCAAAAGTAACTCCCTGTCTCTGGGTTGGCTAATCCCTCCCTCGGGTTAAGGTAGGGCTTTCAGTCACAGGACCAGTGCGACTTGCTTAGCTGCCTGAGCCTTAGACTCTCATCACTAAAATGGGGCAAGAGCCCCAAAGGCTACTGCATTATTTAGAGGACTAAGGAAATGCTGTTTCCAAGTGTCAGTGCACAGGGTATGGTTTTATTACACGCACTGCCAGTCCTCATCTCATCTCCCCAAGAGGATCTAGCATATCACTCCTAACCCATCCTCCTCAGAGCCTTTTCCAGCAAGGCATGCAGTGTAGAACAGATTAATATATGTGTGTATGTGTGTGTGTGTGTTTGTGTGTGTGTGTGTGTGTGTGTGTGTGTGTGTGTGTGTAGCGTAGTGTATTCTTAAGGCTTGCATGGGTGCTCATTTGCTGAATGACCCCAAAATGGCAGTACTTCAAGCAAATAAACATTTTTGACAATTAAACCCATTGGTTATCATTTTGGGGCTACCCTGAGTGAGGCCTTCACAGATACACTTCATTATCCACAGGAATCTGGATTAACTGCCCCCCAAGTCCTTAGGGGGAAGACAAGGAGGCAGATTCTCCCCAGGAGAAACGAAGCTCTCCCAACACTGAGGCCGACTTAAGGTTTAAGATCTGTGTTATTATTAACAGTCACTGTGCTAACAAAGCACTGACATCTCACCCAAGGAATCTGATCGTAAAGGAGCTATTAACATGATATTAACATGATATTATATAATTATATTATAACATTATATGGTGTATTTCAATCCCCAGACTGCAAAGTAAGTCTCATGATCCCCCAATTTAGATAATTTGTTTGCTCAAGGGCACTGCAGTTAAAGTGACTTCAGCTTAACTGAACCCTAAATCTGTCACACCTCGCAGAAAAGTAAAAGGGTTTCTCTTCTGTACCCTGAAACCCACACTAGACCCACTACATAGGCTAGCACTAGAATAGGGGGAAGTTGATAAGGGCTTTGGAATTCTCATCGAAGCCCCCTATTCCTGCCTCAGCCTGTGGTGCTTTAAAAAAAAAAAATGGCCCACATAGGCTCCTACGTCTGAATATTGGTTTCCAGTTGGTGGCTGTGTTTGCAAGGATCAGAAGGTGCGCTCCTGCTGGAGGTATGTCGCTAGAGGCAGGCTTGAGGTTTCCAAAGCCTTCTGCCAGCCCCAATATACTCTGCCTGTTTGCAGGATGAGTGTGAACTCTCAGCTATTGCTGCCACCACGCCTTCACTCCACCATCATGGACTCTAATTCTCTGAAATCACAAGCCCAATTAAGTGCTTTCTCTTATAAATAACCTTGATTATGGTATTTTATCTCAAGTCCATTTGAAGGGGCCTACCGAGTAATCTTTGGTTTACAGGCCCCACAACAGAGTAGAATTAAGCAGTGCATTAGCAATACACTTTGAATGGGTATAGTTGTCATACATTAAACTAACCACACACTTAGCAAACCAGAATGTCAAGCAATGAGCTATAAAGCAAACATAAAACCATCATTATTTATTCAGGCTTCCTATAATAAAGGCATCCATTCAAAACAAGGGAAGCTGTTTCCTCCTGGCTATTGACAGACAAATCTTAAAATCAATAAAGAGATACAGGCAGAGAATATGAATTAGGCCTGGTGTACCCTCGAGATGCAAGAAATATGAGAAGATAGCCACACAAAATAGTTCCAACATAAGAATCTTTGAAATGGCCAGGCGTGTCGCACATGCCTTTAATCCCAGCACTTGGAAGGCGGAGGCAGGCGGATTTCTGAGTTCAAGGCCAGCCTGGTCTACAAAGTGAGTTCCAGGACAGCCAAGGCTATTCAGAGAAACCCTGTCTCGAAAAACCAAAAAAATAAAAAATAAAAATCTTTGAAAATGGTCTAATTTGATCATTTATATTGCCACTGAAGAAATGTTTGCTTTCTAAGCCAGGGCATGAAGCTTATTTATGAAGCTCTTCCTGTCTCTCCACATCCTTTTCCCAAGAGCATCTCCTGCCTGGCTCTGGTATGTTCCCATCTAAACTAACTGGATCAAGATGCTAAGGAAACAATTTATGGTTAAGCTACTCGGCTCCCTTGAGGAGAAACCTGTGAGCACTTTGCTAGCTCCTTGAGGGTAGGAACTACACTATCAGGAAGAAAACGGGTGGTACTGAAACTTCTACCAAGAGAAGGCAGGCATCACTGTGCTCTGCCTACACGCTGACTACTGACTTAAATATGGAGAAATAGGCCAAGGCCAAACCACCCACAATGATTCTAGAGAAGTTGGTGATTCGTTGAATTACATTTATTTCTGTTGACCTGAGTCATACATGGAGACGTTTTTTAGAAAATGAGTCGAAGACTGCCCATACCTTCAGCAGGAAGTCGTGTGTCGGTGTGCCGATCCGGTCCTCAGATTCCACACTGTACTCGTGTGCCAGGGGCACAGTTGGGGAGTACAGGCGCCAGTGTTTCGTTCCCTCCAGCTGCAGGATAAAAACCTACAGGAGGCCAAAGACCAGAGAGCATCAGAAAGTTCCCTGACACGGGAGCTTCTAGGACAGACACCAGCAATGCATGCCCCTCACAGAGCTAAGCCGCCACTCCTAGTCATTTTGAAGCAGGCAATCAGGAAGCCTGGTGTTGGACATCAATTCCTGTCCCTTTCTCAGACTCTTTTATCTTCCACTAGTCCCTACATCTTCCATCACCTAGGCATTTGAAAGTCATAATCTCTGATAGAAAAATCGATACAAGTAAATGCCCCAAAGCTTAAGTATTACAATAAACACTACAGTTTTGGTTTTTGTTTTTTTAAGTTTTCATTTGGCTAAAAGTATCTTAATATTCTATTAAGACTATTTAAGAACACTTGTGGACAATGTAAGTATCTCAAATAGTTCTCAGAGGAATGAAAGGGGACTTCTGTTATACCTGTGTTCACACCTTGTATGAGTATAAAAATGAAACTACAAAATATTCAGCCAATGACTTATAACTTGTTGGAAGCCACATAAGAATGAAATCAACCCTTGTAAATATGCCAGGAATTAAGTGGAAACAGGACCTCCATTCATGCTACACCAAGACTTTGTGAAAGCGGGAAGAATATACATATTGTTGGTAGCCACTGAAAATGGACAGTGAAAGAAATGTAAGATTTGTGATCTCACCTCACTTTATTGTTTTTAAGAAAGTCGATTATTCTTTTTTAAGTGTTAAAAAAACAAAACCAAAACCAAAAACAAACAAACAAAAAAACCCTATTTCTGAAGACTGTGTGAGTCTTTCATCAGCAATACTCATGCTTTGAGAAGGAGCAGGAAGCCAGTCTGCAGGCATCCCAACATGGAGACGCGGTCAGGATCTTCAGGAAGGACCAGAAGAACAGCCATGACCTGGTTTAAGAGTGCCCGAGAGTGATGAAGACAGCCCAGACAACTGAACAAGTCTGGCCTCAGCAGCCTGTTTTTTCCAGCCTGTACAACGAAGTTCCTCTTACCTCAACATCATCATAATGTGGAGGGAGGCCCTGAGATCCTGCAGGAGTCATGTACACATTCGAGCCTACTAAGGACCCAAAGTAACATTCCAGCTTTTCCTGGATCCGCCACAGCTCATCCTTTGACAAAGAAAAAAGTGAATAGCAAATAAGAAAGTAAATTCAATTAGGACGTCTCTGCTGTACAATCATCATGGGGCAGACAGTTAAGCAGTACGAGTCTCAGGAATCTCTGCAGTGTGCACACTCTAGGTATCTAACAGATGTGAGCAGGTACATGAAAAACTAGAAGAAACAAGTCAATTTATACCTTTAAAGTTTGCCGTCACTTTGGGGTATAGGATGGACTGCAGAAATTCAAGACTAATTTAGAAGCTATGATTAAGCAGCACAAACAAGGGATGGACAGAGTGGCAGGGATAAGAGAAAAGGTGGAGACACACTGTGGAATTGGAGAGGACTCTGCAATAGAGGAGGAGAAGAGACACAAGCTGCTTCTTGACTTGATCCATGATCTGCGACTTTTATTTACTGAGCTGGGAAAAGCCTATGGAAAAGGAAGTTTTCCGGGGCTGGCCAGTGCTCAGCCAGTGAAGTACCTGCCACACAGATACAAAGAGCGGAGCTTGAATCCCCAGCACCCACTCTGCGTGCCTCTAACTCCAGCTCCAGGAGGCAGAGACAGTCTAGCCTAAGGGGGGAGCTACAGCTTCAGTGACAGGTCCTGCCATCAAAATCAGAGCGATGGAAAGAGATGGAGAGAAATAGTCTCTGGCCTTTACATGTCCCCCACTACCACCACCACCACACACACCGGTATGCACCTACATGCTCTACCTATATCCACAGGCACACACATTTTTCAGGAGGACAAAAAGTGTTCAAGCTGGAAATGTTAATCTTGGGATGCTATGACTTCCTAGGGCGGTTTTCTGAAGTCAGTTTGAGGCTCTAAAGAAAGTAAGGGCAGGAATTTACATATGGGATCTCCTGACAAATAAGTACTTAAAGCTAGAGGAGCAGAAATGACAACCTGGGAAGGGCACGGAGGACTGAGAACAAGCTGAGTGAGACTCCCTCGAGTGACTGACTCATCAGCTACAAGGCTGAGAGAGATCAGTTACCAGAGTCAGGTAGGAGGAAGTCACAAGTGGGCCTTGGAGATAACAGCATATTCTACCTTCTAGTCCTTACCTTGATAACTGAACACCCTCATTAGCAATCCTGTCTCATAGGGCGGGAAAGATCATTAACACCAGTCTATAAGTGAGGAAACTGAAGAGGAAAATAGCACAACCATTAACTGAGCCAAGATTCCAATCTGGAGAGACCAGCTCCAGAACCCATCCCCTCAAAACAAGTCACCTACTGTGGTGGTATGAATGGAATGGCCTCCATAAACTCATACTGGAGTGGCACTATTAGGAGGCGTGGCCTTGTTGGAGTAAGTATGTTCCTTGAGGGTGGGCTACAAGGTCTCAGATGCTCAACCCAGGCCTAGTGTCACTCTCTCTTCTGCTGCCTGCAGATACAGATACAGAACTTTCCAACTACGTCTCTAGCACCATGTCTGCCTGCACACTGCCATGCTTCTCACCATGACCATCACAGATTAAACCCCTAAACTGTAAGCCAGGCTCAATGAAATGTCTTCCTTTATAAGAGTTCCCGTGGTAATGGTGTCTCTCCACAGCAATAGAAGCTACCTACTCTAAACAGATTAAAGAGACTAAAGCTTTAATACAAATAAACACACAGTGACTGACATACAGGCGGTATAGTACAAACATTAGGTTTGCTGAGAACACCGATGAACAAGGCTTGAGAGTCAGTTCTACCACTGGACTGTAAGGAATCTAGTATTGAGAATAGCAAGTGGGGAAAAATGGGTCAACACGGAAAAAGCTTTGAGACACATCTTCATGAATGAAGACCACCGGGTTTCCCTATTTATAGATCTCAGAGGTCCTTCTTAGCAGAGGAAACATAATTTAATAGCCTCCGAGTAGCTCGAAGAGTTAGCAGAGCTCCCCAAGAGCCTAATTTATTTTGGAGAAAAGCCACAGGATGCCGGGCAGTGGTGGCACACGCCTTTAATCCCAGAGGAAGAGGCAGGTGGATTTGAGTTCGAGGCCAGCCTGGTCTACAGAGATCAGTTCCAGGACAGCCAGGGCTACACAGAGAAACCCTGTCTTGAAAACCCAAAAAAACAAAAAACCAAACCAAAACAAAAAGCCAAAGGCTACAGGGCCTGGCTCTCTATTCTTAATATCTGGCACCACTGGGAAGCCAGGCCTTGGCTCTTGTTCTCTGGTGTCCCAAGAAATCATTTAGGAATGTATAGGTAACTTTATGGCTCCCAATATTGCTAAGAGGATAAAAAAAAAAAAAGGCACTGGCATGTAACTGACAAAGATGTCTATTTTCTTCTTAAGGATTACCCAAAATGGTACAGTTCTGTAGCTTTCTCATTTATCTTGGCTCTCCGGTCTTTGCATCTTCAAACTGTGACCTATTAACAAACCATATGGAGTCCAAACATGTTGGATGAAGTTCAGTGACTGTGCTGGCTTTACTGAGAAGAGGACGCTATCTTCATGGATGATGGCCACCCAGGAGCCATTCCAGGACCTAACCCCTCAATGTCATAAGTTCTGTTATTAATATGTTAACATGTCTCTTTTGATATCTGATGAATCACCCAGTCACAGCCCTGAAGCTACCTACCACTTGGAGAGACGTAGGCAGGAAGGGAAGATAACCGGAAGTATCACTTGGGTGTTACCATGTGCCTTCAAGTACAGCAACAGGACAGCACAGAGATCCTTACCATATGCAAAACTAAGTCAGTCCACTAAAGGTACAAAGGTTAGAAACTTGAGTCTGGCTTTTATAGCTCTGATACTTACAAATCTGGCTATGATTGCTACAGATTCTAAACATCTAAACAGGTACTGGGGAGATAGCCTAGTGGGTAAGAAGAATACCTGCTGGGCAAGCAGAAGGACCTGAGGTTATGTCCTTAGTACCCACATAAAAGCTGATGTGGCAAAATATGTCTGTGATGTTAGTCCTGGGAGACAGGTGTGTGGAACAGTTGGATCCCTAGAGCTCACTGACTACCCTAGCTAAATAAATGGTTAGTTCCAGGTTCAGTGGGAGACCCTAATTACAAAATACAAGATTGAAAGTGAAATGAACGATATGTGTTCTCATCACAATGATCTCCATCATCAAACCAGACATTCAATCTGAAACTGACGTGTGCCCAAACACTGCTTTCATATGTCTGAGAATTCTGCCCTGGGGAAATCCACTACCTTATATCTCTGAGGTTGGTGAAACTGAATTGTTGCCCTCTTCTGATCAAAATCTTTTCTCAGCTGAAGAAAATGTGCTCTGCCGTCCTTATTTAAAACCTTCTTCTTCCCACTGATGCTCCGGCAGACATTCACGTCTCTTCCATAGTACACTCCTTTCTTGCAGAGTCTCTTCAGATCTGAGAGGCTGAACAGAGACTGGTAATATTTGGCCAGTACAGGGTCATCCCTCTGGATGAGAAGGGGCTTTTGTTCCCAGAATTCCTTGAAAAAAGTCTCTACTTTGATGGGTGAGATTAAACTTTCGAAGAAACTACTGGGGCTGTCAAAGTTTAATACAGAAAGCGTTTCAGGCAGCTCCTCCTTCACCCGCTTGCAAGGAACAGACGCTTCTTCGTTCTCATCCCCTGTGGGCTGCACTTTCTTTGGCATTGTTCACGAGTAGGGAGGAAATGCAAACCTAGGAGAAGAATAAGACACTGTCGGGTTTGCAGGAATGCACACGCCCCAAGCATGACTGAGACCATTACGCCTCTTCGAAAACTCCACATCAGTCAGGACTGCATCCTCCAGGATGTGACACCCTTAAGCCAGTGTTATGTATGCCAAGATGATTCAACCTTAAATACTGAGTGCAGTCTGTGCGTTCATCTAAAGGACTACACAACTATCTTATTGCTACAAGCACTAAGTTCTGAAAATCAGTCTTAATTTGGAGACTTGATGATCCCAAACTAAACCATTTCTCTCAGCAATTCTTATTCAAAGGGGAAGCCTATGGCCACTGAAATGGCAAAGGCAAAACTCCTGAATTTGGCTGCAATCAGCACCAGTACCTGAATCCAAAGGGATGTACCCTCTGTGGTACAACCATCTGATGGAGAATCAGGAACAGGTAGCTGTCTGCTGCCCTGTGCTGCTCACCACAGCACAGAAAACCTTCCCAGGCAGAAGCCAATGTGCCCTGGGCCAGTGGCGTCACCTGGTGGCTGGAATGAGATGACAAACAAAGCTTGAGAACTGTCACCATCAGGGAACTCCCCCTCTGCCCATTGAAAAAAAGTAATTAAAGGCTTTAAAAAGGAAAGTTAAAATGGGCTATATGGAAGATCTTCAAAAAGATCTAACTTTTTAACTGGAACAAGGGATCAATCACCAACATCATTAGCCTCTAACACAGCACTTCTCCAATTTAACATGCATAGAAGACACGGGGGCATCAAGTGGACCAGATACCCATAGTAACAACACTGCTGGTCTGAGGCACACATCTGGGTAGCAAGAGGACCAACATTCCCAAACACCCACAAACTATAAACCCTGACACTTATATAGGTTTCCCTCATGTAGGTTCAAGAACTGTAATTCAAAATATACAAATATTCACAACAGAGTTTTTTAATTTCTGGCATATTGGTGCTCAGAAGTCAGATTTTATACATTTGGATTAGGGATGTTCAAACTGTATAACTTCTCTTTTTTCTTTCTTATTCTGAGAAGAGGTTCTGTTCTTCTGATTCCTAACAAACACCCTGTTGCCAAAGAAGGCTGAGAATCACAGTGCTTATAAAATATCACATTTTTGTCAAGGTCAATAACTTAAAATGCTATGACTTTCTTCTGGGTTGAGTTACCAAGATTGCAAGAAAGCTGTCTTTCCTTTTCATCAAATGTGGAGCATTCTGGCCGCACTGTGAACTGAACCCGGATGCAAACTCATCAAATTAACAAGTGGGAACTGAACAAATAATTCGTTGCTTTTTAAGGGCTGTTTTAAATATTAGTTGTTGTAGATCATTCTAGGACTTCCCAGAGCAGAATACTTCTTTTGTTCAGCTTACTTTCTTTATAGAACTCAGGTCCACCAGCCCAGAGGTGGTCCCACACATCAAACACTAAGCAAATGTCTTAGAGTAACTGGATCTTATGGGGGCATTTTCTCAATTGAGGCTCCCCGCTCTCAGGTAACTCTAGCTTGTGTCAACTTGACATAAGACTAGCTAGCCAGAACAGGTACCTTCCAAAGTAAGGCACACATTTCTTACCCTCTTATATTTAAGGTACACATCTCATACCCTCACGATTGCTCAGTTTGATGAGAGGAAAACACAAGTGAAAGGCTTGTTTCCTTAAGAATAACCTGAGAGTGAAATCGTACATTCACCAGAAGGTGTGGCTAAAGTGCCCCAAATACTTAAGCGAGAATAAAACCACTTAAGGATTTTCCCCACCTACAATCACCAACAAGTCAACCCCAAGACTACAGAACTTACCTTGCCTACGATTACACCACCTATTCTTCCCCTAGGTTAACAGAATTTATCTGAGCCTCAGTTAATTGGAAACTAACTCAGATACATTCTGTTTTCCTTACACCACTCATTTTTTTATAGCCTTTGGAGGGTGGAGCAGAGTAGACACACCAGGCCTATCTCCAAATATACCAAACGGCACCACCATTTCACATGCCCAGGACACCCAAGACATTCCTTGTATTTCAAGAAACACAGGAAATTAAACAAGAGACTGCTTTATCCATAATGGTGCAGCACCTGCCTGTAAGCCCCACGGGGCTCCCAGATAGAAACAAGAATATTTCTTTCTATAGACCTGGGGTTGCGGTAAGTTGATTTAAAAGCACTTAAACAATTCTAAAAGAGACTCAGTTTATAAACTGGTAATTGCTGTATCGCTGATAAGTTCAACCCGAAAATAAATGTTGGCACTCTTACTATAGTTGACAAACTTAAGAATCTACATTTTAGGGCGACCTAATTTTCCCATGGTAAAACTTAATGACAAGAAGCCACAGAGTGTCTTAAGAGATAGCTACCTCTACCTTGCACAAACCTAGCCAAGTATGGCACAAGACAGTTAAGTCAGAATTTTTCTTCACTTTTTCTTCTTAGCAAATTCTCAAAAGCCTTACTCACTAGCTCCCCAAACAAACAAACCCCCCCCCCCCAAAAAAAACCCCATGACCACCACCACTTGGGAAAGACAGGAGGAGGAGGAGGTTTGCACAATTAGGACTATTATTCTGTACAAGTAACCATAGATATCAATACTCACTAGCAGCCCTGGCAGGGACGTCTCTCTCCATGGTAGCAGTATTTTACCAGCAAAGCGTGGTACACGCTAATGTCTAGATGCACACATCAAACCTAGTGGAGTACCACTTCTGATGCTGGAGGCAGAAATCTACATTCACAGAAGTCCTTAATGAACGAATTGTAGGCCCACTAACCTAGAGAAGACTAGATTGAACTTAGCTCAATTAATCACACCTGACAGTAGTTATACACCATGGGCCTGAGAGATGACTCAGGCGGTAAAGACACCTGCTGTCCACTTAGTTTAATTTCTGAGACCCACATACTGGAAGGAAAGGATTCCCTCAAAGTGTCCACCAACCTCCACCGGTACATCATAGCCTGTGTACATCCACACATAAAATAAATAAAGTGGTGAAATACTTTTTAATTATATATTGCTTGTAAGAAAATCACCAGGCTAACTGAAAGCAATTGTCTTCAGCACCCAGAAAAGTTTTCATTAATTCAGAGATGTCTCACTGAATGGCAGTTATGTTTTTTTGCAGCTTTATATAAACAGAATACGAATTATGTGTATTCGGGGGGTCCATGAGGTCACGAAAGATGCAGCCCAAAAGTTCAGAGGCATCCAGGTATTAAAAAGGAGCTGGTGAAACCCAACTCCCGGCGCCGGAAGTTCAGATCATGACCGCTGGTAGACTTCCTGAAACCTGTTTAGTCACTTGTTGGACATCCTGGAGGCAGGCAGGCAGACAGGCAGTCTTCCTCACGTGGAGATAAAAAGGCAACCTACGCTCCAAGTCCCGAGCTGGGCGACAGTCCCCGCGCCCCTCCTCAGTCCGCGACCGTGGTCCCTGCCCCTCCCCGTCTGCGCGCGCAGCCTGGCTCTAGCTCGCCGGCGTGTGCCGCCCGCCACCAGTCCGGCGGTGCACGTGGCCAGGTCCCCAGCCCTCAGCCACCCGGCTCACCAGTTAGGCCCCAGCCCTCCAGAGCTGCACTTCTCAGCCTGACCCGCGTCCCACGCGCTGCACCGGCACGGCCTGTTGCGTGTCTTCCGCAAGTTGACCCAGCTAAGGCATGGAAGGGCGCGACGGCGTGGTCACGTCCAGGGCGGGCTCCCGAGACGCGGCCCCGCCCACGAGACGCGACCCCGCCCACGAGACGCGGCCCCGCCCCGGACTTCTGGCTCCGCCCCCGGACCACATCCCTGCTCCTGCCTACAGCTACAGGCCTTCCCCTGCTCTGGCCTATGAACCTAAAGGTCACAGAACGTGAATGTGCTTTTTATAGTTGCTACCTTCAAATCTGAAGTTAGAGGGAAATCTATAAATTTGGACAGTTCCCTTTATTAACACACACATACAAGAACATGCTTCTTGAGAGAGTGCTTGTACTCCATCGGTCCACAAAAGATCCAAAACCGTCATTGTATATGGCTTTAATATGTATACGATTGTTATTAACTTAACAATTTTTGTTTGTTTGTTTGTTTTTTGAGACAGGGTTTCTCTGTGTAGCCCTGGCTGTCCTGGAACTCACTTTGTAGATCAGGTTGGCCTCGAACTCAGAAATCCGCCTGCCTCTGCCTCCCGAGTGCTGGGATTAAAGGCGTGTGCCACCACGCCCGGGTAACTTAACAATTTTAGTACCAACCATTTTGTTTAGACTTCATATATTTTCATTCCAATCCTTTTAAGTTTTTCTTTATTTTAATGTCTCAAAACTCACACCCAGTGACATACTTCCTCCAGCAAGGCCACACCTATTCCAAAAAGGTCTCATTTCCCAATCCTTCTCACATTGTGCCACTCCCTAATGTCTACACATTCAGATATATCAGCCTATGGGAGCCACTACTCCTTTTTAAACCATCACAATGCCTGAAAATAAGTCTTAGTGCCAAAGTGTTTTGCATACATGCATGTTTTTACACAGTTGGTTATTTATTAGGTAATGGATTAGCAACTGAGTATCCTCAAAGCATTGGGGTCTACAGAGGGGCAAAAGAGGAACAGTCATGAAATCATATATGACAGTAATTAATAATAAAAAAATCTTTGTTTTTTTCTACATCCACATAGAGGTCAAATTATTTTATATGAAGCATAGCACAGTAATATAATGTATATTAACCAAGTAAAACTTATGAAGAATTTCATCAGCACAAGTGGCTACAATCAAAGGAGCTAATGATAATATCATGAGAGAATCAAATAAAAAATACTTCAGAAAAAGTAGGGTAATATTTTGAGTTGATGTGTTGTATAACTTGATGGCCCTTGCGCAATTAATTACTTCGTTGTGAGTTACACTATACACCATCCTTCATATAAATGAACAAGAACAATTAGATTACTTCAATCTCAGCCGAAACGTGACCTAGAATAACATAGAAAGACAGATAAATGATAGATGGTAGAGATAAAAATTCTATCTTCAAAATGAAATATAGATAAATTCTATATTTAGAAATATAGAGAAATTCTTCTCAAAATACAGACCACATCAGACTTTAAGATCATTTTGTAGACCAGCCATATTTACAGTTTCTACAAGTCATTCCTTTGTCTTGTATTTCCTCCTACTTTTCATTTACATTATCCTTCTAAATCACATTCAATGATTGGAACTCATTGTCACAAAATAGTCTCTCCCCCAACCCTGATCCCCTAGTTCCACATTTATTTAAAAACTATGTAGCAGGTCCTGAGGCCCCTTTCTCATTGATCCAAGATTTAATATACATATGGCCCCAGCTGCAGGCACAACCTAGTTAACAAAACATCTTTTAAGTTATTTCAGGAAAGTGTGATTGCCCTAAAACTTTATCTGATGTGTGGGTTTGTGGTTATAGCACCTCTTTGAAGTGTACAATGCTCAGACATGCCTGCATTAGTGTTCTCTGAAGCGGTGGGTGGGGGTGGGGGTGCTTCCCTCTCTTTATTGCCTGTTGACTTAGCTAGTTTTGGAAATGATGGAGTCTTTACATGACTTTTAAAGGTCATAGGCTTGTATATAAAACTTTAGAAAGTCTTGACTTTGGAAGCATCTCTTCTACACTGGGCTCCATCACAGACCAGTGACATCATAGTACAGCAGGAGATTGTAGCAGCCACAGTGGCTAAAGTGTTACAATGTCAATAACTGCTCCCGTAATTTTTGATTCCAGGGAATAACCATGACTTTACGTGTTGTAAGAGAAGACAGACCCTAAGATAACAAGACTCATGGTTTTCTTCCTTCTTGACTTCTTGATTCCTGGATCCCTTTCTTTATTGTGAGATATTCTTCATTAATATATGTCCTTTCTGTAGTAATATCATGAATAAAGTCACCTTCATAAAACTCCACCCTGTTTGCTGGCAATGGTAGCACACGCCTTTTATCCCAGCACTCAGGAGGCAGAGGTAGGTGGATCTCTGAGAATTCAAGGCCAGCCTGGTCTACAAAGTGAGTTCCAGCTTGGCCAGGGCTACATAGAGAAGCCTTGTCTCAAAAAACAACAAGCAAAATACATCAAAACAAAAAAAAAAGCACAGTGTTTTGATTTACACTGTTGAGAGTCCAACTGAAGTTGAAAAATCAATAGGCTTTTGAAATGAAGCAGAACTTCATGCATTGGTAGAATGTGTTAAGAACATGCTTGTGTGGTAAGAAGAGGTGGCTTCATTCCATAAGTGAGGTCATAGAAGAGTAAAACTTACTGCCAGGAAATTACAGCTGCCTCAGGTACAGAATGGTGCCTTCCCCTTACATAGATGAGGGAGTTGTATAATCTCACTGGAATTTTATATAATAGTAATTATAAGTTAGGAATTGCTATTTTTATTATTCATCTCCATGCTAACATGATAGAATCATATATGGCACAGTTAGAAATGATAGGCTTGAAAGACTCCGAGAGGAGCCCCTTGCTCAGACCTCAGGACAATAGCGGACACCCAAGAACTCATGACAGACCGAGCTTGTTGCAAACCACATGAGGCTTTATTCAGGGAAAGCCAGAGCTCTGGGGATGACTCATATCCCACGCAGGAGTAGAGGAGTCGACCTCAAGGGGAAAGAGTTCCCAGTTTTTATAGGCCCTCATGGGGGAAAGGAGAAGGGGGAGATTAGGGGATTTCCAGATCTAAACAATGTCTATTCTCAAGAAATGGGTATGGGAGGGGTACAAGGAAAGAGTCTAATGAAGGTGCAGCAATGGGCACACACCTGGTCAGAACATTGGCAGACACACAGGTTCAAGGAGTGGCCAGAGCATTGTGCACCTCTATTTTTCTAAATCAGTGAAGCTAGTTCTGCTAACACTGACGTCTATCTTGCCAATTTCAGGGCTTCTGTGTCCTTTTACATTCTGCCAGGATCTTTCAGGCTTTCCTCAGAAAGACTAACCCAGTCTTCCAAAAGTCAAGATAATGCATTGTGGCCACAAATCATAGTTTTGTGATAACTCATAGGCAAAATTTTCATCTCATCTTTTCTTCTCATTTACTGTCTTAGTCAGGGTTTCTAATCCTGCACAAAACAACATCATGACCAGGAAGCAAGTTGGGGAGTATATTAGTCAGGGTTCTCTAGAGTCACAGAACTTATGGATAGTCTCTATATAGTAAAGGAATTTATTGATGACTTACAGTCTGTAGTCCAGTTCCCAACAATAGTCAGCAGCAGCTGTGAATGGAAGTCCAAGGATCTAGCAGTTGCTCAGTCCCACAAGGCAAGCAGGTGAAGAAGAGAGTGTGTGTGTGTTTTCCTTCTTCCAATGTCCTTATGTAGGTCTCCAGCAGAAGATGTAGCCCAGATCAAAGGTGTGCGCTACCACACTTTTAATCTCAGGTGACCTTGAACTCAGAGATCTGTCTTAATCTTCTGGAATTCATAGCCACCATGGCTCAAGATCTCCATACCAAGATCCAGGTCAGAAACTTCTATCTCTCAAGCCTCCAGATTAGGATCACTAGTGAGCCTTCCAATTCTGGACTGTAGTTCATTCCAGATATAGTCAAGTGGACAACCAGGAATAGCCACTACAGGGAGGAAAGGCTTTATTCAGCTTTTACTTCCACATTGCTGTTTATCACCAAAGGAAGTCAGGACTGGAATTCAAGGTCAGGAAACAGGAGCTGATGGAGAGGCCATGGAGGGATGTTATTTACTGGCTTCCTTCCCCTGGCTTGCTCAGCTTGCTTTCTTATAGAACCCAAGACTACCAGCCCAGGATGGACCTCCCACAATGGGCCCTCCCCGCATTGATCACTAATTGAGAAAATGCCTTATAGCTGGATCTCATGGAGGCATTTCCTCAAGGGAGGCTCCTTTTTCTGTGATAACTCTAGCTTGTGTCAAGTTGGCACACAAAAACAGCCAGTACATTTACTAAAAGCTTATAGCAGCAATAGGAGCCATAGAAGGGAACAAGTCTTCAATAAATAGAGATGATTTTAAAATGGGCATTTTATATCATTCCAACTTATAATAAGACATAGAGGCAGTTCTGCTTAGAATAAAAATTACCTAAAACTTAAAGTACTTCTTCTTATACTAATGTGTACCCAGAACATCTGGGCAGACAGGTGGGAAAGCTGACGAGGCCTGATGTTGCAGGTCCAGATGGAAAAAAAAAAGAGGGAGGGGGTGTATCCTTGTTGAGGAAAAAAGTGCTAACATTTGAATACTACTAGAAATTTATTTGTCTTCAGAGCTGATTTCATCTCTAAATATTTTAGAGTTACTAAAATATACAATAGGAAATATTCTGATGCCTTGCATGTAAAAATAGATTAGGTGGATGACAGTGCATCCATCCATTCAGTAAAGCACTTTATACCACGCCATGTTCTTTTTGTTTTCAGGAATAAAAGCACGGAATGTCATTTATAAATCAAAGAATAAAATCTTGCTACAAATAGCACAATGTAAATACATTTCTCAATAGGAGGTACCTTCACAAGTTCAAGGCCCATGTCAGCTCTCATAACAGACACAGGAGGAAGCATAAGATAAACAGCGCTGTAAGTGCTCAGATAGTAAATAAAAGTATGTACAAAATCTCGCTTTTTGTGAAAAATATGCATGTTCTGTTTCCCCATACCCAACCCCAGACTCCTCCCTAGCTCTGAAACAGAACACTAGATGCAACCTCCCTTTCCCTGTCCACATCTCTTGTGAATCCCACGGACCACCTCTTTGCCTCCCTTCCCAGACTGGACCCTGTGTCTCAGTCCCTAACTCAAGGAGGTACCTCCTGCTCAACCACGGGTCATGCCTGCCAGAGTATTTCCTTCTCCTTCTCCACTCTTTCTTCTTCCCTGGACTCAACTTTCAAGGTAGCCCACAGTGCTGCAATTCTCAACAAAGAAACCTCAAATGATGAGGAAACACTTAAAGAAAAGTTCAAGGTCTTAGCCATCAGGGCAGACCTTTGAGATTCCACCTATCAGAATGGCTAAGATCAAAAACACAAGTCATAGCTCATGCTGGCAAGGATGTGAAGCAAGGGAATTCCTCCATTGCTGGTAAGAGTGCAAACTTTTACCACTTTGGAAATCAATATGGTGGTTCTTCAGAAAATTGGGAATAGATATACCTCAAGAGTCAGCTATACCACTCTTGGGCATATACCCAAAGCACGCTCCATCCTAAGGACACTTGCTCAATAGCGGCTTTATTCATAATAGCCAGAAACTGAAAACAACCTAGATGTCCCTCAACAGAAGAATGGATAAACAAAATGTGGCACATTTATACAATAGAGTATTACTCAGCTCTTTTAAAGGTGACATCATGAAATTTGTAGGAAAAATGGATGCAACTAGAAAAAATCATTCTGAATGAGGTAACCCAGACTAAGGAAGACAAATATAATATGTATTCACTTATAAGTGGATATTAGCTGTTAAGTAAATGATAACCAAGCTATGATCCATATACTCAGAAAGGTTAGGTAAAGAGGAGAAGTCTACAAGGGACACACGGATCCCCCTGGGAAATGAAAATAGATTTTGTGGGTACATGGGAGAAGGAGGGATCAGGTTGTGTGTGTGTGTGTGTAGAGGGTGGAATGAGAAGAGAAAGTAGCAGGAGAGATGTTTGGAATTGGGGGGCACTTGTGGAATGCATGGTATGGAAACCAAGAGCAGTGGAATCTTCCTGGAAGCTGAGTGTGAGACTAGTGAGGCCTCTTAGTAATGAAGGATACAAAATCTCAATAGGCCACCTCTTGTAGCCAAGCAAGTCTTCCAGTGGCAGGACTGGGTTGCTTTCAGTTGAGTTGTTGGCCAATGGGTACCATGGAGACCCCTAAATAATGAAGGCTGGTACTAGTTCAGAAGGTTGTTCTTTGAGAACTGGCAATGGGGCCCCATTGCTGAGGAGAATATCCACATAGTTCATTGAATTTGGAGAGGTCAACTTGGTGTCTACATGGAGACTTTACCCCTATTGTCTAGTCTTTTTGATAAAGGTACTCTGCAGGCTACCAAAAGAGAAATGTAAAACCCAACCCAGCTACAACACCTTTTACCCACAATCTATCTACCCTGCAAGATGTGCTGGGGAGAATGGTGGATCAGAACTTGTAGGAGTGGCCAACCAACGATTCATTTAACTTGAGTTCCACTCCACAAGAAGAAGCCTATGTCAGACAGCACTTGGATGGCCAGGAACCAGAAACTGGATAGTCCAGAGACCTAGGGTCTGGGGTGCCTTGTCCAGTTGTCATCAGAGAGGATTCCTCAGAAAGCAGATGAGAACAGATGCAGAGACCCACAGACATTATGTGAAAAGAGAATTTAAATTGGAGATCCCCATTGGGTCCCTCCCCCGGGGGTTCAGGGAATCCCACAGAAGAAGGTGTGGAGGAATTCTAGGAGGCAGAAGGAATGGAAGACACCAGAAGAACACTGCCCACTGAATCCATGAAGCAGGGTGCATATGGGCTCCCAGAGACTGAATGAGCAAACATAGGGCCTTCATGGATCTGTACCAGGTCCTCTGAATGTATGTTGTGACTTTTTAACTTGGTGTATTTGTGAGACTTCTAACAGTAGAGTGGGTGTGTCTCTGACTCTTTTGCCTGCTCTTGGGACTCTTTTCTTCCTATTAGGTTGCCTTGTCCAGCTTCAGTGGGAAGGCTCTTGCCTTGCCTTATTTTATTTTGTTTTGTCATGTTTGGTTTTCACTTGGAGGCCTGCTCTTTTCTGACCGGAGGTAGAGGAGGAAGTGGATCTGGGGAAGAGAGGAGGTTGGAGAAAGCTAGGAGGAGAGAGGGGAAACTGTGGTCAGGATGTATGGTAGGAGAGAAGAGTCTATTTTAAAGAAAAAAGAAAAACGAATTAATTGCAACTTAACTTTTATGTTAGTAAGACATAGATAAATCCCAGATAAATCCAACTAAAACACATAAAAAATGATATTAAAAGAAAACTTTTAATAATAGAATAAAAAGATTAAATGTTTCATTCTTGCTGCACATATTTTTTAATCAATTGGGATCCATTGTCTTTTTAAATAGTGAAAATGTTTTTTTTTAAATTATAACAGAAACCATAAAGCTAACTTAATGTAATACTCTTCCATAGATTTCTTTGAGAAGTGTTTACATACTTGCACATTTGTATATTTAGGCGGTTTACAAGCTGGCTGGCTTTTTAAAAATATCTTACAAAGAGGCTTGTGTTCTGAAATCCCTGGTTTTATCCAGGCTTATCCTCGGCGAACACTCATGCAGTCTGTTCGGGATTGTGATCAGTAAATGAAGTGAAAATTGAAATGAGGTAACTAGTGTATGCTCTTTGTTTCATATATATTTTCCAGATAACCATGCTTTCATTTTCTTTGAAGTAAGAACCAACCCAGAAATCTTGTGTCTCCCTTGGAGCAAGGAAGCTAACAGGAACAGTTCTCTTTCACAAATGGCAGATGTGATGAGACGCATGCCGACTTACGTCCTGCAGCTCATTCTGAATGGTCTGATAATTCCCTGGTGCAGTAAACGAATTTTATTTCTAAGTATTAGACATTTATTACCGGAAGATATACTGCCTGTGTTCCTAGATATTAGCAAAAGTTACATTTGATTGGCCAACAGTTGTGCATTAATGGCCCCCAAGAGAATGTGGAGAATATGTGGAGTGTGATAGAGGCCCATTCTCCTAGCCTCGATTGCCAAGTGTAGCCAGTGATGCCTCTGATTTACAATGGTGAAATGGATAAGCCCAGGGGAAGCATTAGGTATTGCGAGTGCTGTAATTCAAGGGATGTGAAAAACAGCCATCTCCAGGGAGCCAGAGAATTGGATGGAGGGAATGGTGCTGGTGTTTCTGTTTCTAAATTATTTTCAATTTAACACATTCACACGCAGAATTTGTTAAAAGTCATAAATATAACCCAACTATAACTATACTAATGGCTATAGAACGTCAACCACTTAGGGGATTAATCTATACTATATTTTCAAAATATAACCCTACAAAATATCCTTATTAAATCAAGTTTAACAGCTATTAAGTACACAATTAAAAATTTAAATTGTAGTCTATTTACAGCTAAATGGGTAAAATTTAAGATAAATATTAGCTCACTTTTGGATTATATCTTAGAAAAATACAATCTCGGAGAATTTGTGAAAGTATATGTGAAAGTATATATAATATTAGTATACATACCAGAAAAGCCATAATCTAGAAAGAATTATCTTTTTGGTTTTGTATGTAGGAGGGAGAGAATTTTCTAGAAATATATGTATCTCATAAGAGGCAAAATCAGTATTACTGTTAGTCATTCAAAAGTTATTTGTCTCTTTTACTGGACCTAAATAATTCCAATCATTTTGTTTGTGTGGTAAAATAAAAGGCAGCACATTGAACTGCTAACATTATTTAATGTTTTCTCTCAGTTTGTTTTCAGCAATCAAAGTATAGAAGAGGACATTTCCTGACTTTCTGCCAAGGGATTTGCTCTAAATTGTGCCTTTTAAATAAAATATCCCACACGGAATTGTGTACACTGCCAATCTGAAAAATGAATGCAGAACAGAGGGTTTCCTACTGAACAACATTTATGTAATGCCCACTTGACCTGATTTGCTTCTTGCAATGAAAATTGCTGTGGCATACATACTTTGCATTCAGTTTCTTTACTTGGTGTGATGCCCAAAGACCCCTCAGTTGCTCATTCGGTGAGAGTCTCCTCTCCCCGGATGTTCTTTCTCCTCCTTTGACATTTCCCCTTTAGGACAGTGTACATTAACTCCATCACCAGAACCACTAAATTGGTTTGTCAACTAGTTTGCCATTCTTAAATAGCTATGTATTCAGGGGGAGAGGTGGGAATTTCTTTTTCTCCTTTTACTACATGACAGTTAATAAAGTGTGTGATACATTTAGGCAGCCAGTGAACATTATGAAGAGAAGTTAGACCAACACTGTGGTGGTCTAAGCGAGAGTGTCACCCATAGGGTCATGTATTTACGCATTTAGCCCCAAGTTGGTGGCACTGCTGAGGGAAATTTAGGAAGTATGGAATTCTTCTTGCCACCATGCCTGCTGCTTGCTGTCATGATTCTTTGCCATCTTGGGCACTTATCTCTCTGGAACTGTGGGACCAAATAACTCTTTCCTCTAAAAGTTGCTTTGGTCATTTTCTTACATCACTGTTATAGAGAAGTAATGAATACAAACATAAATGAAATTACGAAAAATCCTAATATATGAAATTTCACAGGACTCTTAATTGTGTGTAACGTAATCACTTGAAGATGGAAGCTCTCTCTTAGGACAATGTTATTTGTCATTTGGCAGACACTAAGAAATCAGTTATCCTTGAATAACTGCCATAGTCCAGCTTTATTCCCTACTTTAAAAAGATCAATTTTAGAAAAGTGTGTTAAGATGAAATAGTTGCAAAATATTTATTCCCGATGGAAAAATTTCCCTTATAATACACATGCTTATGATGCTTACTTATAAAGTCAAATTTCCCCAAGGCTCTGAACATTGCACTAAATGTTAATCAGTCATCGTTTACATCTTCCTGAGGCCAAGAGACATGACTGGCTCTATCCCAGTTTAACTGTCCAACTCATATCCAGGGAATAAACAAATACCACCTGACTCGAATGGAAGTCTACATAAAACATTCCTCTTCAGTCTGGGGTTGGTAAAATACTTATTTAACATGTGTAACACCCTGAGTACTGCAAAGAAAGGAAAAAGTCAACAAGCAGAGAAGTCCTCTTCACACATATATACCCCAGTAAAACAAATTAAATATTATATAAACGGTGGGGAATACAATTCTAGAATAGGTATCGATGACGTGGTTGTTTTCCAGGATGATTCTACCAACGTTTCCTCCCAGGGATTTCCTTTTTATCTGAGATGAATCTGCACAGGGGCTTCCTGTGAACTTTGTACTCATGGAGTCCTCTTCTGAGTGTAGAGAGAAGGAAGTCTGGTCCACATCAGTCTCGCTGTCATGGTAGCAACCATCGAAGGCCATGGCTTGAACAGCATCAATATGGTACATTCCAGATATCTGTCAAGAAGAGTTTTCTTTAGTAAGGCACAAAGACAATTTCATAAAGAGGAACTATAGAAAAATGTAAGTCAGATATTAAACAGTTTCCATAAATGTTTAGCTTGTCTTTCTTGTTATAAAGAATTCTGGTTTTGCTTCTGGCACCTGACTTAAAAATAATTTAAATAAGAAGCAGAAAACATTGTCTTAGGGAGCCTGATTTATAAGGTGGTTTATATTTAATTCCATGAGTTATTTAGGCATCATACAATTAAATGTTAAACGAATATAATATCAATAATTTCTAATCTAGTCCTGAACTGATAAACAGTAGTCCCAGATTCTTGCGCTCCTCTTTGTTCTGAGTAACCTGAAGAGCTTACCATGGCCTTAGGAGCCATGAGTGAGTACGAATTATCAGATCATCAACATAGGCTTCTTGGATTTGCTTTCCAACTTATTTTTTCTCTGTAGAGAGAACATGATGATGCGCAGACCTATGTCTTTTGTTTTAGTTTTTGGTCTCAAACCAGAGTAAGAGTCACTTTCTACTTCCACTTGACTTGGGGAAGAAAGGGTTTTATTTGTTCCTTTTTTTTTTTTTTTTCAATGTTTAGCGGGAATCCCCTTTTTATTTTGTATGTGTAAATATGGACATGTGAGTGGGTGCCTGTAGAGGCCAGAAGAGGGTGTTGTATCCTCTAGAACTTGAGTCACAGGCCGTTGTGAGCTGCCCTACATAGGTGCTGGGAGATGAACTCTGGTCCTCTGCAAGAGCAGTAAGCATTCCTAAATATGGGGGTCATCTGCAGCACCCCCCTTTTCCTGATAGAGTCTGTCCAGCCCAAGCTGGCCTTGAACCCCTGATCCTCCCGCCTCCACCCCTTGAAGGTTTACCTTACAGATGTGCCTGGCCATGTGTGGATTCTGAGCTGCTAGTTATGTATGCTAGGCAAACACACAACCAACTGGGCTCCAGCCTTAGCCCCCAGCATGCCATTTCAGAACGTGCCCAAGAGTGGGGAGCGCCTCCTTCCAGAGGTCATCTTCTCCTCCCCTGCTCGCACACCAACTTACAGTGATGCTGACAGTAAATCGTTTTTCTCGTTATATTCACTTGGTTGTGGGTCAGAGGATTAGGACTAAACTCAGGTCTCCAGGCTTGGTGGCAAGCGCCTTTACCCACTGAGCCATCTTGTCCACCCAGGATTATAGCATTCTTTAGCAAGACAAACAAATCAAACTAGGCTGGCCTTCCCAAAAAGACCCCAGGAAAACAGAGATCTGAAACGCAAGAGGTCTTAGACAGATGTGTGCAGGGGCTGAGAGTGTTGAAGGATACAGCCTTTGAAAGACAGAGGACGTTTCTCCTGGGTTCACAGGACACTATGTCCTGGCTGTCCACTGATGTCACACTTTACAAGGAAGACCTCCACCAGGCTCCCCAGGGCCCTCTGACTGTTGAAGTTTATGCTTGGCAGTATGTCCCATTTCCAGAGACTTTAGGATGGGGGTGGGGCCCTCCAGGATCCCACGGGCACCAAATCCAGACTCCAAAGAAAAGCTGTTGTAAGAGATGGAAGTGGTACTCGCAGGAGCCCAGCGACCATTTATATACAGAGTAAGAGACCTCAGCCCTCTAGGTAATGCGACAGAATGGGTAAGTACTGGCCCCCATGCAAGCTGGTGTGGTATAGCACAGTATGCATGACAATACCAGCTGGGTAGCCAGATGCCCGTAGTGACAATGCCAAACCCATACACAGCTGTGTAAACACAGGGCAGGGACCTGCATGGAGTGTCTGGTAGGCCCAGAAATGGGGTGTTGAAGTCTCCCCTTCTCTGCCCATAGCCTCATTACAGGGAATAGCTGCCTATATTAGGCTGGGCCAGGTCCCTGCCCCACCCACAGGCCTAACCACAGGGCTAACCACTTTGCAAAAACAGGAAGTCTCCCCAGTTTATCCTCTCAACATCTGGGGGCCACAGGCAGAAGGGATCTGAGCTGCCTGGTCTCTGAGATGGTGCCCCTGCCTGCGTTGACACAGTCCATGGTGGGGGGGTGGGGGGTGGCATGGCTGCCCTCAGGCCTATGGCTGTCTCTCTAGAACCAGGAAACTCTCACTCCAATAACAGTATCTGTTACCCTTGTTGAGCTGCTGTGTGCCCCAGGGTCCTGAACACTCCGTGACCCTTTCCAATCGGGAGGAAAGAGCCAAGCTGAGCTACAGATCTGGTAGAACATCCCTGTCTTTCATCATAAGCCATGTTACCCTGTGCCAGCCCCGGGCCCACCTCTGCACGCTCAAGCAGCCCCTTCTTTGTGTGTGTCTGTGTGCATGTGTGTGCGTGTGTACGCACGTGTGTGCACGTGCGCGCTCTTCTGCATGCATGTGCATGTGTCTGACTTTTTCGTGTAGCCTCAAACTGACCATGTAGCAAAGAACAACTTTGAAGCTCTGATCTGCCTTCCTCCACCTCCCTAGCACCTCGATGACCCTGGGATGACCTGGTTTAGGCAGTGCTTCCTGCACACTAGGCAAACACTCTCCCACCTGAGCCCCAGCCCCCAGCTGGCTTTGGGAATTCACCACCCTGCCCTGCCAATCACAAGGTCCAGACGTCTGAGATCTACAGTGCTCTCTGATATGATTGGACCAGGAAGTCCCCAGGGCCACGTGGTCGAGTTTCTTCCTCCGGCCTCCATGATGAAACGGACGCTTTCTCACTCCTTTTAGACCCTTATTCATGCGGGGACAGGAGTATGGGATTATTGGAGCAGCATCCAGGCAGTCTGTTTAGCCATCCCCACACTGTGGCTCTTGGGATGTGTGGTGGATCTCATGCAGCCCGGGTTTGTCTGGCGGCCCCCTTGGCTACTCTGACCAGCTGTGTGGTGGCCTGAGGGTTGCCCTCCCGTGCAGGTTGGTAGCAAATCGCAACGGCCTCCCTCACACCACCTGCAGGCTCCGCTCGTGCCCATCCAGCTGCACCTTGAGCTTGTGCAGCTCTTCGATCTCACGGTTGTGGCGCTCCGTCTTGTGCCGCACCAGGGAACGGTAGAAGTGGATGGTGAAGACCACGAAGATGAGACCCACAGGTACCATGATGATGGTGGACACCAGAGCGGCCTGCCAGCCCGTGTGGCTGTGGGAGCCTGGCTGATCCTTGGCATCCACTGGGAGGAACTTGATCCAGCAGAGCAGGACCACCTCAGCCAGGAAAAGCAGGATGCCCAGAACGGTGGAGAAGCCCCAGGCCAGCTCGATGTACGGGTGCATGCGCTCGTGCGGCGACTCGCTGATGGAGTTGAGGTAGTGGATGTTGCTCACGGCTTCCACGTTGGGCAGGATGCAAGTGCTGATGAGCAGAGCAAACAGATGCACGGCTACCAGCACCGTGGTGCAGGCGCTGAAGGCAATGAGCAGGGGCTGAGGGTACTGGTACTTGGTCTCCAGCTGCACCTCCACCATGGCCACCATGGCGAAGCCAGACAGGAGGGCCGAGGTCCGGCTGGAGGCTTTCAGCTTGGCCCTGCTCAGGTAGAGCTTCCTCCAGGACAGTGCCTGCACCGAATGGTGGTTAGACGTGACGAGTTCCAGGTAGCTGCGCCGGACCCAGTCTCGGTAATCCATGCCCTTGTGGCCGGGTTCAGGGCAGGCAGGGGCAGAGGGATCCATGGGCACATTGAGCTCTGCACTCATGGTGGGGACCAGGCCTGACTGTCCAGCCCTCAGCGCGCTTGGCTCCAGCTCACGGCTCCGGCTCGTGGCTAGCGTCTGTGTCGCGGCCGGGTGGCCCGGCGGCCGGGCCTATTTGTTCTTTTAAAGCAAAACTAAACAAGTCTTCCTATTGTTGCCAACAACAATCAACCCCCTCAAAAAACAAGAAAACAAACAAACAAACAAACAAACAAACAAACAAACTGCTTCTAATGATGCTAACAAAGCCAGATTAACTACAAAGAAACTGGCTTATTTTTCTGAAGAGGTAAATTATTAATGATTTTTACAGCAAGGATGACTGATTGAATCTATACTGATTTTTTTTTTCTGAGTTTTACAATGGGAGATAGTGGCTCTCACTAGCATCAAGTAGTGTCTAGGAGGCAGCTGTTAGTAATTGCTTTTGGAGAAAAATAAAATCCTTCTTGATCTTTAGGGAAGTTGGAAAATGAACAAAACTGGAGAGACTTTTCTAGATGAAATTATTCAGAATTTAAATAGGAAGCTGCAGAGTAAAATCTATTCAAAATGCCTATTTTGTTCATAGCAATTTAAAACTATCTTATTTTACCGAATCAAGAAGACATGACGACTACTCTGTGCAGTCAGTTAATGAATCGGTGGGGACTCACACTTTGGAATTAATATCTCCCTTCTATGTTTTATAGAATAGGAAAACTCTGTAATAAGTTGAATATACATAAAATAAATATGCAAGAACGTAAGACTGGTTAGCCTCAGATAGCCAATAATATTCAACCACAAATTCAAGTATTTAAAAGCTATAGTATCATCAGTGGGCTCTATCCTACCCAGAATACTATTGGGCCATGTCATCTGCTGCACTTTTTTTTATCTGAATATATGCTATCAGCATGCTTAAGAAGACTACTCTCTACAGAACAGGAATGCTATTATCTTTCTCCATGTTGACAATCTAGGGTTACCCCTGTAATTGATCAAAGCTCATAGATCACAGTTTACCAAAAGCTACTGTTTTTACATGCTTGTAAGTGAGCTGTGTGATGGAAACACATTTAGAAATAGTCTTATTTATTTTGTCTCCAGAGCCCAAATAAGCACTCAACTAAGACATGTTTTGTCTAGAGACAGAGCTAACTGTTATAGACTGGGTTCTGGAATTTGGAATTAGGGAAAACCTCCTATTTCCTTTCTGGGCTTAGTTCAGCACTAAGGAAAGTTTTAAAAAATTATTATTTGTAATGTTTTCTCTGTTTTTGGCCTTTGGTGGCTGGCTATGGTGTGTGTGTGTGTGTGTGTGTGTGTGTGCGCGTGTGCGTGCGCGCGCGCGCATGGGAGATGATAGTGGGGTTGCTGTTTATACAGTGGGACTGGTGGTGGTGGTAGAAGAGGTCATGATGGTAGGAAACTTTAAAACTAAACTAATAAGAAGTGGTAAAGTCTTATCATTCTCTGTAAGGGAACACTCCGTGAACAGAATACTGTAATTCTAAATAGATGCACATGAAGCACAAATGCATCAAATTGCATAAATTACTATTACTTGTTATAAAGCCTCAGATTAATCCTAGCTTCATAAAAGTGAAGAATTCCCATACATGACCATCACCAACAGATAGACCATTGAGATACAACAAAACCTGAAATTAAAAAAAAAAAAAAACTACAGAGAAACATTGCAGTGAGAAGAAACAGCAAATCAAATGTACCTAGCAAATATCTACAACTTTCCACCTAAGGAACACGCATTATTTTTTGTAGCCCATGAAACTTTCTTCAAAATAGACCACATATGAAATCATAAAGCTAGTGTGTTAGTCAGGATTCTCCAGGAAAACAGAACTTATAGAATAATTTTATCTATCTATCTATCTATCTATCTATCTATCTATCTATCTATCTACTATCCACATGCATATATATAAATGCACATATGTATACACAAATATATAAATTCCCTTCATATACATGTTTATGTATATGTACACATATATACATATATATGGAGGGAATTTATTAGAATGGCTATGATCCAGCTAATCCAACAATGCTGTCTACCCATAGATGGTTCAAGAAATCAGTAGTTGTTCATCCCACAAAGCTGGATGTCTGAGCTGATCTTCAGTATACATCAGATTCTCAAAGAAGTAGCCTTTAATGCCAGTGAACAAATGAACTTGCTAGAGAGTGTGAGAGCCAGCAGACACAAAGCAAACGTTTCCTTCCTTCAATGTGTCTTTTCTATAAACTGCTGCCAGAATGTATGGCTCAGATTAAAGGTAGATCTTCCTGGCCTCAAAAGGTCTGGATTAAAAGTGGATCTTCTCACTTCAACTTATTTAATCAAGAAAAAAGATCCCTTACAGCTGTACCCAGATGCTTGGGTTTTAGTTAATTCCAGATGTAGTCAAATTTACAGCCAAAAATAGCTACCACTACAAATCTTGACTACATAGAAAATTTGAAAAATCCTTCATTCTATCTTATCACAGTGGAACAAAGTTAAATATCAACATCAAAAGAAAATACAGAAAACACATAAACTCAGAGAGATTATACAACATACTATTTATAAATGAGTCACTGAAGGAACTAACAAGGAACATTTTAAAAAATTCTCGATTCAAATGAAAATGAACACAACATATCCAAATCTATGGGATACAACAAAGGCAGTCCGGAGTAACATTTATATCCCTAAGTGCTGACATAAATGAATAGGATTTGAAAGAACTAACTTAATGATGTACCTTAAAGCCTTAAATTCAAGGAAAATAAAATAAAATCAAGAAACAGTATGTGAGGAGAAAAAACTAACAACAAGGCAGAATTAAATAAAATATACTAATATGAAGAATCAATGACACAAAGAACTGATTTTCTGAAAAGATAAACAAGACTTACAAACACTTTGCCAGATCAAGCAAAAGAAAGAGAGAAGGCACAAATGAATAAAATTAAAGATGAAAGGAAATCATCAGAGGACAAAATTTAGAAAATCATAAAGACACACATTAAAAATCTGTATTCCAATAAAACAAAAAAACTAGAAGAAAGGAATTGAAGATAGCATTAGGAGATGGAAAAGATACTCCATGCTCATGAGATATGGATATTATAATAATGGCCTCCAACTAAAGCCAATCTACAGATTCAAGGCAATGGTAATGCCTTTTTTTTTTTTTTTTTTTTTTTTTTTTTTTTTTTTTTTTTTTTTTTTTTTGGTTTTTGGTTTTACCAGGCTGGTCTCGAACTCAGAAATCTGCCTACCTCTGCCTCCCAGTGTTAATGTCTTAGTTAGGGTTTTATTGCTGTGAAGAGCCACTATGACCATAGCTACTGTTATAAAGGAAAACATTTAATTGGGCTTGGCTTACAGTTTCATATATTTAGTTCCTTATCCCCATAGTGGGAGACATGAAGATATGCAGGCAGACATAATTCTCAAGAAGGTACTGAAAGTTCTACATCTGGATCCACAGGCAGCAGTAGGAGGCTATGTGCCACACTGGGCATGACTTAAGCACAGGAGACCTCAGAGCTCACCCCCACCATGACACACTTCTTCCAACAAGGTCACACCTATTCCAACAAGACTACACATTCAAACATTCAAATGCATGATGCTATGGGAGCTATTCCTATTCAAACCACCACAATCAAATTAAGTTTCAAGGTCATTTCTCATAGACATAGAAGAAAAAAAATACCCTTAAGATTTATATAAAAGCACAAAAGATCAAACTGCCAAAACAATCCTGAACAAAATGAGTATTATAGGAAGTAACACCATATTTGATTTCAAGTTATACTATAGAGGCATAGTAATAAAAATACCATGCTTGTGGAACCAAAGATAACTTATAGATGAGTGGGATATAATAGAGAATCCAAATATAACTCCATAACTACAGCTGCCTGGCCTTTGACAAAGTTGTCAAAAATAGAGAAAAGCGTTTTTAAGAAACAGTACTGGGAAACCTTGGTACCAACATGTAAAAGAATGAAACTACATCTGTATCTCCTACCCTACACAAAACAACCCCAAATGGATCAAGGACCTAAACTTAAGGCCTGATATTCTAGACATGTTTGTATATTCATTCTAGAATATACAAAGAAATAAAAACAAAGCAAAACCCTAAGAAAACACTGTTTTAGTTAGGGTTTCATTGCTGTGAAGAGACGTCTTAGCCAAGGCAGTTAATGAATCAGGACAAAATTTAATTGGGGCTGGCTTACAGTTTCAGAGATTTAGTCCTTTATCATCATGACAGGAAGCATGGCAGTGTGCAGGCAGATATGGTGACGGAGAAGGAGCTAAGAGTTCTGTATCTTGGTTCGTATGCAGTAGAAGGAGACTGTGTCCAATAGGCAGCCAGGAGGAGGCTAGAATTCTACAATGGGCAGTGCTTAAGCCTACGAGACCTTGAAGTCTACCTGAATAGTGACACAAGCCCTCCAACAAGGTCACACCTTCTAGTAATGCCATTACTCATGGGCCAAGAATTCATACACATTAGTCTATGGTGTGGGGGTTGGGGGAGCAAACCTATTCAAACCACAACAAATTAATTAATTTAAACACTAGTTAATCAAATAATCTAATTAAAAATGGCTATAATAGTAAAGAGAGTTCTACAAAAGAAGAAATATAAATGTCAAGGAGTCACTTCAAGAAGTGTCCAGCATCCTAACTATCCCAAAAAAATATAGATTTAGATTATTTTACAATTCTGTTTCATCTTAGTTACAATGGCTATCACTGTAAATACAAATGTTGTGAAGAAAAAGGAATTAATTATTTTACACTGTTGGTGGAAGTATAAGTGGTTGAAGCTGCTGTGGAAATCTATCTGGAGGTTTCTCAAGAAGTTAAAAAAAAAGTGTGTGTGTGTTTGGGGGGACTAGAATTACAATTACCATAGGAACCAGCTGTACTACTTCTAGGTATAACTCCAAAGGATGTTCTAGCAAACTGTAGAGATACCTGCCTATATACCTTTTCAGTTCAATGGATGGAACTGGGCCAGGCAACATAATCCAGACCCAAAAGTACAAGTGCTTCCCTTTCTCTTCCGGGTGCAGATCTTAGTTTTACCTCTTTAGTTCTGTTTGTTTATGTTGGAGTGCCTTGGGAAGCCAGGAGAAGGAAAGGGATGTGTTAGGCTGGCTTGCTCTAAATGAAAGGGATAGCAAAAGCAAAAGGCAGAGGGGGAAACACTGGGCATGAAAGCAGGTTTAAGGTGGGAGTCATGTAGTGGATGTCATGGTAAGACGGGAGGGCAGAGAAAATTAGCCTAATAAAGGATGTGTTTAAAAAAAAAAGCCATATGAAAGCTTACTACTTGTAACCCAAATGAAAAACAGAGACGACAGAAGAACAAGTTATCATGCACAGACAGGCAATTCTCGTAGACACAGTGGGTTGACTAAACACATTCCCACTTGGGATACATTTATAGGAGTTGTTCATGGAGATCCCCGAGGGCACTCAAACTACACAAGTTCTTGGCAGCCCTCTTGGTTCCTTACCCCAACTAGAGTGTAAGATCCTATTACTGAGCACACCACAACAGATATAAAGAAAATAAGCTGACACTGAGCTGAAAACTTCCTGGCTGTTGTTTAGCATTCAAAGTACTGAAATGTGCTATGCAGGCTAGAGGGGGAGAAATGGTTCTACTCTCTTACCCAACCGTGAAACCTGTGAACCACAAAGCCAGTCTGATAGGAAAGATATAACCACCCGTACAATAGGGTGACTATTGGAGTTAACAAACCACCTTACGTTGGTTTTAATGCTCATTCCATGGGAGGAAATCCATGTATGATATTGTAGTATGTTAACAGCGCATTCCTAGAGAAGTGATGGGTTCAAGAGAGGGAATGTACTACTACTGTTTAACTAAATTAACACAGCATCAAACTGCCTTCTGAATACCCGTGTTTATACACACAGGCAAACGCTACTCTTAGCTCAATCAGACAATTCTCTTCTTGCAGTGAATACAGATGTCTGAATACTCAAGGTGCTAAGAGTAAGTGATGATTGAAGGCTCAGCCCTGGACAAGACATTTACATTATCTCCTAAAGCACTCAGGGAAAACTGTAGAAGAGGGGATAGAAATGAGAGAAGAGCTGGGAGGTGTGGTGAATGGCTGAGAAATGCCATCCTCTGGATTCTATAGAACAAATGCAATCATGAACGCTGACCTACTGTGGGTACTGTCACTGGGCTCACAGCAAACTGGTCCTGTTCAAAACTAGTCATGGTTGAAGGACGAACTCATGGGGAATGTACCCATTACAACTGAACTACTGATTATTAGTAGATTCTGGAAGAGGGAAACTCCTTGTCTTTAGTTGTATATCCATTGCTGAGCCCATGAAGCTCCAACAGATAGCTTCATATATACAACCCTTGCTAAACTAAATGGGAGAAAACAAAATGAACAGATATGGGTGTCAAGAAAAGATTTGTAGAGGAGAGGGAGAGAGGAGAGATATGAGGGGGGTAGGGTGGGACTAAGAAGATAGGAGAGGGTCTGGGGTGAAAGTATTCGGTATGTATAATATCCATGAAGAAAATTGTCAAAGAACAAATTGAAGTAACAGTAAGAGATTCAGGGAAAGGCTGGAAGAAGCTGAGGAGGAGGGCAACCCTGTAGGAGGACCAACAGCCTCAACTAACCTGGGTCCCTGAGATCTCTCAGACACTGGGCCACCAACCAGGCAGCATACACCAGCTGATATGAGGCCCCCAACACATATACAGCAGAGGACTGCCGGGTTTGGACTCATAGAAGATACACCTAACCCTCAGGAGACTTAGGGCCCCAGTGAGTGGGGTTGTCTGGTGGGGTGGGGTTGGAGGGATGGGGGGACATCCTTGTGGAGATGGGAGGAGGAGGTATGGGATGTGGAACAGTTAGAGGTGGACTGGGAGGGGGGTTAAAACTGGACTGTAAAAAAAGATTAAATAAAAAGTAAAAATAAAATTAAAATAATAAATAAAACAAAAGATCCATGTGGTATAAACATCGTGTGGAAGGCAAGAGCAGGAAGGTATATTTCAGAGTCTAAGAAATAGACAAGTGATCCCCATTTACTTCAGTGTCTGGTCCTTGCATTAGCCACTCACTCACTGCATTAGAAAAAAACTAAACAAGAAAATCTTTCCCTTTTTACACATTTTCCCCCATTTGTCTTTCATGCTGTAGATTATTCAAATTTCCCCAGTGTTGGTATGGACCAGTGACTTTAGCATCGCCTAGAGCTTGTCAACTCTGTAGCCTCGCAGGTCCTACCTCAGTTCTGCAGAGTTAGGCTCTGCACAAGAACACTGGTAATGTGCATGCACCCTGGTATCATCTGCAACTGAAAGCTCCTGGTGGTGTCACACCTGCATCCTCCTCGGGATGCACACTTGCATGGTAAGGCCTCGTCCAGTTAGCCAGAGAAACAAAAGCGCGTGGGACAAAACAAAGTCAGGTACTTTAGGGCGTTGACTCAAAGGATGTAAAAGGAGTGACTGAAATTATTATTCTCAGAGGCCTGAATTGAAACTCAGTTCTCTGTGCATCACTCGTCAAATTATTCTATTTCATCAAAATCTTGCTTCTCCTCTAAAGCAGAGAAGGTTGTCTTTGCACAACTTAAATGGGGGACCTGAGGTGAAGTCTCAGTGGATGATGATGAGATAAAGCTGTCCCCTGCGAGGCTCTGCCAGAGCCAGACCAATACAGATGCGGATGTACACAGCCAAACAGTGGACTGAGCATGGGGACCCCAATAGGGAAGTTAGGGCAATGGCTGAAGGAAGTTTGGGCAAGGAGCTGAAGGGGTTTGCAACCTCATAGGAAGAACAACAATATCAACTAACCAGACCCTCCACAGCTCCCAGAGACTAGACCACCAACCAAAGAGTACACAGGGGGTACCCATGGCTCCAGCTGGATATGTAGCAGAGGATGGCCTTATCTGTCATCACTGGGAGGTGAGGCCCTTGATCCTGTGGATGCTTGATGTCCCAGGAAAGGGGAACACAAGGACAGTGAGGCAGGAGTGGGTGGGTGGGTGGGGGAGCACCCTCGTAGAGGCAGGGGGAGGGAGGAGGAGATTAGGGGGCTTGTGGAGGGGAAACTGGGAAGAGGATAACATTTGAAATGTAAATAAATAAAATAACCCATAAGAAATGAAAAAAAAGAAAAATTAAAATCTCAAACAATGTTGAGTATGCACAAATAGTTATATGACAATCTGCAAACCTTAGGGCTGGAGACATAGCTCAGCAGTTAAAAACATTGACTGCTCTTGCACAGGACCTGGTTTCTGTTTCCAGTACCCACATGATAGATTACACTGGAGTCTAAACCTCATTTCCAAGGGATTTAATGCCCTCTTCTGGTCTCTGTGGACATTGCACACATGTGGTACCTGCTTCAGAACATACAGATATTCCTTTAAAAAAAATCCTTAAAATAAATGTCTAAGCTCCCCCCCCCCCATATAACTGATCAATTTTACAGTGCAGTAGATACCTCACTGCAAGGATATTATGGAGAGAAGAACCCCTCATTTCATTCTAGTATTCTTCTAAGTGACAAAGATAAAAAAACCATATCCTTATTGGTTGAGAGCAGAGCCTTTTACAGTCATAGACACAAAAGCTAATTCTGAGCCCTTTAGCTCTGTGACTTTGGCTGCACTTTTCTTTTCCTTTGTAAAATGAAGGTGAGAAAACACAAACAGACCTCTTGGGGTTAGTTAGCATGAAAATCAAATCACCAATATATTTTAGGTGTTGGCATAATGCCATTAGCAAATGAACGCTTAAAACTTTCTAGCTATCACCACCACTACCATCATGACCATCACTACCACCATCAACAATTAGAAAAGAGGTAGTTTGTACAACACCTTCTTCTCTTAATGGGGCAGAGTCGGGGGTTCAATCCATACTGAGAAAAATCCTTTAGGCACAAGAGCCCTCAGGGAGAGCGAATGAGGATGCTGAGGAAAGCAGCTAGCATCCAGCCAAGATTCAAGTTTCCCATTACAGTCTCACAATCCTGCTGACTTGACCCTGGCCAAGGCATTTGAATTTAATGCAAGATTTTGATAAACTGTAAAAAGCTTGCTAAAGAAGTTAGTCTTTGCCCTGGGATGTTTACTGCTAATTGTTGTTTTGACAGAATTGAGAATCACTTGCCAGATGGGCCCCTGGGCCTATGGGTAGGTGGCTCTCTTAATTGTGTTGGTTCAGGTGGGAAGCCAGTCCCACTGTGGGTGGCACCATTCCTTGGCTAGGAGCCTACACTGTAAGCTAGAAAGAGACAGCAGCTTGCATTGATTGTTCTCTGCTTCCTGGTGGTGGTTGGAATATGAACAGATGCTTCAATCTCTTGCTGCCTTGACTTCCCCCACGGTGATGGATGGTGCCCCTGCCAAACTAAACCCTCTTCCCTGGGAGTTGGTTTTGTCAGGGTGTTTTATCACAGCAACAGGAAAAGACACCAAGCCTAGCACTTTTGGAAAGGAGTTGACATTCAATGAGAAGCTGTACCTTTCCCCTCCTGTTGAGTTGTTTCCACTCCTCCACTGTGGTGAGGTAATTCACAGTTGCATACTCAATGACGGACAGAAACACAAAGAGGGAGCTGACCCACATGTACACATCCACCGCCTTGACATAGGACACCTGGGGCATGGAGGCACTCACACCGGTGACGACTGTGGACATGGTGAGCACCGTCGTGATCCCTGCAGTTCAAGAAGAACGAACGACAAACTCAGCGCACAGCATTCCAATTCCTGGATCATCACCATGTTTCTCTTGAGAACAAGATCAATCTCCTGTCTCCGAGCTGGAGTGAATATCTGCATGCTAGCTCTGGACATCGGAAGGATCTCATTGGATTTCCCTCCCCATCTCTGTGTCTTGGTGTTGCCCACAGCTCACATCTTACATCCATCTATCTAAACACCCCAAATCTAACCCGTTTGAAGCCTCTCCTTCAATGGACAACTTCTCGTCATCCTCGTAAACAAGTGGCCAAAATAAAGAATTCTTGGAAAGAAATGACAAGCCCATTTTCAGTAACCATCTCTAAATGATTTAATAACTCTTGTTTGTAAAAGAGTTGAGCCGGGCGGTGGTGGCTCACGCCTTTAATCCCAGCACTTGGGAGGCAGAGGCAGGCGGATTTCTGAGTTCGAGGACAGCCTGGTCTACAGAGTGAGTTCCAGGACAGCCAGGGCTACACAGAGAAACCCTGTCTCGAAAAATTCAAAGAGAGAGAGAGAGAGAGAGAGAGAGAGAGAGAGAGAGAGAGAGAGAGAAAAGAAGTTGACTTTATCTACCTTTACTCTTTCATGCAGCAAAGGGACTTCATCTTTGTCTTGGTTGTTCTTAAGTAGTAGCGAAGACTACTATTACCCACATTTTTTTCATCAAGAATTCTAAAGAGCCATCATTATTCTCTTTGAACCGCCATATATGAAACTATGCTTCAACCCAGTCAGTGTATGTGAACTAGTGTTGGAGGCTGTGTCTGAGCAACTGGTGAATGCCAGTCATCACTCCCCGTTTCTCTCCTCCCCTCCTCTGTCACTATTCCTTTCCCTTCCTTCCCTTCTCTGGAATTTAGAAGCCTCCCTCTCCCTCTTCCTCTTCATCCTCCTTTTCCTCTCCCTTCTCCCTCCCCTCTTCCTCTTCCCCCTGCCACATATGTGTGTGTGTATACACACATGCATGTACATCTTTCTCTTCTATCTTTTCTCTCTTTGTTCTCTTGTATGAGCACTCTCGGTGAAGAGTTGGGAGTTCCAACTCCGGAAGACGATGGGCAGGGAAAAGTGACTCAGATTTTCAAGAAACACCTACAGCTACGAGAGCTATTCGATCTCTACACTAATTTCTCAGAAGAACGTTACTAGAGTGCTGTCTGGAGAGAAGGAACAGCACTGTAAATATTTGAAATGCACGCCGGCTGCGCTGCTTTTATTTGTTAACTTCACACCAGGGAAGCACAAATGAAATTCTCAGTGAGTTTATGAATTGTGGGGAGTCTCCAACAGCAGGGAGAGGACTGTGATTTACTCTTAACTGAGAGAGACTTTCACCAAGAGGCCTTTATCTTCTCTACAGGATTGCGTGAAGTGCTCCTGCAAGGGAGCCCTGTGTCAAATACAATAGCAATTCTACAGAGCCACTCAATCTCAAATGAAGTTTTCATTTGTATAGCAAAGTACATTATAGCCCAGTAGATGATAGTTACCACAGGGTTGGGGGTGGGGGAGTCCAGAATCTCATCTCAACACTGATTTGACTTATAAACTCTATTCTAGCTCTTAACATTAAGCAAAGGAACTGTCTCATTCAATTTCAGGTCTCCAGGCAATAACAATAAAAATAAATAAATAAATAAATAAATAAATAAATAAATAAATAAATACAAAGAACAGCAAATAGCCTGTATACAGCTATCTACTGTTTTCATGTTTGGCTCCAAACACACAGTATATAGCTGAGTGATTGGCCCACATTTTGTCAGAAACATGATCCAGATTTCTTCCTTAAACCTGTGATTTTTATTGCATAACTACTGTCTCTCATTTTAGACCTAGAAGGCAATACCCTTTGTTTATGCCCTTATCAATCATATATGGTTGGTCTCTAAGGCGAGATGCTACAAAGTACTATGAGGATATGTTAAAAGTTTAGAAGGTACGTTGTACTTTCAACGTGCCAGAGGTTTCAATCCATCCTTCAAGGAACTGAGGGAATCCTGAACTCACATTCCTATAGAGTACCTTCAATCAGTAGTTAATTTTTTTGAAATATCTTTTCTTCATTTTATAAGTCATTGAACATAGAGCTTTAATGTTTTTCAAGAGATAGTAATTTAGATGTAGTGGTTAAAATAATGGTTTAGAAAAGTTATAAGTGTACATGAATTATGAGTTTACACCAGAACCACTGACTATTTGTTTTAGTGAAAATGAGCCACAGTATCTATGCTTGCCAGGGAGGAATTAAGTATCAATCATGTTCTCTTAAAAGGACGCTTAGCCCAACCAATTTACCAGCTCTTTCTTTATTTTAATCGCCGGCAATACATATTTTCATTGCATAAAATCAGCAATAATACTAATGAGAAAATTAATGAGAGAGTGGGGAGGAGGAATTGTTGGATGGAGGAGTAAATGATGAGATAACTGGCATAAATTCTTAGAGCACTAAAAGTGGAAACTGGGACGATTAGAGCCACATTAAACATACCTATTATGTCCTGAGCCATCCCTTGGAAACACATTAATCTTGACAAATGGTATTCCTTGCAGATTCATTAAACTGAACACCCCAATAAAGAGGGTTTGAATCACATGAACTGACCATTTAGCCAAGGAAAGGTCATACATTGCGTTAGGAAATTACATTGCCACCTACTGATATCAGTATGCATAGTTAGAAAGATGTTATGAGAAAATATTTAGCCAGGCCATTTGACTCAGCTCCCCTGAGCCCTCACAGTTTCACCGTATTAACTTTTAAGCACATGCGTGGGTGAATTAAGGGCAGTCTGGGGAGGATTCGTTGTGTCTACATTTTATTGGCCATCTTCGGCCAGGCATGATGGATCCGTAGTTCATTAACCATGAAGACAGCAGTAGGCTCATAGATATCACTTGTTGGAACTTTGTTAACCCCTTCAGTGAAGTGCTATAAATAGTTTTCCTGAGGGTGGTGGTGGTCTTCATTTGCCTTCAAGTAAGAAGGCATTTTTCCTATAAGAATGTTTTCTTATAGGATAATATGGAGCACACAAGAAAAAGACATGAACTATATATCACCACTCAGTGGCCAGAAGCAGCAATTTCTATTCATAGGAATACCAGAGTCCAGTGATTGTCATTAGATACTGGTAATTTCTGTGCTGATTGCATGAATTTCTTTTGCATGTGTGCACAAATGTAAAATCATTTTCTATGGTGGAATGTGAAGTTTATGCAGTATTTTTACAATCCAAAGAACAAAAGTTATTCTGAGGAATACCATCACTTATAGGAGTCAAGCAAGAAGTAGGCGTCAACTTGATCATCCATTGGTTTATTATTTGTGGTACTGCTGATCAAACACAGGGCCTTGCACATTCACTGTAAGCCGTCGACCATTTCCTACCCTCCTTCTTTTCAGTGAAATGCCATTTCTATGTGAAAGAACAAGGCCAAACAATCATCCCAATTGGAATCGTATTTGGTACTGCTTTGCTTAAACCTGGGCGACTCACTCTATCACATCAAGTGAAAGAACAAGGCTGTTGATTGTTAATCATGTGACTCTCACTTTCAAGTCTGCCCTACAATGCTGCTAGACTTACATATATCCCTGTGAACCTCCTATTCCTCAATTTTTATGAGGAATCAATGGAAATATCGATTGTTTTTCTGATGTTATACAATAAATGGCAGGCATCTTTGAGAGATCTGGAGGTTACTCTGGAAGGTAATGCTATTCAAGTTTCTAAGCCTGTGGGTAAAAGATCTGTTCACAGTACAAAACAGACCAGTGGTTTTTCGTCTAGCAGACAGTTTCAGATTCTACACTATAACTAACCTTCTAGAAATAATCACATCCTGAGCTATTTAATGAGACCAGACTTCTCACTACTTTCAGTGAAAATTTATTACAAACTCTGTAGAAACCCATAGGATCTCTTGTCTGAACATAACACCTGAAATTCTAAAGTACTGGAAGAAAATATAGGGGCACAACTTCAAAACACTGGTACAGGTGATACATTTTTGGATGACATTCCCAAAGCACAGGAAAAAAAGTAGCTAAGTTAAACTAAGAAGTTCTGCACAGTAAAAGAAACGAACATAGTGACTAGTCTATCTATAATGACAAAGGCATTATAACCAAAGTTCATAGTGTACACTAAAAACTTAACAAAATAAGTAAGCTAATTGTTAGTGAGCAGAGAATACGAGTCCATACTTCTCAAAAGAAGAAATTCATTTTTTTACACATTGTGAAGAAATGTTCAAATTCTTCATACACATTAGAAATGCAAGTCCAACTACAATGAGTTGTCATTTTATCCTAGTTAAAATGGCCAACAAGGATGTGCATGTGTGTGCACACACACATACACACAAAGAGAGACAGACGAGACATACATGCACATACACAAAGACACTAACAGGTTTATGAAAACCAGTATGGAAGCTCCTCAAGATGCTAAAAATAAATTTATTATGTGATCTAGCTACCCCACATCTGGATATATGTCAGAAAGAAACAATATTAACATATCAGTGAGGTAACTGCACATGGATGTTAATTGATATATTATTCAAAATAACTAAAGATCTGCAATGCTCAGGCTAAGTCCTTATCAACAGATACATGGACAAAGGCTATATTTATCTGTAGGTATAAGAATTTAGTTAGAAGTTATACTGGTTGAAGTTTCTTTTTGTGGTACAACCCTTATCCCTAGCTCTCAGGAATCATGAAGAGAAAGGGAAGATTCTAGGAGTCAGAGGACCAGGATGTCTGCTGCAGGATTGTGTTTTCTATATAGGACAGGGAATCTATGCCTACTACATCTGAACAATGTGGCTACCGACATGAGAACAATGATAACACCAGTTACCAACAGGGATTGGGGAAATTTCACAAGGCCCCACCCTTAGATGAAAAACTACAGGGAGTCAATGCTTGCCGAGTGAAGGAGAATCAGTCTTTCTTAGGGATGAGTTCCCTAAGTAGTTGTCTAGTCTAAAGTGTCACACCAAATGTACGTGTATATATCTATGTGAGTATGCATGCAACAATAACAATTATAGGAAAACCTAAACTATAGCAATAATACATAAAAGAAGAAGGAGAATTGGGGGCAAAGGAAGGGAAACAATGTGGAGTTGGGAGGAAAATATGCCAATAGGGGATGAAAGATGATCAAATGTACACAATGGAAGTGTCATAATGAAGCCCATTAGTTTGTACCATCAACAAATGCTATAAAAATGAAAAGGTAGATATATGAATGAAAATCTCCCATATACAGGACGAAGTACTATTGGTCTAAAAAGTGATAGCCCATCGTTTCTAGCAAATGGATGGAACTGGAAGACATTATGTTAAATGAAGTAAGTCAGAACAGAGAAAAGTCCCACATATTCCCTCAAGCGTTGAAGTTACTTTTAATGTTAGCAGTATGCATCATACTATTTATAAGAGGGTGGGAAGGCTAAGGGCATGTGGAGATAGAGAGAGGCTAGTAGTGTGTATACAGTCACAAGTAAAGTGCGTTGTCTGCCACAATGGGGACTACAGTTTACAATAACTTACAATACAGCTTGTCCATTACTAGGAGTTCAAAAGCACCAAACACTAAGTAATGATGAGGTGGCAATGTTAACTACCTAATTTGATCCATAACCATTATAACCATGTTTTGAAATACCACTCTGTGCCTTCTAGGAACCAAACAGCACTGCATTTGGGAAGACAAGAAACAAAGGCAGGGTTTGAGGGTAGTAGAAAGCTAAAGCCCCAGCAGTGTTATGGGAGAACTGTGGCTTGTGGCAGGAACCATGGGAGAGAGGTTGCTCTGGTTTGGACGCTAATTTATATGAATAAGTAAAAATTTCCTATCTCTCGGCGATTAACACAGATATAGGAGGGCAGAATTTCAAAGAGGCTTGAGCATCATTATTTCTGCATTCATACTTCACTTCAGCCTAGTAGCTCTTGCTGCTGCCGTCCTCACCATGTAAGTGCAGGGTAGTCAACTTGAGGGATATGGTTAGAAGTCATGCTAATGTGTCTCGAGACAGAATGCCTTTCTTAGTCTCTCTTGGATGCTCGCATGTGCCCTCTGACTCTCATTTGGGTCTGTGCTTGCCCCGTTAGTACTGGGATCAGGACACAGATGTTCTGATATGAAGGCACAGTCAAAATAATTTAATTACTCATTCAGATGATATTTTTCCTTGAAGATACTCAAGTCTGATACACTTGCAGACTGTGGCTCTTATAGGGGAAAGAGGTGAACACATTATTAATATTAATAATTTATGTCTTCAAGTGATCTTTTGAAGTATGCATAAAATTTGTGAACATTAACTTCAAAAATGATCTTTTCTGGGATGAATTTTCTTATAGTTACAACGATTACAGTGATTGTGAAGCGAGTATTAAAATCTTCTCTTAAGACAGAGCTCTACAGGTTAAAAAAAGAAAAGAAAAGAAAAGAAAAGAAAAGAAAAGAAAAGAAAACACAGGAAAGCAGTGTTGTCTAAAGCAGTCAAGACGGCAGATGGCATTAGCTCTTGGGTTCTTATTAACTAAGATGTCTTCTTCCAAGTGCTTGACTTGGCACATTCCACTTTACAAGGACTCAGTGACCACCAAGTGGTTCTGAAATGGTTCCCATAAATCAGAGTGTATGACAATGGCTTCTAACATGCTAGATGGATTAGGCAATCATCCCTGTGGTGACTTAATGAGGCAGGCACCTTGTTTCCCTGGAAATTTTACTCTCCTTGAATCTCACTCTGACCTTTGGGTTACGTTCTAATTTCTGAGCAGTGCCCATCTTCCCAAATTTAGCATGCTTTGCCCTGGAATTTATTAAGGGGCCAAGAGTGCCGTGTGGATTGCTTTAAGGAAGTGAATTGTTTCCTTCTGTGCTATAAAAGGTTGGTCTTGCAAAGCCAAATCATCTTGGGTAAGGGACATGGGGTTGCTTTAGTGGCAAAATGAATTTAAGTGGGTTAATTTTTGTTTCATAACCATACCATCTTTTCTACCTCTCACCTAGCTCCTGATTAGTCAGCAACACCTTCACCCCCAAACACCCAGTGACCAAAGAAAGAGCCCAATTACAACTTATCCCTGGAGTCAGCTAAACATAAACACCTGAACACACAGCCGTATCCTGACGAATCTCTCCTTGCTTCTCCATATAGCATCTGTATTTATTTTCCTCCTTGGATTTCCCTTTGGGTTATAATTTTTATAACCAATGGAAAGTTTTATTTACCCAGGGAAACTCTTGCAGGAACAGCTCTCCGGTCAATCCAGAAAGAGACCCAGGAAAGCATCACCATCAACATGGCTGGAAAATAGGTCTGCAGGACAAAGAAGAAAACGTGCCTCCGTAGCACAAAGTTGATGAACAGTCTATAGTACCACCCTAGGAGAACAAACAAACAAAGAAACTGATTATCATTAAACAGGCTTAGCCACACAACCTACTCTTCAGACAGGAAGCTCTCAGAGACATAGACCGTGATATCCCACCTCCGCTTACTCAGCAGCAGCTCTTGCAATTCTAACATTGTCAGATGGAATGAACTACAGCCTGCTTAATTACTCACCTGAAAGTATGCTTACCTTCTAGAGCCCAGCAGGGAAGGGAATGACAATTACAGGGCACGAATGAAATTGTTTGCAGTATTTCTTTAAGAACAATGCTAGAGGTGCTGAGGTGGGAGTGGGTGGGTGGGTGGGGGAACACCCTCATAGAGGCAGGGGAGATGGGGTAAGGGATAGGGGTTTAACTGGGAAGAGTGATAACATTTGAGATGTAAATAAATAAAATAACCAGCAAGAATTTTGCATTAAAATAAAAGAACAGCGCTAAGTGATGACTGTATCATAGTGAAGAGTCGTTTATGAGCTGTTACAAATGATGAAGAACGTTTGACTGTAAGAAAAGGTTTGGAGTGTACTGCGGGACCTTTGCTTGGGATCTGGAATGCTAAGAATTCAAAAAGAAGGGGCATCTTTTTTTTCCCCAACTTTTAAATTAATTTTTTAAATTAGGTATTTATTTCATTTACATTTCCAATGTTATCCCAAAAGTCCCCCACACCCTCCCACACCCACTCCCACTTCTTGGTCCTGGCATTCCCCTGTATTGGGGCATATAAAGTTTGCACAATCAATGGGCCTCTCTTTCCACTGATGGCCAACTAGGCCATCTTCTGATACATATGCAGCTAGAGATATGAGCTCTCAGGGGTACTGGTTAGTTCATATTGTTGTTGCAGATCCCCCCAGCTCCTTGGGTACTTTCTCTAGCTCCTCCATTGGGGGCCCTGTGATCCATCCAATAGCTGACTGTGAGCATCCACTTCTGTGTTTGCTAGGCCCCGGCATAGTCTCACAACAGACAGCTATATCAGGGTCCTTTCAGCAAAATCTTGCTAGTGTATGCAATGGAGTCAGCGTTTGGAGGCTGATTATGGGATGGATCCCCGGGTATGGCAGTCTCTAGATGGTCCATCCTTTAGTCTCAGCTCCAAACTTTGTCTCTGTAACTCCTTCCAAGGGTGTTTTGTTCCCAATTCTAAGAAGGGGCAAAGTATCCACACTTTGGTCTTCGTTAAGAAGGGCATCTTTAACATGTGTTCGTTACTTTGAAGTTTCACAGACTTGAAAGATTCTTTCAAGAGAGAGAGAGAGAGAGATCATTGTTATGGTTTGTATATGTTTGGTCAGCCCAGGAAGTGGCACTATTAGTAGGTGTGGCCTTGTTGGAGTAGGTGTGTCACTGTGGGTGTGGGCTTACAACCCTCATCCTAGCTGCCCAGAAGTCAATCTTCCACTAGCAGCCTTCAGATGAAGATGTAGAACTCTCAGCTCTGCCTGTACTCTGTCTGCCTGGATGCTGTCATGCTGCCACCTTGATGATAATGGACTGAACCTCTGAACCTATAAGCCAGTCCCAAATATATGTTGTCCTTTATAAGACATGCCTTGGTCATGGAGTCTGTTCACAGCAGTAAAACCCTAACTAAGACAATTATAATCACTATTTATTATTATTTTGCAATGCTAAGGATTAAACCCAGAGCATCAGAAATACTAGGCCAGTATATATCACCAAGAAACACTTCTCCATCCTTAATATTTTTATGAATTATTATTTGGGGTTTTATTGATGGGGCTGGTACAAGGGATTAACCATGAAGGACAAATGCTGCTCTACCCTATGGTTCAGGAGGGGAAGATGAAGATGATACTATGGGTGGACCGTAGACACCTTTACTAATTACAACAGGTCATTCTACCTTGTAAGACAGTCAAATCATTACTCCAGTCAGTGAAATAAAGAGTCTGACTTCATCTTTAATCCTAAAAATACTGAGAGTTCCCAGGCCCCCTTTTTGCCTCATAAATAGCAAAGTAAAAAACAAAAAACTATAATAAAAATAAAAAATAATACATAAAATAAATAAATGATAATAATCTATGCAAGCACATAAAAAAACCCTCAAAATTTCATTTGGCATCCCATGAAGACTTTAACCACTGTCTCCTCCATCCAAGGGACTGCCCCCTGCCTTTGTTCTACCCTCAAACCACCATAAAATTCCAAGCCAGTTGCTCCTTTCTGTGCTCTCAGCTCCTTGCAGACCTGCTTGGCAGGATGGATTGCTCTCTCTAGAAAGCTCATAATGTGAGCCATAAACCCATCAGATCTGTATGTGTGTGGCATCATCCTTTTGCAATGTGAATTAAATTTTTGGCATGAGTATCTGCGGGGGGGGGGGGGGAGCTGTCTCCCATTGCCTCCACCCGTAGAAAGAAGCAGAACTAAAGACTGAGAAAAGGGCTGGCGGTAATATACTTATATCCTGTGCCATCCCATATACTTATACATTGCCACATTTGATCACGTTCTGACACTAAGGGCTTGGATGGTATTAAAAGCATCACAGGGCAGATGCGGATGAAAATGATGACGATGGCACTTCCTAACTAATACTGCTTAAGCACTTCCCACGTGGCAGACACTATTCTAAGTCATTTAAATGTATTAACTCATTTGCAAAATCGCATAAGGCAAAGACTGTCCTGAAACCCTCTGGAAGGCAAGGAAACTGAATTAAGCAATTCCAAGGCTGTGCTAGTGGTAAGCGGTAGACTAGAGTTTGAATTCAGGCAGTTGCCCCTGTACTTTATCTTTGATAACACATAATTCCCTGACATATTCCACAGGGGTATGAGTCTTTCCTTTGTGAACCCACAGGATGCCATTTAGTGGAACACTGAAATGGATGAACGACAGACAAACCCTCTCCCACTTGTTGATGTTACTGGGTGGCCATGGGTTTGTGTAGGGTCAATGGTAATAGTGAAAGGATTTTTATGAAAAAAAAAAAAAAAGCAAGACTGCTGCAAATGGAAAATAAGTTTCTGCGCCCCCAATTTCCAGCTTTTACAATGAGATCCATATGCATGGTTTTATCTATCTATCTATCTATCTATCTATCTATCTATCTATCTATCTATCTATCTATCTATCTTATATAGCAATTTGAGGATGGTGGTTATAGTTTGTAGCTGTGATGATAGGAATAGGGAAAATATTTACAATCGTTTTTGATGAAGCTAATCTTTTTAAACAGAAGGACACCACATTAAATATTTATAGATAATGTGACCTGTTGTCTACTCACGAACTGAATTCAGTCATCTTTCTGAAACTTAGGAACTTGTTAAATCTGGATACAACTATTAATTTGATATATGAATACAGCTTTCAGAATGCCTTGATCTTGTACTTTCTGTGATTAGAACACAATTTTATTCCTTCTCATTAAAAATGTGCATTTTAAAACAAATTTAGAAATGGAATATATTGAAATAAAGTTGAAACTCTCCCCAGTCTCTAGCTACTTCTTAAAAATTTAGAATGCACAGGCACATACAAACATACCTATATGTGTTTAAATAATTTCCTCAATAACAAATACGAATTTTTGTTAGAGTCTTCTATTAGTTCCCCTTTTAATAATAATAAAAAACCACTTGCGCCATGCTATATAAGGCTGTACATTTCTATAGTCTATTTTTTAAGGAGCTAATGTTATACTTCTTAGAAGTATAAACACACTAAGATGTTAAGGCTTCATATTTCATTTAAAAATATATAAAAGCATCTTTGTGAACAGATTTTCAGTGATGTTTTTGTCTGATTTTTGAAAGGCTCTACAATGTGAAGAAAAGAGGATAAAAATTACCTAGTGTTGATCCTGCCTGGGCGACAAGCACAGATAGTGGACTAAATGGAATGATTTAGAGGTAGAGTCAGAAATTGGAACACTTATCCCCTGCATTTAAAAGAATAGTTGAATTTCTACTGAATATATTCATGGATTCTTATGCTTCAAAATCCTAAGAAGTGCAATAGATATAATAGATATAAATGTATAGATATATTGTACATATCTGTATAGAAATACCACCTTTGATCTCCATGTTTCCTATGTATCAAATTATGATAACATTAAAAAGACAGATTATAGTCATAATTTATCATGAAGTTACTTAATCATAGAGATAATAAAAAATTAAAACTCGTATGTATTATTCATTGTTCATTGTATACATTCACTTATTTAAATATTGGCTTAACTGAACTGAGGACTGAAAACAACAAGTTCCTGGCATTGCTTATAAGACATGAGCAAAAGAGAAGTGGAAAACTGCTTCACAACAGCTTGTCAGCATGAGGTGTTCTTAGTACCACACGGGCTCTTCAGACTTCTGAAATTCTTTTCAAACTTACACATCGCATATTTATTTATTCAGCAATTTGATTCTGCGAATCTTGGATGTGCCAGGGATATATCAGTGATCAAGGAACACAAATGTGTGTTATTTGCATATCAGAAAATGCAATGGACATGATTAAAATGAATAGCATCGTTTGTTGATGTTAAAGAACACAAGTGAACAGGGTAAACTGACATTTCTCCCAGATCTAAATGGCTGGAGACCCACTGGTCCCAGGGATGCAATTCACTTCTTTGAGATTTAAATGTTGGTTGTCCTCTTAAGACCCTAGATTCTAGACAGATAACTCAGTATTTGATAACTCAGTATTTGCTCATTAAATGGCATGGCCAAGCAGATGGGATAGGATTCTAGCCAGGGCAGTCCTGAGCCCGAGTGCCATCTGCAGCCACATTTTGTAGCCTGAACACAGTTCCTTTAAACCACAAGTGATGTATTATCTGCTTAAAATGACATAGAGTAGTACTAGTAACTAACAGGATGGTGAAAATGGACTTTAGGAGTGGTGTGTTTTGGAGGAGGGGAGAAAGAGTCTGGGTCCTAGCTTCAGTGAACAGCCAGATGAGTTTTTAAATCACCTGGGATAAATGCTACCAAATCAGAAATAAATCAATCTCAATGAAGAGTATATAGTGTATTTCTAATTCTAAACAAATCTCGTCCTTAGGGCAACAGAGCATCTTTTAAAATTAATTGTGTTAGTTGATTTCTGTTGAGCATTTACCCCATACCAGGCATATTCTAGGATCTGGGAAGAGATGGTTAATAAGGCAGATAGAGTTTCCTGCCTCATTGTAAAGAGAGACTTAGATAATAGACAATAAGGCATCTATTTCAGCTAGTAGTATATGCTGTGAAGACAAAAGGAGAGAGGAAATAGTGAGGGGGGAGGCTTAGTTTAGAAAGGCCTCTTTAGAAAGATTAGGATATCACCATTTGGGGAGATGTTTTACAAAGTGCTGACTAAAGCAGGCAGTTAGTCATGAGCTGGGCAGGGGTAGAACAAAGCTATACAGAAGAAATGAAGTGAGAGTGTGACAGGAGGCAGGAAATAGATGGGCAATGTGATGGAGGACCACAGGTCAGGGTGAGGTCGGAGCAGCACACAGGATGTAGATCATGTTGAGAAGCCTAACTTTGCTTCTAAACAAACTGGGATGGAAGACCACTGAAAGGCCTTTGGTCTGGAAAGGGTTTTGAGCTGAGATTTCCTTATTGCAAAGAACACGCTGTGTGTTCTACTAAGTGTAGAGTAGAGGGGCCAAGAATACAATTAAGGCGTCTTGTTGGAAGGGTTTGCACAGTGGGGAGAGAAAGAGGTTTACTTCACAAACAGTAGGCGCTCAACGGTTGCCAAAAAATTGTCTGCACGTAGTGCTGTACCTGTGCTGCTGTAGAAAGCCAGTCCACTGGATGCGCTGAACTCCTCAATGAAGAACTGAGAAAGGGAAATGCGCTCTTCCGTGTTTAAGGACTTGTTGCCGTGTTTCCAGTAGAGCATTAGGTCCTCTTCATTATAGGCATCTAAGATAACACAGACAGCTCCCGTGTTAGAAGTTAGGTGAGGGCTGTAGCCATGCTTTATACCGTTCTGAAACCGCTGTTCCTGGTTCGATGCCATTCAATAACGTAGTAAGTATTGAAAGATAATTTTCCAAGGGACTCAATAAACCTGTACTTCCAAAAGGATACAAAACAAAACACCAGCTCCATCTTCATCTCCCAACTCTGGAGAATGAAGACTGGCAAGATGGCGGCATTACTCCCTCTGTGATGTTTGAGGTTTTCCTGTATGCCCTGACTGTGTGCTAGCTCATATAAGATTAAGCCAGGCCTCAGGGCTGGGCCACAGTATTGTCCTCAAGTGGGCTTAGTCTATGCCTTTACGTTTCTTTTGCTGTACCTCTCTTGGGTGAAATCCTAAAACGAGGCTTAGTTTGTAAAGAATTTCCTTTTCTTGTGTTATAAACACTTTGTAATAGAGCTAGAAAAGGACGGGTGTATAGGAGGCTCCCACGGAGGCTCAGAGCTTCACCCATGGGATAGAAAAACTGCAGCCAGCTTTTAAGATGTCATATCAAAAGCAAATACTGGGTAACAGTCATTGACAGGAAGCTGGATCACAGACCCCTTAATGGGACTTTGACTAGGGAGTCTGTGCTCCAGGCTGGGTTCCTCTGGAGAGCCTGTGAACACTTGAAAGAGGATTAGAACCTGACTGGCTATAGGATTCCCAGACTTTCTGAATATGGAAAAATCAGTGCCAATGTTAGGAAACTGCATGCTCTAAAGCCTTGCATGCTATTGTGAAAAAAAAAAAATCACAGAACGTTTAATTCCCAAAGCATTTCCCCTTGAATCTTCTCTTTCAAAAGACACGATCTGTTATCATCATTAGGAAGAGAGCGAGAGACAGAAAGAGAGACTGAAAAGCAGAGCCATATAATTGGAAAATATGGTAAGATGTTTAAATGATTGCTAAGCATGTGTGCCTATCTCCCCGCGAGTGTGTTTTAATGACGATGCGGGCTTGTTTCCCCAGGCAGAAAGACTTACAGCTTTCCAGCTCTAGAGAACAGTTCTGAGTGTCCAGAGGAAAGCGGCTGAAGTCCATGAAGCACATGGCCGAAACTGTTATCCTGTTATAAGAAAGAGAACTTCGATCATTTACCCATATGGCCCAAGTAGCGTGCAGCAATGGAGCCTCTCATTGTTTTCTGGCTTCGTGTGCCTTTCAAGGATAATGAGAAACAGACCTGACTGCGTTCTGTCCAAATAACAAGACAGCAAACCCGGAGGGGTAGGGATTGCTTCCAGATTAATGAGTAAATTCTTACACTTACTCCATATCTCACTGTTTCCTGCTTAGCTCCCTATGCATTTTCTGGCTCTCATGATTTTTTTTTTAATTTCAGAAAAATACTTTAAAGTCAGTTGCTTTCAAGTGCATCTAAGTTGTTCTGCTATCTAGAAGATGCAAAACTTAGTAGTCTCCAGTAAAAAGAGTTGAAGGGGTGATAACACAAATTTATAGGTAAAAGTTTCCTTCACAAAGCACTTGGAAAATTTCCTTCCAGTACTGAGGCAAAAGCCTGCAGCATGCTTAGCGATAGAGCCATGTACATAATACATAATTCAGGAACTATTAAGGCAAAGGCTTGCATATTGATGAGGTTTTTTTTTTTTTTTCTTAAAATTTTGTATTCTCCTAGATTTTCCTGGCTTCGGGCAGTAGCTGCCGTGCTATGATCTTGCCTCAAAGTGAGACCCATGGTAGCCACAATAGCAGATCAGAGGTTCCTAAAAGGCCCTCAGCAATTCTGCAAAAACAAAGGCAACAGATGCTCCTGCCCATGGTGCCTCTGAGTTAGTAGGAAGAATAGAAGCATTTTACCGTCTGTGACCTGCATTTTATTGTCAATAGCCAAAGCATCAAGAAAGGATGTGTGTTGATGGTATTGTGTGCAAAAATGCATGCTTAGTCGGCTTTGTTACAAGGAAGTATTCTCTGAGGTCTTTTCTACTTTATGATATATTTGAAGAAATGATTGATGAGGATTTTGGCTAGGTGGCCGCAGAACCTAACCTGGTAGCAGGTGACCTGGTTCTGTGCTCCGACTGATTCTTTTGTTGGATTGAAGAGCTGCACTCACAACAATTTTTAGTCCTCCTGAGTTTGGGCCTCTCTAAGACTACCTCCAGGGTTAAGCAACCCCAGAAAGAGTGAGACTCAGCAAAGCCATTATGCTCATGGGGACCACCTGAGTGAGGTTCACTGCACTATGCTACAATGGGGATTAAAACAATAACCAGAAAAGGCTGAGTCCAGGAGAGACCACAGCAAGTTTGCAGTTGTCCTTCCTGGAAAGTGTGACATTGTTCTGTCATGTATATATGTTCCTTCATATATATATATATGTGTGTGTGTGTGTGTGTGTGTGTTTGTGTGTGTATGTGTATGTATATGTATGTATACATATATATGTGTGTGTGTGTATGTATGTATATGTATGTACACGCACACACACACATATATATATATATATATATGTGTATATATATATATGATATTATGCACATTATGCACTCGGGACCAGGAAACCTCACACTAGTCTTGGTGAGAAAAATATAAACTGAAAGTTGACCAGCCAGATGACTGCCCTTAGTTTCCATCCTTTCCAGAGGTGAAGGTGATACCATGACCCAAGGAGCCCACCTTAACCACCATGAGCATAGATACTCTGGTATGGCTCATGGGCACCAGAGGAGGAGAAATGCTCTTATCAGGGAGGATAGCCCAAGAGATGAAAAGTTACTACACCAGAGTCTGTCTGACAAGGACCAAACAGACATTAGAATGTGCAAGGTAAGCGGGATCTATGGGGTTATTCTATTCCTCTTCATTCTTTCACCAACACAGTTTTAAAACAGCTAATTCTTTAATTAAGATTCCATTTTCAGTTTTTAGTGACCATTGTCACTAGTATTTATAAGTCCTATATAAAACAGTAGTGTTCATGAATTTCATTTATAGCTTTTTATAAGGGTCTGATGCTAGCTACCCTGTGAATGATGCTTTCTAATGAGCAAAGATAATGTGTTCTTGCTACAATAACAAATGACTACAAGCCTAACAGCTCATAGCAGCATAAATGCATTTTTTTTTGTTGTGTAGACCAGAGGTCCAATCAGTATAACTGTCCAGAGTCACACTTTAAAGACTTTACAGGGAAAATCCACTCATACTGATCTGAACTGCCACTCCCTGGGCTGGGATCTCATTGCCGACTCTTCTTTTGTGTAAATCAGATTTCCTCTTCTTTTCCATTATAAAAATTCTTATGCTGCATCTAAATCCCAGACAGATAATCTAGGACCATTCTTCCCATGATAAGATCATTAATTTTGTCCATGCACATTATGCACTGGGGATCAGGGAACCTCACACTAGTCTTGGTGAGGAAAATATTAACTGAAAGTTGATGACACATGCCTGGAATACCAGTACTCAGGAGGCAGAGGCAGGCAGATCTCTGAGTTTGAGGCCAGTCTTATCTATGAAGAAAGGTTCGGAACAGCCAAGGCTACCCAAAGAAACTCTGTCTCTAAAAACAAAACAAACAAACAAATAAACAAGCAAAATGATCTTTAACATAATCACATTTGCAAGGATCCCCTCCCCCCCAAAGACCAACTCTCACAGTTTCCAAAGATAAAGACCTCATTTTCTTTTTAACCTACTATAGATGCCTTCTCAGATTTCTAGGGCATTACAAAAAGCTGAATTGCTTAGATATACAGAACCCTTTTAAAAAAGAATTTCTATTTTAAGCCACTTCATATGCACAGACCTCATTTGGATAAAATAAAACATGGCTCATTAAAGATAAGAAGCTGTTCTAGCGTCGTGCTAGAACGCATGCTTTAACTAACACAAACAAAAAAGCAAGCGAGAAAATTTGTGTCAAGTTGTGTATTTTGATTCTGCCTTCATATGACAACTAAAGGAGCTAACTGGAGAAACGACTTCGTTAATTCAGGATTCGAATCTGCTCATTGGAGCACAGGCATAAGAAGGACTTGGTTGGTAGAAATAGGGTCACATACCTATACAGTCATGTATCAGACTTCTACAGATTTCCAGAGGTCAGCTCAACTCTATTTGTCCAAACAATATATGGACAGAGCAGGAATATACAGAACAGGAAGCAATTCCTTAAAGAGTGGGCAACAAGTGGGTAAAATTACATACGCTGTGTGGTATTGCAGTCTTCAGCATCATGGTTCTCCCAGCAGAACAATATTTATTAGTGTACAGCAAGTACTTGGAGGCTGAAGTAGTTGGGTTGAAGTGACACCCGACAAGTTTGGTTAGATGGCTGTGGTCCAAGGAAGCCAAAGATCAAAGGGGGCCCTCATACCTGAGACTGAATAGAACATTCCCATCGGGATGTACTCGAAGCATGATATTCTCCACGGTTGTGTCGTGGATGAAGGATCTTTTAGAATGGACAAAGAAGATATCAGGCACCCAGATCTTTTGGAGCAGTCTGCGATCGAAGGTCATGCTTTTGTTTGTCGTGCTAGGAAAGGAGAGCCTCTCATCCTTCCAATAGTGCCTGAGGTAAAACGTCATGGTAAAGTCCTGGACACAGAGAAAGGGACCGGTGAGAACCAGGAGGGACCCTGCTCGGGTCATAACTTCAGCATTATGAACTCGCTGACGGCCATACTCTTCATGGCTTGCATATCATTGCAACTGTATTCCAATTTCAGAGAGGATGGAGCTGGTCTCTCATTACTCTTCATACTCCTTCTCCATTCCTGCTTCTGTCTTCTTCCCTTTCCATTCCTCCCTCCCTCTCTCCCTTCTTCATCCTTTCCTTTCATCACCCTCAATTCCCTCCTTCTTTTTAAACATGGTCCTATCATTGCAACAACATCTAGATTTCAGCTCAGGATCTCATTGCCCTAAGCCTCCTGAGTGCCACTGTATTTAGTTTGTAATTATTTCTTTTAAAAAAGAAAAAAAAACAATCTCCCAAATTGAATACACTATATTTCTACGTGAAAATGAACACAGTGTTTATTAGTGGGAGGAAGGTAGTTGAAGGTTGAAGGCTAAGGGCTGCAACCACTCGATGCTTAAAGGATAGAAAGGACACAGCAAAATGGCAGTTCTGAATGTCTACGTTGCGAAAGAATCACTTTTGAGCTGTGCTAAGATGCACACTGCCTAGAAGCCAGTCGCCAGTGCTCCCGATTCGCTGTGGCTCTGGGATCTCAATGGACATCATGGACACTAGCTGAGAGAATATGGTGATGACATTAAAAACCTGTGTTAGCATCCAGTTCTGAATGCCTCAAGGGGCTGAACTGGTATCATGGAGGCCAGCTGTAAGACTATAAAGACGGCAGATAGAAACCTGCACTAACATACAGTAATAAAAAACAGACAAACATAAAATAACTCGAATTTTATGTTATTCAATGTTACCGTTAATAATTTGGTTGGCTGAAAAGAAATTTCTATCTTCATCGGTGCCATTGAGTATGGATTTGAGTAATGTGTTTCACTTTTCTTAAACATGCATCACTTTTCATAACCGTTGGCTCATCTTTCTCAACCCAAATCCAACTTTTCTTGAACTTGTGTGTCTAACAGGACTCTGGCATTCATTTGTACAAACAGGAAGATAAGTATCAGTCATTCCCAAATACGTTACTGATTGTTTGGCCAGCTACACTGTTTTTCCTAGGTTTCGTAAGTATACACTGGGTTATTGCTATGAATTAACTGTGACGTTGGCTATGTTTGGCTATGCATTCAGGTGAGGGCCAGTAAACAGAACCATTCCTTCCTCAGCATAAGAATTCTTCACAGGGAATTGTGCAGGTTACTGGGTGGACCGGCCTAACGGGCATATACTTGGAATCATATGCTCACTCTGATCAGGAGGCCACTCAGAATTAAATTAATACAGGGGGCACTAAGATACAAAGTATACCCAAAAGCTGCACTTTACTTGATGATGGGTATCTGTTAAGGATATTTGTTATTTACATACACACATAATCGAAACGAAGGAAACCCCTGTAAGGAAGGCAGAAGAGACAACAAGATGGGGTGGTGGTGGGGCAGGGAGGGTGGTGGTGGGGCAAGGAGGGTGGCCACTCATCTAGCCTGCCTCCAGGGACAAACCTGACTGGTGTTTCAGAGGAAATGACAATGAGAGAAACACACGGAGAGGCAGAACTCTGAGGGTCAGCTGATCTGGGCACTCTGCAGGAGAAGCCTTTTCATGTGGGACCCTCAGCTTGCTTGTTGTGTGGACTTGAACGGAGCAGCGGTTATAGCAGAGAGCTGAGCAGGGAAGACAGTTATTCTGTGCAGATGAATGAGGAGGCGGAGTGTGTAGTATAGATCTGGGCCAAGGGACAGGTTTAGCTAAGAGCCTTCTCTGTAGGGGAGCAGTCTTCAGGCTGAAAATGTTGGCCGAGGGGTAAGGCTGTGCTCGACATTTTCCACGCATACTATTAATATTTCACACATGGGCCAGAAGAGAAGGTCTGCAATTTCCTTCTGACCCCAACTCCCAGGGAGAAGACTTTGCCATCACTCTGTGGGTCTGCCGCTCTGGGCTCATGTCGACAACACACAGTTACTTGGGCATTTACTCAGGGCTTCGGCTCCCTATAGATGCTGGTAGCCGTTAGATAAAAGCGAGAAGACAAACAGTGAAAATGAGTTTTAGAAAGGTACTGCAAACATAATGGAGAAGGGCTCATCAAAACACAGACCATATAAATAAGTTAATATAAAACGGGGGTGGGGGTAAGAGAAATCCACCTGAAAACAAAGTATGTGAGTGCTTTTTCACAGAAGCTGGGCACGGCATTAACTACTATTGCAGTAAAACCTCCCTAATGCTGAAAATCACTTAACGGAAAATCTATGCTGAAAGTTACAAAGAAAGTCCTTATACATGAAAAAGAGAAAATGAGACGAAAAAGGAACAGTTGGCGCCATTAAATCATAAAAATGGCTAAAAATGATAAAAACAGGTTAAAGAAGGGGAAAGGGGTACAATAAAATAAATAAAATAGGGTAGAGACCCGTGAACAGGTAAAAGGAAGTCTCATAATAGATGGCCATTTTCAAATATTTTCTTTTTAACATTTACTTTTAGTTGAAAATATTGATTTTCTTATTTGATAGACATTCCACATATACTAATCCTGATACTTTATTTTCTCTTGTTTTGAAGCTTTTAAATGTGCATTCTCATGAAATTTTCCAAAGTTGCTTTTAGGTAGTTGTTAAGTAAATCTTTTTGATATGTGATCTATGATACATGTATAGTTATTTCTGTAGGCGAAAGGTTTGTATTTACTCTTATCTAACAATTTAGGTTTTCTTTTGCTTTCTAATATGCAATGCATGTAAAATTATTATGTATCTATTTTCATATGTGACTAAATAAAATAGTAATTTAAAAACAAAAGTGTTCTATGAAAATAAAGGTGTTACATTGGAAAATAAAACATTAAGCTGTATTATATTTTTATAACACATGCAAAATTTTCTGAATTAAATATGATCATGTTTTAAAATGCCCTATCTCCTGATATTAGTTATTTACAGACAAGCAGAATTAAAATTAACCAAGACACCTGGAAATAATCTACAAAGCTTGGCCCAGAAGTCTATCATTTTATGAACATGTCCATCATTTTATGAGGCAGGCCTTATGGGTGAGATTGTACAGTATGCAAACAGTATGGTTGTTCTTCTTACACTCTAGTTTTCAAGTGTGTAAGACTGTGACAGAGAACAAGTTTACCAGGGTGTTTTACTGGAAGCCATAAAAGAGAAACTGAAAAAGAAGTAGAGGAGAAAAAGTAAGAGTGTAATCAGAGAGAGGGTGGAAGAAGACATGAATGGAAGAGAGAAAAGCAAGCACCTCTCTACTGTGATGCACAGAAGGACCGGTTACCAACACGCCCCTGGAAGGGCTTATGCAAGAACAAGCGATTTCAACCCTGTTATTTTACTCCTTCCAGAAACAGATCAATACCCTATGGGAACACTCACCATGTTGACCTCTGAAATGCTGTCGATGCTTTCAACCTGGACATCTATACCCACGGGCACTGGTGAGCCTTCAGAAAGAAAAATGAATAATTTACTGAGAGATGCAGTGTAATCATTTTGGACATCTTCCAAACTGAGAAAAAAAAAACACTGTTCAACAACTGGAGGTGATTTATTTTTCCTGATGTATATATATTTATTCATCACTTCACCTATTTTCTATTGAATCATTTATCATACATACATACATACACCCTCAAACACAATAACTAAGGCTCAGGTGATAATAAATGGTGCTCCAATCATCATGGCTTACTTTCTTGGAAAGTCTCAAAGAATTCCCTGTGCAATATGTTATAGATGTGGTGTTTCCAGTTTTTGCCATTTCTTTTTCTTTTCTTTCTTTCTTTCTTTCTTTCTTTCTTTCTTTCTTTCTTTCTTTCTTTCTTTCTTTCTTTCTTTTTTTCTTTTTTTGTTTGTAGGGATTTAGCAAGGAATAGTGTTTTGGATGTAAATGGAAGAGCATGTCGATTGTGCATTTTGTATGCAATTGGCAGTTCAGTGAGTTTTACAGAGTCCTTGGCTTTGGAAGATCAAACCCATATCACTCCTGTCCCTAATATCAGCCTTTTACTTTCATACAGTGATCGGCAGCCTAGAGATATATTCCTGTGTGCTATACCAAGGATGTAGACCCAGACAGGTCCCCTTGTAGATCAGCAAGCACAGAGGGCACCGGGGAAGAAGCAAAAAAATCTTAGAAACTTCTCTGATGAAATATGCTCCAATAGAAACTGAAGCAATTTCAGACAGTGAGTGGACTGCAAACTCCCTGGCAGCTGTGGCTCCCGAAATGGGCTTCCTGCGCCTAGAAAGTGTAAATGAAGACCAAGAGAGTCTAGGCCAGACAGCCATTGTACCATTCTATAGTTCCACTAAAATGGATTTCAAAATCCCATCTGTCTGTCTGTCTGTCTGTCTGTCTGTCTGTCTGTCTGTCTTCTGTCTGTTTGTCTGTCTGTCAGTCTGTCTATATGTATCTCTCCTCTGTCTCTGATTCTCTATCTCTGTCTTTCTCTGTCTGTCTCTGTGCATGTATATAGAGATTGCTTTTAATAACTTTTATCATTTACTTTTAGATGTAAAATTTGATCTGCGTCTATGTTGACACCATCCATATGTTTATACAGAACCACGGCATGCATTTTCTTACCGTAGTAAGTCATTCTCATTTAAATCACATTGCGTGGTAGATGTTAAAAAAGAACTTTCAACTGCTAACAAATAAAGATTAATCCTGCACAGATGAGTCCCAGCTGTTTAATCAAGATGCTGGGATTAGATGAGTCCATCAAGAAAAGCTGCCATACTTGGCTAAAGAATGACTGAATATGTTGTATGTGACACACATGAGCATATAACTCAGCAGCCTTCCAGATGCATAATACAGTATAAAATAAGCTAACCCTTCTGACTCTTTTCGGGGACCTCATTAATTCTTGATGCTACCTTTATCAGCACAAGATTCCCCTTTTGATCATTAGCATTTCTTACTTAGAAGACTCTCCGCTTGCCAGGTACTTGGTCTGTCACGCAAGTATCTTCCCGTCTAACCCTTTATTAATGCCTTTCTTAGGTTCTAACTTCCATCTTTCTAGCATATTGGATCAATTAACTTATATGACACTAATCCTATAAATAGCATTGTTTACTGCAGGCTCTGACTATGCATAAACCCGGGAACAGCTCGGCATTATTCCTTTATAGGGCTCAGCATTGGTGGTTTTGCCCTTTATCTTGAATTAATAATCAAAATAAAAATTCATGAAAACATATCACCCATAGCTCTACTTGGCACTTCATGGTGAACAAACCTTCCCATTAATTCTAATATTGTGAGGGAATGAGATTTGTAAAGGTCTGGAAGGGGTGGCAGAATGTCCTGGACAAAGCATGAACACAGAATCATACAGATGAGAATTAGAATACAGCTTCATCACTGTTATATATATTATGGAGTACAAAGTATCTCCAAGGTTTGTTTTTTTCCACTATAAAATCTGCAGAGAGATACTCAAAGAGTCCCATTGCAGGTCCCCAGTAGCACAGCGTGTAAGACTTAATAGACTTAATTGGACCTTAATAAATTAACTCTACTTGCTCAGTTAAGCAAAAACTCAAACCTGTTTTTGAACACATAGCTTAATTCTACATTGTCAAACATGTAGGTTATCAATACTCTCTCTCTCACACACACACACACACACTTGCATTGATTTCCTATTATTAATTTTCTGATGAAACCAGAGCAGAACTTAGATTTCGGACCCTTTAAGGATAATTGGCCCGTTGAGTCTATGGGTTTCATAGATTCAGTTCAGTCATTCAAAACTGTCTGTGAACTAAACGTGTGCTCCATCCCCTCTCATCATTATTTTACAAACAAGCCTTATTAACAACAGTGTACACAGTATTTACAGTATACTTGACAATAGAAGTAATATAGAGACAATCGAAAGAAGTAATATAGGGCATATGTAAGTGCCGTGCCAATTTACATAAAGGGTTGAGCATCTGCACAAGTTGGTGCCTTTTTAGGCAATGGTGGTAGGCTTCAAAACAGTCCCTGGAGATACAGAGAGATGCGTATATCCCAGCTGTTGGTGGCTATCTCTGAAATCCTGGGGACACTCTTATAAAGCTAACTCTCTATGTTTTATTCACACTGCCCTTGGCCATACACTGGAATCTCAAGCTGGTTGTATGGTGTAGGTAAGATGACTTAGCTCATTTGAAATGAGATCCTGTTATGTATTTCTTTTCTCTTCCGTTCAGACTTATACTGTTATATGAAGATGAACTCCTCGGGTTTCATAGACAATGTGTGCCTAGGGATGCTCTCTGACCTCCTGTCTGTGTCCTTGGAACTCCATGTCAAGGACACTCAACTCCTGGGTGTAAAAAGCCTGTGCTCTGACGCCTGAAGGCTGAGGAGAAGGGGGAGGGATGCAAAGGCAAGATGGAGGAGAGTTACGGAATGTTGGCTACTCCCCAAACCTCCAAACATCACAGTTTGACTTACTGCAGAGTGAGACTTTCTCATAGAGAAAGTGACAATTAAAAGCACAGGGTTAAAACACCAACATGTGTAGCCTCGCAAAACCAAAGTACGGCTAAACGTCTGTGTCTCCTCAATCCTTGTACTTCAGTTTGCTAATCTAGAAACAGAACAAATATGGCACCCGCCTTGTAGGGCTATGGGGAAAGCAATGAAGGGGTGCTTACCAAGTCCTGCCCTTAACGCCATTCAAATATTCTTTAAGCTAACAGTCACTCTCTGCTGGGACCACAATAGACTTAACATTAGAAATGATAATGTCTTTATAAGAGTTTATAATGATATTATTTATAGGTAAAGTTTATAGGTAAAAATCAAGGAAACATTAGTTAAATATTAAACATTTCAATTATGGTCAGTAACTACGCAGTAACATACATTTATAGTCACACACACACACATATATATGTGTGTGTGTGTGAGTGTGTGTGTGTGTGTGTGTGTGTGTGTATTTTTAATACAGGTAGATATAGTGGGGTTAAGTAGAATCATCTATCAATTTCTATAGTGTCTTTACCATACATTGCACAATGTGTCCTCTCATATCTTTGAAGGCACTCCATAGGTATCAGTACACGTGAATTTTTAGCTCTAGCTGACCTCTGCATAAACTTATGTGGAAAAACAAGAAGGCTTGTTTGAAATCCCAAGCCAGGTACAGGATGGGGCTAGGAACCAGGTCCTCTGACTCCTAGGCTTCTTGTGTGACATCCGTGGCCATAAGTGGCTTTGATAATACTGGCTTTTGTCTCATCTCAGCAGCCAGAATCTAGGTGCCGAATTGACTTTCAAGAGACAAAGGCGTCATCATTGGGGAGAATGAAACAAAAAGCCCTTAGTTATAGGAGACACAGTGGGTGGGAAAACATAAATAAAGAAAATGAGCTGCAATTTATAACCCAAGTTAAACAAAAAGCTCCCTAAATTTACATTCTCCTGTTTCCACATAATGAGTCAATTAATCTTCTAATGCTTTATAAAAGTAAAAAAAAAAAAAAAAAGAATTAAAAAATAAAAATAAAAACCACCCTGGTAGCAGCTGGTTTTAATGTTAAACCTAATTAGGAAAACACATTAAGGCAAAAGAAGTGCTGAAGTTACATTTAGCTTGAGAGGAGAGAAGTATGCTCGTGAGCTTGTGCTGTGGACAAGTAGCATGGAAACGACATAAATTCAAGCTCGTCTTTTGCCTCCCCTAGCACTGTTTCCCAAAGGAAGGCAGCCATTTGAGAATGGAGAAAGGGGTCACCTTAGAGGGCACGGTTCTGATCAAACAAAGCAAACTGAGCACTGCTTTCACGGAGCTGGTAGACTGGCATATCTGATTGGATTTATGGATTTTTGCTTCTGGAATGACTGAACAAGCCATCTGTACACGATTTAGCCCTGCCTATTATCACAAAACACAAAGGAACAAAACACAAACAAACAAAACAAACAACTCCCCAAACAAACAACCCCCTCAAAAACAAACAAACAAACAAACAAACAAACAGAAACCCACCACTACGGACAACATCACCACCACCAAAAACAAAGCCTTAACATGTATTCCTGACAGATCAGGCAAAGAGGAAACTTCAGGTCAATTTTATGCTTCTCTGGAGGTGGGGTTGATGCATGCGGTGGAGGATGAAGGCAAAAGTAATTTTCCTCGGAAGGAGGATGCTGGTTTAGCATTTTGCAGCGTTGGTAGCCAGCGTGTTACAATGTTACAATGTGTCTCCTCAGAAGCCTGCATTGGTCCTGAGCTTCCGAATAAACTCCTTGGTACATCTGCTAATCCTTGGAACGTGTTGAGTCATAAGGTGTCTGTGACTTGTCTTAATGTCCACTAACACATGTAGCCATTTCTCTCTCTATCTTGGTAATGTCCCTAAAACAGATCCTGTTAAAAAAAAAAAAAAAAAAAAAAAAAACCAAAACCAAAATCTCTCTTCTTCTACAACAGAGAACAATTTATTTGAGGAACCTAGCTCCCAGGAATTAAGGTTTGAAGTTTTAACTAGAGTTGAAGAAGGTGGAGGGGCTATGCATAGGAAAGGGAAACTTTAACAGCATACCTTTCGAAACCTAAAGATGTCACATGAAAATGTCTACAGCTAACACGCTTTTAGTAAATTTATCAACAGGATACAGAATACTCTCCTGTGTACAGATGACAATCAGAAAAACAGAAGGAAATCAGTAAAACAGTACCTTTCACGATAAACAAACAAGCAAACAAAATCTTGAATTCCTACTGAGAAGAATCCATTACCAGGCACTTCCAGTTGTAACTGGAGGCCGGTTTCTAACAATTCATGTGAGATTGGCGCCCCCTAGTGTCGCCAAAGGATCCCACTCTAAGCAACTTGATTTTTAGAAATCACAGCGTACCGTAGTTGTACACTATATTATACAAATGTTGGAAGACCTTTTCTGGGATGAGCATCAACTTATTGAAAGCAAATGTTATTTAAGGGTTTTGGAATCCTTTGAGAGAATTTTCAGAGGAATAGTGAGATAGAAAAAGAAAAGGGCAGAGTTTCAAATGGACAGTGTGGAATGAATACTTTTTCCTTTTTAAAACAATACATTTTACTTATCCTTTGGTAATTTTACACACATATGCAAGGCAAAAACACACACTCAATCTCTCACACATCATGCATGCACATGTGCACGCGCACACACAGACACACCACAGTGTATCTTGACCATATCCATGTGACTGACACCCCATTTCCTCATGGGATCCCAACAGGAGTCCTGCCCTCTCCTCATGTCCTCTTTCCTTACTTTTCTTTTTAAAAATACATCAAGTCCAATTAGCCGGGCTAGCGTGAGCATGGGCAGCCTTTCAATACCCACACCCTCAAGGAAAAAACGATGTTGTCTCCTGAGGGAGGCAACAATTGTCAATAGCTCCTCAGCTAGACATGAAGCCTTAAGCCCCCTCTCCTATCTATGCTGGCTCGATCTATTGACTGGCTTGATCAGATCCCTTGTGGGGCTCCTGCCAGTGTGTTCTCTGACTAGACACGCAGCCTGCTCACAGGAGAAAATTCTTTACCAGCACCGTAAACATGATAAAAGTCGCTGGAAGGTCATTTGACTGTAGGAGAGGGTTTTACTTCCTTTGTCTTGCTCTGTAGACACATTGTCTAACTGCATTCTACACATGTACATTTATAACTATAGACTAGTGCTGCTCTCAGCCTGGGGCACAGACGATCCTTTTGGCCGTGGTTGTCAGACAGTCAGAGACTCACAGTGTTGAGAATATGTGACTGTTGAGGGCTCAGCTCTAAATTAAAATATCATTAAACCTGGGTAATTTCAAGGCTCCTATGATTGTAAATTGGAATTCAACAATTGTGATGAATACCCAGGAAAACAAAAAGTAACAGACTCGACTCCCAGGATCATAGGATCAGAAGTGAGGAGGACATATCTGCCCCAACACCAGAAGTATCTGGGACCAGTGGGAACCAGGCACCCAGGAGCTCACCTGACCAGTGGCACAGGTTCTTTTCTGTCTGGGCCAGTGCCCCAGCACACCTTGGGCACAGACTCTGCAACCAGCCCCACAACACCCAGAGGAAGATCCAATCCCAGGTGCTCTAACACACTCAAAGCCACAGGATCTAAGGATCCCAGGATCCCAAGAGCTCTGACAAACCCAGGATCTCAGGAATATAGGATCCCAGAATCACAGGATCCCAGAGACAGCTGAACTCTGAGGAGCTCTGACACAACCAGGATCACAGGAAGGACAGGCTCCAGTCAGATATAGCCAGGGCAGTTAGCATTAGCGATAATGAGATGATAGGAGGCAAGCATAAGAACATAAGCAACAGAGATCAAGGTTACGTGGCATCATCAGAACCCAATTCTCCCACCATAGCAAGTCCTGGATACACCATTCTACCAAAAAAGCAAGATACAAATCTGAAATCATTTCTCATGATGTTGATAGAGGACTTTAAGGACATAAATAACTCCTTTAAAGAAATATGGGAGAAAACAGGTAAACAGCTAGAAGCCCTTAAAGAGGAAACACAAAAATCCCTTAAAGAATTACAGGAAAACACAACCAAACAGGTGAAGGAATTGAACAAAATCATTGAGGATCTAAAAATGGAAATAGAAATAATAAAGAAATCACAAAGGGAGACAACCCTGGATGCAAGCATCACCAAGAGAATACAGGAAATAGAAGAGAGAATCTCAGGTGCAGAAGATATCATAGAAACATTGACACAACAGTCAAAGAAAATGCAAAAAGCAAAATGCTCCTAACCCAAAACATCCAGGAAAACCAGGTCACAATGAGAAGACCAAATCTAAGGATAATAGGAGTAGATGAGAATGAAGATTTTCAACTTAAAGGGCCAGTAAATATCTTTAACAAAATTATAGAAGAAAAACTTCCATAACCTAAAGAAAGAGTTGCCCATGAACATACAAGAAGCCTACAGAACTCCAAATAGACTGGACCAGAAAAGAAATTCTTCCCATCACATAATAATCAAAACCCCAAATGCACTAAACAAAGATAGAATATTAAAAGCAGTAAGGGAAAAGGTCAAGTAACATATAAAGGCAGGCCTATTAGAATTACACCAGACTTCTCACCAGAGACTATGAAAGCCAGAAGATCCTGGGCAAATGTCATACAGACCCTAAGAGAACACAAGTGCCTGCCCAGGCTACTATACCCAGAAAAACTCTCAATTACCACAGATGGAAAAACCAAGATATTACATGGCAAAACCAAATTTATACAATATCTTTCCACAAATCCAGCCCTACAAAGGATAATAGATGGAAAATTCCAACACAAGGAGGGAAACTACACCTTAGAAAAAAGCAAGAAAGTAATCTTTCAACAAACCCAAAAGAAGATAGCCACACAAACATAATTCCACCTCTAACAACAAAAGAAACAGGAAGTAAAAATCACTTTTCCTTAATATCTCTTAACATCAGTGGACTCAATTCTGAAATAAGAAGACATAGACTAACAGACTGGATATGTAAACAGGATCCAGCATTTTGCTGCATACAGGAAATGCACCTCAGTGGCAAAGACAGACACTACCTTAGACTAAAGGCCTGGAAAACAATTTTCTAAGCAAATGGTCCCAAGAAACAAGCTGAAGTAGCCATTCTAATATCGAATTAAATCAACTTTCAACCAAAAGTTATCAAAAAAGATAAGGAAGGACATTTCATACTGGTTAAAGGAAAACTCTACCAAGATGAACTCTCAATTCTGAACATCTATGCTGCAAATGCAAGGGCAGCCACATTCATAAAAGAAACTTTACTAAAGCTCAAAGCACACATCACACCCCACACAATAATAATGGGAGACTTCAACACCCCACTCTCATCAATGGCCAGATCATAGAAACAGAAACTAAATAGAGATACAGTGAAACTAACACATTATGAACCAAATGGATCTATCAGATATTTATAGAACATTTAATCATCGTAAAACAAAAGAATATACCTTCCTCTTAGCTCCTCACAGTACCTTCTCCAAAATTGACCATATAATTGGCTACAAAACAGGCCTCAACAGATACAAGAAGATTGCAATAATCCCATACACCCTATCAGATCACCATGGATTAAGGCTGGTCTTCAATACCAACAAAAACAATGGAAAGTACACATACACAGAGAAGCTGATAAACATTCTACTCAATCATAACTTGGTCAAGGAAGAAATAAAGAAAGAAATTAAAGGCTTTTTAGAATTTAATGAAAATGAGGACACATCATACCAAAACATATGGGACACAATGAAAGCAGTCTAACAGGGAAACTCATAGCTCTGAGTGCTTCCAAAAAGAAACTGGAGAGAGCTTACACTAGCAGCTTGACAGTACACCCAAAAGCTCTAGAACAAAAAGAAGCAAATACACCCAAGAGGAGTAGATTTCAGGAAATAGTCAAACTCGGGGCTGAAATCAACCAAATGCAAACAAACAGAACTATACAAAGAATCAACAAAACCAGGAGCTGGTTCTTTGAGAAAATCAACAACATAAACCCTTAGCCAGACTAACCAGAGGGCACAGAGACAGTATCCAAATTAATAAAAAGTAATGAAAAGGGAGACATAATAACAAAATATATCTTAAAATAATCTTCCTGTTTGTTGAATATTAACAGTTGAAAATATTAAAATCATGTTCTAAAAAAAAATAACTGACTCGCTGAGACTGTAAATCAGATGATGGTAAATGAACCCAGTGCTTCTCAGAGCCACAGCCTCAGCATCCTTTACCATACAGTACCAGCAGCATCAGCTCACTGTGAAGACCAGCGAACTTTCAAGCCCACCTAGATCTAGCTGATGCAGACAGGGCTCAGGGCCCCGACTGCTCAGAGCCCTTTCCATTATTCTGATGCTGAAGATAGTTTGAGTCACTTACAAAATAGAGTTTAGGCCAATGGTTCTTTCAAAATATCAAAAGAAAACCAGGGGTTGAGGAGATTGCCAGTCATGTAAAGCATAAAGGTAATAACTGAATCCATAGCACTCCCATACATGCTGGGTGGGCATGGCAGCTGGCCTATTACTTCAGCACCGGGAAGGTAGAGGTGCAGGTCCTCTGAGGTAAATGGCTAACCAAACTAGACACAATAAACCCTATGTTCAACTAAGAGGTCTTGCCTCAATGAGTAATGTGTAGCATGATCAAGGAAGATGACTGACGTCAGATCTGGATAATCTACATCTACATGCATGTGTACACATGTGAACCTACAGTGACACACATGAGTTCATATATATGTGGATACATAATTACACATGCATGCATGGCGCATACTGGGACACGAAACAAACAAACAAACAAACAAACAAACAAACAAACAAACAAACCAGAGCAGACCAAAGCAGCCCCCCACATAACAGCCACTTGATAGATTTAAGTTTTTCCCGTTAGCACATTTGGTCTCTGTGTCATCTGCATGCCTGCCATGCTTCCCTCGGCTACCACATTTCCCCTCGCTCTCAATAGTCATTATTCGTCCGAACCGTGCCTGCTTTATTGTCAGGAGGTCTTATTTCTTCTTCATCCACCCTGGACTTATTTGTACATTTTAGGATTTTTGAAAAGTTGTCCATTTGAGAATTGTGGGGTGGAGACTTTGTTTACCAAACAGACAAACAAACACACACACACACACATCAACCAGGTGGACTCAAAGAGTTTGATGTAGCTGGAATATGTCACATTCCCTGTACATCCCTGGAAAACATGGCCCCTCAATGATGAAAGAATACAGGAGACCTGCAAGGGAAGAGTGCTATGCCCCACAGTGCTCCCTGCTCAGGCCCAGCTCCACCACCCCCAGCTGCCATCGGATCCTGTTCCCATAACTTACTATGTGACCTGAGGAAACATCCTAACCTCTCTAGAGATCCAAGGGTTTCTGCACTGGGATATGAAGTTTCCTGATGGTTCCTGTTTGCAATGACTGCCAAGGAAATGGCATAGTGCATTAGAAGGCTTAGCACAGTGCCAGGTCTTAAACATCAGTTTTAATTTCCAAAAGCATTAAAAAGGAGGAAAATCAACATGGCCGAGGGAGTCACAGTGTTTGATATTAAGATTGTTTGTCCATTAAAGCCCAGCATTCTAGCTTGTGGGAACAATCAGTGAAATTTTGTAAATTATCATCATGTTATCCAGTTCAGCTTCTACTAGAAACGGCAAGTCCTTAGGCTGCAAATTTATCTGTCTTCTAGATATTGAACACACTCTACTTGTAGGAGCGTGCATAATAGACAAAAGGTGTTTGAGGGTCAATACACAATGGATGTGCCGTCAGTTGTTACCGATCAACAGAAGATAATTATACAGGTATTTAAAAGTATTTATTTGATTTTCGCAGATGGCTTTTTACTTGTGCTTTGGTTCTAATTGCTTCCAATTTTCAGTGCCATCGTGAGAGTGTGATAGGCTTTAAAAGCATGGATTTTTGATAACACTCACCTCCAAACCCAGGCCTCGTGGAGAAATCGTGGTCCTCAATGTGCAACAGTTGTTCACGTTTAGGGTGCCAGACTTTAGTAAGGTCGTCTTTCCTCATCCTAGTTTCCCGGATGCTACATCCCAGAGAAAAAGATACACATGTGTTTTCGTTAGTTTTAGTATTATTGTTGTGATGACGTGCCATGACCAAAGCAATTTGGGGGAAAGAAAGGGTTTGTTTGGTGTAGGTTTCCATCATATCCACAACCCATTACTGAAGGAGGTCAGGACAGGAACTCACACAGGGCAGGAATGTGGAGACAAGAGCTGATGCAGGGGCCATGGAGGGATGCTGCTTACTGGCTTGCTCTTCAAGCTTGCTCAGACTTTCTTTCTTTCCCTTCCTTCCTTCCTTTCTTTCTTCCTTTCTTCCTTCCTTCCTTCCTTCCTTCCTTCCTCTCTCTCTCTCTCTCTCTCTCTCTCTCTCTCCTTTTTCTCTCTCATTCTTTATGCATTTTTAATTGGATATTTTCTTTATTTACATTTCAAATGTTATCCCCTTTCCAGGTCCCACGAGCCCCCATCCCATCTGCCCTCCCCCTGCTTCTATGAGGGTGCTCCCCATCCCACCCACTCTCGCCTACCTGCCCTGGTATTCCCCTACACACAGGCATCGAGCCTTCACAGGACCAAGGGCCCCTCCTCCCATTGATGCCAAACAAGGCTATCCTCTGCTACATATGTGGCTGGAGCCATGGGTCCCTCCATGTGTACTCTTTGGTTGGTGGTTTAGTCCCTGGGAGCTCTCGTGTCCCCTTCTATTATGTGGGTCTTGGGGATTGAACAAGGTCCTCACCCTCAGTGGTACCCACTGAGCCATCTCACCAGGCACTAGAAAGTGACTCTGACTTGGAGAATTTCAGGTTCTGAAGCAAGCTGACAGAAGAGCCGTACTAGGGTTTGTGAAATGGTCCGGTGTGATCTCTCAATAGGGTTGTTTCTGGATGAAGCCTCAGGGGTTTAGAGATTTATTCTCTTCCTAATAATATGAATGGACAATTTGCGAAAAGAAATCTCCTTTGAATAGAAGGCAGTGAATTTGAACTTAAATATGTTAAGCTATTATAGCCTGTGAATAATTGAACACATTGAACACTTTCTCCCAGGGAGCTACAGACAATAAACTAGGGAACATCTTCTAAGGAGCTAGGATTAACTCTTTATTAAAAAAATAATAATGGTAGGGGGCTGGGGACATACTCTGTCATAAAGTACACACATCCCGAGCAAGCATGAGCACCTAAATTCCTTATGCCCTTCCCCCAAAATGAATCAATCATAGTGGAATCTGTGTCTGTAATCCCAAAGACATAGACAAGAAGGTCCCTGGAGCTTGCTTGTTCTCCAGAAGCCTAATTGGTGAGCCCAGATTTCCTTGTTTCAAGACACAACATGACAACTCCTGAGGAACCACACTTGAGTTTGACCACTGGTTTCCACATATATGCATCTATACATGCACCCACACACATGCCTCCCACCCCACCTCCTTACCCCCCCACAAACACGTGTATATAAGAATAAACAATTAACAAGAAGTAGCTTCCAAACAATGCCTACTGTGGCTACGGTATCAGCCCAGATGTTTGGTAACTGGGATTTCTTTGGCATGCATCCACATCTGTTTTCCTGGGCCTCTGCCCAGAGTGTCTGCTGACTCAGTAGATTTGGGGTATATAATTTTGTAACAGTTTTTCAGGATAGCTCATTTCTGTAGAAAACAGCACGTTGTTAGTACTAGCTGGTTGGCTACTTGTTTTCATAAAAAAGGAGAGTAGATGTAATTGGAAATTTACCAAAATTTCTCCTTTAGTACTAATATTTTTGATACAACTAAATGGCAGGCGACTAATGCGTCTCTTCAGGAGCTTTCCCTGCAGGAGACGGACATACAGATCTTTTGAAAGAAGAACTCCAAGGGTGCTGAGCACAGGCCTGCTGTGACATGCTGGTATGGCAGCAGTGGAGCCCAGACACCTCCTCTCACCTGACTTGCAGTGAGTGGTCCATGATGACCTCATCCTGATTTCCTTTTATCTTAGCTACTTTGCAAAGAGCAGCTGGTGGTTGTACCCTCAAAACAAATTTTAGAAAACTATGTACGGTACCATACCTATTTAAACAAATACTGGAGAGATGGTTCAGCAGGTAGGAATGTTTTCAACCATGCAAAAGATAGGAGTTTGGTTCCCAGTCATCAAATTGGTGGCCTCAGGATCACCTGTAACTTCAGCTGCAAGGAATTGACACCTCTGCATTCACAAACCTACCTCCACACAGAACAGACATATACACAGACAGACAGACAGACACACACACAGACACACAGAGACACACACATACACACACAGACACACATACATACACACACACATACATACACACAGAGACACACAAACAGACACACACAGACACATACACAGACACACAGAAACACACACACATACATAGTTAAAAATTATAAAATAAACCCATGAAACAAATATAAATAACCTCTATAATTATTCATCATGCATTTAAAAATATTTATATATCAGTGACTTAGAAGAACAGTCTTCCTTTAAATGTTTCACATGACTTAAATACCTGTATTAAATATCTAAAATATGTAAATAAGTTTTCTAAAATATCAGAATACTTTTATTAATTATTTTCTTAGAACTTGTATTTCCATTACTTGCTTCATAGACTTTTATTGCCGAATATACAAGTATTTTTGGGAAGAAAATATGAATGCACATTGATTTAACTTTTAAATTTTATATTGCCATTACAAATAGAACAAAATAATTTGTAAAATGTTAATTCCTATTAAATTTAAGAATAAAATTCTAGTGAAGATGAAATTGGTGATTAAATGATGTTCTACTATGGGGGTATGTTTTTCTCTAGTTATTTTATGTTTTAAGAAATGGAGCTGGGCAGTGGTGGCGCACGCCTTTAATCCCAGCACTTGAGAGGCAGAGGCAGGCAGATCTCTGAGTTCAAGGCCAGCTTCATCTACAGAGTGAGATTTAGGATAGCTAGAGCAATATAGAGAAACCCTGTCTAAAAAACAAAAACAAAGCAAACAACAAATAAACAACAATAATAACAAATCACAAAAAGAAGAAAAAGAAATGGAAGAGTGAGTTTTGCTTAATTCCTTTTTTGTTTTTACTTTTTAGATGAAAATACTGAATTTTGTTCATGTATGCATAAGTACATTGAATTTCAAGAAAAAAAATGTACTGTTTGAAAAATGTAACCGAGTTATTTACATTGCTTCTGATGTATTTTAAAAGTCACATTGTGTGACCAAATACCCACAATCATTTTTAGTGATTTATAACCCAACAAATTAACCAAGTTCTTCCTTTGTTTTTGTTAAAAGAAGAAGGTAGGAAGCAAGCCAGTGTGAGAGGAGGCTTTGCTTGGAGTCCAGTCATCACTCTCTCGTCCTCAGTGTTTATAACTGTCTGTGTGTTCAGGGACCTCTCCTGTGCCAAGAAAGCTCACAGCAAGACTGGGAGAGAGGGAGGTGCCTGCGTTTTGTCAAAGAGAGGCGATGATGGAGTTTGTGATGATTTCAAGTTAACCTACTTTAACCAGGAGGCCAGAAAAATGGAAGTCCCACAAACCACCAAGCCATAAGAATAATAACAATGACAGAAGGTACCCAGATACACATGGAGTTGATTCTGTGTTGGCCAACTACTCCTGAGCATGAGGCGTGTGCTGGAGCACAGTTGATATAACCCATGACACTCTATTGGAGAAAGTTAATTTTTATCTTTCCCAGGAGATATCAGTTCCCAATAGCTTCTTGGCTAGGATTGGGACTTTGCGTCCACTTGCCCTTCTTTATATTGGCAGCATCTCGCTTGCACTTGTTCAGGCCTTACGTGTGCTGTTACAGTCTCTGTGAGTTCTTAAGTACACCCGTCCTCCTTCCATGGACTCTTCTACCACCTCTGGCTCTTAAACTGTTTTTCTGCCCCCTCTTCCCCTGATGGAAGACTTTGATGACGACATCCCACTTGGGACTAGGTGCTCCACAGTTTCTCGCTCTCTATGTACAGTTGTGGATCTCTGTGTTTATTACCATCTACTGCAAGAAGCAACTTCTCTGGTGAGGGCTGAGTGACATCACGCCGGAGGACCACTGTCTTACTAAGGCTCTATTCGAAGTGAACCCAGAAGCCAAGATTGAAACTCGCATGGTACATCGCATTACATTATTCTTTATTTTTAAAAAAATGTAAAATTTGTATAGATTCAAATTCACGATACAGTAAAGTAGGAAAATCATTTGCCCCATTTTTTGATCACTAAGACAACCTTCTTAATTGGGGATCCAATGTTTATTTCTAGCTCCCTGATGCTATGAGGAACCTGAGGGAGGATGAGAAGAGCCCCGTGGCCTTGCTGGAATAGCTCCTACACACCCGAACCCCATCCAGAATGCACGGCTGACTGACATACTTAGTATCTTTGGCCTATAAAGGAAACACATGTGCAGGTGGACATTTTCGTGCGTGAGACATCCAGAGCATGTGCTCCACTAGAGACGTGGCAGCTACTGTATCTGACTTGGGTCTCCACCAGGTCATGAGCTGAGTGCTGAAGGTTCAGACTCCTTCATAATTAGGAAAGTGGATCAACTTTAAAGTTGGTCTGTAGACATTATTTGGAGCTCACGGGGTACTGTAAGCTACACAATTTAATATGAAACCTGGAGTTCCTGTGTTGTTTGAAAAAGATCATAAAATCTGCTAATTGTGCTAATGTTTCCACAGCCATATTGGGTGACCTTTCACATGAATGCTGGGCTTAGGCTAGAACGCACACTGACTATAGCTTTTGGAATAATTGGTAGATGATACAGATCTGTGCTGGAGTCTGCTCTGAAAAGTTAGTAACAGCCAACTGTAAAGTTACCAGAAGACTTATAAGCTTGCAATAAAATAAAATAGTATTAAGATTAGCCCATAAAGACTTGAGGAGCAGTGTTGGGGGGATACCCAGAGAGGTCCAACTGCTCAGAGGAGAAGGGGAGGGGGAAATGGGGAAAGAATTGTGGGAGGGGGGTGACCGGGAGGGGGTGGTCAGTGAGTGGGATGTAAAGTGAATAAGTAAAATCATAAAATTAAAATTTAAAAGATTAGCTCATAAAAAGTTACATTTAAATAAGTTATAATTAAAGTATGCATAAATAAATTAAATAAAAGCAAAAAAAAAAAAAAGATAAAGATACTATGGTAAAGTGTCTACAGGCCTGTTGTAGGATAGCTTAGTAATTACTAAATTCTGCCATAGAGCCCTAAGAAGCCTAAACAGCCCGAGGGCAGCAGGATTACAGTGGAACCAGATGTCTTTCCCAACAACAATAGACATTTCACTTGCCAAGTGCTTCTTTATCCATATTCTATTTTTAAAATTCACCATCTTTCCTAGAAATAAGGGGAATATTAGAATAAAAGACTTGTTTACATGCTTAACTTAAAAATATGTCTTTGGATGGGAAGCACGTTTATAATCTGAATGAAAATAGATAGCACGGTTAATATGACACATACAGGCCTGACTTCATGAAAGCTGGGCTCAGAATAATGGATATAAACACAAAGCAAGTGCGTGATTCTCAAACAAAGACCGTGCCTTCCTTTCCTCTCCACTCGCTGGTTTTCTTGCATGCTAAGGGGCAGCGTATTGATCAGTGACACCATTACTTGTGGGTAATCAGGTTGGGCATCGTACAAAGAATATCGCGATATCCATTTACAACGGAAGTTTGGAGATCTGCCCGTCCCACTTCTATGGGACGAGCCTTCAGTGCGGAGAGCAGTGTATAGACTCGCTCTTGGACGACTGTGTTCGCTCAGGGAAAGCACCCCGTTTCATCTTGAGTGGCTGCTTTGAACCAGGGTGATGGTTTACACAATCCCCAGTGCCCTAGGGGATTCTTCCTGCAGCACAAAAGCAGCAGCTATAAATGTTAATGAATCTTCTCGCTTGTGGCCTGGAGGGCTCTTCAGTTAGTTCATAGAGAACTGGAAAATCAGCATTTGGACCCCAGACAGCAGAAACCCCAGGGTTTCTTATGGAGGAAACCTGCCCTACACAACCTTTTAATTTTCTCTTTTAAAAGGAAAGAAGAGTCATTTAACCTAAGGAAAAGTTTCCTCCTTAACAGAACGACTTTGTGTTCACTGTTGACTTAAAAAAGGAAAAACAAAACAGAACAAAATAAAACAAAACATGTAATGGTCAGTATAGCTTTTTTATTTATTTATTTTTTTATTAGATATTTTTTAAAAATACATTTCAAATGCTATCTCGAAAGTTCCCTATACCCTCCCCCTGCCCTGCTCACCTACCCACCCACTCCCGCCTCTTGGCCCTGGCATTCCCCTTTACTGGGGCATATAAAGTTTTCAATACTTTCTTCCCAGTGATGGCCGACTAGGCCATCTTCTGCTACATATGCAGCTAGAGACACGAGCTCTGGGGGTACTGGTTAGTTCATATTGTTGTTCCACCTATAGGGTTGCAGACCCCTTCAGCTCCTTGGGTGCTTTCTCTAGCTTCTCTGCTGTTATTTACAATGCCATACACACACATCTTGCACACTAACTACTTTTATCTTCCACCCCTCTCCCCCACTACTCACGCCCCACCGTGCAAACACATTTCTCTCTGGTTAGTTTTGTTTTGCAACCCACTGAGATGAACCAGGCTGTCTCTGTGACCTCGTGTTTGGAGCTCTCTGTTGGCAGCTAAGAAGGTGTTGGCATTCTATCTAAACTCCACCCCACAATTACTTGGCAATAGCCAGGTATGCTCCTCCCCACAGTTACCTGGCAATAGCCAGGTAGGCCTGACCCACTATAAAAGGGGCTGCTTGCCCGCTCCTCTCTCTCTTGACTCTTATTCCCTCTTGCTCCCCCACTCTCCCCATTCCCTTCCCCCTCTCTCCCCGTGGTCAAGGCCAGCCTCTCTCTCTCTCTCTCTCTCTCTCTCTCATTCTCTCTGCCTTTCTCTGCCTCTACTACTCTCTTAACTCCCCTCTCCATGCCCTAAATAAACTCTATTCTATACTATACCGTGGTGTGGCTGGTCCCTCAGGGGGAAGGGATGCCTTGGCATGGGCCCACCGAGGCACCCCCTTACCCCATGCCTTACCACAGCTCCCATAGAACATATCTTATACACCTTTATCTTTTTATAAACACATCAGAAGGTACTGAACTAAATCAGTGATTCCTTCTTTCCTAGAATCTATTGATAGCCAATGGTTCCCTGTAAATAGCCTGGCATCTCATGATACTGATGGGAAAAAAAAAACAAAAAACAATAATGATATGTTGATCTTTGGAAAGGTATTTACATTTCTGAGCACTATTTTCAACAGGTAACAAATGGTCTGAATGCTTTCTTACACTCTCTCTTCAAAATCTAAAACCAAGTTTCCCTCCACAAAACTGACAAGAAAAGTCATTTCTTAGACTACTAATTCAAACATGTAAAGAAATTGTAAATAAGCAACATTCCTAGCAATGAGTGCATTTCTCATTGGAGCAATAGGCTCCCTGAAAGATGGTGTCGATGCAAAACATTTAACTGTATGCTACCTAAATAAATACAACTAGAGAAATAATGCCGGACATGGGAGATCCCATACTTGCAGATGTTGACCATTTCTTCTGATGGGTCAGTGCTATTTCAGACACAGGTACTTCGACAAAGATGGGTTTCCCCTAAAGAGATGTTTTTAGATTAGCAGAGGGTCCGAGGCAGCTATGGAGAGAAACTGGGAAATCACTGATGACTCTCTTTCCATATCTTACCGGGTTTGTTTCGGTGAAGAGAGACATTGCTGATGGGGTTTCTTGATGGCAGAGGCATCCAGCATCAGTGTGATCCAGGTGTAGGTGAAGGAGACCAACCAAACAGCCAGGACCATGTCTTCCAGGAGGAAGGAAGGCAGGGATGTGCCACCAACACAGCTAGTGAAATGTCCTGACCATGTGTCTTTCAAAAAATAGATATCAGGTCACGAAAATGAATAAGAAGAGACAAGCAGACGTTGCCCTCAATGCTGCTTGTTGTTTCATAGATAAGTAGATTGGCATCACTCACAGGCTGTGTCTGTCTGCCTCATTGGCAATGTAAAGAAAACAAGGCAACACCTTCCGTTTGCCCTCTTCCCAGGGACAGTTCTTGGTCGCATGCTTGATTCCCCACTCAATAAACTCTCAGCTGCTGCCCTCAGCAGACAAAGAAGCTAGGTTAGGCTCTAATCCTCTTAATCCGGTGCAATATAATTTGAATATATGTAATGACTCTGTAAAATAATATGCTTAATGAGAGGAAGATGATTAATTTAATCTTAATTACACACTGCAAGACCTTTCCCTTTATCTCACAGCTTCATTTAATCCCGAAAGGAATCATCTCCTCTCCTCCAACACACAGGCCTCTCTGCACAATAGAAATTCACATTACTATCATTTTCAAGTAAACATCAACATTTTATGATGATGGTTTATTCATAACGAAAGTAATTCAATTTAAGGTTAAATAAAGTAAGCAACCTCTAAATGAAATGTTACTGTACTGGATGATGCACCAGACATTAACCTGTCAGTGTTAAGTTAGGGCCATCCATGCTCCTAATGCATGCTGCCTGCATACAGACAGTAGAAATTCTGGCTGCTAATATTCCCTGTATGTCTTAGTTAGGACTTCCATTACTGTGATGAAATGTTGTGGCCAAAAGCAATTTGGAGAGGAGAGGACTTACTTCATCTTACAGCTCTCACTCTCTAGTCCATCATTAAGGCAAGTCAGGCCAGGAACTCAAGCAAGACCCTGGAGGCAGGACTGGAGCCGAGATGATGGAAGACCACTGCGTACCACCGGCTTGCTCCTCAAGGCTTGCTCAGTTTGTTTTCTTATAATGCTAGTACCACTGGCCCAGGGCAACACCACTCACAATGGGCTGGGCTCTCTCACTTCAACCAATCATTAACCAAGAAAATGCCACAGAGGCTTGCCTACAGGCCAATCTCATGTTGGTATTTTCTCAATTGGGGTTCCTTTCTCCCAGTCCTGGGATTTGAACTCAGGACCTTCAGAAGAGCAGTCAGTGCTCTTAACCGCTGAGCCATCTCTCCAGCCCATGGAGGTATTTTCTCAATTGTGGTTCCTTTCTCCCAGATGATCCCAGCTTATGTCAAGAAGGCAGACAGCTAGGCTGCATACAGCGTGGATGTAAATGTCACGGAATGGATATCCAGTGACATTAACTTTCTCCAACTGAGGTATTAAAAGATGAGCAGTATAGAGACAATTAGAGTTTGAGAGGATCTGCAGATAGATTTGTTGACGTAACATCTTGTATGTGTTGTTACTCACTTATCATAAGAATGTATTTAATTTAGACTGTGTATCCTTTTACCCCATGCCTTAAAGCTTGTGTTTTCTGTACGCTGTTGCTGTTCCTCTTGCTCTTTTTCTTCTCCTCACCCGCATTCTCTACGTCTTCCCTCCCTTGGGCTTTCTGAAGAACTAGAGAACAAGGGGGAGGAGGAGGAGGAGGAGGAGGAGGAGGAGGAGGAGGAGGAGGAGGAGGAGGAGGGAGAGGAGGGAGAGGAGGGAGAGGAGGAGGGGGGAGGAAACGGAGAAGTTGGAGTCAGAAGAGTCCATACTAAGTGATGGTACTTACTAAGTCCGTACTAAGTTCACAAGTTTATCCCAAGCAATTTGTGGATGCGCTCATACTGAGTTTGTCACTGTACTGCCTCTTCAAAATCAATGATGAGAACTCATCTGAACTCTTTATTACATCTCCCCCCCCCCCCACCCCTAACCTCTGCCCCTGCCCCCGCCCCGCCCCGCCCCCACTCTGCCCCCACCCACACCAACTACTCGTCATATTTAAAAGTGATGCGAAAAAGAGTTTATGATTTTTTTTTTTGGGTGATGAATTTTAAGTCCGAAATGGTCTGTACTAAAAATAAAAACAAGTCAGCAGCTTAACGTGGAAACGGTTGGTTCATAAGAGGTCTTACAGTTCTCAGGCAATTAGAGCGAAGCATCTGTCTCTTGGTGCTGAGGCAGCTTGTTGACCTTATCCCTTCGCTGTTTCCCCTTGCAATCCCAGTAAGCATCTTAAGGAAAAAAAAAAAAAAGGAAGAAGCACATCTGTCAACAGGAGGATTCAGTGACCCCAGGAAACAGTAACTCACGGTTTCTGGGGAGGCTTGTAGAAGCGGAGGCTGTCCCTTGCATACGTTGCTTCCTGTTCATTTTTCTTCCATTCCGATGATGTTTGCTTGCCTCTCTGGCAAGAATCCACGTGTGAACTTGGGTAGCACAGCGGTGTCATCTGATCCTTCTTGGGTCTGTAGCTATCATTTCCACAAAGGAAAATAACAGGAGACCCAACCTTTTTTTAGAGTTGAATCCAATACAATCTCAACAGCGATAGCGGCAGCAACAATGATAATATTTCCAACGCTCCAGAAACTTCCAAGTGTGCTTGTAAGATGTCATGTAAGCTAAATATATTGATCTGGCAAGTATACTCATAGGATGCTGATCCAGAAGGAATTTTGGAGGTCATTCAGTCCATACCAACCCCTCACCTCCTCTCTTTTCATTCAGTCATCCCTGTGGTATTATTGGAGGATTGGTTCCAGGAGCCCAAGGAGGAAGAAATCCAAGGATTCTCAAGTCTCATATGAGATAATGCATCTGCACACAATCTAATGATACACCAAGATAAAACATTTATTAGATTTATTTATTTGTTCTTCACATGTCCAATCTCTCTCTCTCTCTCTCTCTCTCTCTCTCTCTCTCTCTCTCTCTCTCTCTCTCTCTCGTGTGTGTGTGTGTGTGTGTGTGTGTGTGTGTGTGTGTGTGTAGGTTTGGCAACAGGTGCCCTTACCTATGGAATCATCTCACCAGCTCCTCCTGTATACTTTGAATCCTATCTATATTACTAGGAGTTCTAGTAAAATGTAGACTATGTGAGTCGTTGCCACACTGTCGTATTTTGAAGATCATGGAAACAGTCTGTCTTATGTTCCACACAGGCACAATGTTAGGGAATCAATTTGGAACAGTAGCTGTTTGAAACTACAGATGTTCGACCTGGGATTAGGGAGAACCGAATGTACAATGAGCAGCCAACTCATCTGTTTGTTCTTTAAATGTATGTTGGGAATTAAATTCAATTGGAAACCTAATGACATGGCAGACATGTAATTTTCTATGACATGGGCTTTCCCTCGCCCCTTAAAATATTTGCTCTCAACCAACAGTTCTATTTCCTAGCATTGTGCAGTTCTTACGGAGTGTAGTTCTTTCACCCCTCTCTCACATTGCTAGAATCAGCATGGGAAGTGTGGGAACACTTCCTGTCTGTTAGTGAGAGCACTGTTCATGATGGTGTAATCGCGCAGTATTGCCACCAGATGGAAGCATAGCACACACTTTCCCACTCACACCATGGTTTTTCTTAAGCTATCTCTTAAAAGAAACCCCTTATCAGTGAGTACATATCATGTGAGTTCTTTTGTGATTGGGTTACCTCACTCAGGATGATGCCCTCCAGGTCCATCCATTTGCCTAGGAATTTCATAAGTTCATTCTTTTTAACTGATAAGTGGATATTAGCCCAGCAACTTACAATACCCAAGATACAAGATACAATTTGCAAAACACATGAAATTCAAGAAGAACGAAGACCAAAGTGTGAACACTTTGCCCCTTCTTAGAATTGGGAACAAAACACCCATGGAAGGAGTTACAGAGACAAAGATTGGAGCTGAGACGAAAGGATGGACCATCTAGAGACTGCCATATCCGGGGATCCATCCCATAATCAGCCGCCAAACGCTGACACCATTGCACACACTAGCAAGATGTTGCTGAAAGAACCCTGATATAGCTGTCTCTTGCGAGGCTATGCCGAGGCCTAGCAAACACATAAGTGGAGGCTTACAGTCAGCTATTGGATGGATCACATGGCCCCCAATGGAGGAGCTAGAGAAAGTACCCAAGGAGCTAAAGGGATCTTCAACCCTATAGGTGGAACAACATTATGAACTAACCAGTACCCCAGAGCTCTTGACTCTAGCTGCATATGTATCAAAAGATGACCTAGTTGGCCATCAGTGGAAAGAGAGGCCCATTGGTCTTGCAAACTTTATATGCCTCAGTACAGGGGAATGCCAGGGCCAAGAAGTGGGAGTGTTGGGGGGGAGGGTTTGGGGGACTTATGGGGTAGCATTGAAAATGTAAATGAAGAAAATATCTAATTAATTAAAAAAAGAAAAAAGAAAAAATCTAATAAAAATATGAGATTAAAATAAATAAATAAATAAATAAATAATAAAAAACAAACAAACAAAAAAGAAATCCCTTAAAGTGAAGGAAAATTAACGCACTTAACGCAGGGGAGAGGGAAAGAGAAGATTAATAAAAAGCAGTCAAACTGTTTAAGCAACAATAAAAAACTAAATTCTGCTACTAAGGTAGATGCATCTTTCCTTCCTCGAATGATGATTAAAGATATTTATTTCTCATATTGAACAGTGAGCATAGTTTTAAGGTTCTACCTCCTATTATACTAAGAAAACAATTTTATTTCTAAGTACCAAGAAATATCGACGAACGCATTGGAAGCCCGAGCTTTCTGTCAAAACGAGGAGCTGACATGAATACCATTTGACACGGAGATCCACAGGAACTGGGAGGCAGGGCTCTTGGGGTTGAATGAGGAAGGTTCTGGGTGATTCTAAGGCTTCTTCATACGCTCTAAGAGCTCACAGATGATTTTGATTTTGGGGTGGGCCAACTGAAATCCCTGGTGTGGGCTTGGGTGGTAGCTGACGGCTCTCCCTTATCCACACCAGCAGAGCGAGCTCTCCAGCTCTGTCCCAGCTAGTCCACCAAATGCTGCCACGGACAAGAGGCAGAATCAGTTTTCCTCCTCTCATGCCCTCAGGGCCAGCTCACTCGGCTCCCTCTGCCAGAGCCAGCTCTACCTTGCTGCCCAGGCAAGGGTTTCCTCACTCTGCTCTACTGTGTGCTGTAGCTGATGAGAGGTGGGGCCTGTTCTGCATAGCCCTTGGACACCTCCTGGGGCTGCTTGGTGTGGATCCAGCGGTGGCCCTTAGCAGCAGCACAGGCTGGGACCTCACCATGTCCTCAGGTGGCAGGGCTGTTCCACACAACAGGCTGTTCCTCTCCACCCTCAAATCACCAGTTCTGTCTCTCTTCATAATGCTCAAACTGTTCCGTTTCTCTTTCTCTCCCATTGGTCTTCCACATGCTTGCACATTGTAGTGGCTCCCGCTGCAAGTAGGCTACACAACAGGTAGGCCTCTGGAGGACTTTCCCCTTCCTCTGCTACCTGGCATATAGTAGCAAGTGGGAGTTTAGGTGTCTACAGCTCATCAATGTGGCAGGGCAGAGGCTGGTCTCTGGCTGCCATCCTCCTCCTGTATGGTGGCAGGCAGTCCTCTGTGTCTTTCCTACTTTTCATTCATTTACTCTTCTATTTTACTTTATAAATGCATTTTTTTTCTCTCATACATTACATCCCGACTGCAGTTTCTCCTCTCTACACTCTTCCCAGTCCTCCCAGGACACCTCCCCTCTCCCCCAACTCCATTCCCCTTCTGTTTCCCTTAAAAAGAAGTGCAGGCCTTCCAGGGATATCAACTGAACATGGTACAACAAGTTACAACAAGACTAGGCACAAACCTTCATCAGGACTGGACAAGGCGACCCAGTGGGAGGAAAAGATTTTAAAAGGAGGCAAAAGAGTCAGAGACACACCCCGTTCCCACGGTTAGGAGTACCACAAGAAGACTAAGTTACACAACCATAACATATATGGACTTAGGTCAGACCCACGCAGACTCCGTGGACCTCTATGAACCTTGCTTAGCTGATTCTGTGGCCTGTGTTCTCTTGGTGGCCTCCACCGCTCTGGCTCCTGTAGGTCCCTGCTCTCTCCCTGTTGTGGGGTTCCTCTGGCTCCACCTAGTGTTTGGCTGTGGGTCTCTAAATCTGCTCCCACCAGTTGCTGGAGGATGTCCCCGTGATGACAATTGGCCTTGGCACAAATCTATGAGTATAGCAGCATATCATTAGTAATTATTGAATTTTCTCCCTAGTCACGTTTGGTTGTATCCTAGGTCTCTGGACTATCCAGCCTTTGGGTCTTGGCTATCCAGGCAGTGTCAGAAATGGGCTCCCTCTCATCTCATGGGCCTCGAGTTGGACCAGTCATTGGTTGAACACTCCCCAAAGTTCTGCAGCACCTTCTATTGAGAATTTATTCTTTGCTGAACTCCTATGATTGGCAACACAGCTCTTTCCTCTCTTCTCTCATATTCCTTAGGTATCATCTTCAATGCTGGCTTTGTGGTCAGGGTGTATTCGGTTTACAGTTATCTGCAAGTCTTTCGCCTCACTTTTGCTTTTAAAGGATAACATTGCCTAAGATAGTCATCTTGGTTGGCAGTTGTTTGTATGAGGGCTTGAAATCCATCAGTCCAGATATTTTTGGCCATCAGGGTTTCTGTGGAGAGGCCTGCCAGTCTGCCTTCATGCTCATAGGCTTGGTTTTTCTTGTAGCATTCAGGGTCATGTCTTTGGTACTATTTGATTTGAACTATGAGGTGATATGGGTGGTTATTTTGTGGTCTTGTTTGTTGGTTTGGAATTCTAAATCCATATGTACTTGTGTGACTGTTTCTTACATGGGAACCATTTTTCTTTAAATTTTATTGAATAGTCTTCTCTCTCTCTTGTTTGTTTCTCAGTTTCATCTTCAACACCACAGATTCATAAATTTCGTCTCCTACTTGTTGCAGTTAATTAGTTTATTACCATCATGAATTAAGTAATTCCTAAATTTTGTCATCACTCATTGGTATTTGTTTTTCCATATGATCTTGTCTATTGTTTTTTCCATTGAGCTTTAAATTTATTATTATCATCATCATTATCATTTTTATACTTTTTTTTGTATAGTCCAGTGTTATTCCTCTCCCAGTCTGCCCTCTGACTATTCCTCATCCCTTATTCCCTCCCCCTTAAATTTTGATTTATTGACATTTCCATTTCTAAAACTTTTCAACTTATTTTCAGAATAGCTATCTTTCCCAGCACACAGGAGATAGAAGCATGCAGATCTCTGAGTTCAAAGTCAGTCTACAGAACAAGTTGCAGGACAGCCAATCTTAGGCAGTGAATGAAATCATTGAAAACAGAAATCTGGTAAAGATATAATAGAACAAAGGGGGCATGTTCCAGCTCCTGAAAGCACCAGAATTTGGCAGCTTTGGCCATGTGGCACTGGATTTAGAGTGAAGAATACAAGAGATTACTGGGACAATTAATGCTGGTTAGCTGGAGCTAAGAAATTAGTAATGATTAAGCAGAGACCAGAACACTGAGGTGAAATATTCTGGGAAGTGTTTTTTGAAAGCACAAAGAAACTGTGTTCATAAGATAGCTGAGATGTACCTCATGCTGGCAGCTGGACTTGGTAACGTGTAAGCATCATCCAGGTGGTACTAGTTTTGAAGGCATGAAGGGGTCATGGAGAGCAGCTGAGGCTTGGCACCGTGAAGACAGCCTATGAAAGGCAATTGGCAAAAGTGCTGCTAAGTTTCAATGGAAGATCCCAGTATATAAGAGATACTAGTACCATGGGATGACCACCAAGAACAGCAGCAGCAGTGAAATGGAGTAAACCAGAGCCTAGAATGCTACAGAGGGCAGAGCTGGAGAGGTGATCCATGCCGCAGACCCTCTGGGTCCCTGTGTCTGCGTGGAACGGGTCTCTCGAGCAGGTGGGCAAAGTGTAAATTGACAAACAGACACACACAGGAGAGTTGTTGAATCTGAATGTAATCTCAGGTCGAGCCTTGGACTTTTTATAATACAGAATTCCAGGGGCTATATGTCACACCAGACAAGGTACACTGAAATTTATCAGAATCAAGAGAATGAAGTTTGCAGGAACTAGATAAATGTTTACAATAGAGATTAGCAGCCCTGCCTAGGATCAGCCTAGTGACAGGTAAGAATTTTACACTTTAGTGTTAAAAGCACCAGGGGGTAATTACTCTTGGCAGGCCTCAAGAATAATTCAGTATCACGGACCCCTAAATTCCTAGGCCTTGCTAAATCTTATCTAGTCTGGAGAATCCCCATTTGTTAGGAGAGTATATCAGCTTGCTATAGGTATGGAATGTAGCCTGTACTAAAGATTTTTATCTCAGTGAGATTCCCAGGCTCTTTCTGCAAACCAACTGAGCTAATGGCCGTTTTATTGCAATGCTTAATTAGTTACTGAATAGGTTAAACTCCTTGCTATTATCTGGGATCTTGGAACACTGGGAGAGGCTTTAGCTATGTCAGAATTCAATCTTAAAAGGCACTTATAATAGGGTAATGCGTAATAGAGGGCACATGGATCCATACACTAAACTAACACGGGAGTGGAAAATTAATGTATGGGTTAAAGAGATTAAAGAGAGTGCCAGACTCCAGGAGGGAGCTTCCTTGAAACTCTTTTCCTCATGAGATAGCTTCCAAGCTTTCGCCTGTCAAGCTGACTCCACCAGAGTGCGTGGCAGATCCAAGAACTTTGGAGGAGCCTAGAAGATCATTTGTGGACCCCAGACATTGGAACAAGAAACTGTGAAGTTGAAGTTGCCTTGGAGACACCAAGGTTTTAGAGATGACAGAGCTGTGGCATACCTGCCTAAGAAAGTTGCTTAGAGGGAGTTGAACCAGTCCAAGAGAAGGAATCATGTTGCAGTCAACAAAGCTTAAAGGACTTGGACATCAGACATAGAGATGCAGAGTTTGGAATTTGCCCAGCTGAGTTTTGTTCTTGCTTTGTCCAGTATTTGCTCGAGATGATGTTTTGGAGTGGTCTTGTATATATCCTGTGATGCTGGAAGTATGTGATCTGCTTTTTTATTTTGACTTTATAAGGGGCTTACAGTTAAGAGATTGCATCAATCTCAGAAGAAACTTTCAATTTTGGACTTTTAAACATTGTTGAGACTGTAATGGACTCTTGGGGACTTTTGAAGTTAGATTAAATGTACTGTTTTTATTATGCTATGGGTAGGTAGGGCCCTCATAGACTCATGTGCTTGAAAAAGCCTATGGAGTCATGGGAATGGAATGTGGTGATTTGAATATGCTTGGCCCAATAGAAAGTGGCACTATGAGGAGGTATGGCCTTTATAAGAAGATGTGTAGCCTTTTTAGAGGATGTGTATTACTGTGGAGGCCGGGTTTTGGGGTCTCATGCATATATTCAGATCTGGCCAGTGGTACCTAGAGCCTCCTCCTTGCTGACTGCAGAAGACAGTCTCTTCCTGGCTGCCTTTGAATCAGGACGTAGAACACTTTGCTCCTCCTGCACCAAGTTTGCCTGCATACTGCCATGCTTCCTGCCATGATGATGATAATGGACTGAATCTCTGAAACTGTAAGCCAGCTCCAACGAAATATTTGCTGTATAAGAGTTGCTTGGGTATGTTTCTTCACAGTAGCAAAGCCCAAACTAAGACAGATGGCTATTTCTTCTCATTTGCATGAGAATTGTCTTAATAAACAGCCTCCTTGTCTGAATTCATTTCTCAGTAGTGTCCAGAGATGAGAAAACTCATATGATAACAGTGAAAACACCAAAACAAGCCAAATAGATATAAAAAAATGTATTAAAACTACAATGCAGCAATAACTATAGAAATCAAAGAAATAAAAGATACTTTGGGATATTTTGTATTATAATGTGAGAAATTAATGAACATAAAGGTTCTGCTTGCCCTGCTGAGAGATAGAGAGCATGTTTGGCCTGCAGTGAATCAAGCTTCAGGATAGCGGGCACAGAGGACAGGGTAGTGTGTGTAGTGGCCAGGAGCTCCCTCAGAAACGTGTCATAACTGAACATGGCCAATTCTAGACCCATCAGTGGGCAGCTGGGATGGAGCAGCCGCAGTTGCAGTCCCTACTGCTTGCCCTTCTGAAGGGAGATAGTGTGGGGAACCAGCATTGCCTGCAGTTATAATCAGGAAGGTTGAGCCTGGTGAGCCTTGGGGTGGCAGACATTGAGGGCAGGGAGGTGTGCAGTAGCCAGGAGCTCCCATAAAACCTGCCCTCAGATGCTCTGCATAGCTGCACTATCACCCTGACTTGGCAACAACAGGATATCTGAGACAAGTCTCCGCACTGGTCCAGTATTTATGGTGCTTTAGAAAGCAGAAACCTTGAACCAGACCAATGACTCATTGCAATGAATATTTGACAAGCTGTCTGGGGAAAAGAAAAACAAACAAACAAACAAACAAACAACAAAACCCAAAACCAGCAAAAAAAAAACCAAACCAAAAAACAAAAGACATATACATATATTACACACTGATGTTTCCATTTCCACTATGATGAGTGATATTTGGTGTGTGTGTGTGTGGGGAGATAGAGGAGACAATGCAGTGGAGAGTCAGTGTGGAGAGAGGGGAAAGATAGAGGAGACAATGCAGTGGAGAGTCAGTGTGGAGAGAGGCAGAACTAGAGGTGCAGCAGCAGTGAGAGGTGAGAGAGAAGGCTGCGGGGGTGGGAGTGGGGGTGGGGGTGGGGTGGGGGTGGGGCATGTTGTTGCCCAGTAAAGTCATCAGGGAGGTGTGCAGTAGCTTGGAGCTTGCAGGCCAACTCAGCCTCTCTACACAGTGCCCAGTTGCAAGATTGCCCTGCTTCTGAGCAATGACTGGATGTCCAAGAGAAAGAACAGTTTATTTTCTGGATTGGACCTTCTTTAAAGACCTCAAATGAAGGCCATATGGATGTTCTTGGTCTGGGCCACCACCTGAGGCCACGCTGATGTCTGTGGGTTCTGTCCCTGCTGGGGGTCATGTTGATGTTAATGGCCTATGATATCACTGAGAGCCATGCCTGCGTTCATGGTCCTATTGCAGCTGGAGGGGGGTCTGTGTTAATTTCAGAGGCCCATGTTAATACTGAAGTCCATGCAGATAGATGTTCATGGTCTGTGTGGCTGCCTGAAGCCATGTTGATGTTTGTGAGCCATGCTACCCACTGAGGGCTGTGATGGTGTCTGTGGCCCATACAGTGGGAGAGGGCTGTGTTGCTGTCCATGGTTTGTATGCCAACTGAAACAAACTGGAAACCACATATTGCTTCCAGGAACCATATGTAAATCCATGATCTGTACTCCTACTCACTGTATGGAGGATACTTTTCACATGGTATTGATGATTACATGTTCACAGTTGAGAAAGAGAGATACCCCCAACTCCCTACCCCTTATCCCCCTCCAAAAGAAGTAATGGCTTAGATAGAAAGCCAGTCAAGAAAACTTTAAAAATTGTGCTAAGGATGCTGAAATGTAGCTGTCTACAATTCATGGCTTTGGGTGGAGAGCATGGTTGGGGAAGGACTCTGTTTTCTTTAAGGGTCTGGCCACTGGGAGTTTGACCATGCTCAAGTGAATATATGAGCAGAACAAACTGAAATTGTTGTTTTTCTTTTTCTTATTCTTTTTTTGGGGGGGGCGTGGAGTGGTCACATGGAGGGGTGTTGAACCTGGGAGGACTTGGAAGTGAGTGTGCTCAGATTTTATGATGTGAAATTCCCAAATTATCAATAAAAACGTTGTGAAAAAATAAATATAAAGGTAATAGGAATAAAACAATTGAGGAAAAGGGGAAGCATAAAAGAAAGAACAAGCATGGCTGAAGTAAAAGACAGAGTGGGAAAGCATATGAGGCAGATCAAGAGATAAGAATTTGATTATTACCTGGGGATTCATCCTGTCTGCAGACACCAAACCCGGACACTGTTGCTGTTGCCAAGAGACATTTGCTGACAGGAACCTGGTATGCTTGTTCCTCAGGAGGTTCTGCCAGCAACTGACCAATGCAGATGTGAATACTTGGTTCTAACCATCAGACTGAGCTCAGAGACCCCGGTGGGGGAGCTGGCTGAGAGACTGGAGGATTGCAGAGGGATTGCAACCCTACAGGAAGAACAGCATTGGCTAGCTGGACCATCCAGTGCTCCCAGGGACTAGACCACCAATCAAGGAGTATACAGGGAAGGATCCATGGCTCCAGATACATATGTAGCAGGGGATGGCCTTGTCTGATATCAATCGGAGGGGATGCCCTGGGTCTTGTAGAGGTTTGATGCCCCAGCATAGGGGGATGCTGGATCGGTGGGGTGGATGGGTGGGTGGGGAGTACCCTTATAGAGGCAAAGAGGAGAGGGGAGAGAGAGGATGTGGGAGGGGGTTTGTGGAGGGGAACCAGGAAGGTTATATCATTTGCAATGTAAACAAATGGAATGATTAATTTAAAAAGTTGATTATAAAATAAGAAATGTGAAAACTCCTGCCTGGTGCTATATACCTAGCCAACTACCCAAGGCTAGAGAGGTCACAGACCTAAGAAAAGAACTCACAACTGCCAGTTCCTAAATTAATATGGCTTCTAGCTGTGCTCTATATACCCATCCTTTTACTCATGGGTAAATGCAGCTCTTCACCTTGTCAAGGAGAATGTTTTGTGCAGCATACAGAGGCCACTGTAGAGATGCAGAATTGGTTAAAATGCAGAGAGCTGACGGGAGAACACAGCCCCAGTCTGCACATCTAAAGTGCAACTCTAAACCCAAGGCTCAGGGTACATCTTGGCAGATGGAGCAGAAAGATGACTAGGACACCTGCTGCTAGATAGTGTCTGTAGACATGGCTGGGTGTTGCATGATGAAATCCCAACAATGTGGTTGACTAATCAAGACCAGTGTAATGGCCACACCACTTGACATGCAAGTATGGAAGCTGGAAATTTCAACAATGATTTCTTTAGTGCCTACCACTAGAAGAGCTACAGGCAACTGGGAGGGAGACTCAATTTTCTGATGAGCCCCTGGTAGGTTACCCAACCCCAAGCATGTATTTCTAACCATTTATGTATCGGAGTAACACTAAGTGATGTGTGTGTATGTATATGTACACACACACGCGTGCGCGTGCACGCACACACACACACACACACACACACACACACACAAATACTTGTGTGTGCTTGTATGTGTGTATATATATGTATATATTATGTATTTAAGTGGGAGTTGGGGAGGCCATGGTAGGATTTGGATGAAGGGGAGATGTAGGGATGAAAATGACATATAATGAATTCATATGTGAAATTCTAAAGAAAATATTTTAAATTAACAAAGCAAATGAAGGGAATATGCAAACATTTGGTAAAGGCAAGAACTAGAAAAAGACCAAAAAAAATCTTAAAATTTTAGAAAATATAGTAATAGAATAAAAGAAAACATGATCAAATAGTCATGGTTTATTTTAGATTCTATAACGTTAGAATCGGACAGGTCTTCTTAGGGGTAGAGGGCTGTGTCTGGAGTCCATGTTAGGTTCTTCTTTGTTCCCATCACCCACGTTGGTACTCTCTCCTAGCTGAAGGTCACTTTGGTTAAGGAAGTATTGTCAGCATCACAGTTGCATTAATTTCAGAAGCTTACATTCTTTGCACCGTGGCAATAGTTGATTGCTCTGACGAATCATAGTCTTGTCACTGTATACATGCCCACTGGCCTCAAAGGTCACACCACAGGGATGGCAAGTCTCCAAGCCAAGTGGGATGCCTCAAGTGGCTCAGAGAGTACAGCCAACAGAGCACTGACATCTTGCACAGGAAATAGAGACATGAGGGAACCTGACACATTGCCTGCTGGTCTCAGCACTTTTCAGTGCCTAGCTGTAGATAACACTGTGGGTAGGAGAAAGCTGTAGAAACTAAACAGTTTGCTGGATGTGGGCCCAGAGCTGGAACTCGCAGCAAGCAGCAAACATATGTCACAATAAGAATAACCTTGGAGACTGAGAGACTCTCTTGTTACAGGCTCAGAGTTCTGAGCTTCTGCAGCAATCCATAGGCAACACGGCTCACAATTCACCTCAAACACCAGCCACTGGGCAAAGGGCCTTCCATCACTCAAGCTCCCTGCTGCTTACACTCCCGAGCTAATCTCCATATGACTCTCTTCCACTCTATAACTGTTTCTTCTTTGGTCTTCCTGCCTGCACAATGGGGCAGGGTGTCCCTAGATGCTCTCATTCATGATAGTTCTTTTTTACTTTTGTTTTTTTTTAAAGCTTATTATTCTATGTGTGTGGGTGTTTTGTGTATCTATGTTTGTATACCATGTGTGTGCCTGGTGCCTGAGAAGGCCAGAAAAGAGCATTGGATCCTCTAGGACTGGAGCTCTACAGATGGTTATGAGCCACCATGATTGTAGAATTTGAACTCAGGTCCTCTAGAATTATGGTTAGTGCTCTTAACTTCTGAGCAATCTCTCAGCTTCAATAGTTCTTTGTTTTTAGGTCTCAGTCTTGATGGATTGGACCTTCTTAAGTTGGTGATTGGTTATAGTTTCTGAAACATGCAGAATTAATATGATGGATTTCTTTCCTCATGCTGATATGCCGTTAAGAAGAAGTCCCTGTCATGAGGAATCCATGCAATGGATTTTAGCCTTGTGAGAACTGTTGGTTTCTCCTGCATTAGAGACTGCCAGTTTCTTACCAGCAGAGTTACCCTGTCATATCTTGTAACCATGGCTTTGATGTTACCCTTTCTACATTCTAAGAGCCCAGGGTGAAACTGTGGACTGTTTACAGCTTTTTTGTGTCTCCTTTCTCTTTCTCTGACCTTTAAGTTGTCCTAAATCTCAGAACTCTTCTCTATCTTGCTTCTTAGAAGTAATCTTTCCTTTGTTACACAGACTCATCGCATTCACAGTCAGATGGAGAAAGCCACAACGCTGCCATATTACCCCTGATGTCACTGATGTAGCATTCAAATATCACACAGCTATTAAACAGTTAATTGATTAAACTAAGGGTGCAGAGTGGCATCTAAAACATTAGAAAAGTAAAATAAATCAGACCCAAAGCAGTGTATGTTATGTGATTTCACTTACAAACACAGAAAAGAGCTCCAACAAATAATTATCAACACTGACAATTCATTTCCTCAAAAGTAGATTGCAACTTGAAGGAGGAAGGATTAGTTTTGCCATGGTTCATGGCACAGAAGGCATGGGGGTTGGCGTGGCTGAGTTCATGCCCACAGAAGCATAAGCATGTCTCACATCATGGTGGATGACCATTAGGCAGAAAGCTCACTGCCAAAAGAGATGGGAATGACCTTCAAAGGTTCCCCCCTATGTATCCTTTATTCAGTTAGTACCATATCCAAAAAGTTCTACAGCTTCTCTCAACACTAATGCTAGTTGCAAACCCAGTGTGCAAACACATGAGTCTCTGGGGGACATTTTACACTCAACCATAATAGAGTGTAATGGGAAGATAAGAAGAAATAGGTTTGCACTTAATCTGTAGGATAGAAAATCTAAAGAAGTTGGTGAGTGAAATGGTGTAGTTAACAATTATCTTAATAGTTTGTACTCTGGATTATTTGGTCACCATGTTTCTTGAAAAAAGAAATTTGGAAAGAGTTCTAGGCTTAAAGGGTTGTGAAGCTCTTAGTCTTAGATTTGAATATGTTAACTGTAAAGCTACTTAAGAAATATCTTTAATTCTTTCATCCATCTTCATATCAGGTTATTTATTTATTTTTATAATAGAACTATTTGAGTCCTTTTAATATTTCCCTGTACAAGAGAATAATAAATAATCCATTTTTATATGAACTAAACTTTTGTTATCCATTCATCAGTTGGTAGACACCTGTGAGATTCCATTCCCTGATGTTTGTGAGTAGAGTAGCAAATAAAGGTGAGCAAACATATCTGTAGTAGACCATTGAGTCCCTTTGAGATATTCAAAGAACTGTACAGCTGGAGCATATGGTAGATCTAGTTCTAATTCTTTTGAAGAATACACATTCATTTCCAAGGTGGTTATGCCAATTTTTATTCCCATCAACCGTGAATAAATATTACTCATGCCTAATATTCATACCACCATTTTTTTTCACTTAAAAATTTTAGTTTGATAGATTCAACTCAGAATTATATAATACCTTCATAAAATAACTGATCAATACTTCTCAAATTATTTTATAACATAGACAAGGAAGGGTCACTTCAAAAGTTAGTTTTGCAAAGCCATTATTACCCTGGTATGCAAACCACCTGATAAAAAGTTATCAACAAAACTAGAATTATAGGTCAATCATCCTCATGAACAGAGATTAAAAATTCTCAATAAATTACTTGAAAACTGAATTCAAGAATATACCAAAACCCAGACCTAGAGAGATAAACCATGAGTGTTTTCTCTCATTTGTGGATGCTAGTTTTGAATCTTTAGATTCATATATTTCATTTGGAACACTCACAGAAATCAGGGAGTTAATAAGAGACCTTGGATAGGGTGACTTTTATGGGAGGGAAACATAAAACAGTGGTATAGAGGGTTAAGGTTGTTTAATGGAAAAATGAGGTTATTTATTTATTTATTTTAATTTTTTATTAGATATTTTCTTCATTTACATTTCAAATGCTACCCCAAGGCCTCATATACTCTCCACGAGCCCTGCTCCCCAACCCACCCACTCCCACTTCCTGGCCCTGGCATTCTCCTGTACTGGGGCATATGATCTTCGCAATACCAAGGGCCTCTCCTCCCATTGATGGTTGACTAGGCCATCCTCTGCTACATATGCAAATAGAGACACAGCTCTGGGGGTTAGTGGTTAGTTCATATTGTTGTTCCTCCTATAGGCTTGCAGATCTCTTCAGCTCCTTGGGTACTTTCTCTAGTTCCTTCATCAGGGGCCCTGTGTTCAATCCAATAGATGATTGTGAGCATACACTTCTGTATTTGCCAGGCACTGGCATAGCCTCACAAGAGAAAGCTATGTCAGGATCCTGTCAGCAAAGTCTTTCTGGCATATGCAATAGTGTCTGGGTTCGGCGGTTGTATATGAGATGGATACCTGGGAAGGGCAGTCTCTGGATGGTCTTTCCTTTCGTCTCAGCTCCGAACTTTGTCTCTGTAACTCCTTCCATGGGTGTTTTGTTCCCTATTCTAAGGAGGAATGAAGTATCGACACTTTGTTCTTCCTTCTTCTTGATTTTCTTGTGTTTTACAAATTGTATCTTGGGTATTCTAGGTTTCTGGACTAATATCCACTTATCAGTGAGTGCATATCAAGTGACTTCTTTTGTGATTGGATTACCTCACTAAGGATGATATCCTCCAGATACATCCATTTGCCTAAGAATTTCATAAATTCATTGTTTTTAATAGCTGAGTAGTATTCCATTGTGTAAATGTACCACATTTTCTGTATCCATTCCTCTGTTGAGGGACATCTGGGTTCTTTCCAGCTTCTGGCTATTACAAATAAGGCTGCTATGAACATAGTGGAGCTTGTGTCCTTATTACAAGTTGGAACATCTTCTGGGTATATGCCCAGGAGGGGTATTGCAGGATCCTCCGGTAGTACTATGTCCAATTTTCTAAGGAACCGCCAGACTGACTTCCAGAGTGGTTGTACAAGTTTGCAATCCCACCAACAATGGAGGAGTGTTCCTCTTTCTCCACATCCTCACCAGCATCTGCTGTCACCTGAATTTTTGATCTTAGCCATTCTGAGTGGTGTGAGGTGGAATCTCAGTGTTGTTTTGATTTGCATTTCCCTGATGATTAAGGATGTTGAACATTTTTTCAGGTGATTCTCAGCCATTCAGTATTCCTCAGTTGAGAATTCTTTGTTTAGGTCTCTACCCAATTTTTAAATAGGGCTATTTGACATCTTGGAGTCCTGCTTCTTGAGTTCTTTGTATATATGGATATCAGTCCCCTATCAGATTTAGGACTGGTAAAAATCCTTTCCCAATCTGTTGGTGGCCTTTTTTGTCTTATTGACAGTGCCTTTTGCCTTACAGAAGCTTTGCAATTTCATGAGGTCCCATTTGTCAATTTTTGATGGTACAGCACAAGCCATTGCTGTTCTGTTCAGGAATTTTCCCCCTGTGCCCATATCTCTGAGGCTTTCCCCCACTTTCTCCCCTATAATTTTCATTGTCTCTGGTTTTATGTGGAGTTCATGGATCTACTTAGACTTGACCTTAGTACAAAGAGATAAGAATGGATCAATTTCCATTCTGCTACATCATAACTGCCAGTTGTGCCAGCACCATTTGTTGAAAATGCTGTCTTTTTCCCACTGGATGGTTTTAGCTCCCTTGTTAAAGATCAAGTGACCATAGGTGTGTGGGTTTATTTCTGGGTCTTCAATTATGTTCCATTGGTCTACCTGTCTGTTGCTGTACCAGTACCATGCAGCTTTTATCACAATTGCTCTGTAGTACAGGTTCAGGTCAGGCATGGTGATTCTTTTATCATAGAGAAGAATTTTTGCTATCCTAGGATTTTTGTTATTCTAGATGAAATTGCAAATTGCCCTTTCTAATTCATTGAAGAATTGAGTTGGAATTGTGATGGAGATTGCATTGAATCTGTAGATTGCTTTTGGCAAGACAACCATTTTTTTAATTTATTTTTTAATTAGGTATTTTCTTCATTTACATTTCAACTGCTATCCCCAAAGTCCCCCAGACTCTCCCTCTTGCACTCCCCTACCCACCCACTCCCACTTCTTGGCCCTGGCGTTCCCCCATACTGAGTCATATAAAGTTTGCAAGACCAACGGGCATCTCTTCCCAATGATGGCCAACTAGGCCATCTTCTGATACATATGCAGCTAGAGACATGAGCTCCAGTGGTACTGGTTAGTTCATATTGTTGACCCACCTATAGGGTTGCAGCTCCCTTAACTCCTTGAGTAATTTCTCTAGCTCCTCCATTGGGGGCCCTGGGTTCCCTTCAATAGCTGACTGTAAGCATCCACTTCTATGTTTGTCAGGCCCCGGCATAGCCTCACAAGAGACAGCTATATCAGGGTCCTTTCAGCAAAATCTTGCTGGTGTATGCAAAGGTGTCAGCATTTGGAGGCTGATTATGAGATGGATCCCCGGGTATGGCAGTCTCTAGATGGTCCATTCTTTTGTCTCAGCTCTAAACTTTGTCTCTGTAAATCCTTCCATGGGTGTTTTGTTCTCAATTCTAAGAAAGGGCAAAGTGTCCACACTTTGGTCTTGGTTCTTCTTGAGTTTCATGCGTTTAGCAAATTGTATCTTATATCTTGGGTATTCTAAGTTCTGTGCTAATATCCACTTATCATTGAGAATATATTATGTGAGTTCCTTTGTGATTGGGTTACCTCACTCACGATGATGCCCTCCAGGTCCATCCATTTGCCTAGGAATTTCATAAATTCATTCATTTTAATAGCTGAGTAGTAATTCATTGTGTAGAAATGCTTTCCTTGTGTCCCATAAGTTTGGGTATGTTGTGGCTTCATTTTCATTAAACTCCAAAGAGTCCTTAATTTCTTTCTTTATTCCTTCCTTGACCAAGGTATTATTGAGAAGAGTGCTGTTCAGTTTCCATGAGAATATTGGCTTTCTATTATTTCTTTTGCCATTGAAGATCAGGCTTAGTCCATGGTGATCTGATAGGATGCGTGGGAAAATTTCAGTATTTTTGTATATGTTGAGGGTTGTTTTGTGACCAATTATGTGGTCAGTTTTGGAGAAGATACCATGAGGTGCTGAGAATAAGGTATATCCTTTTGTTTTAGGATAAAATGTTCTGTAGATATCTGTTAGATCCATTTGTTTCATAACTTCTGTTAGTTTCACTGTGTCCCTGTTTAGTTTCTATTTCCATGAACTGTCCATTGGTGAAAGTGGTGTGTTGAAGTCTCCCACTATTATTGTGTGAGGTGCAATGTGTTCTTTGTGCTTTACTAAAGTTTCTTTAATGAATGTGTCTGCCTTTGTATTTGTAGCATAGATATTCAGAATTGAGAGTTCCTTTTGGAAGTTTTTACCTTTGATGAGTATGAAGTGCCCCTCCTTGTCTTTTTTGATGACTTTGGGTTGGAAGTGGATTTTATTAGATATTAGAATGGCTACTCCAGTTTGTTTCTTCAGACCATTTGCTTGGAAAATTTTTTTCCAGCCTTTCATTCTGAGGTAGTGTCTATCTTTTTCCCTGAGATGAGTTTCTTGTAAGCAGCAAAATGTTGGGTCCTGTTTGTGTAGCCAGTCTGTTATTCTATGTCTTTTTATTGGGGAGTTGAGTCCATTGATAATTAAGAGATATTAAAGAAAAGTAATTGTTGCTTCCGATTATTTTTGTTGTTAAAGTTGGCATTCTGTTCTTGTGGCTGTCTTCTTTTAGGTTTGTTGAGGGATTACCTTCTTGCTTTTTCCAGGACGTGGTTTCTGTCCTTGTATTTTTTTTCCTGTTATTATCCTTTGAAGGGCGGGACTTGTGGAAAGATAATGTGCGAATTTGGTTCTGTTGTGGAATACTTTCTTTTCTCCATCTAAGGTGATTGAAAGTTTGGCTGGGTATAGTAGCCTGGGCTGGCATTTGTGTTCTCTTAGTGTCTGTATAACATCTGTCCAGGCTCTTCTTGATTTCATAGTCTCTGGTGAAAAATCTGGTGTAATTCTGATAGGCTTGTCTTTATATGTTACTTGACCTTTTTCCCTTACTGCTTTTAATATTCTAACTTTATTTGGTGCATTTGTTGTTCTAATTATTATGTGTTGGGAGGAATTTCTGGTCCATTCTATTTGGAGTTCTGTAGGCTTCTTGTATGTTCATGGGCATCTCTTTCCTTAGGTTTGGGAAGTTTTCTTCTATAATTTTGTTGAAGATATTTGCTGGTCCTTTGAGTTGAAAATCTTCATTCTCATCCACTCCTATTATCCGTAGGTTTGGTCTTCTCATTGTGTCCTGAATTTCCTGCATGTTTTGAGGTAGGATCTTTTTGCATTTTGCATTTTCTTTGATTGTTGTGCCGATGTTCTCTATGGAATCTTCTGCACCTGAGAATCTCTCTTCCATCTCTTGTATTCTGTTGCTGATGCTTGCATCTATGGTTCCAAATTTCTTTCCTAGGGTTTCTATCTCCAGCGTTGCCTCACTTTGGGTTTTCTTTATTGTGTCTACTTCCCTATTTAGGTCTTGGATGGTTTTATTCAATTCCATCACCTGTTTGGTCGTGTTTTCCTGCAATTCTTTAAGGGATTTTTGTGCTTCCTCTTTAATGTCTTCTCCCTGTTTAGCAGTGTTGTCCTGTATTTCTTTAATTGAGTTATTAAGGTTCTTCTTGATGTCCTCTACCATCATCATGAGATATGCTTTTAAATCCGGGTCTAGCTTTTCGGGTGTGTTGGGGTGCCCTGGACTGGGTGATGTGGGAGTGCTAGGATCTGATGATGGTAAGTGGTCTTGGTTTCTGTTAGTAAGATTCTTAAGTTTACCTTTCGCCATCTAGTAATCTCTGGAGTTAGTTGTTATAGTTGTCTCTGTTTAGAGATTGTTCCTCTGTTGATTCTGTTACCCTCTATCAGCAGACCTGGGAGACTAGCTCTCTCCTGTGAGTTTCAGTGGCCAGAGCACTCTCTGCAGGTAAGCTCTCCTCTTACAGGGAAGGTTCACAGATATTAGGCTTTCGGACCTCCCTCCTGGACGAAGATGAAGGCCCTTAAACCGGACCTGTCCCAGAAGGTGTGTTGCTTTGGCCTGTCCCAGAAGCTGTTAGCTTCTATAGTCCACAATCTCACCTGCACAGACTAGTCTAGGGGTGATGCGGGAACCAAGATGGCTCCCGCAGGTGCTCCTGCAAAGCCCTCCCAGGCCAGGCAGACACCTATCCTCTGGCCTGAAAGGTGCCCGGATGTCTGGAGCCCTAAAAGGGGGCTGCCTCAGAAGCTCTCTGGCTCCTGTCTATCCCAGAATCTGTTAGCTTCTGTAGTCCACACTCTCACCTGTGCAGCCTACTTTCGGCAGAATCCCGGATCAAAGATGTCTCCAGCAGATGCTGAGGCAAAGCTCTCCTGGGCCGGGCCAAGCCCCATTTTTTAATGGGGTTATTTGGTTTCCTGGAGTCCAGCATCTTGAGTTCTATATATATTGAATATTAGTCCCCTATCTGATTTAGGATTGGTAAAGATCCTTTCCCAATCTGTTGGTGGCCTTTTTGTCTTATAGATGGTGTCTTTTGCCTTACAGAAGCTTTGTAATTTTATGAGGTCCCATTTGTCGATTCTTGATCTTACAGCACAAACCATTGCTGTTCTATTCAGGAAGTTTTCCCCTGTGCCCATATCTTCGAGGCTTTTCCCTACTTTCTCCTCTATAAGTTTCACTGTCTCTGGTTATATGTGGAGTTCTTTGATCCACTTAGATTTGACCTTAGTACAAGGAGATAGGAAGGGATCAATTCCCATTCTTCTACATGATAACCGCCAGTTGTGCCAGCACCATTTGTTGAAAATGCTGTGTTTTTTTCACTGGATGGTTTTAGCTCCCTTGTCAAAGATCAAGTGACCATAAGTGTGTGGGTTCATTTCTGGGTCTTCAATTCTATTCCATTGGTCTACTTGTCTGTTGGTATACCAGTACCATGTAGTTTTTATCACAATTGCTCTGTAGTACAGCTTTAGGTCAGGCATGTTGATTCCACCAGAGGTTCTTTTATCCTTGAGAAGAGTTTTTGCTATCCTAGGTTTTTTGTTATTCCAGATGAATCTGACGATTACCCTTTCTAATTCGTTGAAGAATTGAGTTGGAATTTTGATGGAGATTGCATTGAATCTGTAGATTGCTTTTGGCAAGATAGTCATTTTTACTATATTGATCCTGCCAATCTATGAGCATGGGAGATCTTTCCATCTTCTGAGATCTTCCTTAATTTCTTTCTTCAGAGACTTGAAGTTCTTATCATACAGATCTTTCACTTCCTTAGTTAGAGTCACGCCAAGGTATTTTATATTATTTGTGACTATTGAGAAGGGTGTTGTTTCCCTAATTTCTTTCTCAGCCTGTTTATCCTTTGTGTAGATAAAGGCAAAAGCCACTGTCAATAAGACAAAAAGGCCACCAACAGATTGGGAAAGGATCTTTACCTATCTTAAATCAGATAGGGGACTAATATCCAATATATATAAAGAACTCAAGAGGGTGGACTCCAGAAAATCAAATAACCCCATTACAAATGGGGCTCAGAGCTAAACAAAGAATTCTCACTTGAGGAATACTGAATGGCTGAGAAGCACCTGAAAAAATGTTCAGCATACTTAATCATCAGAGAAATGCAAATCAAAACAACCCCGAGATTCCATCTCACACCAGTGAGAATGGCTAAGATCAAAAATTCAGGTGAAAGTAGATGCTGGCGAGGATATGGAGAAAGAGGAACACTCCTCCATTTTTGGTGGGATTGCAAGCTTGTACAACCACTCTGGAAATCAGTCTGGCGGTTCCTCAGAAAATTGGACATAGTACTACCAGAGGATCCAGCATACCTCTCCTGGGCATATATCCAGAACATGTCGCAACCGGTAAGAAGTACCCATGTTCCACTATGTTCATAGCAGCCTTATTTATATAGCTATTAAAAGCAATGAATTTATGAAGTTCCTAGGCAAATGGTTGGGCCTGGAAGGCATCATCCTGAGTGAGGTAACACAATCACAAAAGAACTCAAATGATATGTCTCACTGATAAGTGGATATTAGCCCAGAAACTTTGTATACCGGAGATATAAGATACAATTTGCAAAACACATGAAACTGAAGAAGAATGAAGTCCAAAGTGTGGACCCTTTGCCCCTTCTTAGAATTGGTAATAATCACCCATGGAAAAAGTTACAAGACAATGCTTGGAGCTGAGAAAAAAGGATGGACAATCTAGAGACTGCCATATCCAGGGATCCTTCCCATAATTAGCCTGCAAACGATGACACCATTGCATTCACTAGAAAGCGTTTGCTGAAAGGACCCTGATATAGCTGTCTCTTCTGAGACTATGACGGGGCCTGGCAAACACATAAGTGGATGCTCACAGTCAGCTATTGGATGGATCACACGGCCCCAGTGAAGGTGCTACAGAAAGTATCCAAGGAGCTAAAGAGATCTGCAACCCTGTAGGTGCAACAACATTATGAACTAACTAGTATCCTGGAGCTCTTGACTCTAGCTGCATATGTATCAAAAGATGGCCTAGTCGACCATCACTGGAAAGAAAGGCCCATTGGAATTGCAAACTTTATGTGCCCCAGTACAGGGGAACGCCAGGGCCAAAAAGTGGGAATGGGTGGGTAGTGCAGTGGGGGGGGAGGGTATGGGGGACCTTTCTGATAGCATAGGAAATGTAATTGAGGAAAATATGCAATAAAAGAAATATTAATTCAAAAAAATAAAAAAATAAATAAAAAAGAATGGTGCCAAAAATCAGTATCCATGGTTTTCTTAGTAATCTATTTATAGGTTTAAGTACTTTTTCTAGGTTCCTTAAACCCATTTCGAATTTATTTTCATATATGATGTAAGATACTGAGTGTTCAGGTGGTCTTCTGCCTATAGATCTTCCTTGTTGACATTTATTATTGGAGAGACTTTTCTTTTATTACTTTGGTTCTTGGCACTACTTCTGAAAAACATTGATCATATTTACTTGAGTTTATTTATGGGCCTTCCATTCTTATCTGTTAGTGTGTAAGTTTATTTATTTATTTATTTATTTATTTAATGTCAGTAATGTGTTTTGATAGCAACATCTTTATTGTATATTCAAGTTAGTGAATACTATTATTTCAATATTGTTCTTTTTTCTCCTAGTGACTTATTTATTATGTGTATTAGTCAGGGTTCTCTAGAGTCACAGAATTTATGGGTAGGTTAGTCTCTATATAGTAAGAGAATTTGTTGATAACTTACAGTATGTAGTCCAACTCCCAACAATGATCATCAGCAGCTGTGAATGGAAGTCCAAGGATCTAGCAGTTGCTCAGCCCCAGAAGACAAGCAGACAAAGAAGAAAGAATCTTCCTTCTTCTGACGTCCTTCAGTAGGTTTTCAGCAGAAGGTGTGGCCCAGATTAAAGATGTGTACCACCATGCCTGGATCTGGGACTTGCTTTGTCCCAGATGACCTTCAACTCAGAAATCTCCTTGCCTTAGACTTTTGGGATTTGTAGCCACTATACCTCAAGATCTCCATGCCAAGATCCAGGTCAAAAACTTGCATTTCCCAGCCTCAAGCTCAGGATTACATGTGAGCCTTCCAATTCTGTATTATAGTTCATTCCAGATATAGTTAAGTTGACAACCAGGAACAGCCACTACACTATGTGAAGTCTTTTGTGGCTCTACACAAATTTTAGATTTTATTTTTTATAAAAAGAAAGAGAAAGGTGGTACATGAGAGTGTGTGGAGGGAGGAAAGAAGGGGAAAAGTAATCTAAAATTATTATTATTATTAAAAATATTATTAAAACATTCTCATAAAACATATGAAAAAGTTCAAGAAAAAGTATAAAAAGGCTTTTCAAATTGAGATAGTCTGTTTAAGATATTTTCATATAAAATGTAATATGTATTTTGCCATTATAAGTTCTGTGTAAAAGATATCCATTCTGTTTGCATATAGTTCACAGTGATTCAGACTAATATGCATAAGGTTAAATGATTTGTGTCTATAGCCTCCTCAGTTACCTTCCAGAAAATTACACGTTAAAAAACATACACATTAAAATTATTCCAAGAAAGCATCCTGTTTGTCTTGGTCTTTAAAAGCAGGAGAACATTAATCATAATCTGTTGATTAAGGGGCAACGGACATATAGGAAAGACAATTTTCTTTAATTCCATCTTCATTGAGTATTTATTTACTTATTTATTTATTTACTTATTTATTTATTTAACATCCAATATCAGCACCCTCATTGCAGTTCCACCCATCATACAGATCCTTCCTCCATTTTCCCTCCTTTTCTCCACTGAGAAGGGGTAGCCTCAACTTAGTATCACCCCACCCTTGAATATCAAGTCTCTAAAGGACTAGGTGCATCCTCTCCCCCTGAGAGCAGACAAGTCAGCTCATTTAGGGGAACAGGATCCACAGTCAAACAATAGATTCAGGGACATACTGTTTCAGTTGTTGGGGTACCTGTATGACAACCAAAGTGTACATCTGCTACATATGTGCCTATGTCCAGTCCATGCACATTTTTTGGCTGGTGATTCAGTGTCTGGCAGCCCTCAAGTACCCAGTATAGTTGATTCCATTGGCCTTCCTGCTATGTCTCTATCTTCTTTGGGTCTCTCAAATCTTCCCCTAACTCTTCCAAAAGACTCCCTGAGCTCCATCTAATGTTTGGCTGTGAGTCTCTGCATCTATTTCCATCAGCTGCTGAGTGGAGCGTCTCAGACAGCAGTTATGTTAGGTTTTTGTCTAGAGAATAACAGGGTATGGTTAATATTGTCAGGAATTGTTTCTTTCCCATGAGATGGGTCTCAATTTGGGCCAGTCATTGGTTGGCCATTTCCTCCATCTTTGTCCCTGCACATCTTGTAGGCAGGACACATTTTGGGTCAAAGATTTTGTGGGTGGGTTGCTGTCCTTATCCCTCCACTTGGAGTCCTACCTGGCTACAGGTGGTGGCCTGAAGCTAGGAGTCTCAGCTAGAGTCCCCACTGTAGACTCCCTGAGGCCTCTCCTGGTCCCAGGTCCCTGGTACATCCTGGAGATGCTCCCTTTTCAATTTTTGTCCTCTCTCCCCTGCTCTCCCAAAATCTGATCGTGCCCTCAGTCTGTATCACAAGTTACCTCTTCTCTAGGCAGAGAACAGTCTGCAGAGATGCAGTAGACATGAACAAGATTCAGAACAGCACGCATCCTTGTACTTGGTGTTCTTCATTTAGTTTTTTATATTAATTCTGTCAGACAATTAGGAAGGAAAATGTCTGCGATAGACACAGGCTGAAGCATTTATCTGTAAAATGTTAAATGTAACTTTCATTAAAACATAGCTATAACCTACAGTTATTTTTCCTTCTTGAGTGAATTATTATATTCACTGTCTGTTCTCCATAACTTACAGATAGCATGAATTACATGTAAAAGTTGATTTTTAAACAATGTATACAGTTAAATTTTTATCACAAACTACCACTAGAATAGCAATTGTTTCAGTTTTACTTCCCTGAACTATCTCTAGATGGTCAGTTTTCTACACAAAGCAAATGATAAAAGCGTATTAAGTCCCCATTTTATAATCCTTATTTTCTGTCAAGAGCATGAAGGGCTTGATATTTATTTTAGTCCAGCAACAACCTTGTTAAGTTAACAAGCTATTATTAACTTTAAAAGTGGGGATACTAAAGTTTAGATAATTTATTTGATTAGTGTTTTAAAGGCAAAGACCTTTAAAAGTTAAGTTGGTGTGTTTTAAAGTCTATGCTTTTAACTTTGTAGTTTCTCCTGTAGCTCTGTGGCTTAATGCAGAAACCTATCATTTAGGGAATTTGTGTCTATGATAGTTTATAATTATAGGAAGCATAGTTTTAATTCTTTTTTTTAGAATTAATTTTTTATTAGGTATTTTCCTCATTTACATTTCCAATGCTATCCAAAAAGTCCCCAATACCCCTCCCCCCACTCCCCTACCCACCCACTCCCACTTTTTGGCCCTGGTGTTCCCCTGTACTGGGGCATATAAAGTTTTCAAGTCCAATGGGCCTTTCTTTCCAGTGATGGTTGACTAGGCCATCTTTTGATACATATGCAGCTAGAGTCAAGAGCTCCAGGGTACTGGTTAGTTCATAATGTTGTTCCACCTATAGGGTTGCAGATCCCTTTAGCTCCTTGGGTACTTTCTCTAGCTCCTCCATTGGGGGCCCTGTGATCCATCCAATAGCTGACTGTGAGCATCCACTTCTGTGTTTGCTAGGCCCCGTCATAGTCTCACAAGAGACAGCTACATCTGGGTCCTTTCAGCAAAATCTTGCTAGTGTATGCAATGGTGTTAGCGTTTGGATGCTGGTTATGGGATGGATCCCTGGATATGGCAGTCTCTACATGGTCCATCCTTTCATCTCAGCTCCAAACTTTGTCTCTGTAACTCCTTTCAAGGGTGTTTTGTTCCCACTTCTAAGGAGGGGCATAGTGTCCACACTTCAGTCTTCATTTTTCTTGAGTTTCATGTGTTTAGGAAATTGTATCTTATATCTTGGGTATCCTAGGTTTTGGGCTAATATCCACTTATCAATGAGTACCTATTGTGTGAGTTCCTTTGTGAATGTGTTACCTCACTCAGGATGATGTTAATATTGATAAAATTGATAAGTTAAAACCCCCTAAAAGGTTGTGTCCATAATCGAGTAGTTATGAATACCAGGATAGTGATCTGAAATTTGACATTTTGACCAAGGGAACTGAGCACAGAGCACACAAACATACAAATGACAAAACCTAAGAAACTGACAGTCTTCAAAACAGCGCATTCAAAATTTTATATTCTTTTTTTTTTTTACTTTTTTTAAATTAGGTATTTAGCTCATTTACATTTCCAATGCTATACCAAAAGTCCCCCATACCCACCCACCCCCATTCCCCTACCCGCCCACTCCCCCTTTTTGGCCCTGGCGTTCCCCTGTTCTGGGGCATATAAAGTTTGCCTGTCCAATGGGCCTCTCTTTCCAGTGATGGCCGACTAGGCCATCTTTTGATACATATGCAGCTAGAGTCAAGAGCTCCAGGGTACTGGTTAGTTCATAATGTTGATCCACCTATAGGGTTGCAGATCCCTTTAGCTCCTTGGGTACTTTCTCTAGCTCCTCCATTGGGAGCCCTGTGATCCATCCATTAGCTGACTGTGAGAATCCACTTCTGTGTTTGCTAGGCCCCGGCATAGTCTCACAAGAGACAGCTACATCTGGGTCCTTTCAGGATAATCTTGCTAGTGTATGCAATGGTGTCAGCGTTTGGATGCTGATTATGGGGTGGATCCCTGGATATGGCAGTCTCTACATGGTCCATCCTTTCATCTCAGCTCCAAACTTTGTCTCTGTAACTCCTTCCAAGGGTGTTTTGTTCCCACTTCTAAGGAGGGGCATAGTGTCCACACTTCAGTCTTCATTTTTCTTGAGTTTCATGTGTTTAGGAAATTGTATCTTATATCTTGGGTATCCTAGGTTTTGGGCTAATATCCACTTATCAGTGAGCACATATTGTGTGAGTTCCTTTGTGAATGTGTAACCTCACTCAGGATGATGCCCTCCAGGTCCATCCATTTGGCTAGGAATTTCATAAATTCATTCTTTTTAATAGCTGAGTAGTACTCCATTGTGTAGATGTACCACATTTGCTGTATCCATTCCTCTATTGAGGGGCATCTGGGTTCTTTCCAGCTTCTGGCTATTATAAATAAGGCTGCTATGAACATAGTGGAGCATGTGTCCTTCTTACCAGTTGGGGCATCTTCTGGATATATGCCCAGGAGAGGTATTGCTGGATCCTCCGGTAGTACTATGTCCAATTTTCTGAGGAACCGCCAGACGGATTTCCAGAGTGGTTGTACAAGCCTGCAATCCCACCAACAATGGAGGAGTGTTCCTCTTTCTCCACATCTTCGCCAGCATCAGCTGTCACCTGAGTTTTTGATCTTAGCCATTCTGACTGGTGTGAGGTGGAATCTCAGGGTTGTTTTGATTTGCATTTCCCTGATGATTAAGGATGTTGAACATTTTTTCAGGTGCTTCTCTGCCATTCGGTATTCCTCAGGTGAGAATTCTTTGTTCAGTTCTGAGCCCCATTTTTTAATGGGGTTATTTGCTTTTCTGAAGTCCACCTTCTTGAGTTCTTTATATATGTTGGATATTAGTCCACTATCTGATTTAGGATAGGTAAAGATCCTTTCCCAATCTGTTGGTGGTCTTTTTGTCTTACTGACGGTGTCTTTTGCCTTGCAGAAACTTTGGAGTTTCATTAGGTCCCATTTGTCAATTCTCGATCTTACAGCACAAGCCATTGCTGTTCTGTTCAGGAATTTTTCCCCTGTGCCCATATCTTCAAGGCTTTTCCCCACTTTCTCCTCTATAAGTTTGAGTGTCTCTGGTTTTATGTGAAGTTCTTTGATCCATTTAGATTTGACCTTAGTACAAGGAGATAAGTATGGATCGATTCGCATTCTTCTACATGATAACAACCAGTTGTGCCAGCACCAATTGTTGAAAATGCTGTCTTTCTTCCACTGGATGGTTTTAGCTTCCTTGTCGAAGATCAAGTGATCATAGGTGTGTGGGTTCATTTCTGGGTCTTCAATTCTATTCCATTGGTCTACTTGTCTGTCTCTATACCAGTACCATGCAGTTTTTACCACAATTGCTCTGTAGTAAAGCTTTAGGTCAGGCATGGTGATTCCACCAGAGGTTCTTTTATCCTTGAGAAGAGTTTTTGCTATCCTAGGTTTTTTGTTATTCCAGATGAATTTGCAGATTGCTCCTTCTAATTCGTTGAAGAATTGAGTTGGAATTTTGATGGGGATTGCATTGAATCTGTAGATTGATTTTGGCAAGATAGCCATTTTTACAATGTTGATCCTGCCAATCCATGAGCATGGGAGATCTTTCCATCTTCTGAGATCTTCTTTAATTTCCTTCTTCAGAGACTTGAAGTTTTTATCATACAGATCTTTCACTTCCTTAGTTAGAGTCACACCGAGATATTTTATATTATTTGTGACTATTGAGAAGGGTGTTGTTTCTCTAATTTCTTTCTCAGCCTGTTTATTCTTTGTGTAGAGAAAGGCCATTGACTGGTTTGAGTTAATTTTATATCCAGCTATTTCACCGAAGCTGTTTATCAGGTTTAGGAGTTCTCTGGTGGAATTTTTAGGGTCACTTATATATACTATCACATCATCAAAAAGTGATATTTTGACTTCCTCCTTTCCAATTTGTATCCCCTTGATCTCCTTTTGTTGTCGAATTGCTCTGGCTAATACTTCAAGTACTATGTTGAAAAGGTAGGGAGAAAGTGGGCAGCCTTGTCTAGTCCCTGATTTTAGTGGGATTGCTTCCAGCTTCTCTCCATTTACTTTGATGTTGGCTACTGGTTTGCTGTAGATTGCTTTTATCATGTTTAGGTATGGGCCTTGAATTCCTGATCTTTCCAGAACTTTTATCATGAATGGGTGTTGGATCTTGTCAAATGCTTTTTCTGCATCTAACTAGATGATCATGTGGTTTTTGTCTTTGAGTTTGTTTATATAATGGATTACATTGATGGATTTTCGTATATTAAACCATCCCTGCATCCCTGGAATAAAACCTACTTGGTCAGGATGGATGATTGCTTTAATGTGTTCTTGGATTCGGTTAGCGAGAATTTTATTGAGGATTTTTGCATCGATATTCATAAGAGAAATTGGTCTGAAGTTCTCTATCTTTGTTGGATCTTTCTGTGGTTTAGGTATCAGAGTAATAGTGGCTTCATAAAATGAGTTGGGTAGAGTACCTTCTACTTCTATCTTGTGAAAAAGTTTGTGCAGAACTGGAATTAGATCTTCTTTGAAGGTCTGATAGAACTCTGCACTAAACCCGTCTGGTCCTGGGCTTTTTTAGGCTGGGAGACTATTTATAACTGCTTCTATTTCTTTAGGGGATATGGGACTGTTTAGAAGGTCAACTTGATCCTGATTCAACTTTGGTACCTGGTATCTGTCCAGAAATTTGTCCATTTCGTCCAGGTTTTCCAGTTTTGTTGAGTATAGCCTTTTGTAGAAGGATCTGATGGTGTTTTGGATTTCTTCAGGATCTGTTGTTATGTCTCCCTTTTCATTTCTGATTTTGTTAATTAGGATTTTGTCCCTGTGCCCTCTAGTGAGTCTAGCTAAGGGTTTATCTATCTTGTTGATTTTCTCAAAGAACCAACTCCTCGTTTGGTTAATTCTTTGAATAGTTCTTCTTGTTTCCACTTGGTTGATTTCACCCCTGAGTTTGATTATTTCCTGCCGTCTACTCCTCTTGGGTGAATTTGCTTCCTTTTTTTCTAGAGCTTTTAGATGTGTTGTCAAGCTGCTAGTATGTGCTCTCTCCCATTTCTTCTTGGAGGCACTCAGAGCTATGAGTTTCCCTCTTAGAAATGCTTTCATTGTGTCCCATAGGTTTGGGTACGTTGTGGCTTCATTTTCATTAAACTCTAAAAAGTATTTAATTTCTTTCTTTATTCCTTCCTTGACCAAGGTATCATTGAGAAGAGTGTTGTTCAGTTTCCACGTGAGTGTTGGCTTTCTGTTATTTTTTTTGTTCTTGAAGATCAGCCTTAGTGCATGGTGATCTGATAGGATACATGGGACAATTTCAGTTTTTTTGAATCTGTTGAGACCTGTTTTGTGACCTATTATGTGGTCAATTTTGGAGAAGGTACCATGAGGTGCTGAGAAGAAGGTATATCCTTTTGTTTTAGGATAAAATGTTCTGTAGATATCTGTCAGATCCATTTGTTTCATCACTTCTGTTAGTTTCAGTGTGTCCCTGTTTAGTTTCTGTTTCCATGATCTGCCCATTGGTGAAAGTGGTGTGTTGAAGTCTCCCACTATTATTGTGTGAGGTGCAATGTGTGCTTTGAGCTTTACTAAAGTTTCTTTTATGAATGTGGCTGCCCTTGTATTTGGAGCATAGATATTCAGAATTGAGAGTTCCTCTTTGAGGATTTTACCTTTGATGAGAACGAAGTGCCCCTCCTTGTCTTTTTTGATGACTTTGGGTTGGAAGTCAATCTTATCAGATATTAGGATGGCTACTCCAGCTTGTTTCTTCATAACATTTGCTTGGAAAATTGTTTTCCAGCCTTTTATTCTGAGGTAGTGTCTATCTTTTTCTCTGAGATGTGTCTCCTGTAAACAGCAAAATGTTGGGTCTTGTTTGTGTAGCCAGTTTGTTAGTCTATGTCTTTTTATTGGGGAGTTGAGACCATTGATGTTAAGAGATATTAAGGAAAAGTAATTGTTGCTTCCTGTTATTTTTGTTGTTAAAGTTGGCATTCTGTTCTTGTGGCTGTCTTCTTTTAGGTTTGTTGGGGGATTACCTTCTTGTTTTTTCTAGGGCATTGTTCCCGTTCTTGTATTGGTTTTTTTCTGTTATTAACCTTTGAAGGGCTGGATTCGTGGAGAGATAATGTGTGAATTTGGTTTTGTCGTGGAATACTTTGGTTTCTCCATCTATGGTAATTGAGAGTTTGGCTGGGTATAGTAGCCTGGGCTGGAATTTGTGTTCTCTTAGTGTCTGTATAACATCTGTCCAGGCTCTTCTGGCTTTCACAGTCTCTGGTGAAAAGTCTGGTGTAATTCTGATAGGCCTTCCTTTATATGTTACTTGACCTTTCTCCCTTACTGCTTTTAATATTCTATCTTTATTTAGTGCATTTGTTGTTCTGATTATTATGTGTCGGGAGGAAATTCTTTTCTGGTCCAGTCTATTTGGAGTTCTGTAGGCTTCTTGTATGTTCATAGGTATCTCTTTCTTTATATTTGGGAAGTTTTCTTCAATAATTTTGTTGAAGATGTTTGCTGGTCCTTTGAGTTGAAAATCTTCATTCTCATCCACTCCTATTATCCGTAGGTTTGGTCTTCTCATTGTGTCCTGGATTTCCTGGATATTTTGAGTTAGGATCTTTTTGCATTTTCCATTTTCTTTGATTGTTGTGCCGATGTTCTCTATGGAATCTTCTGCACCTGAGATTCTCTCTTCCATCTCTTGTATTCTGTTGCTGATGCTCAAATCTATGGTTCCAGATTTCTTTCCTAGGGTTTCTATCTCCAGTGTTGCCTCACTTTGAGTTTTCTTTATTGTGTCTACTTCCCTTTTTAGGTCTAGTATGGTTTTGTTCATTTCCATCACCTGTTTGTATGTTTTTTCCTCTTTTTCTGTAAGGACTTCTACCTGTTTGATTGTGTTTTCCTGTTTTTCTTTAAGGACTTGTAACTCTTTAGCAGTGTTCTCCTGTATTTCTTTAAGTGATTTATTAAAGTCCTTCTTGATGTCCTCTACCATCATCTTGAGATATGCTTTTAAATCTAGGTCTAGGTTTTCGGGTGTGTTGGGGTGCCCTGGACTGGGCGAAGTGGGAGTGCTGGGTTCTGATGATGGTGAGTGGTCTTGGTTCCTGTTAGTAGGATTCCTACGTTTACCTTTCGCCATCTGGTAATCTCTGGAGTTAGTAGTTATAGTTGACTCTGTTTAGAGATTGTTCTTCTGGTGATTCTGTTACGTCTCTCAGCAGACCTGGGAGACAGATTCTCTCCTCTGAGTTTCAGTGCTCAGAGCACTCTCTGCTGGCAAGCTCTCTTACAGGGAAGGTGCGCAGATATCTTGTTTTTGGACCTCCTCCTGGTCGAAGAAGAAGGCCCAAAACAGGGCCTTTCTCAGAAGCTGTGTTGCTTTGGCAGTTCCCAGAAGCTGTCAGCTTCTGTGGTGCAGACTCTCACCTGTGCAGACTAAATTCCTAAGCTCCAGGGAGTCCTGGAACCAAGATGGCGACTGCTGCTCCTGAGGCTGAGGCCGCCTCCCGAGCCGGGCGGACACCTGTCCTCTGGTCCGGACGGTGCTGCCTCAGCGGCTCTGTGCTTCCGCCTGTCCCAGAAGCTGTCCGGTTCTCTGGCACACCCTCTAACCTGTTCAGACTAATTTCCTAAGTTCTGCTGAGTCCCGGAACCAAGATGGTGACCTCTGCTGCTGAGGCTGAGGCCGCCTCCCAAGCAGGGCGGACACTTGTCCTCTGGTCCGGACGGTGGCCGGCTGTCTGCGGCCCGCCAAGGGTGCTGCCTCAGCGGCTCTGTGCTTCCGCCTCTGTATATTCTTAAATATTGAGAACAATTAAAAGGAACTGATATTCTCATTATATAAAAAACAATTCAAAATTAATTAATCGTTTAAATAAATGTTATATCATAGAGTCTACAACTACAAAGAAGCAAATCCCTCATTTATTGAACAATCCCTGAAATTCATAAGCAAGAAAAGTTAAATTTAGCCCATAAATCTTCTACACAAAAATCCTTAAATTAAACCAATGAAGATATATAACTTGTGTAATGGAACAAAACATAATGAAGCCATGAATTTGAGAGGTTTGATATTAAAGACACGAAGAATAGAAGCAAGAACATTGTGAAAGTGTTTAAAAGAAAGTACAGGATATGGATATTTTATAAAATGAAGATGTAAAAATGTCTAGCAAATTACACACACACACACACACACACACACACACACACACACACACTTCTGGATAGTCTAAAGTTTAGGATGTGGTTGGTGTTTTCAAATATGAATTATAAATCTGCTTACATTTACAAGTACAATTGTGAACAATATAGACACAATTTGAAAAATCATTTTACAATTCTAGAAGGTTAAATGATTTTTTTTTTGAGACAGGGTTTCTCTGTAGCCCTGTCTCCTGGAACTCACTTTGTAGACCAGGTTGGCCTCGAACTCAGACATCTGCCTGCCTCTGTCTCCCAAGTGCTGGGATTAAAGACATGCACCACCACGCCCAGCAAAATGATGTTTTTTTTTTTTTTTAAATAAAATAATATAGCCAGGAAAGAAAGTTTATATTTTCAAACTATTGAAATATGAATATATGAGCATTTAACAGTATTGTTTAAATGAATGTAAAGCTGTATATATATATCAATTTAATTTTCTTATTAATAATTTTATTCATTTACATTTCAAATGATATTCCATTTCATGGTTTCCCCTCCACAAATCCCCCATCTCATTCCTGTGCTTGCCCCTCCCATTTGCCTCTATGAGGGTGCTCCTCCACCCTGTCACCCAATCTCACCTCACTGCCCTAGCATCCCCTTATGCTGGGGCATCAAGCCTCCATAGGACCAAGGGCCTCCCCTCCCATTGATGTAAGATAAGGTCGTTTTCTGCTACATGTGTATCTGGAGCCATGGATCCCTCCTTGTACACTCTTGGGTTGATGGTTTAGTCTCTCAGAGCTCCGGGTGGTCCAGTTAGTTGATATTGTTTTTTTTTTCCTATGGGATTGCAATACCCTTCAGCTCCTTCATTCCTTCTCCTAGATCTTCCATTGGGGTACCAGGGCTCAGTCTTATGGTTGTCTGTGCATATCTGCATATGTATTAGTCTGGTGCTGGGGAAACCTCTCAGAGAACAGCTAATATGGGGCTCCTGTAAGCAAGTACTTCTTGGCATCAACAACAGTGCCAGGGTTTGGTGTCTGCAGATGGGATGGATCCCTAGGTTGGGTGGAAAGACAGAGAACAGAGATTGAAGGAAAGATCATCAACTTAATTTTTTTGTTTGTTTTTTGTTTGTTTTTTCGAGCACTATCAACTTAATTTTTAACAGTATGCTGTTACTAATACTTTATTTTCAAGTGTAACCATATGAATGCTTAGAAGGCAGGAAATGGATAGATATTATGTGCATTCCCAGAAATCATCGAGATTGAAGCAATTTGTTTTCCTTGTGCTTTTACATCATTTTATTGCCTTTAATATTTTCTGCATGTATCAAAAACAAAGGCCAGCCTGGGAGCGTTTTGCCCGAGCATTGGCAGCAGACATCTTGGTTCCTGGATTCCACCAAGAGTATTCTGCACAGGTAAGAGTGTGGAATACAGAAGCTAACAGCTTCTGGGACAGGTGGGAGCCACAGAGCTTCTAAGGCAGCCCCCTTTTCGGGACCCAGACATCCAGCCACTTTCCTGGCCAGAGGATAGGTGTCCGCCTGGCCTCGGAGCGCTTTGCCTGAGCATCAGCGGCAGACATCTTGGTTCCGGGACTCTACCGAGAGTATTCTGCACAGGCAGGAGTGTGGAATACAGAAGCTAACAGCTTCTGGGACAGGCCAAAGCAACTCAGCTTCGGGGAAAGGTCCTGTTTTGGGCCTTCATCTTTAGCCAGGAGGGAGGTCAGAACGCCAGATAACTGTGCACCTTTCCTGGAAGAGCAGAGCTTGCCTGCAGAGAGTGCTCTGACAACTGAAACTCAGAGGAGAGAGCTAGTTTCCCAGGTCTGCTGATAGAGGCTAACAGAATCACCTGAGGAACAAGCTCTGACCAGAGACAACTAAATCAACTAACTCCAGAGATTACCAGATGGCGAAAGGTAAACTTAAGAATCTTACTAACAGAAACCAAGGCCACTCACCATCACCAGAACCCAGCACTCCCACCTCGACCAGTCCAGGGCACCCCAACACACCCGAAAAACTAAACCCGGATTTAAAAGCATATCTCATGATGATGGTAGAGGACATCAAGAAGGACTTTGATAACTCACTTAAAGAAATACAGGTGAACACTGCTAAACAGGTAGAAGATCTTAAAGAGGAAGCACAAAAATCCCTTAAAGAATTACAGGAAAACACGGCCAAACAGGTGATGGAATTGAATAAAGCCATCCAAGACCTAAAAAGGGAAGTAGACACAATAAAGAAAACCCAAAGTGAGGCAACCCTGGAGATAGAAACCATAGGAAGGAAATCTGGAACCATAGATGCAAGCATCAGCAACAGAATACAAGAGATGGAAGAGAGAATCTCAGGTGCAGAAGATTCCATAGAGAACACCGGCACAACAATCAAAGAAAATACAAAATGCAAAAAGATCCTAATTCAAAACATCCAGGAAATGTAGGACACAATGAGAAAACCAAACCTACGGATAATAGGAGTAGATGAGAATGAAGATTTTCAACTCAAAGGACCAACAAATATCTTCAACAAAATTATAGAAGAAAACTTCCCAAACCTAAAGAAAGAGATGCCCATGAACATACAAGAAGCCTACAGAACTCCAAATAGACTGGACCAGAAAAGAAATTCCTCGTGACACATAATAATCAGAACCCCAAATGCACTAAATAAAGATAGAATATTAAGAGCTGTAAGGGAAAATGGTCAAGTAACATATAAAGGCAAGCCTATCAGAATTACACCAGATTTTTCACCAGAGACTGTGAAAGCAAGAAGAGCTTTGACAGATATTATACAGACACAAAGAGAACACAAATGCCAACCCAGGATACTATACCCAGCTAAACTTTCAATTACCTTAGATGGAGAAACAAAAGTATTTCAGGACAGAACCAAATTCACACATTAACTTTCCATGAATCCAGCCCTTCAAAAGATAATAACAGAAAAAAACCAATACAAGGACAGAAACCACATCCTCGAAAAGGCAAGAAGGTAATCCCTCAACAAACCTAAAAGAAGACAGCCACAAGAACAGAATGCCAACTTCAACAACACAAATAATAGGAAGCAATAATCACTTTTCTTTAATATCTCTTAATATCAATGGATTCAACTCCCCAATAAAAAGATATAGACTAACAGACTGGTTACACAAGCAGGACCCAACATTTTGCTGCATACAGGAAACCCATCTCAGGAAAAAAGATAGACACTACCTCAGAATGAAAGGCTGGAAAAAAATTTTCCAAGCAAATGGTCTAGAGAAACAAGCTGGAGTAGCCATTCTAATACCTAATAAAATGGACTTCCAACCCAAGGTCATCAAAAAATACAAGGAGGGGCATTTTGTACGCATCAAAGGTAAAATCTTCCAAAAGGAACTCTCAATTCTGAATATCGATGCTCCAAATGCAAGGGCAGCCACATTCATTAAAGAAACTTTAGTAAAACTCAAAGCACACATTGCACCTCACAAAATAATAGTGGGAGACTTCAACACACCACTTTCACCAATGGGCAGATCATGGAAACAGAAACTAAACAGGGACACACTGAAATTAATAGAAGTTATGAAACAAATGGATCTAACAGATATCTACAGAACATTTTATTGTAAAACAAAAGGATATAACTTCTTCTCAGCACCTCATGGTACCTTCTCCAAAACTGACCACATATTTGGACACAAAACAAGCATGAATAGATACAAAAATATTGAAATTGTCCCATGCATCCTATCAGATCACCATGGACTAAGGCTGATCTTCAATAACAAAATAAATAATAGAAAGCCAACATTCATGTGGAAATTGAACAACACTCTCCTCAATGATATCTTGGTCAAGGAAAGAATAAAGAAAGAAATTAAGGACATTTTGGAGTTTAATGAAAATGAAGCCACAACATACCCAAACTTATGGGACACAATGAAAGCATTTCTAAGCGGAAAACTCATAGTTCTGAGTGCCTCCAGAAAGAAACTAGGGAGAGCACACATTTGCAGCTTGACAACACACCTAAAAGCTCTAGAACTAAAGGAAGCAAATTCACCCAAGAGGAGTAGTCAGCAGGAAATAATCAAACTCAGGGGTGAAATCAACCAAGTGGAAACAAGAAGAACTATTCAAAGAATCACCAAATGAGGACCTGGTTCTTTGAGAAAATCAACAAGATGAATAAACCCTTAGCCAGACTCACTAGAGGGCACAACGAAAGCATCCTAATTAACAAAATCAGAAATGAAAAGTGAGACAATACAAGAGATCCTGAAGATATCCAAAACACTATCAGATCCTTCTACAAAAGGCTATACTCAACAAAATTGGAGAACCTGGATTAAATGGAGAAGTTTCTAGACAGATACCAGGTACCAAAGTTAAATCAAGATCAAGTTAATGATCTAAACAGTCCTATATCCCCTAAAGAAATAGAAGCAGTCATTAATAGTCTCCCAACCATAAAAAGCCCAGGACCAGATGGGTTTAGTGCAGAGTTCTAAAAGACCTTCAAAGAAGATCTAATTCCAGTTCTGCACTAACTATTCCACAAAATAGAAACAGAAGGTACTCTACCCAACTCATTCTATGAGCCACAATTACTCTGATACCTAAACCACAGAAAGATCCAATAAAGATCGAGAACTTCAGAACAATTTCCCTTATGAATATCGATGCAAAAATCCTCAATAAAGTTCTTGCTAACCGAACCAAGAACACATCAAAACAATCATCCTTTCTGACCAAGTAGGTTTCATCCCAGGGATGCAGGGATGGTTCGATACATGGAATTCCATCAATGTAATCCAGTATATAAACAAACTCAAAGACAAAAACCACATGATCATCTCGTTAGATGAGGAGAAAGCATTTGACAAAATTCAACACTCATTCATGATAAAAGTCTTGGAAAGATCAGGAATTCAAGGCCCATATCTAAACATGATAAAAGCAATCTACAGTAAACCAGTAGCCAGCATCAAAGTAAATGGCGAGAAGTTGGATGCAATCCCACTAAAATCAGGGATGAGACAAGGCTGTCCACTCTCTCCCTACCTATTCAACATTGTACTTGAAGTCCTCGCCAGAGCAATTCGACAACAAAAGGAGATCAAGGGGATACAAATTGGAAAGGAAGAAGTCAAAATATTACTTTTGCAGATGATATGATAGTATATATAAGTGACCCTAAAAATTCCACCAGAGAACTCCTAAGCCTGATAAACAGCTTCAATGAAGTAGCTGGATATAAAGTTAACTCAAACAAATCAATGGCCTTCCTGTACACAAAGGATAAACAGGCTGAGGAAGATATTAGGGAAACAACACTCTTCTCAATAGTCACAAATAATATAAAATATCTTGGCGTGACTCTAAATAAGGGAGTGAAAGATCTGTATGATCAGAACTTCAAGTCTCTGAAGAAAGAAATTAAAGAAGATCTCAGAATATGGAAAGATCTCCCATGCTCATGGATTGGCAGGTTCAATATAGTAAAAATGGCTATCTTGCTAAAAGCAATCTACAGATCCAATGCAATCTCCATCAAAATTCCGACTCATTTCTTCAACGAATTAGAAAGAGCAATCTGCAAATTCATCTGGAATAACAAAAAACCTAGGATAGCAAAAACTCTTCTCAAGGATAAAAGAACCTCTGGTGGAATCACCATGACTGACCTAAAGCTGTAATACAGAGCAATTGTGATAAAAACTGCATGGTATTCGTATAGCAACAGACAAGTAGACCAATGGAATAGAATTGAAGACCCAGAAATGAACCCACACACCTATGGTCACTTGATCTTTGACAAGGGAGCTAAAACCATCCAGTGGAAGAAAGAGCATTTTCAACAATTGGTGCTGGCACAACTGGTTGTTATCGTGTAGAAGAATGCAAATTGGTCCATTCCTATCTCCTTGTACTAAGGTCAAATCTAAGTGGATTAAAGAACTCCACATAACACCGAGACACTGAAACTTATAGAGGAAAAAGTATGGAAAAACCTCGAAAATATGGGTACAGAGCATAAATTTCTGAATAGAGCAGCAGTGGCTTGTGCTCTAAGATCGAGAATCGATAAATGGGACCTCATAAAGTTGCAAAGCTTCTGCAAGGCAAAAGACACCGTCAATAAGACAAAAAGACCACCAACAAATTGGGAAAGGATCTTTACCTATTCTAAATCAGATAGAGTATTAATTTCCAATATATATAAAGAACTCAAGAAGGTGGACTCCAGAAAATCAAATAACCCCATTAAAAATGGGTCTCAGAGCTGAACAAAGAATTCTCACCTGAGGAGTAATGAATGGCAGAGAAGCACCTGAAAAAATGTTCAACATCCTTAATCATCAGGGAAATGCAAATCAAAACAACTCTGATATTCCACCTCACACCAGTCAGAATGGCTAAGATCAAAAACTCAGGTGACAGCAGATGCTGGCGAGGATGTGGAGAAAGAGGAACACTCCTCCATTGTTGGTGGGATTGCAAGCTTGTACAATCACTCTGGAAGTCAATCTGGCGGTTCCTCAGAAAATTAGACAGTACTACCGGAGGATCCAGCAATACCTCTCCTGGGCATATATCCAGAAGATGTTCCAACTGGCAAGAAGGACACATGCTCCACTATGATCATAGCAGCCTTATTTATAATAGCCAGAAGCTGGAAAGAACCCAGATGCCCCTCAATAGAGGAATGGATACAGAAAATTTGGTACATTTATACAATGGAGTACTACTCAGCTATTAAAAAGAATGAATTTATGAAATTCCTAGGCAAATGGTTGGATCTGGAGGGCATCATCCTGAGTGAGGTAGCCTAATCCCAAAGGAACTTGCACAATATGTACTCACTGATAAGTGGATATTAGCCCAGAAACTTAGGATACTCAAGATATAAGATACAATTTGCTAAACGCATGAAACTCAAGAAGAACGAAGACCAAAGTGTGGACACTGTGCCCCTCCTTAGAAGTTGGAACAAAACACCCTTGGAAGGAGTTAAGAGATAAAGTTTGGAGCTGTGACGAAAGGATGGACCATCTAAAGACTACCATATCCAGGGATCCATCCTATAATCAGCTTCCAAATGCAGACACCATTGCATACACTAGCAAGGTTTTGCTGAAAGGACTTACATAGAACTGTCTCTTGTGAGACTATGTGGGGCCTCGCAAACACAGAAGTGGATGCTCACAGTCAGCTATTGGATGGGTCACACGGCCCCCAATGGAGGAGCTAGAGAAAGTACCCAAGGAGCTAAAGGGACCTGTAATCCTATGGGTGGAACAACAATACGAACTAATCAGTACCCCCCTGGAGCTCGTGTCTCTTGCTGCATATGTATCAGAAGATGGCCTAAGTCCGCCATCAATGGAAAGAGAGGTCCATTATTCGTGCAAACTTTATATGCCTCAGTACAGGGGAACGACAGAGCCAAGAAATGGGAGTGGGTGGGTGGGGGAGCATGTGGGAATCTTTTGGGATAGCATTGGAAATGTAAATGAAATAAATACCCAATAAAAAAACAAAGAGTTTTCTAAATATATTTGAAAATACATTAGTGTCAAAATCTAATCAGAGTGAACCCCATAAATTTGTGGATTTCATATATGAAAAATGATGCACATTGCCAATGACATCATTCAGTAAGAATTTCTGTCTGCACACAAAGGGTGTAAAACAGTCACCTGTCTCATTGCTAAAAGATGAGTTCTCATAAAAGTGATTAAAAGTAGCAAATGCTATCAGAATATTTGATAGTTATAATAAATATGCCTGGTATACATATTCTTATATAATATATATGCACTGATAGAAATTTTTTTCCAGTGCAGGACAGTATGTTTGTGGCTTAGAGACAAATTTAAATGGACCATTGTTATATCATTAAAAAATATCAATGGAGTCCATTTGACTTAAAATTGACCTATTATTTTAGTCTTTACAAGAAAGAAAATATAAGTAGAGAAAGTTACAATAGCTTTATTACTATGATCTGATGATTAGTGAAGAATGCCCAGCAGATTGGCTTTATTCTACTGGGAGTTTTTACTAGCATTTCGGGAGTTTCAGTGTTTATTTGCCAAACAGAATTGAAGATGGAGAGAAATAAATATCAGTCCCTCCAAGCTGTGTTTCCTAAAGAAAATTGTCATGGAAAAAACAAATTTTTGTACCCCGTTCCTTCACTTAAAATGTTCTTCATGAAATCCTTTTCTTGCATCCATGGGTGAGAAAACAGTATTTTATTTTACTTTCTTTTCAAAAAGCTAAATGATACCCAAAGCAAATATTAACGCTTTTCTAAATTTATTTGAAAATACACATGGAGATATCTTTTTAGGGCAGTTATCTAATAAATAGAGCACAAAGCAGTTGAAAACAGAAGAGCTACATCACTATGAATAACTGTTACCTGTTTGTGGACCAAAGATTAGATCACCATCATGAGGTTTTGTGAGGTCTTTTCAGGTAACCTATATGCTGTGCTTCTTAATAATATCAATGGGGAATTTAATCTAATTGAGTTCTGAGCCCTGTTATATTGTAGAAAACCTGGTATATTATAGTGAAACCTCAAACCAAATGTCATAAACTTGTTTATGTTTATGTAAATCGTAGGTGATTTTGACACCCAATGTGTTCTGAAAATTTGAGTTACATTTTCTTAAAGTAATGTAATAAAGCCAACCTGTCAAATATTAAATTAACTTATAGGTAACTTTTACTTAAAATTGTCCCGGAATCTAAGTGACTTTTAAATTACTCATAGGTGTATGACATCTGTGCAGTATGAGCTTGCTTCCTCACCTGACTCTTGGTTCACAGGGCATTCCTGGCAACAGGAAGAAAGGAGGAGTCCACTACACTGAGAGCATCAGTCACATGAGTGCAGTTTTTAGCAGAGAAAAATTACAGTCTTAAAAATTCATGGAGATCTAATGTTTGAACTTGCTCCAAACACACCAGCGTCTGTTAATCTGTTTACATGTCCAATAAAACCACTAAAAGACTTTCTTTTTTCTATTCCCAGTAAAGATGGAGAAGAAAACACTTCCAAAACAGTTTCTTCAGCTGAAAGAAAATGCCTGTGGCATGTTCAGTTTATGTGCTTTTTCATTTACTGTATTTCAATAGCTTTCCATATGTCTTTTGGTTCATAATGATCATTCCTGGAAAAATTACTTTCAGGTATTCACAGGTTTGAGGATGAGATCTTCAGTTAAATTCATAAAGAATGAATAAGGTAACAGAATATGGAGTGTATGCATTGGTGCAAAGCCATTCGTCTGGTCTTATTATCACCCATAACTAATACTGGTTATTGTTTAGACATCAAGGCTTTCTGGTTACATTTGAGCAGTCCTCATTTTAGCTTACCAGTGTCGTGCTGTGTATATGCAGACTGCAGTATATCCAGGATTCTGCATAATTTTAGCATTTCAAAAATGCAATGTGGTGATACTGTCTTCAATTCCCTCCTCCTGTGTTATTTTATTATAAAACATATTATGTACTTTGTAATTCTAATATATATGTATGAATATATATGTATATATATATATATGTTTATAATCTCACCCACATACATAATTTATGACAGAATCAGATAAGCATGAGATGAAGTAAATTAATGTTTATGATCTCATTATTTATTTTGAGATAATTGGATGTTGAAAATTTGTACACTAAAATTATGCACAAAATATTTACTGTATTTATTTATTTCTAGTATGTTTAAAGAGAAGGACCAGACCACTATCCTAACTGTGAATTGTGGAGCACCTGGGTATATTAAAGTAGACTCAATCTGACCACATTCTTACTGAGTCTTGGTTACATTTACAATGATCTCCTCTCTGCTTGTAGTGAGCAGCCTGAGGGGGTGTGATGGAGCTGAACAGGACCCAGCTGACTGAATTTGTTCTCAGAGGAATAACAGATCGTTCAGAGCTGCAAGTCCCCCTGTTCCTGGTGTTCTTTCTCATCTATGTTATCACCATGGTGGGCAACCTTGGCTTAATCTTTCTCATCTGGAAGGACCCTCATCTTCACACACCCATGTACCTTTTCCTTGGAAATTTGGCTTTTGCTGATGCCTGTACTTCATCCTCTGTGACACCAAAGATGCTTATGAAATTTTCAAATAAGAATGACATGATATCCATGGGTGAGTGTTTTGCTCAATTTTATTTTTTTTGTTTAAGTGCAACTGCGGAATGTTTCATCCTGGTAGCGATGGCCTATGACCGCTATGTAGCCATATGCAAACCTCTGCTCTATGTAGTGGTGATGTCCAACAGACTCTGTATTCAGTTCATAGGTGTATCCTATCTAATTGGACTTCTACATGGTCTACTTCATGTAGGATTGTTATTTAGGTTAACGTTTTGTAGTTCCAATGTAATAGATCATTTCTACTGTGAAATCCTGCCACTTTATAGAATTTCTTGCACTGACCCATCTATCAATGTACTGGTAGCTTTCATTATGGCTATTTTAATACAAGTGAGTACCTTTATGAGTATTATAGTCTCCTATATCCTCATCCTCTTTGCCATCCTGAGAACAAAGTCTGAGAGGGGCAGAAACAAAGCCTTCTCTACTTGTAGTTCCCACCTGTCATCTGTATCTTTGTTCTATGGCACTCTCTTCATCATATATGTCCTCTCTGGCTCTGACAAAGATAATTATCAGGGTAAAATGTATTCACTGTTCTATACCATTATCATTCCTCTGCTAAACCCCTTCATTTACAGCCTCAGAAATAAAGAAGTCATCGGTGCCTTGAGAAAACTCAGAGAATGATGACTATTTTCTGAAAACTCGAAGATGTTTTGTATCACCAGATACTCTCTTTCTAAGTGCATCATAACATTTTGGCCCTGTACTTTGGATGTAATAAGGATTGTATTTGCATATTGTGAATAAAGCAATAGAATATAGACTAAAAATGGCTGTCTTGTGTTATTATTTGTATTATTATCATCACAAAATAATGACATCTTTAAGGAAAGATATAATATACATTGTTTTCTAGTTCACAGTCAAAGGAGTATGCCACAAAATTATTGTCTTTATTAGATTAGTAAGTTTTCCTTCACTTGACATATGTCTTTAAATCAATGAAAGAAAAACTCCATGTGTCATGTGTATAAATTATCTCTTGCCTCTACTGATTATTTTTTCTGATTTATACACATTTGCCCAACATGTAGTCATATGTATCATCTGACACTGTTCCCTGTCATCCTTTTCTCATATACCTGCCGATTCTCTTACTGCCAACGTGTCCTCCACCCTACTTTCCTGTCTTTGTCTATGTGGATGTACTTCACTGCTGTTGGTGCATAATTGCAATGACCATGTTGAATACAGAAGACAGGGTTTCACTGCCCCCCCCCCCTTCTCTGGCTGTTACACTCCTCTGCCCACTCTTCTATCATGTTCCTTAGGACTTGGAAAAAACAATTATATTTGGAGTACTCACAGCTGAGAACTCAGTAGTTGCTCAGTTTCAAAATTTTGGCCAGTTGTTGAAACAATTGTGTTTTTTAAAGAATTTCACTCATGAACAAAATGTTCACACCATTTTGACACCTCTGTCTTCTCCTGCAATTTGTCATGTCACCTATGTTCTATTTCATTCTCAAGCTCTTTTTCTGACATTCAGTATTATCTATTGTCCTCTACATCAAGAAGCTCCTGTAGTCTAGGCTGAAAGATAAACTAGTATGTGGCTAATAATTGGTGTCCATAAAGCAAATTAGTGAAGTTTACACCACAGTACTTGTGAACTCACTAGCTAGGTGATTTTGGTCAGGTGGTTTACAGTTCCGGGTATAAACGTCTTTCCTTGCAGTGTTTATAAAACCCAATCAGTAAGCAATAATTTGACCCTAATTATTGTGCTGGTTCTGAATCACTGGGCACAGATTGCCTGACAGATGTTTGAGCTATTGATGAGTTTTCTCTCCCTGTAGCCTGAATAGCATCTTCTGGTCCTATGAAGGACAGGGCTGCTTCTCAGGGAGAAAGCTTCCAGCCTGGCTTCAGTCCATTGTCTCCCTGTTCTGGGGCAGTGTACAGTGCTTTCAGTGACAGAGCCTTACCATATAGTTCTCGTAGGCAATTAAGGAAAAATGCAATAACTTCTATTGATATGGGATCCTCTGCTGTCTCCATAATTTATTAAAGAAGATTTATTCTGCACTTGATGATGAGGTTCTCCTTAAAATACCTATGGATTCTAGCAGCAGAATTAATCAGAAAGATAGAGTACCTCAGTTTAAACTTCTTCATTATAATTACTTAAAATACTAATATTGTTAGTTTGCTTTCAAATTTGTAGGTTTCTTTAGTAATTTAACTAAAACCTATCCTTTAAAATCATCTTAATTCATTCCCTCAGATTTCCTGATTACATAATCTGTGTATGACAGGGATATTTTTAGGTTTTTATATAATAATTGTATATTACAAATTTCACATTGTATTTGATAGAGCCTAAAAAACAATACTAGCATTAACACTGATTCTTCTAAACAATCAATATCAGAAAATGTTGAATGTTTCTTCATCTGACAGAGTTTGATCATTGCTTTCAGTAAATATTTTTTACCTTGCATTGTGACATTTCTATCAGTCTTTGTAGCTTCTTTTTTTTTTTCCTTTGGGAAAAAAATGTACACACACACACACACACACACACACCTTCACCCCCTCTTATCCCCATTTTCCCCCTCTGGATACTTTCTTCTTATTTCGTTCTTTCTGAGTAATATGGAATTTCACAGTCAAAATATTTCATTATGATTTTATCTTAAGTGGCATCAAAATTAGATATTAAATTGATAAATTAACCCCCCCTAAAAGTTTGTGTCCATAATTGAGTAGTTATGAATACCAGGATAGTGATCTGAAATTTGACATTTTGACAAAGGGAACTGAGCACAGAGCACACAAAAGTATAAAAAACAAAACCTAGGAAACTGACATTCTTCAAAACATTGCGTTCAAAGTTGTATATTCTTTCATATCGAGAACAATTAAAAGGAACTGATATTCTCATTATATAAAAAATCAACTCAAAATTAGTTAATCATTTAAATAAAGGTTATATCATACAGTCTACTACTACAAAGAAGCAAATCCCTCATTTATTGAACAATCCCTGAATTTCATAAGCAAGAAAAGTTATATTTAGACCAGAAAGCTTCTGCACAAAAATCCTTAAAATAAATGAATGAGGATATATAACTTATGTAATGGGACAAAACATATTCAAGCCATGAATTTGACAGGTTAGATATAAAAGACATGAAGGACAGAAGCAAGACCATTGTGAAAGTGTTTAAAAGAAAGTTGAGGATATGGATATTTTATAAAATGAAGATGTAAAAATGTCTAGGAAATCACACACACACACACACACACACACACACACACACACACACACACTTCTGGATAGTCTAAAGTTTAGGATGTGGTTGGTATTTTCAAATATCAATTATAAATCTGCTTAAATTTACAAATACAATTGTGAACAATATAAATATAATTTGAAAAATCATTTTACAATTCTAGAAGGTTAAAATGATTTTTTTTCAAGACAGGGTTTCTCTGTAGCCCTGGCTGCCCTGGAACTCACGTTGTAGACCAGGCTGGCCTCGAAGTCAGAAATCTGCCTGCCTCTGTCTCCCAAGTGCTGGGATTAAAGACATGCACCACCACGCCCGGCAAAATGATTTTTTTTTTAATAAAAATGATATATGCAGGAAAGAAAATTTATATTTTCAAACAAGTGAAATATGAATATATGAGCATTTGACAGTATTGTTTAAATGAATGTAAAGCTGTGTATACATCAAGTTAATTTTCTTATTAATAATTGTATTCATTTATACTTAAAATGATATTCCCTTTCATTGTTTCCCTTCCACAAATCCCCCATCTCATTCCTGTGCTTGCCCCTCCCATTTGCCTTTATGAGGGTGCTCCTCCACCCTGTCACCCAGGCTCACCTCACTGCCCTAGCATCCCCTTATGCTGGGGCATCAAACCTCCATAGGACCAAGGGCCTCCCATCCCATTGATGTAAGATAAGATCATTTTCTGCTACATGTGTATCTGGAGCCATGGATCCCTCTATGTACACTCTTGGGTTGATGGTTTAGTCTCTCAGAGCTCCGGGTGGTCCAGTTAGTTGATATTGTTTTTTTTTTTTTCCCTATGGGGTTGCAATCCCGTTCAGCTCCTTCATTCCTTCCCCTAGCTCTTCCATTGGGGTACCAGGGCTCAGTCTGATGGTTGTCTGTGCATATCTGCATATGTATTAGTCTGGTGCTGGGGAAACCTCTCAGAGAACAGCTAATATGGGGCTCCTGTAAGCAAGTACTTCTTGGCATCAACAACAGTGCCAGGGTTTGGTGTCTGCAGATGGGATGGATCCCTAGGTTGGGTGGAAAGACAGAGAACAGAGATTGAAGGAAAGATCATCAACTTAATTTTTTTGTTTTTTTGTTTTTTGCTTTTTTTGAGCAAAACCAACTTAATTTTTTTTAAAAATTATTTTTATTTAAATTATTTAAATTAAATTTTATTAAATTATTAAAATTATTTAAATTATTTTTATTACATATTTTCCTCAATTACATTTCCAATGCTATCCCAAAAGTCTCCCATACCCTACCCCCCTCTTCCCTACACACCCATTCCCAGTGTTTTGGCCCTGGCGTTCCCCTGTACTGGGGCATATAAAGTTTGCGTGTCCAATGGGCCTCTCTTTGCAGCGATGGCCGACTAGGCCACCTTTTGATACATATGCAGCTAGAGTCAAGAACACCGGGGTACTGGTTAGTTCATAATGTTGTTCCACCTATAGGGTTGCAGATCCCTTTAGCTCCTTGGGTACTTTCTCTAGATCCTCCATTGTGAGCCCTGTGATCCATCCAATAGCTGACTGTGAGCATCCACTTATGTGTTTGCTAGGCCCCGACATAGTCTCACAAGAGACAGCTACACCTGGGTCCTTTCGATAAAATCTTGCTAGTGTATGCAATGATGTCAGCGTTTGGAAGCTGATTATGGGGTGGATCCCTGGATATGGCAGTCTCTAGATGGTCCATCCTTTTATCTCAGCTCCAAACTTTGTCTCTGTAACTCCTTCCATGGGTGTTTTGTTCCCAATTCTAAGGAGGGGCATAGTGTCCACACTTCAGTCTTCATTCTTCTTGAGTTTCATGTGTTTAGCAAATTGTATCTTATATCTTGGGTATCCTAGGTTTTGGGCTAATATCCACTTATCAGTGAGTACATATTGTGTGAGTTCCTTTGTGATTGTGTTACCTCACTCACGATGATGCCCTCCAGGTCCATCCATTTGGCTAGGAATTTCATAAATTCATTCTTTTTAATAGCTGAGTAGTACTCCATTGTGTAAATGTACCACATTTTCTGTATCCATTTCTCTGTTGAGGGGCATCTGGGTTCTTTCCAGCTTCTGGCTATTATAAATATGGCTGCTATGAACATAGTGGAGCATGTGTCCTTCTTACCGGTTGGGGCATCTTCTGGATATATGCCCAGGAGAGGTATTGCTGGATCCTCTGGTAGTAGTATGTCCAATTTTCTGAGCAACCGCCAGACTGATTTCCAGAGTGGTTGTACAAGCTTGCAATCCCAACAATGGAGGAGGGTTCCTCTTTCTCCACATCCTCGACAGCATCTGCTGTCACCTGAATTTTTTTCCTGTAACCATTTTTTTATTAATTATTTTTTATTACATATTTTCCTCAATTACATTTCCAATGCTACCCCAAAAGTCCCCCATACCGCCCCCCCCCACTTCCCTACCCACTCATTCCCATTTTTTTTTTGGCCCTGGCATTCCCCTGTACTGGGGCATATAAAGTTTGCGTGTCCAATGGGCCTCTCTTTCCAGTGATGGCCGACTAGGCCATCTTTTGATACATATGCAGCTAGAGTCTAGAGCTCCAGGGTACTGGTTAGTTCATAATGTTGTTCCACCTATATGGTTGCAGATCCATTTAGCTCCTTGGGTACTTTCTCTAGCTCCTCCATTGGGAGCCCTGTGATCCATCCAATAGCTAACTGTTAGCATCCACTTATGTGTTTGCTAGGCCCTGGCTTCAGTCCATTGTCTCCCTGTTCTGGGGCAATGTACAGGGCTTTCAGTGACAGAGCCTTACCATATAGTTCTGGCAGGCAATTAAGGGAAAATTCAATAACTTCTATTGATATGGGATCCTCTGCTGTCTCCATAATTTATCAAAGAAGAGTAATTCTGCACTTGACAATGAGGTTCTCCTTAAAACACCTATGGATTCCGGCAGTAGATTTAATTAGAAAGACAGAGTACCTCAGTTTAAACTTCTTCTATTATAATTATTTAAATTACTAATATTGTTAGTTTGCTTTCCAATTCGTAGGTTTCTTTGTTAATTTACCTAAAACCTATCCTTTGGAATCGTTTTAATTCATTCTCTCAGATTTCCTGAAATGTGATTACATAATCTGTGTACGACAGGGATATCTTTAAGTTTTATATAATAATTGTATATTACACATTTCACATTGTATTTGATAGAGCCTAAAAAACAATACTAGCAGTAACACTGATTCTTCTAAACAATCAATATCAGAAAATGTTGAACGTTTCTTCATCTGACAGAGGTAGATCATTGCTTTTGGTAAATATTTTTTACCTTGCATTGTGACTTTTCTATCAGTCTTTGTAGCTTTTTTTTTTTTTTAAATATATATATATACACACACACACCCCTTCACCCCCTCCTATCCCCATTTTTCTTTTCTGGATACTTTCTTCTTACCTCGCTCTTTTATACATATTTTTCATGCATTTAGAGGTTTGATTTGCCCTCCTTCATCCTTCCTGTACCTCCTCACTCCTGTTAGCTCCTATTTTGTATATACTGTGCTTTACTGTCCCAAACTAGACTTTACCTACATCTCTACATCCTAATCTTCTGCTCTTTGTGGGGAGCGGGTGTGGCGGCAGTCCCAAAGGCGCCAGGGACTGCAGCTAAGTCATATGATTTGCACCTGACTTCCTCATATAAGACACAAACATCTTGAGTGCTGCGCAGGTGTACTAGGATACAGGTGAATCCAATTTGGTGGAGATTTGCCCCTGCTGCCCTGATTAGCTGAAGCCTCGTGCCTGGTGAGGTGGCGTGGCCTGCGGTGCGTGGATGAGAGAGAGTATAAAAGGAGTGAGAGGCCCAGGGTTCGGGGGAGATATAAAAACAAGGGAGATAAAAACAAGGGAGATATAAAAACAAGGGAGATATAAAAACAAGGGAGATATAAAAACAGGGGAGATATAAACAGGGGAGATATAAAAACAAGGGAGATATAAACAAGGGAGAGATATAAACAAGGGAGATATAAACAAGGGAAATATAGAGAAAGAAGAAACAGGACTGAATAAACGTGTGCAGAAGGATCCTGTAGCAGCGTCGTTCTTCCTGGCCAGTTGAGCGCGCGCAACAAGTGGTGCCGAAACCCGGGACCTGGGACCCAGGACAAGGGAAAAGAAACATCTTCAGGCAAGAGCGAAGATCCCCTGCTACAGGGAGGATTCAGAACTGCATAACGGGGAAGAAGGGGTTAATAAAGGTTCCCGTGAAACAGACTGTTGAGAAGGATCCGGCGTGGATTCAGAACTCTTCAGCTGGGGAACGGTACTGATGAAGAGAAAGAAGAAAGATGAAGACTGAATAAACTGCTGTTAGAAGGACTGGTGGTCGCGTCGTTCTTGCTGGTCGAGAGCGGGCGCGACAATTGGTGGCCCGTACGGGGAACCGACTCCCCCACCGAGTTCAGAACTTTCAGCAGTCAGTGGTTGCTGGCAGGGTAAGTTCACGGTGAGTGAAACTTGCGACCCCAGGAGTTTAGGAAGGACCTCGGATAAAATAGAGGTGAGCATAAAGTTGCCAGGAAGTAGGCACAAAGTAACCCAGGAGTTTGGGAAGGACCTTGGATAAAATAGAGGTAAGCATTAAGTTGCCAGGAAGCAGGCACAAGGTAACAAAAGGTTCCCGGCTTTGGGACAAGTTAAGATTCCCGGTTTGGGGACAAGTTAAGGAACTATGATAACCTCAGTGTAGTGATCAATAGATCCTCGCTGTGTAGTTATGCTTTTTTCTCCCATTGACCCTTTGTGGGTAGGTCTGATAGTTTTGGTCTTGTTTGTTCTGATATATGGACTCTGTTACTGTTTGAAACTGTGTGTAGAGGCAGTCAAGACAGGTCAGAAAATCCTTACAGAGCAACAAGAAAGTATGTCGGAGGAAGAGAAGGGCTTAAAAAGAAAAAGGAAAAAGAAAGGAGACACAGTGTTATCAGGTGGACAGAAAGGACAAAATAAAAGAGCCGAGGTGGAGGAGGAAGGCGAATTAGCTTTTGTGCCGCCTCCCTATGCCTCCTCAGCAGCCACCTGTAGGTGGACCTTCTGTCCGGAGATTTGGAGAGGATCAACCAGATCAGGTGTTGACGTGGGCGAGAGGGTCTGTTTGTGTGTTTCCGCAGGACCAGACGGAACCTCTTTGGGTGCCGGAGAGATTGGTGAGACGCTGCAAGAATGAGGCTCCTGATCCAGTTGCCCCTGTGAATGTGGTGGATGATCCCACAAGCACAAAGGATGGAGCCGAGATGGGAGATCCTTTCGGTATTCCAGAAGCCGATACCAGCTCGACATGACATTCAAATTTTTCCACGCTTTTTGATCCCTGAATTCCCCTTAAAGAGATAGCCCCGCTGGCCATCTATCCCTTGCTTCAGGGAAGATGAGCGGGGATGAGAGCCCTGGGATGTATGCTTGTTATAGTGTGTGTGTGTTTTGTGTTTGGCACATGTGTTAGGTGCAGAGTGTGCGGCCCGCACTTTCGCCATGGTAGCGTAGGCTTTTGCTGCAGTGGAGGCGGGACAATCTCCTCAGATTCGGTTTGCCGCTCTAAAAGAAATTATGCTGCGTTATGCCGTGGGGTGCGAGGCTAAGCACTGCACAGAGGATAGCTTGCTGTTGGCATCCTGTGGAAGGCACGTCTGATTGCATGAAGGTTCAGTGTCCTAGTTCCCTTCCCCCAGGAAAAACGACACGGGAGCTGGCCAAGACCTCTCTGGGTGATGAGCCTAAGGGATGGTTTTGTGTAGGGCCCCTATGCTTGCACACTGGGGATCAGACCTCTACCTTCACCCATGAGGCTTGCTTGCAGCAATTAAGATCTGGCCATAGGTTAATTAACATCCTGGCCTTTTGATGCACCTCCTGCAAGCAAAACACATTCTCCCCAGGAGTGGCTTGGCATGATTGAGAGGTAGTCAGTGATAAGACTCCCTGGGCATGTCACCAACCTAAGACAGGGATCAAACCAATGCTGTTTGTCACCCAAAGACAGGTAAGGGGCATGGTTGCGAGGGGCTATCTACAGACATTCTCTCTGCCAAAAAAGAAAAAAGGGGGAATTGTGGGGAGCGGGTGTGGCGGCAGTCCCAAAGGCGCCAGGGACTGCAGCTAAGTCATATGATTTGCACCTGACTTCCTCATATAAGACACAAACATCTTGAGTGCTGCGCAGGTGTACTAGGATACAGGTGAATCCAATTTGGTGGAGATTTGCCCCTGCTGCCCTGATTAGCTGAAGCCTCGTGCCTGGTGAGGTGGCGTGGCCTGCGGTGCGTGGATGAGAGAGAGTATAAAAGGAGTGAGAGGCCCAGGGTTCGGGGGAGATATAAAAACAAGGGAGATAAAAACAAGGGAGATATAAAAACAAGGGAGATATAAAAACAAGGGAGATATAAAAACAAGGGAGATATAAAAACAGGGGAGATATAAACAGGGGAGATATAAAAACAAGGGAGATATAAACAAGGGAGAGATATAAACAAGGGAGATATAAACAAGGGAAATATAGAGAAAGAAGAAACAGGACTGAATAAACGTGTGCAGAAGGATCCTGTAGCAGCGTCGTTCTTCCTGGCCAGTTGAGCGCGCGCAACAGCTCTTGCTTTCTTCCCTTTAAGGATACTCTCTTGAGTTTAATCACACAAACAAAAAGTTCAAAGCTAAGATAATCAAAGATTTATAACACACAGAGTTTGTGTTCAGGTGTCCGTATCAGAGAATGTAGTTATTTGGTTATATGCCCATGAATGACATAGCTGTGTCTTATGATATCTATCTACCTATCTATCTATCTATCTATCTATCTATCTATCTATCTATCTATCTATCATCTATCTATCTATCATCTATCTATCTATCTATCTATCTATCTATCTATCTATGTATCTTTCTTTCTTTCTTTCTTTCTTTCTTTCTTTCTTTCTTCCTTCCTTCCTTCCTTCCTTCCTTCCTTCCTTCCTTCCTTCCTGTCTGTCTTGTCTTTCTTTCTTTCTTTCTTTCTTTCTTTCTTTCTTTCTTTCTTTCTTTCTTTTTTCTTTCTTTCTTTTAGCTATATGAGAAATTCATGCTCTGCCATCCATGATTGTTGAACACGTTTATACTCTCCCTTTCCAAATGATCATGATGGCTTCTCTTTCTCTAAGTCGCATTAGCATTTATTTTTTCTTCTAACTTTTCTTTTTATAAATCCACAGATTTAATATATAATGTTAATGTTCAAAATAGATGTCATTATCCTCTCTTATTCCTCTTTGTCTCTCGTCAAATATCTTCTTCCCAAGTTGACACTCTTCTTTATGCCTTTTATATGAGGGATAGGGTATTCCACTCAATTAGGATTGCCTTTATGAGGATATGTCAGAGTTCACTTGAACAAGAACAATACATGTCTGAGTACAGTACTGGAGAGCTTTTAACATTTAAATGTCTGTATTTCCATTGTCAGTGAGGTCACATGATCCATTCCTCCACTCATGATGGAGTTTTTGATGAGCCCATACCATGTAGGTTTTGTGTAGGTTGCCATTACTAGTTTTTATGCATGTATGTAAGAGCTATGTCATTTCTACAAGACAGCAATTTGTATCACTCCTTCTATCTTGTAGCTCTTCCAATCTTTGGCTCCTTTTTGTGTAATGTTCCCTGAGCCTAGGAGGGATGCTTTAAATATTGCATTTAAGGCTGAGAAATTAACAGTCATTTGTTCCCAGAGCATTGACTAGTTAGATGTCTGTGTATTAACTGTTCCCCACTGCAAACTGAAGTTTTTCTGATCAAGGCTGAGAGCAGTACTTAGGAATATGAGTATAAACAGGACAGTTTTCCTGGCAGTTTGACACCAATCATTAGTAGCAAAACCGATCATTAGTAGGTTCTCCTAGAGGACTTATGTCCTTCCCAGTCATATTTCCTTCTCAGATTTAAAATGTTAGATGTAATTTTCTTTATGGAGTAGGTCTAAAAACCAGTTGGGAAGCAGTGGGTTACTCTCATACAGCTATGGCACAATTGCAACTGTGGTCAGATTTTGCCTACAAGGATGCTATTATAGTTTAAATGGTTAATAGCCAGGTAATATAATTAATTGTGTTCACCTCTAGGATTTTTTTTTTTTGGTTTTAATAGCACCTTTGAGTGTGAAGAAAACTAGCCAGCAGTGAGGGATTTTCCTCTGTCAGTTCAAGAATAATTTATCTGTGTTCTGTGATTAAAATCTGTGCTGTCTTTAGCAATAAGATCTTAAGGTCTAACTCTCATGGGTAACGAAGAATGTAGTCTGTGCTGATCTCTGGCCAATATTGAACAAAGAAGTAACCTGTGGCCAACACAAAGACATATTTAATAACTCATATTTTCTGAGAGCAAGATTCTTCTATGGAGGCTATTGACTTTCAAACTTCTTTTTCACAAATTGTATTTTTAAAAATAAAATAGCAACTAGTCCATAGAATTTCTTCATTCAGTTTTAATTAATAAAATAAAATAAAATAAAATAAAATATTCTATGTGTATATAAGTTTGCCTGGCTGTTTGTATGTGCATCACATGCATGCAGAAACCATTGGAGATCAGAAGTGGGTGTTCGATCCCCTAGAACTGGAGTTACATGTGCCTCTATGTTACATTTTGAGTGCTGGGAACCAAACTTCTCTAGTCCTCCTGTTTTCCATTTTTGTGTTATATTTCATTTTTATTTTAACAGTATAACAACATCAACAATAATGATGATAATATAATATGCAAATGGAAACAGATGAATGGGTAGATGTTTGTTTCATGTATTCAAATATTACCTGTATTCATCAGTGATAAGGGAGATTATAGCATTTATTTTCTGATATTGTGCACTTTTACTTTCTTTAATAATTTTCAGATATGATTTGAGTGAACAGCACTAAGTTTGTTGGTTTCATGTATGAGAAATGATTCCATATGTACATCATACAGAATAAAATATATTCTCAATGGTATAGGTGTGATCCAATCTACTAATCTATTGTTAGATGGTGAATTCTCAGAACATTGGTTCAATGTAGCAAATACTATGGGACTATTTGATAACTGTGAGAAAGAAAATTATTATACATATTCTCATACAATATATATTCACATACATATTTTTCTATGATATTTATTGTTTGTTGCTCAGGTTCAAGTTTTGATAGAAAACCAGTTATATATTACCTGATGAATCTCAGTGGAGGAAACATTTCACATTACTTTAATTGGCTTACAACTTTTTACTATGAGAGAAAAAAATCTTATGTAAGAGCAGTTACAATCATGTTAGTTTTGGTTGCTTATTAGTGAACAAAGCCCAACAGATTGGCGTTATCCTTTGGGGAGTTTTTCATGTCATTGAGAGAGTTTTTATACTAAAAGTGTGTTAAAGAAGGGAAGAAATAAATGTCACTCCCTCCAAACTGCATTCCTTAGAGAAAACTGGTGTGAGAAGGACAGTTGTCACTGATACCCTTGTTCCTGCAGTGTAAGTGTCTTCATGAAGATGTAGATTTTGTGGCATCTATGTCTATATACATTCTCATAGTTATTGGTTCAGAAACAATATTTTATTTTGCTGTCATTTTAAACATTCAATCATTTCTATATCAAGAGTTTCTCATAATATGTCAGTTTATATAAAAATATTTTTTAGGGGACCTAGCTAACAAATAGGACATAAAGCATTCCTAAAAAATCTTAATGAAATATTTTGTTCACTGTCTCTAAATATCTATGGGTTTACAACTATCTGTTTATGGACTAAAGATTTGAGATTAATCACAAAAATTTGTAAGACTTCCTGTGGTCATTCTCTTTGCTATGGTTCTCATTAATAATAGTGAAGAATCATATTCTTACAGGCTATTGGAGTAATACATCTTAGAAAACCGAACACATTTCATGAGCCCTAAAACAAACTTCTTGTGCCTGTGTAATAGTAATTCTGATGGAATCACGAATCTGAAAATTTGGGGTACATGCTCTTTATTAAGATGGTGTTATAAAACTAGAATTTAACATTTTATAAAGTAAGTTATCCTGCCTGAATTTTACTTGGTAAGTGTTCCAGTGTCAGTTACACTTTACACAACCTGAGGATCATAGGATCATTTGACTTCTTAAGCTGTCTGTTCCTGATTCCTCCGCTGGTCCTAGGTTTATGTAGTCTCTTATAACATAAAGCAAAGAAGAGTTTGCCACATCAGTTACATTGGTTTTATCAGATTGTTTTTTCATTTTTATCTATTGTTTTTATATAGTGTATTTTGATTATGGTTTTTTCTTTCTATTTCTTAAAAATTAGGCACAGAGAAAGGTCCACAAGGCCTCAAGCCTACAAGAAAAAATATAGACAACCAAGGAGCTAGAGGTGGGAGAGATGGCCCTTCTCAGAGAAGAGCATAGCAATCTGATGCTCAGAGCCAAAAAAGCCATCCCTAAAATGTACATTCAAATAATACCCAGACTGAACAGATCATATTTAGGAATATGTATGTATATTCATATGCAAGTATACATGCAATAACAATTGCAAAAGAAGCCATAAATTTGACAGAGAGTAGAGATGGGTATATGAGAGGGTTTGAAGGGAGGACAGGGAAGAGAGAAAGGCTGATTAATTATAACATCAAAATATTAATAAAAACAATACCAGAAAAAACACAGAGAAGATCCCAGGAAAGTTGAAGCAAATGTTGGAGTAGAAACCAAAGAATGGCAACAGCCATTAGAGACTAGAAGGCAGAGAGGGATTTTCCCTGGGTCTGTAAAGGTAGTGTAGCTTATTCATAGTCCTGAATGTTATCCAGTAATGCAGACTTTGGACTCCTGACTTTTAGAGAGGACAGCTAATATACTTAGGGTGTTTTAAAATTCTTTTTGATGTAGCTGCCACAGTAATCCAAAACAAATACATTATTGTCAATGAAAGTTTCCATACAATTTCCATACAGTCAATTTTAATGATGCACGTAATTCTTATGCATTTGGAAGAGATTTGGAGAGGAATATTCCACAATCTGAGCTTTGAGAACTCCACATTTTGAGGATTTAGTGAATCAAAATGACTGTTTCTGTTATGATGGAACATGATAATCAGAATTCAATCCTACAGGCTATTTCACAGCAGTAGACTCTATAGGGTTTCTGAGAGACTGAGATATTTCAAGGATATCTGACATATATACATTATTTAGTTTCTCTTCCCCTTAAGATATGCACATAGAAACACAAAAACAAAAATCAATAAAATCACAATAAGAGGAATTAACAGTGTTTGGAAGATTTGTATAGTGATAATTTTGTTTCATGAGGCCTGATTATAGAATAGTTAATAATTAGTACACAGACACTAATTACTCTGTTAATGTGTTTACATGCCTATTAAAATTATAAGTACTTTTTCTTTTTCTTATTCTCTATAAATATAGAGAACACACTTCACAAGAAGTTTTCCTATTTTGTAGAACAAAAACCTTAAACACCTTTCTACAAATTATTTCAGTTCTCCATGTTTCTATTGTTTTAAATTGTATTTTGCATATATACTTTTCCCTTTCACATTTAATTTGACAGTTGTTGAAGCAATTAGTTGTTTGGTGTCATGTATTTAAACATGATGTCATTATCTAATTGTATAAAGAGTTGATGATGACAATAAACATAAAAGTTTAAGTTGGTAATAAAGCCACTTGATTGATCAGATTCTACTAAAAGAACAAGTATAGCCTTATTAATAAAATTCTTGGTCATATAAGTGTGTTTTTCCTACTTCCCAACTTCTATTTTTAAATCATCAACACAGTGAAGTCAAGGTATAAAAGAGAGTCACATGCAATAATATGCATAATTTGTCATTACAGAAATGCATGATGGTGGTGTTCATTCCAATTTTCTTCTTCTGGTTTTCTCCATCAATCATTCTATATTTCCTCATTTATTACATTTGTGGGCACCAGAAATGTTGAAATTTTTTGCCTTCCCAATTATATCTATAGTAATTAACAATCAATTTGTTAAATTTTCTCTCACTTAATTTCCTATATGAAAATTATAATTTACCATTTAAGTATAATTCAGATACTGAAAACTCTAACAATTATACTTATATCTTTTTTAATATCTCCTATCTCATCTGCATTTTGGTAATTTCAGTCATATATTTCATCAAGAAAAAATACAATAGAAATTAATTCTGTGATTGTTTTAGTAAATATGTATCTGATAACATAAAAAAGTGAAACAAAAGAGCATAAGTAAGATTTCTATGCCCATCTTCTTACCTGACAATGTCTTTGGATAAAAGAATTATGGATATAATAACAAAAACATAATCACTTTTGGGTTTACATAAACTATTTAAAAGTTATATAATTAAAGTAGAAATGGAAAATTTTCATAGGAAATGGGGACTAGAGGATAGAGGAAGAAAAGTCAAGGGGCCTCTTGGGAAATGAATATGTACAAAGGACTTTTACTCATGAATTGAAATGCCATTAGATAAATGATTACCTTGTATAGTGAATGTAATCTCATCATAATACTTGAAAAAGTTGATGAGAATTTGGGAAAGAGGCTTTTCATATTCAACTAGTCTTTAAAAATATATTTTAGCATAAAATGTACTATACACTTGGCTATTTTAAATTCCCTTTATAACAGATCTGTCATAAGTTTGTGCATCATTTGTGGTAACTAAGTGTAACTTGTACAAAGCCAAACAAACTGGCTTCAATAGCCTACTCATTTAATTTTCAGATAATTGCAAGTTAAAATTTAATCCTTCAGAAGTCAGAAAATACTCTGTGTTTCCTGTATGACTTTACATGCAGAAACATTACATATTTCTTGATTAAGGAACAAATGAATCATAAGTTCAGAATAGTAGAGTCTCAGCTAGTTTTGTTCAGATATTCTGTCTCATCTCTCTTTGCAGAAAACACTCTGAGAGAGGATCATGGAGAAGAACAGCACCCTGCTGACAGAATTTGTTCTCAGAGGAATAACAGATCGTTCAGAGCTTCAAGTTCCCCTCCTCCTGGTGTTCTTTCTCATCTATGTCACCACTATGGTGGGCAACCTTGGCTTAATCTTTCTCATCTGGAAGGACCCTCATCTTCACACACCCATGTACCTTTTCCTTGGAAATTTAGCCTTTGCTGATGCTTGTATTTCAACCACAGTGACCCCAAAAATGCTTATGAAATTTTTAAATAAGAATGACATGATATCTGTGGGTGAGTGTTTTGCCCAATATTATTTTTTTTGTATCAGTGCAACTACTGAAATTTTCCTTCTGGTAGCGATGGCCTATGACCGCTATGTAGCCATATGCAACCCTCTGCTCTATCTAGTGGTGATGTCCAAAAGACTCTGCACTGTGTTAATCAGTATATCCTATATAATTGGTTTTGTAAACTGTGGACTTAATATAGGATTATTATTTAGATTAACTTTCTGTAAATCCAATATAATTGACCATTTCTACTGTGAAATCTTGCAACTGTATACAATTTCTTGCACAGATCCATCTCTTAACACATTGGTCGTTTTTATTTGTGCTTCTTCCATACAAATCAGTACCTCTGTGACTATCATAGTCTCTTATGCCCGTGTCCTATTTGCTGTCCTGAACATGAAGTCTGAGAGGGGCAGAAGGAAAGCTTTCTTCACCTGCAGTGCCCACCTGCTCTCCGTTTCTTTGTTCTATGGTACCCTCCTCTTCATGTACGTGAGCCCTGGGTCTGGATCAGGTAAACAAAAGGATAAAATATATTCTCTGTTCTACACAGTTGTGATTCCTCTGCTAAACCCATTTATTTACAGCTTAAGAAACAAGGAAGTTTTGGGTGCTCTGAAAAAATTTATAAAATGTTAACCATTTTCAGAGTATTTTGAAGTCCATTCTACAACCTTTGCTCTTACTTGAAGTGCATAGTATTGTTTAATCCTGTATATTGCCCATAATTGTACATTTGCATATTATTAAATAAAATATACAAATTTATATTGTGAATGGCAGTCTTAGTAGTATGGTTATATAATCGTTATCAAAGGCCTTAAGATCTAATCCAGTTTTTTTGTTGTTTTAAAATTAATACTCACTTGGAAAGTTACTTCATTAATTTCTTCATTAGATTGACAAACTTTTATTCCTAAGATTTATATTAAATATCTTGGAATTTAGTTTTATTAAAAACCAATCTTAGGTTGGGTTGTGTAAATAATTTGTTTAAAATCCATTTTTTGCTTTAAAATAATTCTTGAGAAATGCAAGTATAAATAGTTTAAATAATCTGTGATTATATTACCAGCATATAGGTATAATACTTTTTCAACATCTGACAAGGAATACTACCCAAGCACTTAAATGGGGGTATTTCTGGAGACTTAAGGTTACTATGAAAGGGATAAATATTTTATTTACATTCATCAAAAGTTCTCAAACAAAAAGTACTTAAAATTAAAAGAACATTTTTAAAATGGAGCATAGAAATTTAAAATTCTTACAAAACGACTAACTTTTTTAAACCTATGTGTACCTTTTCTTTTAACTCATTTCTCTGGCCCTGAACCAGAGATCTGGGTGCATCTACTAGACAAGGTCTCCAACTGGATCTCATTAGCAGTAAGGTGAACAGATGCACTGTGCTTTATGTCTTGAGCCACGCAATATCAACAGCATCATCAAGGGATATTATTGCCATGACTGTTTATGATTTCTCTACATGTTGAATCAATACGGGAAAGAGGGAAACAAGTTTCACATATAAGTGCACAAGCCATAATGTAGACTATATGAAAACATGATTGTACTATTTACTCAACCTTCTGAAGGGAAAAGGAACAGAACTGTTGTCGTGAACGTGAAATGGCCCCATAGGGTCTGACACTGGACACAGTCCCTAGTGGGTGGCACTATTTGCAGCCTGCTGGAGGAGGAAGGTCAGTACCAACAGACCTTGAGTTTCTGGAGCCCCACCTCTCTTCTTATTTATGCTCTGCTTCCTGAGTGTGTATGCAAAGTGCCCCTTTGCTCTAAGCTTTGCCTTGGGGACTGTATTTTGCAGTAATTGCAATCTCATATCCATGCTTTATGTTTTACAGAAAGCAGCTCAGACATAAGATTGTCACCAGGCAGTGTTGTACCATTATTATCCTGATCTTGTGTTTCATAGGTCTTTGAAACTCCTATTCAATAGGAATATGGAGTAGTTTGAAACTTTGGGCAAGAGAAACCCTTAAGTGCTGTAAACATAGTGCATCAGGCCATTCTAATGGGTGTTTTTAATGTCAGGAGATAGAGAAAATACACTAAACAATTAAGCCTGCTTCATGATGCTATACAGAGGTGAGAAAAGATGACCTAGGGGGTCTTTCACAGTATAGTATGGCAAAGAATCTGGTGGGACCTCAAACACTCTATTGAGACTGAAAGCTCCCAAGGACTAAACCACCAACCAACACATGGAGGTACACATGGCTGCAGGTCTGTATGTAGCAAAGGATGGTCTTGTAGCATCAATGGAAGGGGAGGCCCTTGGCCCTGTGAAGGCTCGATGTCCCATTGTAGGGGAATGCTAGGGCAGTGAGGTGGGAGTGGGTGAATGGGTTTGGGACCATTCTTATAGAAGCAATGGAAGCAGGGAGGGAATGGGAAATTTATGGAGGGGAAACTGGGAAGGGAATTAACATTTGAAATGTAAATAAATAAAATAATCAATAAAAATAAAAGTATATGGCCCAATATGTTCCATACTAGACAATTTGAGTTAGGGTACAATTCAGGTGTTGTTGTGGTTATTTCTGACTGTTCTCATTTAGATTGACAGAGAAAGGGGACAAGGGCAGTGAGCAGGCAATCCAGATAGAGATAAATAGCTAAGTAAAAAGAGATATTAAAGTGTGGCTATGGTAAGGAAAGTGTGTAAGATTGAAGTTTTGTATAAGGAAATGATGAGTATAGAGCATCTGTAACTGACTAACGAATTCATTCCATCAAAGTGAACCCTGGTCCTCTACACTGGGACAATAAGGAAGATGCCTTGAGGGTAGAAAAACCCCACACATCAAAGACTCCAACTTGTGAAAATACAAATATATTTCAAACCAGAGAACTTTACCCGACAATAAAGAAATAGTTTCTTGATCCTGGAAAGCAATGCCTAGCAGGGTGTTTCCTCAGAAACATAGAAGCTAATATATCTGTGGTGCAAATGTATACATAATACATCTTAATCTGCCAGCAGAACTTCAAGGCATTGGCCACGTGGTATTACCTTTGAAGGAATGTAAGGTGCAAAGGTGAGAAGGAGTCATGGCAGACTGCTGTGGCTAGACAATGTGTGGCAACTTAGATCCATGCAAAAAGGTTCTTAGAGAAATTGGTGTGAAGCATGAAGGCAAAGCATTGGTGACCTGAGGGTTTTGGAGGTACCAGAATCTTAAGCTATCTGCTGAGGAAAGCTGCACACATAGAATCGAGTTGACACAGCATAGAGATTGTGTGTGCCGTAGACTTCAGAGTTGCAGGGATCAGGCCCTTTGCATCTGAGATAATTCCTATAGTAATCTTTTTTTTTTATTTCTTTTTTTTTCCATTTTTTATTGGGTATTTAGCTCATTTACATTTCCAATGCTATACCAAAAGTCCCCCATATCCACCCACCCCCACTCCCCTGCCCACCCACTCCCCCTTTTTGGCCCTGGTGTTCCCCTGTACTGGGGCATATAAAGTTTGCAAGTCCAATGGGCCTCTGTTTCCAGTGATGGCCGACTAGGCCATCTTTTGATATATATGCAGCTAGAGTCAAGAGCTCCGGGGTACTGGTTAGTTCATAATGTTGTTCCACCTATAGGGTTGCAGATCCCTTTAGCTCCTTGGCTACTTTCTCTAGCTCCTCCATTGGGAGCCCTATGATCCATCCATTAGCTGACTGTGAGCATCCACTTCTGTGTTTGCTAGGCCCCGGCATAGTCTCACAAGAGACAGCTACATCTGGGTCCTTTCAATAAAATCTTGCTAGTGTATGCAATGGTGTCACCGTTTGGAAGCTGATTATGGGGTGGATCCCTGGATATGGCAGTCTCTACATGGTCCATCCTTTCATCTCAGCTCCAAACTTTGTCTCTGTAACTCCTTCCATGGGTGTTTTGTTCCCAAATCTAAGGAGGGGCATAGGTCCACACTTCAGTCTTCATTCTTCTTGAGTTTCATGTGTTTAGCAAATTATATCTTATATCTTGGGTATCCTAGGTTTGGGGCTAATATCCACTTATCAGTGAGTACATATTGTGTGAGTTTCTTTGTGAATGTGTTACCTCACTCAGGATGATGCCCTCCAGGTCCATCCATTTGGCTAGGAATTTCATAAATTCATTCGTTTTAATAGCTGAGTAGTACTCCATTGTGTAGATGTACCACATTTTCTGTATCCATTCCTCTGTTGAGGGGCATCTAGGTTCTTTCCAGCTTCTGGCTATTATAAATAAGGCTGCTATGAACATAGTGGAGCATGTATCCTTCTTACCAGTTGGGGCATCTTCTGGATATATGCCCAGGAGAGGTATTGCTGGATCCTCCGGTAGTACTATGTCCAGTTTTCTGAGGAACCGCCAGACTGATTTCCAGAGTGGTTGTACAAGCCTGCACTCCCACCAACAATGGAGGAGTGTTCCTCTTTCTCCACATCCACGCCAGCATCTGCTGTCACCTGAATTTTTGATCTTAGCCATTCTGACTGGTGTGAGGTGGAATCTCAGGGTTGTTTTGATTTGCATTTCCCTGATGATTAAGGATGTTGAACATTTTTTCAGGTGCTTCTCTGCCATTCGGTATTCCTCAGGTGAGAATTCTTTGTTCAGTTCTGAGCCCCATTTTTTAATGGGGTTATTTGCTTTTCTGAAGTCCACCTTCTTGAGTTCTTTATATATGTTGGATATTAGTCCCCTATCTGATTTAGGATAGGTAAAGATCCTTTCCCAATCTGTTGGTGGTCTTTTTGTCTTATTGATGGTGTCTTTTGCCTTGCAGAAACTTTGGAGTTTCATTAGGTCCCATTTGTCAATTCTCGATCTTACAGCACAAGCCATTGCTGTTCTGTTCAGGAATTTTTCCCCTGTACCCATATCTTCAAGGCTTTTCCCCACTTTCTCCTCTATAAGTTTCAGTGTCTCTGGTTTTATGTGAAGTTCCTTGATGCACTTAGATTTGGCCTTAGTACAAGGAGATAAGTATGGATCGATTCGCATTCTTCTACACGATAACAACCAGTTGTGCCAGCACCAATTGTTGAAAATGCTGTCTTTCTTCCACTGGATGGTTTTAGCTCCCGTGTCGAAGATCAAGTGACCATAGGTGTGTGGGTTCATTTCTGGGTCTTCAATTCTATTCCATTGGTCTACTTGTCTGTCTCTATACCAGTACCATGCAGTTTTTATCACAATTGCTCTGTAGTAAAGCTTTAGGTCAGGCATGGTGATTCCACCAGAGGTTCTTTTATCCTTGAGAAGAGTTTTTGCTATCCTAGGTTTTTTGTTATTCCAGATGAATTTGCCAATTGCTCCTTCTAATTCGTTGAAGAATTGAGTTGGAATTTTGATGGGGATTGCATTGAATCTGTAGATTGATTTTGGCAAGATAGCCATTTTTACAATGTTGATCCTGCCAATCCATGAGCATGGGAGATCTTTCCATCTTCTGAGATCTTCCTTAATTTCTTTCTTCAGAGATTTGAAGTTTTTATCATACAGATCTTTCACTTCCTTATTTAGAGTCACGCCAAGATATTTTATATTATTTGTGACTATTGAGAAGGGTGTTGTTTCCCTAATTTCTTTCTCAGCCTGCTTATTCTTTGTATAGAGAAAGGCCATTGACTTGTTTGAGTTTATTTTATATCCAGCTACTTCACCGAAGCTGTTTATCAGGTTTAGGAGTTCTCTGGTGGAATTTTTAGGGTCACATATATATACTATCATATCATCTGCAAAAAGTGATATTTTGACTTCCTCTTTTCCAATTTGTATCCCCTTGATCTCCTTTTGTTGTCGAATTGCTCTGGCTAATACTTCAAGTACTATGTTGAAAAGGTAGGGAGAAAGTGGGCAGCCTTGTCTAGTCCCTGATTTTAGTGGGATTGCTTCCAGCTTCTCTCCATTTACTTTGATGTTGGCTACTGGTTTGCTGTAGATTGCTTTTATCATGTTTAGGTATGGGCCTTGAATTCCTGATCTTTCCAAAACTTTTATCATGAATGGGTGTTGGATCTTGTCAAATGCTTTTTCTGCATCTAACGAGATGATCATGTGGTTTTTGTCTTTGCGTGTTTATATAATGGATTACATTGATGGATTTTCGTATATTAAACCATCCCTGCATCCCTGGAATAAAACCTACTTGGTCAGGATGGATGATTGCTTTAATGTGTTCTTGGATTCGGTTAGCGAGAATTTTATTGAGGATTTTTGCATCGATATTCATAAGGGAAATTGGTCTGAAGTTCTCTATCTTTGTTGGGTCTTTCTGTGGTTTAGGTATCAGAGTAATAGCGGCTTCATAAGATGAGTTGGGTAGAGTACCTTCTACTTCTATTTTGTGAAATAGTTTGTGCAGAACTGGAATTAGATCTTCTTTGAAGGTCTGATAGAACTCTGCACTAAACCCATCTGGTCCTGGGCTTTTTTTGGTTGGGAGACTATTTATAACTGCTTCTATTTCTTTAGGGGATATGGGACTGTTTAGAAGGTCAACTTGATCCTGATTCAACTTTGGTACCTGGTATCTGTCCAGAAATTTGTCCATTTCGTCCAGGTTTTCCAGTTTTGTTGAGTATAGCCTTTTGTAGAAGGATCTGATGGTGTTTTGGATTTCTTCAGGATCTGTTGTTATGTCTCCCTTTTCATTTCTGATTTTGTTAATGGGGATTTTGTCCCTGTGCCCTCTAGTGAGTCTAGCTAAGGGTTTATCTATCTTGTTGATTTTCTCAAAGAACCAACTCCTCGTTTGGTTAATTCTTTGAATAGTTCTTCTTGTTTCCACTTGGTTGATTTCACCCCTGAGTTTGATAATTTCCTGCCGTCTACTCCTCTTGGGTGAATTTGCTTCCTTTTTTTCTAGGGCTTTTAGATGTGTTGTCAAGCTGCTAGTATGTGCTGTTTCCCGTTTCTTCTTGGAGGCACTCAGAGCTATGAGTTTCCCTCTTAGAAATGCTTTCATTGTGTCCCATAGGTTTGGGTACGTTGTGGCTTCATTTTCATTAAACTCTATAAAGTCTTTAATTTCTTTCTTTATTCCTTCCTTGACCAAGGTATCATTGAGAAGAGTGTTATTCAGTTTCCAGGTGAATGTTGGCTTTCCATTATTTATGTTGTTATTGAAGATCAGTCTTAGGCCATGGTGGTCTGATAGGATACATGGGACAATTTCAATATTTTTGTATCTATTGAGGCCTGTTTTGTGACCAATTATATGGTCAATTTTGGAGAAGGTCCCGTGAGGTGCTGAGAAGAAGGTATATCCTTTTGTTTTGGGATAAAATGTTCTGTAGATATCTGTCAGGTCCATTTGTTTCATAACTTCTGTTAGTTTCACTGTGTCCCTGTTTAGTTTCTGTTTCCATGATCTGTCCTTTGAAGAAAGTGGTGTGTTGAAGTCTCCCACTATTATTGTGTGAGGTGCAATGTATGCTTTGAGCTTTACTAAAGTGTCTCTAATGAATGTGACTGCCCTTGCATTTGGTGCGTAGATATTCAGAATTGAGAGTTCCTCTTGGAGGATTTTACCTTTGATGAGTATGAAGTGTCCCTCCTTGTCCTTTTTGATAACTTTGGGTTGGAAGTCGATTTTATCCGATATAAAATGGCTCTCCAGCTTGTTTCTTCAGTCCATTTGCTTGGAAAATTGTTTTCCAGTCTTTCACTCTGAGGTAGTGTCTGTCTTTTTCCCTGAGATGGGTTTCCTGTAAGCAGCAGAATGTTGGGTCCTGTTTGTGTAGCCAGTCTGTTAGTCTATGTCTTTTTATTGGGGAATTGAGTCCATTGATATTAAGAGATATTAAGGAAACGTAATTGTTGCTTCCTTTTATTTTTGTTGTTAGAATTGGCATTCTGTTCTTGTGGCTGTCTTCTTTTTGGTTTGTTGAATGATTACTTTCTTGGTTGTTCTAGGGCGTGATTTCCGTCCTTGTATTGCTTCTTTTCTGTTATTATCCTTTGAAGGGCTGGATTCGTGGAAAGATATTGTGTGAATTTGTTTTTGTCGTGGAATACTTTGGTTTCTCCTTCTATGGTAATTGAGAGTTTGGCCGGGTATAGTAGCCTGGGCTGGCATTTGTGTTCTCTTAGTGTCTGTATAACGTCTGTCCAGGCTCTTCTGGCTTTCATAGTCTCTGGTGAAAAGTCTGGTGTAATTCTGATAGGCCTTCCTTTATATGTTACTTGACCTTTCTCCCTTACTGCTTTTAATATTCTATCTTTATTTAGTGCATTTGTTGTTCTGATTATTATGTGTCGGGAGGAATTTCTTTTCTGGTCCAGTCTATTTGGAGTTCTGTAGGCTTCTTGTATGATCATGGGCATCTCTTTTTTTATGTTTGGGAAGTTTTCTTCTATTATTTTGTTGAAGATATTAGCTGGCCCTTTAATTTGAAAATCTTCATTCTCATCAATTCCTATTATCCGTAGGTTTGGTCTTCTCATTGTGTCCTGCATTACCTGGATGTTTTGTGTTAGGATCCTTTTGCATTTTGTATTTTCTTTGACTGTTGTGTCGATGTTCTCTATGGAATCTTCTGCACCTGAGATTCTCTCTTCCATTTCTTGTATTCTGTTGCTGATGCTCGCATATATGGTTCCAGATCTCTTTCCTAGGGTTTCTATCTCCAGTGTTTCCTCGCTTTGGGTTTTCTTTATTGTGTCTACTTCCCCTTTTAGTTCTAGTATGGTTTTGTTCATTTCCATCACCTGTTTGGATGTGTTTTCCTGTTTTTCTTTAATGATTTCTACCTGTTTGGCTGTGTTTTCCTGCTTTTCTTTAAGGGCCTGTAACTCTTTAGCAGTGCTCTCCTGTAATTCTTTAAGTGACTTATGAAAGTCCTTCTCGATGTCCTCTATCATCATCATGAGAAATGTTTTTAAATCTGGGTCTAGATTTTCGGTTGTGTTGGGGTGCCCAGGACTAGGTGGGGTGGGAGTGCTGCGTTCTGATGATGGTGAGTGGTCTTGATTTCTGTTAGTAGGATTCTTACGTTTGCCTTTCGCCATCTGGTAATCTCTGAAGCTAGCTGTTTTGGTTGTCACTGTTAAGAGCTTGTTCTTCAGGTGACTCTGTTAGCCTCTCTAAGCAGACCTGGAGGATAGCACTCTCCTTAGTTTCAGTGGGCAGAGTATTCTCTGCAGGCAAGCTCTCTTCTTGCAGGGCAGGTACCCAGATATCTGGTGTTCGAACCAGACTCCTGGCAGAAGTTGTGTTCCACTCACTAGAGGTCTTAGGATCTCATGTGGAATCCTGTGTGGGCCCTTGAGGGTGTCAGGCGACTCCGCTGGCAAGGTAGCCCGGGGCTCGAGTGGAGTGGAAGGGGTTTGTGCCCCAGATCAAGCCCGGGTAGCCTGCTTCCCTATGTATCGCAGTCTCAGGTTCCACGTGGTTGGATTGGGGCAGGCTTAGTGTTCCACTCACCAGAGGTCTTAGGATCCCGTGGGGAGTCCCGTGTGGGCCCTTGCGGGTGTTGGGCAAGACTCTGCTGGCAAGGTAGCCCGGAGCTCGGGTCGAGCGGAAGGGACTTGTGTCCCAGATCAGGCCCAGGTAGCTTGCTTCCCTATGTACCGCAGTCTCAGGTTCCCGCGATTGGATTGGGGCAGGCGCTGTGTTCCACTCACCAGAGGTCTTAGGATCCCATGGGGAGTCCCGTGTGGGCCCTTGCGGGTGTTGGGCAAGACTCTGCTGGCCTTTTTTTCATTTTTTATTAGGTATTTAGCTTATTTACATTTCCAATGCTATACCAAAAGTCCCCCATATCCACCCACCCCCACTCCCCTGCCCACCCACTCCCCCTTTTTGGCCCTGGTGTTCCCCTGTACTGGGGCATATAAAGTTTGCAAGTCCAATGGGCCTCTGTTTCCAGTGATGGCCGACTAGGCCATCTTTTGATATATATGCAGCTAGAGTCAAGAGCTCCGGGGTACTGGTTAGTTCATAATGTTGTTCCACCTATAGGGTTGCAGATCCCTTTAGCTCCTTGGCTACTTTCTCTAGCTCCTCCATTGGGAGCCCTATGATCCATCCATTAGCTGACTGTTGGCATCCACTTCTGTGTTTGCTAGGCCCCGGCATAGTCTCACAAGAGACAGCTACATCTGGGTCCTTTCAATAAAATCTTGCTAGTGTATGTAATGGTGTCAGCGTTTGGATGCTGATTATGGGGTGGATCCCTGGATATGGCAGTCTCTACATGGTCCATCCTTTCATCTCAGCTCCAAACTTTGTCTCTGTAACTCCTTCCATGGGTGTTTTGTTCCCAAATCTAAGGAGGGGCATAGGTCCACACTTCAGTCTTCATTCTTCTTGAGTTTCATGTGTTTAGCAAATTATATCTTATATCTTGGGTATCCTAGGTTTGGGGCTAATATCCACTTATCAGTGAGTACATATTGTGTGAGTTTCTTTGTGAATGTTTTACCTCACTCAGGATGATGCCCTCCTGGTCCATCCATTTGGCTAGGAATTTCATAAATTCATTCTTTTTAATAGCTGAGTAGTACTCCATTGTGTAAATGTACCACATTTGCTGTATCCATTCCTCTGTTGAGGGGCATCTGGGTTCTTTCCAGCTTCTGGCTATTATAAATAAGGCTGCTATGAACATAGTGGAGCATGTGTCCTTCTTACCAGTTGGGGCATCTTCTGGATATATGCCCAGGAGAGGTATTGCTGGATCCTCCTATAGTAATCTTAATTGCTGGACATAGAACTGTAGGATGTGTTGCCCAGCTAGATATTGGTCTTGCTTTGGTCCAATCTTTCCTTGCTATGCTCCTATTTGTTCCTTTGGAGTGGGAATGATTAGTTTGTATCACAGTCTGATAGAGATATGTTTTGTTCTTTTGAATTTTTTAAGAGAGGTGTCACAATTAAGATGCTACCTTACATCTGTTATTAGTTGAAATTTGACCTTTGATCAGTGCTTGAACTTCCTAAGACAATGGACTCATTAAAGTTATATTGAATGTTCTTTGTATTAAGAGGTGACCATAAGCCCAGGGAAACCAGGGGTGGAAGGCTTTGGTTTGAATGGGTCATGTTCACTGTGGGAGTAGTGGGTTGTCCTGATGCTGCTTGTATTCTAATGCTAATATTATAATGTTAATTCTAACCCCCAAGACCTGGTTGTCATAGAGATGAGAGAATCTGCACATAGACCCAAGTGACACTGTGTGACCTAGCCCCCAAATTATTTTTGATTGACAGCCAACAGCTAGGCACAAGAAACATAGGCAGGGTTTAGGGTTCCTGGGATTGGGGATCAGAGGAGAACCATAAGGGAGAGAAGAAAGTGAAGGGAGAAGAGAAAGATGCCATGGGTTATGTGAGTCATGAAAACATGGCCTTGAGGGATGGCAAATTGGAATTAATAGCAGCCCAGATGAAACATAGTAAGTAGTGAGTAATAATTTGTGGTTATCAATAGAAACGCAGATTCTAACAGCATAGAGGGTAGGTATTGGCCCTGCCCAGCTCTTGTGCTGTTTAAAGCTTATTGTAAATATAAAGGTTGTGTATGTCTTTTATCCAGGAACTAAATAATTAAAGGTGGGGTAGAAACCCTTGATTGGGATAAAAATTTTGTACAATACATGGGGTTACAGGTTTGTACTCTTGCTCCTGGCTAGTGTTGTTACTTGGAAAGGTTGTGGAGCTTTTAGGTGGTGAAGAATTTGCTGGAAGAAGTCAGTCACTCGGGATAGGCATTCAACATGGGGACAGCATAGCAACTAAAAGATTCAAAGAACGAGGTGTAAATGTTGTTTTGTCTACAGAGTTAAGCAAAATTTCCAGTGAACATCACACATCTCATTTAAGGTGTCCCCTATTCTTTGGAAGAGATGGGCAGCTTTATTTATGAATAAGTAAAACAATTCCAATACAATTTAAATCACCATTGTGTGTCTTTATCAACTGACACCAATGACAGCTGCTTCCCTTTCTCCTTTTGATTCTGGAAACCTCTTAGGTCCACATTACTGACTTTGCCTGAGAGGAAATTAAGACTAAGAATATTTATTTGGTCAACATCTTAGAGGCAGAATCTTCAAGTCTGCATGTTCCAAACAGGATGGAACTGGCTCCAAAACCAACAAGCAGATCCACAGTATCAATATTCTAAGAGATGCTCACATTCTCATGTTCACTGTAGTACCTTTCACAATGCCCAATGTACTAAAATATCCTACATGCCCATGGGTGGACTGACAATGAAAATGAGGTAAACAAATGAAAAGAATATTAGCCAAAGTATGGAAATTATGCTGTTTGAAAAAAATGTGAGTGAATAGGAATGATATGCTAAATGAAATTACCCAGGCTTAGAAGGCTCAGCACTACCTAGTCTTACATAAATGCAGAATCTAAAACTATGTGACACACAAACCAGAGTAGATGCATAATTTCTAAAGCCTGAAGAGTTGACTGATTAAGGAAATGACTGCTAAAGGAAGAAGGTTTCAGTGGGATAAGAAGACATTTTGTGATGGATTCATAATGTGGTGACAATGGCTAATCATGAAGTCCTGCATGCATGTATCGAAACATCAATTTGAACTTATTAAATACATGCAACAATAATTTAAGGGTTTTCAGAAATTTAGGGCAAGTTATAGCTTTTTCAAAAGCCATAGCTTTTCCAAATCATGTGGGTCAGGGTGTTTTGTGCTTTGTTTATGTGGTTATGTGTATATACACAAACATAGTATGTTGATTTTCTGTGGCTTGCATAAGAAGGCAAAATGTGTTGCTTTTGGATATGTAATGTAATGTAAATGGTCACAATACACCCATAGTTTCATGGCAAAATTGTAAGACAACATCCAATAACAGCACGTGCACACACACATGCACACGCGCGCACACACACACACACACACACAATATTTCAATTTTAGACTTTAAGACGAGAGATATTCATAGGACATTTTTGAGACTTAATTTAATTACAATATTTGTCTCTTTCCTTTTCTCCTTTTAAATATTTCTATATATCCTTCTCTACTTTCCTTCAAATATATGGCATCCATTTTTCTAAAATTACTATTGCATGCATGTAAGTATATACATACAATATATTAAAATTGTTATATGAAACTGTCCAGTCCACATAAATTTCCTATTTTGCATGTGTTCAGGGCTGACCATTTGACACTGGACAACCAATTGGTGTGCTCGTCCCTGGGGAAGACCGCTTCTACTGTTCTCAGCCTTCCTCAGTTTCTTATAGTTCATTGTGGAGGGCTGAGGTCTCATGAACTTTTCTCCATGCAGTCTGACATGTTTGTTGACATCACTCTGACTCTGCTCACATTTGGTGAGCAATTGTTGCTGAGACTTTATGGGTGTTGCTCCTGAATTTCCTAGAAGACACAACCTCACAGCAAACTCCTTGATCTTCTGGCTTTTACAATCAGTCTGTCAGCCCTGCTTTCTCCAATATTCTCTGAGAATTAGGTGTGGGACTATTTTCACGAAATTTTTATAACCAGGAGAAATAAGCCTGTGAATTTTCAAGTTAAGATATTAGAAAATATGTCACTTATTTTGTTAAGAAAGATATGTATAATTACATCATTTTGATTTTACCAGTATATACTAATATTATATACACAAAAGAGATGAGTAGATAGAGGTCTCGGATGCTTGAACGAAAATGCTGTCAGTATTCACCAGTAATCAGTGACATAGAAGCAATTTGTTCTCTTTAACTTTTTATATATTTCCATAACCTTAATCATTTTTGATATTTGATTAGAGTAAGCCACAATAAGTTTGCTGATTTTACATGTGAGGAATGCATTCATACTGGAAATATCTTATGGTTCAATAAAATTTATTCTCAGTGAGAGAATGGTATGAAACAAACCTGAATTAATAAATACGCGTTTAACTTATAAAATGCCATGTGAACACTTAATAGTTTTCAAGGAAGTAGTATCCATACTAATATGCAATATGCATACTAACAAAAATATTTTCCTAAACATAAAATAGTATTGAGTCAATTGCATCTAAAATACCTAGAGAATGTCAGTGGAGTAAATATTTATTGACAAGTGACTTTTAATATTTTGGTTTTAGAAAACATGCAAGACTATGCAGGGCCATCATAATATGTTTGCTAGTAATAATTAGCTGAATAATAAACAATGCTCAGCAGATTTCTTTATTCTACAGGGAGTTTTGTTTGCACTGAGGGAGTTTTAACATTGACTTTAAAAATAAGATTGAAGTAAATAAATAAGCCTCTTAGAAATTTCTTTTGTTAAAGTACATGGACATGAGAAGGGCAGATATTATGGACCCTCTTTTTTCCTGAACTTTGAGTATTGTCATGGAGTTCTTGTTGTATACATGCCTGCAGAGATTTTCATAGGAATTTGGTGAGAAAATTATATAGTTCAAGCACTTCATTACCCAAAATTTGTCCTAATGTGCCAATAATTGCATGAGAGTGATGAGTGTAAATATGTTTTTAAGGAAATCATCTAACAAGTAGGACACACAGGAGTCCTGAAAAGCTAAATGAAATATTTTGTTATTCTCTTCGTTTTCTCTAAAGCCAGGTGACTCACAGCTATGTATTTATCGACCAAAGATTTGAGCTCCATCATGTGAATGTGTAAGATTCCATGCGATGAACCTCTGTGCTGTGATTGCTACGTAGTAAAATTTCTCTTTGTGACTTTTACTTTGGATATTTTCATAATCAAGATGAATTGGTGGTCCCTGGGATCACAGGACAGTGTGGCTTCAGATGATCAATGTCTGCTTGTTCACCTGGTTAGTGGGTTCCAGGGGTTTGCAGGGCATATTGCGAGAGGGAGAGTCGACCACTACAACCGCATGTGTTTCATGTGAAATGCTTGGGAGCTATAAGACCGTGGAACACTTAGTAATTATTACAGGGCTTACCTGCTTCTTTGCTAATGTTTTAGAATTCAATAAGACTCTAAGCAAAACTCCTCTTTCCCATTCCCAGGAAAGATGGAAGGGAGCTAACTTCACAGAACAGTTTTTTTTTTTTTTTAATTTAGTTGAAATGAAGACACAGAAGGTACCTTTGGTCCCCCCCCCCTTTTTTTTACAATATTTGAATTCTTCTGTGCATTTTGTTACAACATGATTTGTTGTCTATTTTTGGTAAAAACAGTTTTAGTCTTCAGTCCTTTTAAAAAAATAAAGCAAATGATTTGAGAAAAATAGTTTACTGAAATCACAAATATAGGTATGGAGATGTTAGCTAACTCTAAAAAGAACTGTCTATTAAGATTTTAAAAAAGGTAAAAGTGTATGTTGGTAGGAAACACATTTGGTTGTACTTGTATTAAGACTCCATGGCTATTTCTGTTCATATGAATCCTCAAACCTGACAGTTCTAATTGGTCAGCTCTAACTTGAGGTCATCAGTGCAGTGATTCAAGTGCACAGACTACCTTAAGGCTGGCTGCAATTGTGCATGTTTATCATTACAGAACTGGAGAGTGTCAGCATGGTCAGAATCCATTTTAAATGAAAATGAAAATGTCGTTATATAAAGCAACACTTTACTCAATGAGACTTTTCGTCTTGAGCTTGGTTTTATTTGGTACAAAGTGTATTTTCCATTTTTACCATTCTAAGTTTTGTTTAAAAATATGAGTTATAAATGTGTTTAGTTTTCAGATAATTTCATATTATAATATGTATGCATCAAAATGGTTGATAAATTTTTTCCTATTTCAAGAAAGCTTTGAAAGCAGAAACAGTTCACTTTGTTCTTTCTTGTTTATTAAGGAGTACCTGACATGTGTGAAAGAGGACTATGATCTGGTATTGTTCTCATAGACTCTTGGTTATCTTTTCTTTGTCTCATCTCTCTTTGCAGTGATAATCCTGAGGGGGTGTGATGGAAGGAAACAGCACCTTGTTGACTGAGTTTGTTCTTAGAGGAATAACAGATCGTCCAGAGCTTCAAGTTCCCCTCTTCCTGGTGTTCTTCTTCATCTATGTCATCACTATGGTGGGCAACCTTGGCTTGATCTTTCTCATCTGGAAGGACCCTCATCTTCACACACCCATGTACCTTTTCCTTGGAAATTTGGCCTTTGCTGATGCCTGCACGTCATCCTCTGTGACACCAAAGATGCTTATGAAATTTTTAAATAAGAATGACATGATATCTGTGGGTGAGTGTTTTGCCCAATATTATTTTTTTTGCTTCAGTGCAACTACTGAAATTTTCCTCCTGGTAGCAATGGCTTATGACCGCTATGTAGCCATATGCAACCCTCTGCTCTATCTAGTGGTGATGTCCAAGAGACTCTGCACTGTGTTCATCAGTTTATCATATATAATTGGTGTTCTAAATCCTATAGTTCATGTGGGATTATTATTCAGATTAACATTCTGTAAATCTAATGTTATTGATCATTTCTACTGTGAAATCTTGCCACTCTACACAATTTCTTGCACAGATGCATCTCTGAATGCATTGGTAATTTTTATTTTTGCTTCTTCCATACAAATCAGTACCTCTGTGACTATTATAGTCTCTTATGCCCGTGTCCTATTTGCGGTCCTGAACATGAAGTCTGAGAAGGGCAGAAGAAAAGCTTTCTTTACCTGCAGTGCCCACCTGCTCTCTGTCTCTTTGTTCTATGGTACCCTCCTCTTCATGTATGTGAGTCATGGGTCTGCACCAGGTGAAAACCAGGATAAAATGTATTCTCTGTTCTACACAGTTGTGATTCCTCTGCTAAACCCCTTTATTTACAGCTTAAGAAACAAGGAGGTTTTGTGTGCTTTGAGAAAAGTCGTTAAATAATACATAATTTCTGAATATTTCAAAGCCTTTTCCATCCTTTTCCTCTGTTTTGAATTTCATCATTATATTTGATGTTGTATTTTGTACATAATTGAAAATTCATATATTGTTAAATAAAAAAATACAAGTTTAGACTGTGAATGTCTGTTTTAGTCATATGGTTATAAAATAGTTAAGCAAATCTGAGTTTTTCATTCTTTTGAAATATGTACCACAAAATTTACTTCATTAAACTATTAAACTATTGGTCTTAAGATCTATATTACAATACTCTCCTGTTTTTAATATAAAAAGCAATCTCAGGCACCAGGCGGTGTTCTTTCTGTGATTATCTGGCCTTGTGTTTCCTAGGCCTTTGGAATTTACTTACAGCAGAAATATGGAATATTTTGAAACTTTGGGCAAGAGAAGCCCTCAAGTGCTGTAAGCAGAGCATACTGGGCCATTCTAATGGGAGTTTTCAATCTTAGGAGGTAGAGAAAATATACTAAACTAATAAGCCTGTGTCACAATCTTACAGAGGTGACCGAGGATGACCTAGAGGTCTTTTATGGCAAAAAATCTGGTAGCAGGATTGAGACTAAGTTATAAAGTAAGGGCCTAATATGTTCCATAATAGAAAATGTAAGTTAGGACAACATTCACATTGTGTTGTGGTTATTTCTAATTGTTTACATTCAACTAAATATCGCAATATCGCATATATATTTATGTATATCAGTCTATATAATTATTTCTAATGGTTCATATGTATATGTAATCTATCTATCTATCTATCTATCTATCTATCTATCTATCTATCTATCTATCTATCTACCTATCTATTATCTTTCTATAGAGACAGACATAACTGAGCAAAAAGTGATGTAAATGAGAGGGCAGGGAGCCAGGAGTCAGTGGGTGGGTGGGGGAACACCCTCATAGGAGTAGGCGGAGGGAGGATGGGATAGGATTTTTTTTTTTGGGCGGGGAGAACCGTGAATGGGGATAACATTTGAAATGTAAATAAAGAAAATATCCAATAAAAAATTTAAAAACGAGCAGGGCGGGCGGGAGGGTATAGGGAACTTTTGGGATAGCATTTGAAATGTAAATAAAGAAAATATCTAATAAAAAAAGGATGTAAGATATGACTATGGTAAGGAGAGTGTATGATTCAGACTGATACTTTGAACAAAGAGAAATTGGATCTGTATCACTGCCTGATAGAAGCAGATAATTTGTTCTTTTGATTTCACTAGGGATTGTCATAACTAAGAGGTTATTTTGCCTGCACCATTAGTTGACAATCTGTCTTGAGATTTTGGACTTTTGGCCAGTGCTGGCCCTGATTTAGACAATGGGGTCATCAACGTTAGAGTGTTACCCTTGCATTAAGAGGTGACCATCCACACAGGGAGACCAAGGTGGAAGGCTTTGCTTTAAATGAGAAACATTCACCAAGTGGTCATAGGATTGAACATTTGGTCCTGGCTAGTGTTGCTTTTTGGATATATTGTGTAGCTTGTTAGAGGTGCAGAATTTGCTGGATGATGTCAATCACTGGGAACAGGCATTTGCGACTTTAGTCTTGCCCTACCTTCTCTCTCTTTTTTTAAAAATTAGGTATTTTCCTCTTTACATTTCCAATGCTATCCCAAAAGTCCCCCATACCCACCCCCACAATCCCCTACCCACCCACTCCCCCTTTTTGGCCCTGGCATTCCCCCGTACTGGGGCATATAAAGTTTGCAAGTCCAATGGGCCTCTCTTTCCAGTGATGGCCGATTAGGGCATCTTTTAATACATATGCAGCTAGAGTCAAGAGCTCCGGGTTACTGGTTAGTTCATAATGTTGCACCTACAGGGTTGCAGATCTCTTTAGCTCCTTGGATACTTTCTTTAGCTCCTCCATTGGGGGCCCTGTGATCCATCCAATAGTTGACTGTGAGCATCCACTTCTGTGTTTTCTAGGCCCTGGCCTAGTCTCACAAGAGACAGCTATATCACGGTCATTGCAACAAACACTTGCTAGTGTATGCAATGCTGTCATCGTTTCGAGGCTAATTATGGGATGGAACCCTGGATATGGCAGTCTCTAGTTGGTCCATCCTTTTGTCTCAGCTCCAAACTTTGTCTCTGTAACTCCTTCCATGGGTGATTGTTTCCAATTCTAAGAAGGGGCAAAGTGTCCACACTTTGGTCTTCGTTCTTCTTCAGTTTCATGTGTTTTGCAAATTATATCTTATATCTTGGGTATACTAAGGTTCTGGGCTAATATCCACTTATCAGTGAGTACATATCATTGGAGTTCTTTTGTGATTGTGTTACCTCACTTAGGATGATGCCCTCCAGGTCCAACCATTTGCCTAGGAATTTCGTAAAATCATTATTTTTAATAGCTGAGTAGTACTACATTGTGTAAATGTACCACATTTTCTGTATCCATTCCTCTGTTGAGGGGCATCTGGGTTCTTTCCAGCTTCTGGCTATTATAAATAAGGCTGCTATGAACATAGTGGAGCATGTGTCCTTCTTACCGGTTGGGACATCTTCTGGATATATGCCCAGGAGAGGTATTGCAGGATCCTCCGGTAGTACTATGTCCAATTTTCTGAGGAACCTTCAGACTGATTTCCAGAGTGGTTGTACAAGCTTGTAATCCCATCAACAATGGAGGAGTGTTCCGCTTTCTCCACATCCACGCCAGCATCTGTTGTCACCTGAATTTTTGATCTTAGCCATTCTGACTGGTGTGAGATGGAATCTCAGGGTTGTTTTGATTTGCATTTCTCTGATGATTAAGGATGCTGAGCATTTTTTCAGGTGCTTCTCAGCCATTCGGTATTCCTCAGGTGACAATTCTTTGTTTAGCTCTGAGCCCCATTTTTTAATGGGGTTTTTTGATTTTCTGGAGTCCACCTTCTTGAGTTCTTTATATATATTGGATATCAGTCCCCTATCTGATTTAGGATAGGTAAAGATCCTTTTCCAATCTGTTGGTGGCCTTTTTGTCTTATTGACAGTGTCTTTTGCCTTACAGAAGCTTTGCAGTTTCATGAGGTCCCATTTGTCAATACTCCATCTTACAGAACAAGCCATTGCTGTTCTATTCAGGAATTTTTACTCCATGCCTGTATCTTTGAGGCTTTTCTCCACTTTCTCCTCTATAAGTTTCAGTGTCTCTGGCTTTACGTGAAGTTCCTTGATCCACTTAGGTTTGACCTTAGTACAAGGAGATAGGAATGGATGGATTCGCATTCTTTTACATGTTAACAACCAGTTGTGCCAGCACCATTTGTTGAAAATGCTGTCTTTCTTCCACTGGATGGTTTTAGCTCCCTTGTCAAAGATCAGGTGACCATAGGTGTAGGTGTGTGGGTTCATTTCTGGATCTTCAATTCTATTCTATTGGTCTACTTCTCTGTCACTATACCAGTACCATGCAGTTTTCATCACAATTGCTCTGTAGTAAAGCTTTAGGTCAGGCATGGTGATTCCACCAGAGGTTCTTTTATCCTTGAGAAGAGTTTTTGCTATCCTAGGTTTTTTGTTATTCCAGATGAATTTGCAGATTGCTCTTTCTAATTTGTTGAAGAATTGAGATGGAATTTTGATGGGGATTGCATTGAATATGTAGATTGCTTTTGGCAAGATAGCCATTTTCACAATGTTGATCCTGCCAATCCATGAGCATGGGAGATCTTTCCATCTTCTGAGATCTTCTTTAATTTCTTTCTTCAGAGACTTGAAGTTTTTATCATACAGATCTTTCACTTCCTTAGTTAGAGTCACGCCAAGATATTTTATATTATTTGTGACTATTGAGAAGGGTGTTGTTTCCCTAATTTCTTTCTCAGCCTGTTTATTCTTTGTGTAGAGAAAGGCCATTGACTTGTTTGAGTTAATTTTATATCCAGCTACTTCACCGAAGCTTTTTGTCAGGTTTAGGAGTTCTCTGGTGGAATTTTTAGGGTCACTTATATATACTATCATATCATCTGCAAAAGTGATATTTTGACTTCATCTTTTCCAATTTGTATCCCCTTGATCTCCTTTTGTTGTCTAATTGCTCTGGCTAGGACTTCAAGTACAATGTTGAAGAAGTATGGAGGAAGTGGGCAGCCTTGTCTAGTCCCTGATTTTAGTGGGATTGCTTCCAGCTTCTCACCATTTACTTTGATGTTGGCTACTGGTTTGCTGTAGATTGCTTTTATCATGTTTAGGTATGGGCCTTGAATTCCTGATCTTTCCAAGACTTTCATCATGAATGGTTGCTGGATCTTGTCGAATGCTTTTTCTGCATCTAACGAGATGATCATGTGGTTTTTGTCTTTGAGTTTGTTTATATAATGGATTACATTGATGGATTTTCATATATTAAACCATCCCTGCATCCCTGGAATAAAACCTACTTGGTCAGGATGGATGATTGCTTTAATGTGTTCTTGGATTCGGTTCGTGAGAATTTTATTGAGGATTTTTGCATTGATATTCATAAGGGAAATTGGTCTGAAGTTCTCTATCTTTGTTGGATCTTTCTGTGGTTTAGGTATCAGAGTAATTGTGGCTTCATAGAATGAGTTGGGTAGAGTTTCCTCTACTTCTATTTAGTGGAATAGTTTGTGCAGAACTGGAATTAGATCTTCTTTGAAGGTCTGGTATAACTCTGCACTAAACCCATCAGGTCCTGGGCTTTTTTGGGTTGGGAGACTATTAATGACTGCTTCTATTTCTTTAGGGGATATGGGACTGTTTAGATCGTTAACTTGATCCAGATTTAACTGTGGAACCTGGTATCTCTCTAGAAATTTGTCCATTTTGTCCAGGTTTTCCTGTTTTGTTGAGTATAGCCTTTCGTAGAAGAATCTGATGGTGTTTTGGATTTCTTCAGGATCTGTTGTTATGTCTCCCTTTTCATTTCTGATTTTGTTAATTAGGATGCTTTCCCTGTGCCCTCTAGTGAGTCTAGCTAAGGGTATATCTATCTTGTTGATTTTCTCAACGAACCAACTCCTCATTTGGTTAATTCTTTGAATAGTTCCTCTTATTTCCACTTGGTTGATTTCACCCCTGAGTTTGATTATTTCCTGCCAACTACTCCTCTTGGGTGAATTTGCTTCCTTTTTTTTTTTTTTGAGCTTTTACATGTGTTGTCAAGCTGCTAGTGTGTGATCTATCAAGTTTCTTCTTGGAGGCACTCAGAGCTATGAATTTCCCTCTTAGAAATGCTTTCATTGTGTCCCATAGGTTTGGGTATGTTGTGGCTTCATTTTCATTAAACTCTAAAAAGTCTTTAATTTTTTTCTTTATTCCTTCCTTGACCAAGGTATCATTGAGAAGAGTGTTGTTCAGTTTCCACGTGAATGTTGGCTTTCTCTTAATTATGTTGTTATTGAAGATCAGCCTTAGGCTATAGTGGTCTGGTAGGATGCATGGGACAATTTCAATATTTTTGTGTCTGTTGAGGCCTGTTTTGTGTCCAATTATAAGGTCAGTTTTGGAGAAGGTCCTGTGAGGTGCTGAGAAGAAGGTATATCCTTTTGTTTTAGGATAAAATGTTCTGTAAATATCTGTTAAGTCCATTTGTTTCATAACTTCTGTTAGTTTCACTGTGTCCCTGTTTAGTTTCTGTTTCCATGATCTGTCCATTGGTGAAAGTGGTGTGTTGAAGTCTCCCACTATTATTGTGTGAGGGACAATGTGTGCTTTGAGACTTACTAAAGTGTCTTTAATGAATGTGGCTGCCCTTGTATTTGGAGCATAGATATTCAGAATTGATAGTTCCTCTTGGAGGATTTTACCTTTAATGAGTATGAAGTGTCCCTCCTTGTCTTGTTTGATAACTTTGGGTTGGAAGTCGATTTTATCTGATATTAGAATGGCTACTCCAGCTTGTTTCTTGAGACCATTTGCTTGGAAAATTGTTTTCTAGCCTTTCATTCTGAGGTAGTGTCTGTCTTTTTCCCTGAGATGGGTTTCCTGTAAGCAGCAGAATGTTAGGTCCTGTTTGTGTAGCCAGTCTCTTAGTCTACTTCTTTTTATTGGGGAATTGAGTCCATTGATATTAAGAGATATTAAGAAAAGTAATTGTTGCTTCCTTCTATTTTTGTTGTTAGATTTGGCATTCTGTTCATGTGGCTGTCTTCTTTTTGGTTTGTTGAGGGATTACTTTCTTCCTTTTTCTAGGGCGTGATTTCCATCATTGTATTGTTTTTTTTTTTTTCTGTCATTATCCTTTGAAGGGCTGTATTCGTGGAGAGATAATGTGTGAATTTGGTTTTGTCGTGGAATACTTTGGTTTCTCCATCAATGGTAATTGATTTTTTGGCCAGGTATTGTAGTCTGGGCTGGCATTTGTGTTCTCTTAGTGTCTGTATAACATCTGTCCAGGCTCTTCTGGCTTTCATAGTCTCTGGTGAAAAATCTGGTGTAATTCTGATAGGCTTGTCTTTATATGTTACTTGACCTTTTTCCCTTGCTGCTTTTAATATTCTATCTTTATTTAGTGCATTTGTTGTTCTGATTATTATTTGTGGGGAGGAATTTCTTTTCTGGTCCAGTCTATTTGGAGTTCTGTAGGCTTCTTGTATGTTCATGGGCATCTCTTTCTTTAGGTTTGGGAAGTTTTCTTCTATAATTTTGTTGAAGATATTTGCTGGCCCTTTGAGTTGAAAATCTTCATTCTCATCTACTCCTATTATCCGTAGGTTATGTCTTCTCATTGTGTCCTGGATTTCCTGGATGTTTTGAGTTAGGATCTTTTTTGCATTTTACATTTTCTTTGATTGTTGTGCCGATGTTCTTTATGGAATCTTCTGCACCTGAGTTTTTTTCATCTCTTGTATTCTGTTGCTGATACTCACATCTATGGTCCCAGATTTCTTTCCTAGGGTTTCTATCTCCAGGGTTGCTTCACTTTGGGTTTTCTTTATTGTGTCTACTTCCCTTTTTAGGTCTTTGATGGTTTTATTCAATTCCATCAACTGTTTGGTTGTGTTTTCCTGCAATTCTTTAAGGGAATTTTGTGCTTCCTCTTTAAGGTCTTTTACCTGTTTAGCAGTGTTCTCCTGTATTTCTTTAAGTGAGTTTTTAAAGTCCTTGTTGATGTCCTCTACCATCATCATGACATATGCTTTTATATCCGGGTCTAGCTTTTCGGGTGTGTTGTGGTGCCCTGGACTGGGCAAAGTGGGAGTGCTGGGTTCTGATGATTGTGAGTGGTCTTGGTTTCTGTTAGTAAGATTCTTACATTTACCTTTCGACATCTGGTAATCTCTGGAGTTAGTTGTTATAGTTGTCTCTGTTTAGAGATTGTTCATCTGGTGATTCTGTTACCCTCTATCAGCAGACTTGGGAGACTAGCTCTCTCCTGTGAGTTTCAGTGGTCAGAGCACTCTCTGTAGGCAAGCTCTCCTCTTACAGGGAAGGTGCACAGATATCTGGCGTTTGGACCTCGCTCCTGGCCGAAGATGAAGGCCCAAAACAGGACCTTTCCCAGAAGCTGTGTTGCTTTGGCCTGTCACAGAAGCTGTTAGCTTTTGTAGTGCACACTCTCACCTGTGCAAATACTTTTGGTGGAGTCCCGGAACCAAGATGGCTCCTGCCAATTGTGAGGAAAAGCTCTTCTGGGCCAGGCAGACACCTGTTCTCTGGCCGGGAAGGTGTCCGGATGTCTGGAGCTCGAAAAGGGTGCTGCCTTAGAAGCTCTGTGGCTCCCGCCTGTCCCAGAAGCTGTTAGCTTCCGTAGTCCACACTCTCACCTGTGCAGATTAATTTCAGTGTAGTCCCGGAACCAAGATGGGTCTACCTAACCTCTTTTAAATGCAGAATCTAACACAATGACACACATGGAAATATAGATATGTAATTATCAGAGGCTTGAGAGATGATGGACCTAGGAAATGTTTGTTGTGGGAAGGTTTCAAGGGATAAGGAGACATTCTGTGATGTCCTCTCAGTATGGTACTGATTGCTGATCATGAAGTATTATATGCATAAATCAAAACACTATTTTGTAGTCATAAATAGATGCAACCAAAACATTCCAATTTTAGGTGAAATTTAAGGTAACTCAAAGTTTAAGGTAACTCTAAAAATGATTATAGTTTTTCCAAGGGAAATATAGTGGGTCAAGAAAATTTAGTGATATTTTTGTGTACATTTAGATATGCTATTATGTGCATCCATATAAATATAATGTTTGCTGTTTTTGGCTTGTGTGAAAAACTAACATGCATGACTTGTTGTGATATATGTAATACATCACAATATACCCACCGTCTCATTGCAAAAGTGTCAGACAACATCCTTAACAATGTAAATATGTTTGGTTGCAGTGTTTTTCAACCTGAAGATTTGAGATATTCATAGAACATTTTTGACACTATATTTGAATGCAATATTTTTCTCTTTTCTCTCCTCCCTTCCAACACTTCCACATACCCCTGTTTATTTGCCTTCAAATTCATGGCATCCTATTTCTTTTCAAAATTACTATTGCATAAATAATTATATATAGTATATAATATACAATGTATTATTGGTATATATATTGGTATATACATATATCTCCATATATTTATCAATAATATATTGATATGAATATTGTTTGATATATATATATATATATATCTAGTCTGTGTAATGTTTCTTGCATGTTTTCAGGGCTGGCCATTTAATACTGGATAACCAATTGTCATGCTCTTCCCTGGGAAGACCTCTTCTGCTCTCAGCTTTCGTCATGTTCCTATGTTTCTTTATGGAGGGCTGAGTTCTCATGGGCTTTTCTCCATTTGCTTTGGCATGTTCATTAGTGTCATTATTACTCAGCTCACAAAATGTTGACAATGTTGCTGAGACTTTATGGACATTGTTCCTGAATTTCCTAGAAGACACAGCCTCACAACAAACTCCCTGATCTTCTAGTTCTTACAGCCAATTTGTCTGTCCTTTTTCCTCCAAAGTTTCCCCCCTGAGTTTTTGATGCAGACATGCTTTCACAAAACATTTATAACCAGAAAAAAAATAAACTCATAAGTTTTCAAGTGACAAATTAGAAAATATGTGGTTTATTTAATTAAGAATGTATATGAACCTCCATATCATTTTGGGTTTTTTTTTTGAGGCATTTTTTATTAGATATTTTCTTTATATACATTTCAAATTTCAAATGCTAACCTGAAAGTTTCCCATACCCTCTCCCCACCCTGCTCCCCTACACACCCACTCCTGCTTCTTGGCCCTGGCATTCCCTTGTACTGGGGCATATAAAGTTTGCAATACCAAGAGGCCTCTCTTCCCAGCGATGGCTGACTAGGCCATCTTCTGCTAGATATGCAGCTAGAAACACGAACTCTGGGGGTACTGGTTAGTTCATATTGTTGCTCCTCCTATAGGGTTGCAGACCCCTTCAGCTCCTTGGGTACTTTCTCTAGCTCCTCCGTTGGGGGCCCTGTGTTCCATCTTATAGATGACTGTGAGCATCCACTTCTGCAGTGGTGGCACATGCCTTTAATCCCAGCACTTGGGAGGCAGAGGCAGGCAGATTTCTGAGTTCGAGACCAGCCTGGTCTACAGAGTGAGTTTCAGGACATCCAAGGCTATACAGAGAAACACTGTCTTGAAAAACCAAAAAAAAATTATCAATTTGTTTTTTAACAGTATATACAAATAGGGTATACATAAATGGAAAGACATGAATGGGTAGACTATAAAAGATGTTTTCATGAAAATTATATCAATATTCACCAGTAATCAGTAAGACCGAAACAATCTGTTCTCTTTTAGATTTTATGTACTTTCATTGCCTTAAACATTTTTTTATTTGATAATTTGGATACAGTAAACCACTATATAGTTGTATTACATATGAAAAATGGATTTATATTGGCAATATCATAGGGTTCAATAAAATTTCTTCTCAATGGAGGAAGTGTGTGAAATAATCTAGTCTACCATTGATCAAATCTGAATTACCAAATGCTTGTTTAAAATAAAAATGCAAAAGAAATATTTGATAATTTTCATAAGCATAATTAATACACTAGTAGATGTATTAATAAAATATTTTTGTTTATTAAAATATAATTACTGATCAAAACTTAATAAAGATGGGAAGTCAATTACATAAAAATACTGAATAATGTCACTGGAGTAAATAAATACTTTTTGTAACTGACCTTTAATATTTTGTTTTAGAAAGCAAATGAGCCTGTGTAAAACCAGTTGCAATAGGTTTGTTAGTAATAATTAGCTGGATAATAAACAATGCCCAGCAGATTGGCTTTACCCTATAGGGAATTTTTGGTAGCATTAAGGGAGTTTTAGAATTGAATTTTATAAATAAGATTGCAGATGATAAATAAATATTCCCTACAAACTATTTTGTTAAAGAATATTGGCACTAGGAGGACAGTTGCTTTGGACACTCTTGTTGCTGAAACTTGAGTATCTTCATGGAGATTTACACTTCCTGGAATCCAGGCTTGCAGAGATTTTCATAGGGACTTGGTGAGAAAAAATAATATTTTCAACTACTTCATTAACAAAAGTAGGTCATAATATGTTAACAACTGCATGGGAATGCTATTCTGTAAGCATATTTTAGGGAAATTATCTAGTGAGTGGGGCACAGGAAGTCCTGAAAAGGTAAGTGAACTATTTTGTTATTTTGTCTACTTTCTCTAATTCCTTGTCATTCACAGTTACATGTTTATTCATCAAAGATTTGAGCTCAATCGTGTGAATTTGTAAGAGTTCATGTGGTTAACCTCTATGCTGGGATTCTTAGTAAGTGAAATGTCCCTTTCTGACTTTTACTTTGAGAATGTTCATAATCAAGGTGAATTGTTGGTTCTTGGGATCACAGGGAAGTGTGGCTTTCTGTGGCATCTATGCCTGCTTACTCACCTGGTTAATGAATTCCGTGGGCATCCTGGGAATATGAAGAGAGGAAGATTCCCCTACAACAACAGTATCTGTTTCATGTTAAATGTTTGACCAATATCAAACTAATGTTGTATTATGGTTTTATATAAGACATAGGGACATTTAATATTTTTTCCACAGTTTATATGCTGTTCTGCTAATGTTTCATTATATAATAAAACTCTAAGCAAATATCATGTTTCCTAGTCTCAGAAATGATGAAAGAGAACAAATTTCACAGAATATTTTTTTTATTTAGTTGAAATGAATAAGCATGAAATACCCTCTGCCTCTTTCAATATAATATTTCAGATCTTCTACATATTTTATTGCCTCAAGAAAATTCCTTGCCTATTCTTCTATAGATTTCTCATTTAAATGTGTTTTACAAAAATAAAGCAGATGATTTGAGAAAACTAATTCATTAGTATCAGAGATATGGGCATGGGGCAGTTACTAATTCTATGCAGAATTACATACTAAGATTTGAAAAATTAAGCAAGTATGTTGGTAGGAAACCCATTGGACAATCTTTGTTTCAAGACTTTATGGTAGAGAATAAAACTTTGTATTTCTAAGTGATCAGCTCCAATTTTAGGTCATCAATGTAGTGATACAAGTATTCAAACTACATTTAGCCCAGATTATGCACATTTATTATTACAGAAATATGGTTGGTTCTTACTTGAATGCTCCTCTGCTGTATAGTATAGGATCTGGAACCACAGCCCTGGCTGGTTACACTCTATACATGGGTATACAGGGCTTGGTGAAATTTTCTTCCTTGCATGTTATATCTGTGAGCATTGTAAATTAATTTTAACCTAGGCAAGTTTTACCAAATTGATTGTTTATATAAATATAATTTTTATAACTTATGCAGAATGCAGATAATGGAGACATTGACCATTCATTCCGTGGCCCTGTGCCCCATGATATTTAACAGTACGTTTAATTTCAAATTTTCTCCAAGCAGCTAGAAGCTCAGGAGACACCGTGGAATTGTTAAAATCTCTTTTAAACTATGGATAACTGAAATACTAAAAATATTCTAATTCATTGGACAATTTTCTACCCTGGTGTGTTTAAATTATTTTTCGTAGACATTTCATTAATATGTAAAGAAGTTTATGTACATCTGTGTGTGTATGTGTTCTCTTTTAAAATAAATGTGAGTGTTACATTATGAGTTACATATGAGTATTCAGTTCTTTTTTACAAACAAAAACTATAATATTTTAATTCAGGTGTGTTTAATCCCATAAAGAAATGAATTAGTGCTTCTTTATATGTGTTTTGTTGAAAAAAAACATGAAAAGATTAGTCAAAATTGTGTTTGTTATCACATATGTATAATCAGGCAACATATTTGAAAAGGATAGAAAGAACAGAAATAGTTTAAATTGCCATCTTATCACCTGACTTGTTTATGATTTAGAATGAAAGATATGTCAATATAACTAATTTCTGAATGACAGACCATTTTCCTCCCCTATAACAATATTTGAAAGATATATGTCACCTGAAAACCGAATGATGTCTTTTGAGAAGGGGAAGGGAGCCATCAAGAGAAGAGATAGAACTAGAGCATATTAGCTTTTAAAAATCCATTTTAAATGAGAATGAAAATGTCATTATGTAAAGCAGTACATTATGCAATGAGATTTTTTCAGCTTGGGCTTGTTTAAGAAATGTTTTAGTATACAGTCTATTTTCCCTTTTTGCCATTCTAAATTTTATATAAAAATATAAATTATAAATGTATTTAAGTTAGACATAATCTAAATATATATTTAATTATAAGGTCAGGTGAATCGATGTCTCTGATCTCCTCAGTTACTTTTCAGATAACTGCATGTTATAAAATGTACATCAAGAGCTGGATAGTGGTGGCACATGCCTTTAATCCCAGCACCTGGGAGGCAGAGGCAGGAGGATTTCTGAGTTTGAGGCCAGTCTGGTCTACAGAATGAGTTCCAGGACAGCCAGGGCTACACAGAGAAACCCTGTCTCAAAACAAACAAACAAACAAACAAACAAACAAATAAATAAAAAATAAAATAAAATAAAATAAAATGTACATCAAAATTGTTGATGAATTTTTCCCTACTTCAGGAAAGCTTTGAAAGCAGAAAAAGTTCACTTTGTTCTTTCTTGTTTATTAAGGAGCATCTGACATGTGTGAAAGGGGACTATGATCTGGTACTGTTCTCATAATCTTGGTAATATTTTCTTTGTCTCATCTCCATTTGCAGTGAGCATCCTGAGAGGATGTGATGGAAAAAAACAGCACCCTGATGACTGAGTTTGTTCTCAGAGGAATAACAGATCGTCCAGAGCTTCAAGTTCCCCTCTTCCTGGTGTTCTTCTTCATCTATGTCACCACCATGGTGGGCAACCTTGGCTTGATCTTTCTCATCTGGAAGGACCCTCATCTTCACACACCCATGTACCTTTTCCTTGGAAATTTGGCCTTTGCTGATGCCTGCACGTCATCCTCTGTGACACCAAAGATGCTTATGAAATTTTTAAATAAGAATGACATAATATCCAGGGGTGAGTGTTTTGCCCAATTTTATTTTTTTTGTTTCAGTGCAACTACTGAAATTTTCCTCCTGGTAGCAATGGCCTATGACCGCTATGTAGCCATATGCAACCCTCTGCTCTATCTAGTGGTGATGTCCAAGAGACTCTGTACTGTGTTAATCAGTTTATCATATATAATTGGTGTTCTAAATCCTATAGTTCATGTGGGATTATTATTCAGATTAACATTCTGTAAATCTAATGTTATTGATCATTTCTACTGTGAAATCATGCCACTCTATGCGATTTCTTGCACAGATCCATCTCTTAATGGATTGGTGGCTTTTATTTTTGCTTCTTCTATACAAATCAGTACCTCTGTGACTATCGTAGTCTCTTATGCGCATGTCCTTTTTGCTGTCCTGAACATGAAGTCTGAGAGGGGCAGAAGAAAAGCTTTTTTCACCTGCAGTGCCCACCTGCTCTCTGTCTCTTTGTTCTATGGTACCCTCCTCTTCATGTATGTGAGCCCTGGGTCTGGATCAGGTAAACAAAAGGATAAAATGTATTCTCTGTTCTACACAGTTGTGATTCCTCTGCTAAACCCCTTTATTTACAGCTTAAGAAACAAGGAAGTTTTGGGTGCTCTAAAGAAACTCATAAAATGATAATTATCTTCTGAAATTTCCAGTTTTTAAATATCTTTTTATCTCCTGATGTGCATCCTAATTTTAGATTATAATTTCTGAACACAATAGAAATCTTGCATATTGTTAGATTACATGCACCAATCTAATCATGTAATTATTATTTATATATTAAGCTAAGGCATTAAGAATCATTCATGAGAATATGTTGCTTTATTTATTTTTACTTTAAATTGATTTTATAGTCCATAGATACCTTGTTTCTGACTCTTTTACCTACTGTTGCAATTCTGTTTCTCCTATTGAGTGGCTTTTTCCATTCTATAAATTAGGCCTTTTGCCTTGTCTTATTGTATCTTGTTTTGTTGTGTTTGGATGTCATTTTTTGGAGTCCTAGAATTTTTAGGAGGTAGTAGCTAGGAGGAGGGAAGGGAGGGGACACTGTGTTCTGCTTGTATGAATTGAGGGAAGAATCTTTTGTCAGTAATAAAACAAGGAAACTCTTGATTTCCAGCTTCATACATTCTAAAACTCTTGGTTCCATATTATTTAAAGTTCTAAAAGTCTCTTTTTACATGAAAGATTCACTCCTCCCACCTCCACAGTCCCTGCAGAGAGCTATAGAGACATCCTGTTTAAGAGAGAGAGTTTAAGGGAGAGAGAGAGAGGGAAGGGAGGGAGGGAAAGAAAGGAGGAGGAGGATGAGAGAGAGGGAGAGAGAGGAGAGAGAGAGAGGAGAGAGAGACAGACAGACAGAGAGAGAGAGAGAGAGAGAGAGAGAGAGAGAGAGAGAGAGAGAGAGAACAAAGGGATTGAGTTCTTGGTGCTCTATGGAGCAATAGAGAGAGCTTAAATAGACCTGGAGTTCCAGGTAGCTGCGTGGCTGAGAATGGCTGAGTGGGGTTCTTGGAATGGAGCTCTGAACTTCTGAAAAAGCAGTATGCACTTTGACAACTTAGTCATCTCTCCACCCCCACCTAAGTTTTGATATATACTCATTAATTTCTTTCCTTAGTACAGTGATAAACTCCCCCACCCCCACTTTTCAGATATTTTAAAACTCTGTTAATTTTATTTTAATAAACTTATGCATAAATCCTCGTATTACAAACCCATTCCCCCTCCCTATTCTTGAGGAATGTTTGTCCCAAATCTGTTTAGAACATCTGTGTAATCATTCCAAAGAGTGAAAAATAAAGCATCTGAAATTATTATATTTTGAGATTTATGAGTAGGCTTAATGAGCTAAATATTTCTGTCACACCTCCTGAAAATGCTGAAATTTATTAATTTATTAAAAACCAAACAAATAAAAAAATCAATGGATAGGTTTCTAGATAAATCAGCAATGAGATGCCTACTCCGAGTCTGGCAGACTGAATAGCAGTCCCAGGACCCACAAGTTGGAAGACGAGAAATGTTCCCAGAAGGCTTTCTTCTCACCCCCACCCACCTGAACACCATGGTATGTAGCCCCCATCAATAAAGATAAATGTTAAGATATATTAAAAATTATTAGAACATATGTAGAAAAATTGTAAATTTTATAAAACTTCTATTATTTATTTTAAAACAAATGTTTTACCTAGTCTAAGAGCTTTTGTTTTTCAATAAATTCGTAAGTCATATGGACTGACCTCATGCATTTGATAAATGTTAATATGTGACTCCGGTGCCTGTCTACACCTGCTGTTTTATAAAAACCTGTACGTACTTACAGCATGACTCAGTAGGGAACTGTGCAGTGCCTATTTTCTCAGTCATATTGATTTAGTGCAGATGAGAGGATAAATCAGCTGAAGGCAATTCATATGTCAGGTTGAAAAAGATTTTTGAAAATGTGTCATATTTTGAAAGTATGTCACAATAAAAAAATCTATTTTCATTTTTTTCTATTTTTTCCCCCTGTGGTCAAGACAGTTAAAGCCAATACCTGCTTTTGTTTTTTATTTAAAGTAGTCTTGAAAAGTAGACATTCTGAGTTTATTCTTGTGCTACCTTTACTATGTCTGACACTAGATTTGGGGTAGGAGTTGTGGGCTTTCTCTCTAGTACAGAACATGTAGCATTTGTCTTTTTAGGTCTGGGATACCTCACTCAGAATACTATTTCCTTTTTTCCAATTAAATTATTCACTTTAAATAACAATATCACCTCCCCTATCCTCCTAGTCTCCCCCTCCCACAGCTTCTCCTCCTAACCCTTATTCTCCTCTGAAAAGGTGGAGTTCCCCTGGGTATCCCCTCCTTCCCATGGCACATGAAATCAATGAAGGACTAGGCACATCCTCTTTCAAAAAGGCCAGAAAAGGTAGACCCGTTAGGAAATCAGAATCCACAGGCAGGCACCAGACTCAGGGATAGCACTCGCTCTAATTGTTGGGGTACACACATGAAGAGCAAGCCACATATCTGCTACAAATGTGCAGGGACACAAACTAGATCTAGCCCATCCTTGGTTGGTGGCTCAGTCTCTGGGAGCCCCCAAGAGTCCAGGTTAGTTGACCCTGTTGGTCTTCTTGTGGTATGCCTATCTGCTTCAGGCCCTACAAACCTTTCTCCAGCTCTTTCTCAGACTCCTAGAGCTCCATTTTATGTGGTGGGTCTCTGCATCTGATTTGATCAGTTGTTGGATGGAGCTCCTTAGAGGCCAGTTATGCTGTCTGTAAGCACAAGGGAGTATCCTTCAGTCAGGGACTGACTCTTGGCCATGGGATGGGTCTCAATCTGGGCCAGTCATTGGTTGGTCATTCCTTACAACTCTGCTCTATATTTGTCCCTGCATATCTTGTAGGCAGTACATATTTTGGGTCAAAGGTTTTGTGAGTGGGTTGCTGTCCTTACCTGCCCACTGGGAGTGCTGCCTAGGTGCAGAAAGTGGCACTTCAGGATCCAGATCTCCTCTACTAGGAGTTTCACCTAGAGTCATCCCCATAGGCATCCTTTGGTCTCCCCTCCACTTCATTCCAGTTCTCTGGCTCTTTTTAGAGATGGCCACCCTACTGCCAATTTCCATTCTCTCCCTCTCTCTCCTGCTCTCCCTACACCTAATACCCCTATAACATTTCCTCATTCTCTCCTCTCCCATCTAGATCCTTCCCTCCATCAACCTCTGATGTCTATTTTGTTTCCCTTTTTGAGAAAGATTTAATGATACTACCTTTGGCTATCCTTGATACCTGGTTTCTTTTGATCTGAGGATTGTGGCATGGTTATCTTGTAATTTTTTTTTTTTACTAAAACCCATTATAAGTAACTACCATGAATGTCCTTTTGGGGCTGGGTTATCTCTCTCAGTATGATATTTTCAAGTTTTTTATCCATTTGCCTGTAAAATTCATGAAGTTCTTGTTTTTATTGTTTTTTTCCATTTTTTATTAGGTATTTAGCTCATTTACATTTCCAATGCTATACCAAAAGTGCCCCATACCCACCCACCCCCACTCCCCTACCCACCCACTCCCCCTTCTTGGCCCTGGCATTCCCCTGTACTGGGGCATATAAAATTTGCATGTCCAATGGGCCTCTCTTTCCAGTGATGGCCGACTAGGCCATCTTTTGATACATATGCAGCTAGAGTCAAGAGCTCCGGGGTACTGGTTAGTTCATAATGTTGTTCCACCTATAGGGTTGCAGATCCCTTTAGCTCCTTGGCTACTTTCTTTAGCTCCTCCATTGGGAGCCCTGTGATCCATCCATTAGCTGACTGTGAGCATCCACTTCTGTGTTTGCTAGGCCCCGGCATAGTCTCACAAGAGACAGCTACATCTGGGTCCTTTCGATAAAATCTTGCTAGTGTATGCAATGGTGTCAGCGTTTGAAAGCTGATTATGGGGTGGATCCCTGGATATGGCAGTCTCTAGATGGTCCATCCTTTCATCTCAGCTCCAAACTTTGTCTCTGTAACTCCTTCCATGGGTGTTTTGTTCCCCATTCTAAGGAGGGGCATAGTGTCCACACTTCAGTCTTCATTCTTCTTGAGTTTCATGTGTTTAGCAAATTGTATCTTATACCTTGGGTATCCTAGGTTTTGGGCTAATATCCACTTATCAGTGAGTACATATCCTGTGAGTTCATTTGTGAATGTGTTACCTCACTCAGGATGATGCCCTCCAGGTCCATCCATTTGGCTAGGAATTTCATAAATTCATTCTTTTTAATAGCTGAGTAGTACTCCATTGTGTAGATGTACCACATTTTCTGTATCCATTCCTCTGTTGAGGGGCTTCTGGGTTCTTTCCAGCTTCTGGCTATTATAAATAAGGCTGCTATGAACATAGTGGTGCACGTGTCCTTCTTACCGGTGACATCTTCTGGATATATGCCCAGGAGAGGTATTGCTGGATCCTCCGGTAGTACTATGTCCAATTTTCTGAGGAACCGCCAGACTGATTTCCAGAGTGGTTGTACAAGCCTGCAATCCCATCAACAATGGAGGAGTGTTCCTCTTTCTCCACATCCTCGCCAGAATCTGCTGTCACCTGAATTTTTGATCTTAGCCATTCTGACTGGTGTGAGATGGAATCTCAGGGTTGTTTTGATTTGCATTTCCCTGATGGTTAAGGATGTTGAATATTTTTTCAGGTGCTTCTCTGCCATTCGGTATTCCTCAGGTGAGAATTCTTTGTTCAGTTCTGAGCCCCAGTTTTTTTTTTTTTTTTAGATTTATTTATTTATTATATGTAAGTACATTGTAGCTGTCTTCAGCCACTCCAGAAGAGGGAGTCAGATCTCGTTAAGGATGGTTGTGAACCACCATGTGGATGCTGGGATTTGAACTCTGGACCTTCGGAAGAGCAGTCGGGTGCTCTTACCCACTGAGCCATCTCACCAGCCCTAGCCCCAGTTTTTAATGGGGTTATTTGATTTTCTGAAGTCCACCTTCTTGAGTTCTTTATATATGTTGGATATTAGTCCCCTATCTGATTTAGGATAGGTAAAGATTCTGTTAAAAATGCTGTCTTTCTTCCACTGGATGGTTTTAGCTCCCTTGTTGAAGATCAAGTGACCATAGGTGTGTGGGTTCATTTCTGGATCTTCAATTCTATTCCATTGGTCTACTTCTCTGTCAGTATACCAGTACCATGCAGTTTTCATCACAATTGCTCTGTAATAAAGCTTTAGGTAAGGCATGGTGATTCCACCAGAGGTTCTTTTATCCTTGAGAAGAGTTTTTGCTATCCTAGGTTTTTTGTTATTCCAGATGAATTTGCAGATTGCTCTTTCTAATTCGTTGAAGAATTGAGATGGAATTTTGATGGGGATTGCATTGAATATGTAGATTGCTTTTGGCAAGATAGCCATTTTTACAATGTTGATCCTGCCAATCCATGAGCATGGGAGATCTTTCCATCTTCTGAGATCTTCTTTAATTTCTTTCTTCAGAGACTTGAAGTTTTTATCATACAGATCTTTCACTTCCTTAGTTAGAGTCACGCCAAGATATTTTATATTATTTGTGACTATTGAGAAGGGTGTTGTTTCCCTAATTTCTTTCTCAGCCTGTTTATTCTTTGTGTAGAGAAAGGCCATTGACTTGTTTGAGTTAATTTTATATCCAGCTTCTTCACCGAAGCTGTTTATCAGGTTTAGGAGTTCTCTGGTGGAATTTTTAGGGTCACTTATATATATTATCATATCATCTGCAAAAAGTGATATTTTGACTTCCTCTTTTCCAATTTGTATCCCCTTGATCTCCTTTTGTTGTCGAATTGCTCTGAGCCAGCTCTTTCATTTCTTGGCAAAATGATTCAACAAAATAGGAACAGAAAGAACATTGCATAATTCATTTTATGAGGCCACAGTTACCCTGACACCAAAACCACATAAAGACTCAACAAAGATAATTAGAGACAAATTTCCCTCATGATCATTGATGCAAAAATAGTAAAAAATATCCACAAACCAAATCAAAGAACACAGCAAAAGATAATTGACCATAATCAAATAGACTTCATCCCAAATATGTAGGAATAGTTCAACAAATGAAAATCTACCAAAGTTCTTTACCTAAGGCAGAGCTCCCATAGATATCTACCCACCTTGATATATCAAGTTGCAGTAAGACTAGGCACATCTTCTCCTATTGAGTCTAGACAAGGCTGTTGAGTTAGTGAAAATGGATCCAAAGGCAGGCAACAGAGTCAGAGACAGTCCCTACCTATTCTTTTAGGGTTTCTATGTGAAGACCAAGTTGCACATCTTTTAAATGTATGTAGAGGGTGTAGGTTCATCCCATGCATTTTCTCTGGTTTTTCAACACAATTCTTTAAAGTAAAGACTTCTAAAGGACAATTCTCCACTTCATATGAAAAGTAAAAAAAAAAAAAAAAAACCAAACAAACAAACAAACAAAAAAAAAACAAACAAACCCAAGAATGGCAAAAATAATTCTGAAGGATAAAGGAGCTGCTAGAACCCCACCATTTTCTATTTCAAGTTGTAGTACAGTGCTATAGTAATAAAACCACACATATTAGAAGAAGAACAGACACATCAGTAGAACTAAATATAAAACAAACATAAATCCACATAACCTATGGACACCTGAATATATATAACCATAAATACACATTGGAAAAAAAGACAACATCTTCAATGAATGATGCTAGTCAAACTGGATGCCTGCATGTAGAAGAATGAAAATAGATCCCTATTTATTACCCTACATAAAACTCAAGTTCAAGATTGATCAAAGACATCAACATAAAACTAGATACACTGAACCTGATAAAAGAGAAGGCAAAGAATGCATTGGCACCAGTGATCACTTTCTCAACAAATAGCAATTGTGGAGGAACCAAGTTCAACAACTAATAAATAGAACCTCATGAAACTAAAAAGCTTCTGTAAAGCAAAGGATACAATCATTTGGACAAAAAGGCCGTCAGTGGAATGGGGAAATTTTTTAACAACTCCACATCCGCTAGTGAACCAATATTGAAAATATGTAAAGAATTAAAAAACTAGGTTAAAAAACAAACAATTCAATTGAAAATATTATGTGCAGATCTAAATATAGAATTCTTAATAGGGGAATCTCAAATGGCTGAGAAACTTTAAAGAAATGCTCACCATTCTTAGCCATCAGGGAAATGCCAATCAGAACTACTTTGAAAGTCCATTTTACACCTGTCAGAATGCCTAAGATCACTAAGACATGTGACAGGTCATGCATGTAAGGACATAGAACAAGGAAATACTTCTCCAGTGCTGGGAGTAGTGCAAACTTGTACAGCTACTAAATCAATGTAGTGTTTCTTTAGAAAATTTGGAATTGTTCTACTTCAAGATTCAACCATACTACTCTTGGGCATATATCCAACGGATTCCTTATCCTACTACAAGGTCACTTCCTCAGCCATGTTCATTGAGACTTTATTCATTATAGTCCAAACCTGGAAGAACCTAGATCCTCTTCAATAGAAGAATAGAAGAAGAAAATGTATTATATTTGAACAATAGACTTCTACTCAGCTGTTAAAAAAGTATGAAATTTGCAGGAAAGTTGTAAATTTTGCTTTCTTCCACTAGATGTAATTATCCTTTCAGAGGCTTACTCCTGAATAACCTCACCCTTTCTAGTTCTTTCTGAACTCTGGCTGGATGGTTCAACTGAGAGCTGTTCTGACTCAAAACTTTTCTCCAAGCTGATTGATTCAAACAGACTTCTCTTGACTTCTCACGGAATTGCTCTGCTTTGAAAAAAAAATGCCTCTGAATTTCACAAACCAAATTTTACTGAATGCACTGGCTGCACAAACTGAATGGAATTGAACAGAACTGTATTTAACTTAACTGCACTGAACTGAATTCAACAGAACTTCAGTACATTGCCTGAACTCAAAGGCACTGCACTCACTGACCTGCCCTCTACTTCTGACTCGCTCTGCAATCTTCTTAAGTAGCCTTCCTTTCTTGTTTGTTCTCAAGAGAGTTTGTTGTCTCCTATCTCTGACTTATTCTGTCAAATCTTTCTCTGATTTGTCACTTTGTCTGCCCCTAAATCAGACATCATTATTTAGGACTAAAAAATGTGTCTTATTCCAGCCAGAGAGAATAAAGGTTTGGCCTTCCAGCTGTATTACTCAGATCTAGAAGGATTCCTTGCCAGAACAGCCATGTTGCTGGATTAAAATTCCTTCACACAGGTTGATAGGACTAGAAAAAAATCTTTCTGAGTGAGGTAACCCAGACCCAGAATTACAAACATGAGCTGTATCATTTATAAAGTGATATTAGCCATCAAGTAAAGTATAACAAAACTGCAATCTGTAGAGCCCAACTGGTTAGGCAAAGAAGAGGTCTTTAGTGGGGGAGGCATGGATCTACCAGAGATAGTGAAACAGATTAGATTTTATTTCATCACATGGCAATAGGAGTGAGCAGTATTAGGTGTTCATGGGGAAGATGGGATGGAGGAAGAATGTGTGGGAGAGATTTTAGAGTTGTGCATTTGGTGTGTGTTGTAGAAACCTGGTACAGTGGAGATTTTCTGGAATCTATGAAGGTGATCCTGATAAGGATTCCTAATAACAGGGGATGTAGAATTTCAACCGTCCATTTCTCAAAGCCAGGCAAAGTTTACAGTGGCAGGACTGGGTAGCATTCAATTAATTTGCTAGTCAATGGGGTCCACATGAATATCCCCAAACATCCCAGGCAGGTGCTAAGCAAACATTTGCTGTCTGGAAACTGACAGCCAGGTCACATTGCTGAGGACAACATCCACAAACTCAAAGAACACGGATAAGTTGAGCTGATGTCTATATGGATTTTTCATTCCTACATTCTAGCACATTTGGTGCAGAAAGGCACTCTGTAGGTTACCAAAAGAAACCCGGACATCAACCCAGCCACAAAACTCTTGACCTATAATCTATTCTTCCTGTAAAATATGCTAGGGAAGTAGTGGCAGAGAACTTGTGGGAGTTGCCAACCAAAGTTTTATTTGATTTAAGGCCCACTCCAAGGGATAAAACCCATACTTGACACTGTTTGGGTAACCAAGAACCAGAGATTAGATAGCTCAAAGAACAAACATGACAGACAAACAAACAAACAAGAAATCAAAACCAAAACCAAAACCAAAAGACAGAAACAAAAACCAAACAATAAAATGATTCTTAATGATACTTTACTATACTCATAGCCTTATCCAGTTATTATCAGAGAGACTTTCTCTGGCAGCAGATGGGAATAGACCCACAAGTAGACATGCAGAGAAAGAGTCTAATTTGGAAGTCTCCATTAAATCCCTCCTGTCAAAGCTCAGAGAATGTTTCAAATAGTCATGTAGTAACCTATTCTAAAAGCAAACAATATACATATTCATGCATATATATGTATACACACACACACACACACACACACACACACACACATGCAAACATGAGTTTAAGTGGCGTTATCCTGCATGTGGGATAATGTGACTTCCAGAAGAGTTGCCAATAAAAAAGACAAGTGCAAGGTGTGGGATACTTCCTTTTGAGTTGTTGGTTAGGGGGCATATACACATGCATACACACATACACAACAGGCTCTCTCTCTCTCTCTCTCTCTCTCTCTCTCTCTCACACACACACACACACACACACACAAACACATACACACACACACACACACACACACACACACACACACGAGTATACACATGAGTGCATGCACCCATAGACTCATGAAGTAAACAGCTTAAATTCTTAAGAAAGTATACTTTCTCACATTTGGTTTAAGGTTAATATTAAGATAAATATTATTTTAAGTTTACATACTGATCATATAATGATATGATATAATTATATATTATATAGTCATATAATTATATGAATTACTGAAAAGAGGTTTGAAATATAGTTTGTTACACACAAAAACTCACATACACACATTCTGTGAGCAATGTGCAGTTATCACATGAAGTAAGAATTTCACTTAAAACTGAGAATATCTGAGCATCAAATATGGAATCTATGTTTTCCTACTATTATGACAGATGAACTTATACTTGTCACTTTTAACCATGAAATAAAATGCATTTAAACTTGTAAAACATATTTTGTAGAGGACAAATATATTTTAAACAAAGGAATTGTACAAACATAGGATTTATTTAGGGAATGTAAATTCAAAGCACTATTAAAATTTATACATTTTGTATATGAATTTTATCTGTAAACACTAGAGTTTGTGTTACAAAGAGACTTAGTTGGCTGATTTAATTTTTATCTATCTGTATGGATTAAAAATAACAGATACTTGAAATCTACCTTTAAAGTGCCCATTAAATATTTATAAATCTATAATATTTCTATTACAATTGCAGAGACTAAAGATTACATTTTATTATTTAGCAATATATCAGGTTACTATATTTGATAACACAAGATTAGAAATTTTGATATATTCAATAAATAAGCACCAATTTTATCTGAAAAATATTTATGGCTTCATGATTTTTCTCAGAGCCCCTAAAACTTCCTTGTTTCTTAAGCTGTAAATGAAGGGGTTTAGTAGAGGAATCACAATGGTGTAAAACAGAGAATACATCTTATTCTTATATTTACTTGGTCCAGACCCAGGGCTCACGTACATAAAGAAGAGAGTTCCATAGAACAGAGAGACAGAGAGTAGGTGGGCACTGCAGGTGGAGAAGGCTTTTCTTCTGCCCCTCTCAGACTTTGTTTTCAGGATGGAAAAGAGGACGTGGGCATAGGAGACTGCAATACTCATGAAGGTAACAGCTTGTATCACAGCAGCAAAAATGAAGACCACAAATGCATTAATAGATGGGTCGGTGCAAGAAATTGTATAGAGTGGCAGGATCTCACAGTAAAAATGATCTATTATATTGGATTTGCAGAAGGTTAATCTAAATAGTAGACCTACATGAATAAGTGGATGCAGAAAACCGATTATATATGAGCCACTTATCAGGCAAGTGCACACTCTGTTGGACATCACCACAAGATAGAGCAAAGGATTGCATATGGCTACATAGCGGTCATAGGCCATCGCTACCAGAAGGAAACATTCTGTAGTTGCACTGGATCCAAAAACATAATATTGGGCCATGCATTCAGAGAGGGAAATCATCTTACCATTGTCTAAGATATTAACAAGCATCCTGGGAGTCACTGAGGATGAAGTACAGGCATCAGCAAAAGCTAAACTTCCAAGGAAAAAGTACATGGGTGTGTGAAGACGAGGGTCCTTCCAGATGAGAACGATCAAGCCAAGGTTGCCCACCATGGTAGTGACATAGATGAAGAAGAACACCAAGAACATGGGAACTTGCAGCTCTGGAAGATCTGTTATTCCTCTGAGAATAAACGCAGTCACCAGGGTCCTGTTCACCTCCATAACATCACATCAGCCTTCTCACTGAAGGGAGATTTAGAGGAAAATATTACCAAGTTTCAAGCAAGATAGAATTGATGTCAATATCACATCTTCTCTCTCACATGCTCATTAATCAAACCTTATTGGCAGATGCCATGCAGGAGGAGCTGCTGAGGGCAATTCAGTTTCTTGGGAAGAAGCCCAATCTATTGGGTGATTTTACTGTAGATTCAATATGAAGGTGAATTCTCATAAAGATAATATTGTTTAGATGAATTAATAATTTTACATAATTCTTGATTTGATTTAACTAGTTTTAGGAAGTTAGGGTAACTGATAGAGAGTTTAAGGAGATGGCTCATGTTATTAACAAAGTTAGAATTAAGAATAGAATGTGCCCCTTTTCTTGGGCTGCATAAGTTTGAAAGGAAAAACAGTGAGCTTTCATTCATTAAAACACATATTTGTACTTGGAAGAGAAAAATAGGTTTGGGACAGGTTAATGATCAAAGAAAACATTCATTCTAGGATGGGTCTGAGTTTCTGAATCTTTTGATCTAGGGATGTGGCTATAGGATTTGGTGTCCATCATGAAAATGTAGGGTTATGATTAAAGAGTAAATAATTCTATTATGAATATAAGAGTAGAAAATAGATGATTAGCCAGTTTAGCATGTCAAGACCTCGAAAATAAGATGTAAGGTATATGATAATCTGTTTCTCAGTAAATACAAATTGTCGTCAGCTAAGCATAGGGGAAAAACTTGCTACTATAGACTGGTTTGTTTAAACTTTGTTAATCAATGACAAAAGAGTTGTTGCTTTTGGGTTATGATGAACTTGTGGAGAGAAAGATAGATGGCAAATGTTTACTTAGGTATGAGTGTCAAGAGAAAAATACATAGTTAGTAACCCTGTCGTGTTTTCCCTTTAGGTAATGATTTTAATCTGTTTTTGAAGAACATGTTTTTTGTGATCATTATTTTTAGAGAATATATAACTTGTGGTTACATATTCTTTTTCTTATATAGGTAATCCCTTTCTTATGTAGAAAACTTTGTTTTAAAAATATAAAAAGGCTAAGAGAAAAAATAAATATGTTGGAGGCAGCTCATTGTAGTTTCCTCCATCCACTGAATGCGTATATGTGTATATATGTATAATATGTAAAGTTGGTTAGAGCTTTGCTCCATCCACCCAATGTGTGAATGTGTATGCATGTATATATGTATTTACGTATGTATGTATGTATATGCGTGAAGTTGTTGAAGCTTGTCTTGCTTTATCCACTCACAGTGTGTGTGTGTGTGTGTGTGTGTGTGTGTGTGTGTGTGTGTGTGTGTGATTTTCTTCCCCTTCTTTCCTTTTCTCTATTTGCTGGCTGCCATCAGCAGTGGTCCCCTTCAGCTACCAACTGGACGAGGCCCCAGTCACCGATTCTATACCTCACTTCAGTTTACTCTGTGGTGTTGACCCTGATTTTCAACAACATATGAGTATGGGATATTTCTGTTTTCACAAATACATCTGACATACAAAGATTTTAAAAATGATTTAGAGATATTGAGAATTTTAATGATATGTTTTCATGAGAAATATTAGGGAATACCCTAGAGATACCAATAAGGCCTTACAATATAGTCAGTCACTCTAAGTTGCATAAATAACTGTAATGTTTTATACACAATTAAGAATCAAAATTACTTAATGCATTATATACCACAGTCATTTTATTTTTTTTCCACAGTCACTTTAAACAATACTGATAAAAGTCCAAAATGCATAATCAAATTTTAAACCACTTCTTATGTTCTCAATACTGAATAGAATAAGGAATAGGACTTTAGTTTTAAAAGACAAACAAAAATATAATTAAAGAAGATAATAAATCAAACTCTTATGTCAAATAAACCCTTTAAATATCCCCAATACAATTATTCTGAGCACTAATTAGTTCCTTTAAGAAAGTAATTACTTAGTATCTTCTGTATTATGACACTGTCATTCTTATCTCATGACACAGGAGTGATGCCTGAGATGATACAACTAATATATCAGAATAAGTGTTTTAAGAGGCAACACACATACTCACACAAATACTAGCGATTTGTTTGCATTTTAAAGATCAATATAAGATCTCTCATTACACTTGCCAGTTCAAAAAATATGTAGCTGACAATATCTTTTAGTAGATTAATTACATATGCACCTAAAGAGAATGTAGCAACTCTCCAGTTGCTCCTGTGATAGTTATTACAAGGGGGATTATCAAAGTTAGAATATAACACTGCAAAAACATCCACAATCTGCAACGAATAACCTTGTGCAAATGAGAAATGCTGAGTGGGCAAACATCTTCCATAGGGAAGAGCACAGCCACTGGTTACTCAATACTAAATGGTCAGCCCTGAAAATATATGCATATAAGTAACAGAACGTTGTCTGAGAAGGTTGTTTTTGCATATCTAGGAATATATATGCATATATATGTATATATATGAACTATATATATATATACACATACATATATATGTATGTGTATGTATACATATATATGTGCATAATAACAATTAAAGAAAAAGGCTATGAACTTGAAAGAGAGCACAATAGGGAGTATATGGGAAGTGTTGGAGAGCAAGGGGAAATTATGTAATTAAACAATGATTATGTAATTATATATTATATATAAATATAAGTAAAAATTATAATAAAAAAGAAATAGCCACAGTAGAAAGAATCCCTAGTGTTTTTATTATCTGGATTCCATTTACATGTTCAAATAGTAAGGTTTTTTTACATAGAAAATTAGATGTGAACACAATGAATCAAATTAATATACAATGTCTATGACAAAGATAAACAAAGCCAAATGAACTCTCAAAAAGCACTTGAAAGTTTCACAAACTGGAAGAGAAAAGATAAAGGCCAGAGTCTGTTGAAACTTGTGTTGAGGAAAGGGAACCCAAACTGACTTCACAGTCTGTCACTTAGTCATAGACACATTGCATGATTATGAACATAAAATATCCTTCAGACATTCAGATTATTGAGAATAAAAGGCTGAAAAAAGTAACCTTGAGATAGTAAAAACATATAGGTGTACCAAAGTAATTTATGAAACAAAGAAATTATACTGTAGAAATTATTCTTTTTCATTTTTATTGAGAATATGAAAAACAACTTTGGAGTCTGACTGGGTATGGTAGCCTGTTAACTAAACAGAGTAGCTGATGGTGAGTCTAATAATTATTCTGTATTCTACACCAAGTCTCAAAAGACGTTTGGAGATTTATTCTCATTTAATATTTGCCAAAAATTCAGCAGTGAAGCTGCCTCTTTAGATAGTGATTTCATCCCTTCTGCATATTTCCAGTAATACTATCCAAACCATGTACCAGGTAAGTGCAGAACTGAGTGACCTGACCTAAGGTGTCACACACTTCTGTGATCTCAGCAGTTGGGCAACCTCTTTCAGATACTGGAAGATTCCAATATTAGTATCAGAATACATTTACTTAATAAAGTATTCAGCATATTGGGCCAATAATTCTTACAGAAGCATTTATTTATTTATTTAGATAGTTATCATTTCAAAATCTTTGAGTCTCAATGGTACCTCTGAATTTCTTGGTTATTTGTTTTCTCTAATTAATGAATCTTCTTTTAACTTTTAATTTTTTCTGCAAAGTGTTGAGCTCACCAAGAATCATACCCTCAGCAATCTATAAGCCTCTGTTTTACTTTTTCATTGATGTCAATAACAGCATAGCTGAAAGGCTAAACTGAAGAGTTCTTCATCCATTCACCCAATTGAGCTCCAATTTCTGGTCTACAAATATCTACATTTGTAGTCATAAATATTAAGAGGATTAGACAAGATGTTTCAGGGTATTTTTCCAACCACTACTGCTTTTTTTTTTGGTAGTATAATTTTGTAGATAAATCCTCTTAACAGATATATTCTTTGTATATTGGTACTTTTATGAAACAGTCTCTTAGCACTAAAACATTGTTCTTAAAAATATAATTACATCAAAAAATACTGTATCCTCACCTAATTCCTATAAGGAGATGTATGGATGTAGAGAGACATAAATCATCATGAAGAACTCTTAAAGTGAAGAAAAGAGATACCATAGACAATTGTTCTCTTCATGGTAGGTTTTCTTAAGAGAAGTTTGGATTGAATGATTCTTTTTCACTTTTAAATGCTACCTGTGATATTAGTACTGAAATTTCCTCAATGCCACTAAAAGAATCCCAGTAGAATAGCCAGTCTCCAGATAGTATGCAAAAATTAAGAAGTCACTACTAGGGAACCTATTATAACATTTGCTTTCACGTGTTTTATTTCTTTTGAAAACAAAGTATTATAAATTAACAACAATAAAATAAAAATGTATTCCATTGAGATTATTCTAATGTTTTGGATGTAACTGACTGTCCAGGTAAATTTAGCATAGGATAAGAGAGCCAATAATAAATTCTGGAGGGAGCGTGGAGCAAAGGGAACCCTCATTCACTATTGATGAGGTTGGAAACTTGTTCAGTCCATGTATAACTATACATGTAGAATTTAAGTAAATATTTTATGTCTGGGCTTTAAATGATCGCTTCAAGAACCAAATACCATTCAACAAAAACCTCAACACCAGGCGTTAGAAAGAAGCCTTCATATTAGTTGTTGGTCATAGTGTCCTAAACAGTTTCCAAAACATTATAGGCCATTGTTGTTGGCCTTGTTTGCACCCAAGACAGAGAAGGTAAGCCCTTGTCACTGAAGACCTCATGCCTGAGCTAGAACTGACCTGAAAGCCTCCTCCCTGAGAACAGGAATTCCTGATTCCAGAAGGTAGCATGTAAGCTTCAAAAGGATAAGGAAGCAAAGAGTAATCCTACCTAGGAATGATATCTACGAACCACACAATGACCAACACTGTACAGTGATTCTAAGGAGGCAATAGTAGCATGAATACCTTGGCAGTACCAAATGATTTCTAATTGGATGCTCAACAATAGGAAAGCCAGAACAAAATACCCATGGAAGGAGTTACAGAAACAAAGTTTGGAGCTAAGTCAAAAGATGGACCATCCAGAGACTACCTCACCCGGGGATCCATCCCATAATCAGCCACCAAACGCAGACACTATTGCATATGCCAGCAAGATTTTGCTGAAAGGACCCTGATATACCTGTCTCTTGTGAGGCTATGCCAGCGCCTGGCAAATACAGAAGTGGATGCTCACAGTCAGCTATAGGATGGAACACAGGGCCCCCAATGGAGGAGCTAGAGAAAGTACCCAAGGAGCTGAAGGGGTCTGCAACCCTATAGGAGGAACAACAATATGAACTAACCAGTATGCCCAGAGCTCGTGTCTCTAGCTGCATGTCTAGCAGAGGATGGACTAGTTGGCCATCATTGGGAAGAGAGGTCCCTAGGTCTTGCAAACTTTATATGTCCCAGTACAGGGGAATGCCAGGGCCAAGAAGTGGGAGTGTGTGGGTAGGGGAGCAGGGCGGGTGGAGGGTATAGGGGACTTTTGGGATAGCATTTGAAATGTAAATGAAGAAAATATCTAATAAAAAATTTTAAAAAATTAGGAAAGTCATGCATGATACTTGAATCCTAGCTAAATACCCAGGGCTAGTGAAGTCACAGTTCTTGAGGAAGAACCTACAACTACAGCTTCATTAAATCAGCATAATACCTAACTAAACTCTAAATGTTTTCCAACATACCCATAGGTTAGTGTAGTCTTCAACCCTCATGAACTTTTTTTGCAAAAGACAGAGACCACTACAGAAACCCACCCGCAATCAAAATGCAGCTATGGTAACCAGCCAGTATAGAATACACCCAGACCTAAGGCTTGGAGAACATTGTAGAAGAGGGGGTCAAAAAAGGGTAAGAGCCACAGTATCAGGGAGTGTGCTGTGAGAGTGTGTCTCCTAATAACATCAGAAGCTACTCTCAGAAAGTTTCAGCAACTTATCTGCCTTCGATGCGCCAAACAAGGATAACAACAGGCATTCAAAAGTGGATGTAGCAAAACCCAGGAGGCTTCAAACAAAACTACCAGACCCCACCCCCTCCCAGATCTCCCAAGCACTAACCAACCAACCAAAGAGTATACATGGAGGGACCCATGGCTCCAGCTGCATATGTAGCAGAGGATGGCCTTATCTGGCATCAATGGGAGGAGAGGCCCTTGGTCCTGTGAAGGCTCGATGCCCCAGCATAGGGGAGTGCTACGCGGTGATGAGAGAGTGGGTGGATGGGGAACACACTCATAGAAGCGAGGGTTGGGAGGAGGAAATATGGGGTTTGCGGAGGGGACACTGGGAAGTCGGTTAACATTTGAAATGTAAATAAATAATGAAAACTACAATATAGAAAAGAATCATAGCGAATAAGGAATGCTGAACATGCATGAAATAATCTTCCCATTAATATCAATTAATGAAAACAGAGAGCATGGATCTGAATGAGAACAAGGAAGGGTTTATAGGACGGTTCAGAGGGAAGAAGGGGGATAAATGATAGAATTATAGTTTACTTTTAAACGTAAAAGAAAAAAGAATAGAAAAAAATAGATGGTGCAAAAATGTTTTAAACATGTACAATGAGTATTTTTAAAAGTTTAAAAATTCTAACTTTATATTCATAGTTTTCTAAGACGCATATATACCTTTCTTATTAGAAAATGAACTGAGATAATAAATCATCACTAAATGATTATTAATAATTTAGAAATTATAGACATTATCTAGTATAAATCATCAATACTAGAGTTGGAATGTATGAAGCATATCTTATTGTTCATAATCATGTATAAACTCTCATTCACTAAATGCTGAACTGTGGTGATGCTGACTTAAATTCTTGTCCATGACCTGGGTTTGGGGTTTGTCTATGTCTTAACTACTGTATCTCTAATGTGCTTATCTGTTGAACTTTAAGAGTGTGCTGGACTTAAGTATCTTGTGATACTACGAAAACTTGTGAAAGATAGAAATATCAGTTTTATAACTTTGGAGGAACAATCCACACCACTAGGGTTATTTTTAGAAACTCTTATTTACAATATTTCTGATAGCTTTGAGGAATCAATACTTAATACACAAATGTGTTCAAGAGTTTTTAAATGGATAGCAAATACTGCAGGGGCTTCTAAGAAGGTTTCCAAAAAATAAACAAATCAAATATTGGTGGTTTCATTTGGACTGATATCTGTCCAGTATCTGAATAGTGAGAGCTGTTGGTCTCAATCCAACAATCCAACAGCAGGCTTTAAGTTTCTCCTGTGCAATGATGCTGCATTAGACAAAGCTATGTGCTCAATTGATAATATTAAGCTTTTATGTGTTATATGAATAGTTTCACATCACTTTTAGGAGTTTCCTGGAGAACTCAGGAACAAGTAGCTTACAATCCCAGGTTTGAATGGAAGGAAAGATTTCTTTAGAAATTGGTGGAGAACATTTGATCGAGGAAAATTTTTTCAGTGATTTATTTTTTAATTCATTCTACATTCCAATCACAGCCTCTTCCTCCTCTCCTGGTTATAGAATTAATAATGATTAAAAGTGTAAAAGAACCTTCTATAATTTCTATAATTCTGATGAGCCAAGTCCTCCTTAATTTCACAAGTTAGTTATAGGATAAATCCTAAAGAAAGTACAATAGACATTTTTAATGTCAAAGAGAAATCATTTGTAGATGAGAACTGATGCAAAATATAATTGATGAGAACTTGTTAATTCTGTCCTGAGTTCAAATGCTTTGAGGGAACATTAATGTCTTCTTATCAGGACAAAGTCAAACTATATCAGTCTCCTCATTAACATAGGCTCATAGGGAACATTTCACTTATTCTCTAACCGTTTGTACACGAGCAGTAAGGTGTGATGTATTCAATTTCAACAGAGTTTAATACAACCTATAATGGCAGCACACAAATAGATTGGCAGTGGTCTTATTCTATCACATTAAAAAGCTGTAAAATGTCTTAGGTCATCTGCTTCCAGGGAATGTTTCTCCAGTTTAACTTGAGTTTTAAGTGAGCCATGTGTTTACATATAGACTTGATGTAGGAAGTGTGTTTTTAGCTTACAGATACAGGCTAGTCACTAGATACCTAGGAACAAGGCACATGTCCTGTCCTTATCCAGTGGAGGGTCACTGGTTCTGTTTTTGGAAAAGGCATTTAGAATAATAAGTGCATCAGTGCTTTACAATATGGGTCTGTTTTAGGTTTATAAGAACTATATGAACATAAAGTTTTACTAATAAGGATAAGGGTTTTACAGTATTAACTGTATGAGGAGTCAGTTAAATATTACCAATGGCTGTAATATGGGAAACCTTTGATTTAGGTTAAAAATGCCAATTCCAAATTTAGGATGCTGCTGCTGAAATTGACTTTTCCTCAAATGACATGAAAAAACAATATTAAATAATGTCACCCCATTGATTTGTGAAACAAAACTCATGCTGTGAAATCATTTTATTGTTTGAAGCATCATTCAGATTCCCCAGAAAGGAAAAAAAAATGTCTTAATACCATTTGGGGAATGGTGATCTCATCAGAATTTCAGCAGGTTAAATGTATTATCCACCAAGAAAATGCAGTGGTGAATCTGAATCTCTCTCTCTCTCTCTCTCTCTCTCTCTCTCTCTCTCTCTCTCTCTCTCTCTCTCTCTCTCTCTCCATATATATATATATATATATATATGTTGTGCAGGATGGTAATTGAATAAAAGCAATCTGCAGATAATCAAATAATCCTACTGGAGAGTCACCTGGGAGCTCCTTTGATGATAGTTCTGACATTGTGGGTTGGGTAAATCACACTTTGGCCACAGGATGAATCACCCCACTCATATATTTCAACACCTGTACCAATTTATCTATATAATGAGGAGTTGAATGCAAGGTTTTCACAAAGGATATTTTAACATCTTCAAACGTATTTGCTTTGAACTTATTGTGATTCTGTCCTGGATTATCTTGGGACAAGAACAAGAATGTATATAACATGGAGATGAAAACTATCATACTGAAGATGGATGTGGCAACCCAACAGAATATCTAATCATGTATATCTCTTGACCTACTTATCTGAGCTCATAGGGCAACCAAAGGCAGGGTAAAACTTTGCCACTTGAGCCTCAGTTCTATGTGTATCTCTTGTACTATGGGTCGAATTCCTTGATAAGCCTGTAGGCATGTAAACCATGGCTGTCTATCCAGATTATTTCATCCCTTTAAAAAATGGATGTAATGAAAGATAAGCGCTTTCAAATCTCCAGTCACCTTGGATTCCAGAGAAAGCAAAGTTTCACAAGAAAATTATCTGTGAGGGAGAGACTGAATTCAGGGGTATTAGAAATAATCTTTGAGATTCACATTTTCTCTTTGAGTCATAGGGACTTCCCATCACCTTGTATGACCAGAACATGACAATGATGAATGTGCCCCCATCTTGAGTAGCGTACCTAATTATGTATATCTCTTAACCTTTGTCTCAACTTTTTTTCTACTTAAATTCAAAGCTCATGTTAGTGATCTAAAGATGAATTTATAGTTCCTGAGTCCTGAAAATAGCCGCATGGATTTAATTTTCTCTTTTGGCCATCACTGTTACTCAAGTCTTCATTGATGTCTTGGGACTGCTGCTGAGCCTTGCTTGATGATGCTGATAGAGCAAAAGATTTTGCCCTAAAATACAATCACATTGCAAATTAAAAGGAATTTGAGGTGATTCAGCAAACTAAATAGGAGCGCTCATTTATAAGCATTTTTATATTCTGAGAAAACTATACAAGAATCAGCACACTTATGTAGGCATTATACTAAAATGTCATGATCTCTTAAGATAGACTATAGAGGAAAATGATTCTTATACTATCTCCTTGAGTATTATGGAATTTGTTAATTTGTATTAGGAATCTGGAGTTTATTTAACAGTTTTAGATTAGCTTACTGGCTTGGAGAACCAAGGTAATACATTCCAAATGTTATTTGTAAGGATGCTAGATTAGATACATAGTAGCTTATGAGTGATTATTCAAGTGACTAAAGATATTGAACTGTAATACTCAATCTCTATAATTACAAATCTTACCTTGCTATGTTCAAATCTCAAATAGTAGGAATTTTTGAGTAGTTTCGTTGGAGCCTGAGGACAGAGACTCATTTGTCACTCTTGGTGAAGGATGCAGAAAGGAACCAGATTTTGATTTTACTTGAGAATCTCTGCTATAGATTTTTAAAAATTCTTTGGCTATTATTCTCCTTATTGTATTAATGCTAACTTCTCTAATGACTTGTATACTTTCAGTTGTTTCTGCTACTCAGTGCTTAGAAAAAATAATCTCTCTTATATTTGCATGATTATTGTCATCAAGGAAGAGATATTGTTGTAGTGACCAACAGAATGCCTAATTCTTTTTGCCATTTGTAACAAAATAAGCAAGCCAACATAATGATAATTCATTCTACAGTAATGACAAGGACTTTATGAAGACTCTAGTAGGAGGAAGTGAGAGAAGGTCAGCAGATCCTTGTCTAGGATTGTGCTCACAGCTCCTGTTTGCTTTGCACCTCAGGTACTTGTAGGTTTGAGATATGCTGGAGTAGATAGATAGTGTAAGATTAACTAAAGGTGGAACCCCAATATACCACTTCCGTCAAATTGTCACTGAGATGGGCTGGTGTTTTTGTGATGCTGTTATTTTAAATTCACACATACTTCTGTAAACCCTGACCTTTTTTCCAATAAAGTTATTTTTTTTACTAAGTTGAACTGTGATAGCCTAGAATTAGTGCTATATCAATAGGTCAATAGATAGTGTTTATATATAATCAGAATGTCAATATATAGCATTTATGTCCATCTGGGCAAAGCTAGGCAACCTGTATTTTTTTTAATAAAATTTATAGTATATGTTTAAGATTTATTATACAATGCTATGGCATTCAGATAAACAGAAAATATTCACTATCGAAAAGAATATTAACATAATTAACATGTCTATCATCCTTCATATGCTTTTTGACAAGAAAAACTAAGAACATACTGTTAAAATAAAACCATAATTATCATACAATTTCATTAGCTTAAGGATTTATACTTTGTATTCCATCTGTAAGCATGCCTGTCCTACATACTTGCTATTTTATTGCTTTCCCTCACTATTTTCCACTTTTTCTCTACCTGTTTTTTGGGTAAAGTTTCATTTTCTGTATCTGTGTATTTGCATCCTTTTATTCTAAAGAATCAGGTTGTAAAGTAGATCATGTAATGGTTTCCTTTCCATTTCTGTCTTCATTTCTACAGCATAATGTCATTCAGGCTTGTTTACACTGTAGCCACTAGAAGGAACTCTTTCTTTTAAAATGCTAATTAATATTCAGTAACATATTCTAATATATTTTTCATGTGTTTATTTCTGGATATTTAGTGTTTTTCTTTTTACATATTTGTTTTTGTGTTTAGTACTAAAATGCATACCAGAGCACAATTATTGTCAAGGTACTGATTCCATTTTTTTGTGGTCTCTACCCAGTGTTGTTTGTCATATTGAAAATCTGGTTTCTTTTCTCTAAGAACTGTGTAATATTCTCCAAGGGTTTTTAATGTTTATATGTAGTCACTCATTCATCAAACCACAGTCATCATTCACAGACTGAGTGAAAGTACTCAAGTGTCCTGAATCCTGTGTCTATGATGTATGACAATGTCAATAATGATGACTGCTTAGTTTGCTCTCTCGGCTAGAATATCAGTCATGAAGAAAGAGTTAGTGATAAGCTACAGCAATGCTAAAGTGTCTGGTTGTGTGCTACGAGGGTAACCAAAAGGGAAGACTTATAAAATTTGACCAGTTCAGAGAACTGTGTAAACAGACAAATCCATTTAGGTGTAGAGGAATTTTAATCCAGCAACATGGATGCTCTGGCAAGAATTCCTACCCAGAGACACGAACAAGTCGTAATGCAGACATGCCCTGGATTACAATAAGATCTGGCTGTAATATAGACGCACCCTTCATACACACCTTTAATTCATATCAGTGAAGATAAAGTTAGCTTGAAGAAGGAAACAGCCATGTTTGAAAGTGACATTTAACTGAGGGAAAGACAAAGTGACAAATCAGAGAATGATTTGACAGAATGAGTCAGAGATAGGATACATCCAACTCTCACAAGGACACACAGGATAAAGAGACTACTTAAGAGTACCAGAGAAGGGGCAAAGTGTCCACACTTTGGTCTTCGTTCTTCTTGAATTTCATGTGTTTAGCAAATTGTATCTTATATCTTGGGTATCCTAAGTTTCTGGGCTAATATCCACTTATCAGTGAGTACATATTGTGCGAGTTCCTTTGTGTTTGGGTTACCTCACTCAGGATGATGCCCTCCAGGTCCATCCATTTGCCTAGGAATTTCATAAATTCATTTTTTTAAATAGCTGAGTAGTATTCCATTGTGTAAATGTACCACATTTTCTGTATCCATTCCTCTGTTGAGGGGCATCTGGGTTCTTAAATGGGGGAGTGGGTGGGTAGTGGATTGGGGGGGTGGGTATGGCAGACTTTTGGGATAGCACTGAAAATGTAAACGAGGAAAATACCTAATAAAAATAAAATAAAATTAAAAAAAAAAGAAAAAAGAGTACCAGAGAGTGAGTTAGTTGAATTTGTGCAATTCTGTTCAGTTCCATTCAGTTCATGTAACCAATTCAGTCAGTGCAGTTCACTTCATGTAATTCTGAGGCAGTTTTTTGAAGTAGAGCAATTCAATGAAAAGCCAAAAAAAAAAAAAAGCCAATTTGAACCAGTCAGTTTCGAAAGGAGTTTTGACCCAGAAGAACTGAGTTGAACCAGCCAGAATTCAGAAAGAGCTATATGGGTGAGCTTCTTCAGCAGTAAGCTTCAGAGATGTCAATTACATCTGGGAAATAAAAGTTACTTTTAGATCTTGGTCATGAAAATGAAGGTTACCAAATAGCTAGATTTTTAAAAATATAAAAGGAATTTTGATTATTTTTAATGAAGTTTTATAAACATCATAAAAAAGAGATTGTGTTACTTTCAAAGGTAGTATAATATAAGCAATTTTATCTAATTAATTGCTATCTTCAGGAATTTGTCATCATGTTCACAAATCACCTGCATCATCATGTTCCTTTTTGCAATAAAAGCCATCCCATAATGATGGCTTACTTTTATATTTCTAGCCAGTCTCAAGGGCTCCTGGATCAGGATACATATCTTTTATATAAAGAACAAATAAAATATTGTCTAAATTTTTATAAACATTTGCTTTCATGCTTCAGATGTTAGGTGTGAATGAAACACTTGTTTCTTGACTTATGGAAATGAATGCAAATTTTCCATATCCCCAAAATCAATCTTCATAACTCAAAGGAAGTGTTATTTAAATAAAAATATTTTACCAGGTCTGTGAGAACATTCTTTAAATTTTATTTTATTTTTAATTAAAATATAATTATATCATTCCCCCCTCATTTTCCTCTCTCCACCCCCCCATGACCTCTTTCTCTCTCAAATAACGGTCTCTTTTTTCTTTCACTATGGTTGCATATATATGTATGAAAATAAATATAAAAATACAACCTAATGACTTCTTCCACTATTGCTTGTATGAATATATTTTATTGACCATTTGTTACTGGATAACTGTCCTAGAGAACAGTATCCCTCTTTCAGCACTTAATAATTACCTGGACACCTTCATCTAGGTGTGGAGCCTCATGAAATCCATTCATTTTGGCAGGTCAACTGGTGTTGTCATTATTTGGGACTTGTTTGTATTGAGATTTCAAGAGTGTCTCTTCCTTGTCATATATAGAGGACAAAAGTACTATAGCAGAATTCCTGGTGTTCTACCTATTAAAATCCTTTTATTCCTTCTTTGGTGATGTTCCCCAAGCCTTAAGTGTAGGGGTCGTAGAATATCAACTGGGGTTGGACATCTCAGACATTTTCCCCTGCATTTGACTAGTTATGGGTTTTTGTTATAGCCTCCATCTGTTGCAAAGAAAAGCTTATTTGATGAGGCAAAGAAGATACACCTATCTGTTGGTATAATGATAGGTATTTAGACTGCAGTTAGGAATTATACTGGCTTAGGAAAGTGGCAGTAGTTAGTTCTCCTCTAAGATCCATGATGTTAAAAGTTAGAATCACCCTTTCTAGTTGTCAGAGCACTCCAAGAGACTCCCAAAACAATATAGGCTATTTATGATGCCCTTGATTGCCTCTCAGAAATTAATTAAAAGTACATCACTATTGTTGCACTATACCCTTTGGGCATAGGACACAAAGGAATTGAAATGAATCTGATTCAAAGGGCCTCACCCTATTGAGTAGGTATTTTTTTTTAATAGTACTTTAATGTGCTTTGAGAATTTCCAACGTAGAGAAGCAATTAATAGCCCTATTCACCTGTAATGACTATGAACCACAATGATTACCTGCAGGGCAGGTGTCATGCACTTGGTATCTAAATAATGAATGACTGCCACTCATTTTTTTTTTTTTTGAGAGAGAGAATAGTTCTACCTGGAGCTTTTAGACTTTTTTTTGTACATCGAAGTACTGAGTGGAAACTGGATTTATTTCTTTTGAAGAAGGGTTGAGAGTATATTGTAAGTGAGAAAACAGGATAACAGGTAAAGGTAGAAAAGATGCTATAGAAAAAAAAAACCCTATCATCTGATTAGTATCCATGTTTTTGCTTTTACAATTATGGCCTTCCTTTGCAATTAAATGTGGTCAAATTGTTTAGTTTTGAATTGAGAGTAACATATGATAGTTAAGTTTTTAGCCAATACTCATTTCATATGCAAAATATGTCGTCAAGTGTGTCCTTCTGTCTTTATCCAGTTGAGAAAGTAGACATTGAAGAGAGCCAAGTTGGGAAAATGTTTGAGTGGTCAAATCAAAACCCTCCAGGACTCTGTATCCTCAGGTGGGCTTGAATTTTTTTCCAATTAGGAACACAGTCATTGCACTCGATTTAAAACAATAACTGAGCTTCTTTCAGATCACTAAGACATTACAGAAGAACTGTGAAGCAATTAGTGTTACAGTAAAATGGTATACAGACACACTGACAACACCTGCTTAACTCTGTTCAGTTAGTTATTGTATCTTTGTTGAGAGCTATTAAGACAACTCCCGATCTCTAAATTGGGCCTCTCCCCCCGAGAAGAAAAAGGGGTCAAAACAGGCCACCAACACATGGATTCCGAGAACAACCACGGGATGTTCCAGCCCTAAGTCATCGTCAATGTCCTGACCACACCCTGATACCACCAAGTTCCTGCTTCCCCGTGTAGCTGCCAAAAGAAAGAATTTCTATTACACCCCCTCCCATAAGTACTTCTCCTTTTGCTTATATTGCCCCACCCCTCCCACTGATAAGTATCTGTACTTCCCCTTTTGCTTGTGCATTTAAACCTCGGACCTGGCTAATACATTTGGGGCTTTGACGCATTCCAGAACGGTTTCCATGTCATTATTCACACAAGGCCCTCATCTCTCTCTACCCCCCACCCATTTGGCTATTAGGAGGAGGTCCCCTCGAGACTCTCGAATAACTGGACCTGCTGGACGGGTCATATCTTTGTCTCACCATGGGGTCTAGAATAATTAAGAATATTAGTAATTAGCTGTTATGTTACAAAAATGAAAAATCTTAAATCCTAAGAGGAGAGTTTGTATTTGGAGTGGTAGTGAAAGGTAGTGGCACATTTTATGATCACTTTTAAGTCAGTGTGGAAATTGAATTTGATGGCTCTGTTCTAGGATAGAATGGCTAGGAAGTTATATAACTCCAAGCAAGTGATGAGTAATTTCTGAGTTAAGTTTTGAGTTTCATAGTGGAGAAGGAAAGAAATCTATGGATGCAAAATAATCTTCAGTTGATAAAATCTAGAAGAGTTGGTTCCCTAAGAAGAATAGTGGCGAAAAATCCGGTTTGGAAATGGGGTAGAAAAAGATCACCTCAGGTTTGAACTTGTTAAATGTCAAGTGCCTTTGGGATTTTTCACATGAAAATAATGTTAATTAGGTAATTCAGATGGTGCAAAATTATGGGAAAATAACAAGAAGGAAACTAAATTCACTCTAAACTCTGCTCAACATAACTGCAAAACAAGCCTCTACAGAGCATCTGAGGACACAATGCCTACTGCTAATTGTAACTTTGTGTGGATGATTTAATGATTGTAGGCAATACCCAGTAGAACAAAGCTGACATCATCCTCTTGGAAATATTCAGGGGACTTTCAACATTATTTATTTAAAGTGTGGGTTCATTGTATCATTGTAGTTGAAAGAAAAATATACTATTCGGCTCCAGTTTGGAGATTTTGAGGAAAATCTGCACACAAATAACACTGCTTCATTCTGTACTTTGTATGGTACTTACAGAAAATGAGCAAGGTTCCAGTTTTCCAATGTTTTGCAGGAACTGGGTGAGAGTGCAGATATTTTCATAATTTTCAATGTTATGAAGTTGAATTTTCTTCTGTTAGAGAAAACCAAGAACAAAAAACTCCCATATTGCCCAGGCATAGAAATTGGTGCTTGCTTGCTGCTGGCTCTATTAATAATTCATGTAGAAGGGACAGGGCTGTTGGGAAGTTTGCATTAATTAATAGAAAGTGAGACCTATGAGATAAATTTCCATATCTCTCTATCTATCTATCATCTATCTCTCTATCTATCTCTCTATCTATCTTATCTATCTATCTATCTATCTATCTATCTATCTATCTATCTATCTATCTATCTATCATCTATCTATCTATCTATCTATCTACCTATCTATCATCTATCTATCATCTATCTATCTATCTATCTATCTATCTATCTATCTATCTATCTATCTCCAAATTCATAAGGCTATTAGAATTTGCTTCAAGTTTACTCTGTGTCATCCGAGACTGAGACTATCAACAACTTGAAGATATGAAGAATTTTGAGTCAGAGGATATGTATAAAATAAATTGTAATTTTAATCATTTAATCATCATTTGATTCTCTTTTGTACAATAGAGTTCTTGCAGATATTTAAAAATAAGAATGACATATTGCTTTCATTCTAGCATTTTCAGGGATGATAGAAAAGCCGATGTTCATTCTCTATGCTGGTATTTATTCTGACAGCTGATATTTCAGAATCGAATGAACATAGGTTTTGAACTATTGTAACTAAAATTTTATTGTCTTTCAGTATTAAAAATTTAATTATTAAGTATCTAAATCTTTAGTGTTAAGAATTATTATTAAATATAAAGTATCAAATTACTTGTCCTTTTCACCTACAGAAAAATAACACATTTTTGCATTTATTTTTCCTTGAAGATATTCATCAGAAAACTTGACGTTCTTTCAGAAATTGTCTGCCGAGCCTGAAAAATGTCTCAATTCATGTTTACATTAAATGTCTTTTCATAACAGGGTTATAAATAAAGAACACAGGGATAAGCTTTATCAAACATTGCTGGAGAAATGTCAACTTTCATTATTTTGCCAATCTGACTGATATTCTAGGTTATGAAATTAAAGGTAAGTTTTAGTACATATCTTTACTCTTTATGCTCAAGAGTTTCATCACTGAAAATGTCTAACCCAGTGCGTTCTCAACGTGTGGCCTTTTCTAAAACCATTGGAAAACACAGATATTTACATTATGATACATCACAGGAGCAAGGTCACAGTTATGAAGAGGCAATGGAAATAATTTTATGGTTGAGTGTCACCCAGCGTGAGGAACTATATTAAACGGTTGAAGGATTAGGAAGGTTGAGAAACCGCTGGTAAGAAAATCTGCTTGTTTTCCTGAGGTTATTTCTGGACTTAACTGAGTTTTAGTTGCAAAATTAAAGAAGAAACCCTCTTAGCTTTACATTGGGATTTTCAATGTGGAAATGCTCCCTATAATAGGCAGCTGCAGCAAGTAACTGCTTGTTTGTTTCTGCCTCAACTCTGCACTATTAACAAGTAAAGGCCATCCTTTCAGATATCTGTATATAATATATAGTAATATATGCACACATGCATGCATCTCTTTCATTTTATTGCTTGTGAAATGACTAAGGCTTCTTTGGATTTTCTCCTTCTGGAATGCTCACTTGAATTTATTACTTGTGTATTCTTCACTCTGGTCTTTCTTCCCCTTGTCTTCTTTACAAACAAAATAAAAACAAGACAAAACAACACACACACACACACACACACACACACACACACAAAACAGCACAAAAACAAAACAAACAACACAAATCAAAATGAAGGAACAACAAAAAGTTCACTCCCCTTGACTGCTCTTACTCATATTATTCTTAGGAGTGGAAACTAATTCTTCATATGAACTTTAAGATGAATGTTTGTAGGTTAATATAACCTTGCTAGACTGAAAAGTAAAGTATCTATATTAAATTTACATTTCACTTCCTACTTCTTTCTCATTATAAGAAACTTACAGTGAATATTTAAGTAGAGAAATGAAAGCAAATGTTTAAAACTAGTAGAGAAGTGTCACATGGGAGATGTATTAGTAACACAAATGTCTCCTAATTCTACAATTCAGTTTAGTTGTTTCTCACTGCTTCATCTTAATGATTGTCCAAGTCAGATATGGCGGAAAGAAATTGGACCCTGGTGACAGAGTTTGTCCTCACAGGACTCACTGAGCGTCCCGAGTTGCAGGTTCCACTCTTCCTGGTTTTCCTCATCATCTACCTCACCACCATGGTGGGCAACCTTGGACTGATTGCTCTCATCTGGAAGGACCCTCATCTCCACACTCCCATGTACGTCTTCCTCAGCAGCTTGGCCTTTGCTGATGTTTGCACCTCATCCTCTGTGACCCCCAGGATGCTTGTCAATTTTTTATCTACAGATCATGAGATATCCCTGGTTGAGTGCTTCACCCAATTTTACTTTTTTTGCTCCAGTGCAACCACAGAATGTTTCCTCCTGCTAGTGATGGCCTATGACCGCTATGTGGCCATATGTAACCCCCTCCTTTATCCGGTGGTGATGTCCAACAAGCTCTGTACTCAGTTTATAGTCGTTACATATTTTATAGGTGTTCTGAATTCAACAATTCACGTGGGTTTGCTAATTAGATTAACGTTCTGCAGGTCCAACGTTATAGACTATTTCTATTGTGAAATTGTAAAACTACTCACAATTTCTTGCACTGATCCTTCAATTAACATGCTTGTGGTTTTTATTTGCTCAATCTTTATACAAGCCTCCACACTTGCAAATATTGTAGTCTCCTATACCCGTGTGCTCTTTGCCATTCTGAGAAAGAAGTCTGAGAAGGGCAGGAGCAAAGCCTTCTCCACCTGCAGTGCTCATCTCCTCTCTGTCTCTTTGTTCTATGGCACTCTCTTCCTCATCTATATCCTTCCTGGGTCTGAGCCAGCTGAAGATAAGGAACAACTGTTATCTATAGTTTACACAATAATAATCCCATTGCTCAACCCATTTATTTATAGTCTGAGGAACAAAGAGGTTCTAGGAGCTCTAAGAAGACTAATAAAGAAATAAAAATAAATTCACACATTTCAAGTGTTTTTTCTCTTTATCATAATACCAGATCAAGACACAAACAAAAGAACCCAACAAACCTCAAGTTTGCTCTATGAGCCACTACTCTGTCTTTTGACCAAAGAGCTGTACTCAGAATGTTTTCTGAGCTCAGTACGAAAGCAGACAGTATCTTCTTTCAGTTCAGTGCCTTGTGTACACATTTCCTTGCATGTGCTAGATGCACATGATTAGTTAATGATGTCCATAGCTACATTGTTTAGGAACACTGTGCTTCATTATACATCAGGATTTTTATTTATGTAACTTAGCTATTTTCTATGGATTCCCATAATTATAAGCAGTCACTGGCAATTTTACTGATAAATAATGAAAAACATGAACTGAAATAAATGAATACCTCTCTGCTAGGATAAAAGTTAACTATAGAACTGCCACTTATAACTGCTGGGAGAGCCAAAATCAGATGGTAAGCAATATAGAGATGCACAGTCAGACATTACTCAGAGAGTAAGAAACCTTAGAATACTTAGCCCTCAGTGTGATGTCCCCACCAAATCTCTCTCTTCAGAGCTAAGGAAACCCCATAGTATAGGATGCAGAAAGAGCCAAAGGGTGTAGAGAACAAAAGGAAAACAAGACCCTCTGAACCAATATGAGCAAAGCAGCTATAAAATTAGAAATGAAGCAGTGTGCAAAGGACCTGCACAGCTGGACACCAGGTTCTCTGTGTTTTTATTGTGGTTTCCAGTTTAGTGTTTGTATGGGATTCCCGAGTTTGTGAACTCATTCTTGTGCCTTCTCTCGGGCTCTTTTCCTTCTGTTTGTTTATCTTGTCTGACTTCAATGTGATTGTTTTTGTTTTATTGCTTTATATTTAACTTTGTTATACATAAAAAAAAGGAATGCATGAACAAAACCCTGGCCACTAAATTGAAAAAAAAAAAAAAAAAACAACTAAACTGTCACTTATACCTGATGGGAGGGGAAAATTAGTTCTCTCCAAAAATGACCTTGGGTATTTCAGGATAGGTTCATGAATAGTTGACCAACATAAAGTGTCCATAGTTTTAATGTGTGTGTGTGTTTGTGTGTGGGTGTGCTTTATTTGATTAAAATTTCTTTTTTTTATGTGTGGTTTTCTTTCACTTTCTTGGTTTGGGGGAGGCTTTTGTAACTATATATAATAGTTACATAAGTGAGCCTAAAGACACAAATGGTTGGTGATGGCTCAGTCGGTACAGGCGTTCCTCCAAAGACTAATAACCCTGGTCCTTAGGGTGGTAGGGTTTAGGCCAGAGCCAACTCCCAAGAGTTGTCTTCTGACCTTTATATGTACACTGTGGCACGTACATGCTCACTCATCGATATGCACATATGCACACGTTCACATACATGCAAACCAATCCATGTCATTAAAATGCTAAAACATTTGTAATTTAATAGATAAATAGGATTAGATTGGCTTAAAGTGTTGAACACCAATATTATTGATAGCCCTTATAACAGTTCTACATTCTGCTTTTTTTCTATCACATTGCCTACCACCCAATACTTAATAGTTTTAAGTTTAAAAGCATTGAAATGTAACAAAAGCAGTTGTACTTATTACCCATGTGATTTCATTGTTGTTTTTATAAGTTTTTGTAGAAGCCTCACATGCAGAATTCAAGGAAACTTAATCTGGTACAGCAAACTGGCATGTGAGATAGCAAAGGTAAAGTTTGCCATTTGCAGCATAATCCATATATATATATATATATATATATATATATATATATATATATATACATACACACATATATACACACACATACACATATATACATATATACCCACAATATCATATATATAATATTCATATATATATATATATTTATACTTTAAATGATTATGTCCCCAAGGACCCAGAAATTCATGCTTGAAATTCACAGGTAAAACTGTATGCCTTACATTTGGAAGGTAGCCATAGATGGTGCAACTCTTCTTTTTGTTTTAGAAACTATAAATCAAAAACACGATTAGTAAAAATCATTCTACAATTTACAATATATTTATAATAAGTCCATAGAATTAAAACATTACCTAATCAAAAATTCTTTTATAAGAATATACCAACGTCATCTGCAAGATCTTCCAACAACTCAAGTATTTCTCAGCTGAAGGAAGAAAAAAAAAAACCAAAATGTGCTCCAGCTACACAATGGAATATTACTGAGTAAAAGGAAATGGCATTCCACGGGCGGGAGAGATGGCTCAGTGGTTAAGAGCACTGACTGCTCTTCCAGAGGTCCTGAGTTCAATTCTCAGCAACCACATGGTGGCTCACAACCATCTGTAATGTGGATCTGATGCCCTTTTCTGGTGTGTCTGAAGACAGCAGTATATTCACATACATAAAATAAATAAATAAACCTTTAAAAACAAACAAACAAACAAACAGAAATGACATTCTACACTATAATATAAATAAATTGAATACATATTGACTGAAAGAATTTGGAATTAATTCATGGAAATATTTGGCTTTCATATTATGTAATATTTAAAATAGAAAACTAGTTGACTTGAGAATTTCATAAGCTGTTCTTTTTGGTGTATTAATTTTTTTCAAAGTTATCTTTAACCTTTTTTTAATAGACCAGTCATTATCCCTCCTCCTGGTCTGCTCTCTAACAGTTCCTCATCCCATTCCTCCTCTCCCATCTCCAAGAGGATGTCCTCACCCCACTCTACCCCACAAGACCTCCTCACTCCCTGGGGCCTCAAGTCTCTTGAGGGTTAGGTGCCTCTTATCTCACTGATGCCAGACTAGGCAGTCCTCTGCTGTATACGTGTCAGAGGCCTCATATCAGGTGGTGTATGCTGTCTCGTTGGCAGGTGGCTCAGTGTCTGAGAGATCTCGGGAGTTCAGGTCATTTGAGACTGCTGGTCTTCCTATGAGGATTCCCTCCTCCTCAGCTTCTTCCAGCTTTTCCCTAATTTAACTACAGAGTTCTCTGGCTTCTGTCCATTGGTTGGGTGTAAGTATGTGAACCTGACTCTGTCAGCTGCTTTATGAGCTGTGTTTTAGGGAACAGTGTCAACAAGTTTGCAAACTTGCAATTGTACTTGAGCTTACGACTTGTATCAGCCTCATTCTTTTTCTTTTGATGATAGTTTTATAAATATGAAGAAAACTTTTATTCTTTCATCAACATTACATGTAAGAGTCAAAAATTAGTAACTATTCAACTCCTTGGTCTACATATCCTTAAAGAAATTTTGTAACTTTTACCTGAAACTCAACAAGCTTCCACTGGGAAAAACAGAATATAGATTTTTGCTGTATTTCAGGGTGGAAAAAGGGACGGTCTTATGGACTTAAGAATCCTGCTCTTTCTGATCAGAGCGATTGAAGCTATGTGAGTGTTTAGGTGGAGACACAGCCACATGTGTGAGAGCAGTGGTGACCTCAGTGGTTTGTCATTTTATCAACATGACACTGGCCCCAAATACATAGAACTTCCATAGAGAAAGATGGAAAACACACACACGCGCACACACACACACACACACACACACACACACACAGACACACACTCAAACACACAGAGATATTATTGAAATTTTACTTTAATATATAAGAAGACAGAAATTTCTGAAATGTGAGAAATAGACTGTTTCAATAGACATCAGAGAGGTAAACGCAATAGTTCACACAATGCTTTAGAAATTCTCAGAAGCTCAGCACCAACCATAACCCTCAGGACCATTTTAGATATATATTTAGTTAATAAAGTTCAGCCATTCCATACTATAAATTCCCCAAATAACAGTTTATATGGTAAGTATATGCAATTCACTCTTCTAAATTAGAAGAAGCTGGGTATATGGTAATATCATTGGTAGACAGTAGGAGGTTAAGATGAGGACCATTTAGTTTATAATTAAACATTGATTTTGTAAATGATTGACACTTCAGAACAGATTATTATGTTGCTGAGACACGGCACCTTGAAGAGATAGAAGAGAAAGGGAAGTCTCCCAGGAAGCTCAGAGGGGAGTGTTGACTTCAGGCTATGCGTTCTCAGATACTCTAAAGTTTGTAAAATTGTTTTTGTTTTAGACTGTGCCTGACATTAGGAGACCATTTTGTAAACAGTCTGATTGCATTTACATAATGGAGGATAACTTTCCAAATTGTTGGACCTGTAAACCACAGCACTGTCTGACATCACCCACAAGGCACAGATTGACAAATAACTTACTGCTTAGCAGAAAGGGTAGCACCTTATAACATTAGCAAGGTAAACTGGTATTTAAAAAAAATAATTGAGTACTTTTATGAATTCTTTGAGTATTTCATGTAATATATTTTAATGATACATCTACTCCTCTTAACCCTTTGCAATTCCATACCTACAATCTTACCCATGCAAATTTGTGTCCTTTAAAATGTTTTAATAACTCACCAACTCCAAACTTTATAGTTCATGTACTTATGAGTGTAGACTAGAGTGTGACCAATCTACCGAGAGCCACATGACTTTACCCTAAAGCTACCATATGTCCATATCTCCTCATTTAAGTGTGGGAGAGCATCATTAAACCCGCTTAACTGTGTGCTAGAATGTTGACTGGCTTGATTTTGTTTGGGTTATGTGAAGGCATACACAGATACTTTGAGATCATGAGTTTGGCAGCCTTCTTGTGTCCAAAAGACACGCTTTCTAGTCTCTCTGAGATCTGGCTCTTACAGTCTTTTCACAATGTCTCTGAGTCTTGGTGAGAAGATTTGATATACATATCCTGTTTATGGCGGAGTATTCCACTGATATTTATTCTCTGCGCTTTGACAAGTTGCATGTTTCTGCTTTAATAACCGTATACTGTACTAATAATCTTCTCTAATGAAGCCTGATATTTGGACAGAGGTGTATGAATTTAGAGGTCATTTTAATATAACGTCCATTTATCAAAATAATATTAAGTTCACCTTTTTAATTTCTTGATATTTAATCATGAATTTTTGTACAGATTTGTAATAAATATGTTTATTCCTGAGGATTGAGCCTTACACAAAATCAGTAAATGCCTGGTTATCCCTATAACATTCATGCCACTTATACACCCATGGGTATATCTTGCCATGCTAGTCATTATTGAAGTGCACAGTATCCATAGCTGGCTTAGATTATTGATGGCTTTTTCCTATCAGCCTGCACAGCATTTTCCAGTAATTTGTGAGCTAGCCAGCAAGGAGGAATCTTCCTGTTCAGTATTGACCTGATTGCTGTATTTTCAGCACTTGGGTCTTTTTATCAAGATCTTGTTGACAACCAAGAGCAATGGAAATAATTTATATTGCTTTGTGGACTCAGTAGCATCCTCTCAATAACAACCTGAGTGGGAAGAAGAGAGGACAGGGAGGGAAGAGGAAGCCACCATGAGAGAATATGGGTCATCACATGGCTAGGAGAAACAGCAAGTAACAAGGGACATATGGCTAGATAATAAGTTAAAATAGCTCTAAAACCAGACCAATCTAGGCTTACCACTTGTAAATAGAATACCTGGATTGTGTGTCTTTTATATGGGCTAACAAGATTTTCTAGTTCATTAAACAGTTTTCTATGTTTCTTATATAACAGTCTCATAAGAGGCAGTTGGTTAACTTCTTTAATGGTGATCTATCATGATTCAAAGTGGATCTGAATGGATACACTGTATGTCCCTGTGTTTGTTTATGATTTTCTTCTAGCAAAAAAAAAAAAAAATCAAACTGTGTCTTACAGGGCATTTGTAGGAAGCAAAGACACCACAAGTGAGTGAAATCCTGAGTAGCTGAGTTACTGTATTTTGATGTGGGCACCTCCTCTTGAGGACTCTAAGAAATTGGCAAAGCTATTACTCAGATGGGCCATACTGAAGAAGAATGGCTGAGTATGAGTCCTTAGGAACTATTATGCTCAAAGACTAGCAGCTAAGGCTTCATGCTCTTGACTGTTTATAGTCTGAGTATGTTCACATGCAGAGACCTCCTACTGAGACTAGTTAATCCTTCCTCATGTTCTGTCCCTAGTAAACAGGCTGAGGTTTTGGGTTCTGGGGGATTAGAGAGCATCTGATTCCCTCCTCCTTGTACATGTGTCTGTGTCTGTCTTCTCTTTATTCCCTCATATCCTCTAGCCAGGTTTCTGAGGCTCAAGTCACTTGGGAGGTGGCAGAAATTCACATGTTACTTTCACTGTAGAGATTCCATGTTTCTGTTGTTTCCACTAGTAGATTTAAGAGAATAAAAACTATCTCACATACATGACTGCCTAAGCATGAGCTGAACAAGGCCAATAATAGATATGACAGAGTGGGCAGGGAAAGACATCGAGGCCTCAACTCTACACAAACATCTACATACAAACAACTACAGGATGCTGAGAGGGAGAAATAGTCTTTTTCAGGGGAAAGCTTATCAACTACCTTTCCAAGACCAAATGGTGATCCACGGAAAAACACATACAAGTAACTTGATACAGATTGAATAGGTTATATTTATGAAAAGAAAATATATAAACATTTTGATACATATGCACATATTAAACATTAATCAAAAAAGTGACCATGAATTTGAAAAAGAGCTTGGATGGGTATAAGGGATGGTTTGGAGGAGGGAAAAATGAATAAATGATATAATTATATTATAATCTCAAAAATAAAAGAAATTAAAAAATATCTCCCTAAACATGAGGGTTATAAGGAAAATTTTTACACAAGCAACAGCTATTCTGTATTATAGTCTCTAAGGGTTTTGAGGAGATGTAGCAGTAGAATTTGACTGCCTGAAATTAATTATTCTGAATAGTATATACAGTATTATACATTACATCTAATTTGTAATGATCTGTTCATAATAACATTTAGTTTATTCATAGTTTTTTATATAGGATATTAAACATAATAACTATTTTATACAGTAGAAAAATTAGAACAATATAGTGTTAAAATATTTTATGAATATGTTTTCCTTCCTTTTCAAGATGCCTTATTATACTGCCTGTGTACTTAATCATTGATGCTGTGAGATGACATAATTCATATAGGATGAAATAAAGAAATAAGGAGAGTAAAATATAAACTCTGATGTTCAGTAAAAAACATTACACAAAGACTGCATGGCTGCAAGCATTTAGTAACCATTTAGTAGGTCATGCAGCAGCAAAGACTTTTACTATGTTGCTAATATATTAGTGGACAGGATTTATGTTTTTATATAAATCAAAGTAAATTCATGCCATGAACTCATCACTACATAAATCTCATGGTGCTTAGCAGAGTGTGGAATTTAAACCTAGTGAAAATGTATTTTAAAGATTTCCATTGACTTTTCTTCAAATATAAATGAAAACATGTGCAAAAGACAGTTGCATATGGACTATGTGAAACTCCTACATCTCTGTGTGTAATTTTAAAAATAGATAATTAGGAGCTGAAGAGATAGCTTAGCCAGGGAAGATCTTGTTCCATAAGCATGAGGATCTGAGTACAAATGCAGCATCCATGTAAAAATCTGGGCATTATGGTGCAGCCAGGCCAGTTGTGGATAAAAAGCAGGTTGCCATGTCTCACTACTTATCCAGCCTTGCCAATTTAGTGAGCTTCAGGTCAGTGCGTTACTCTGTCCAAAAAAAAATCCTTAAAATATAAAACCCAACTCAACCCAACCAACCAACCAAACAACCAAAACCATGGTGGAGAATGCTTGAGACATTTGAGATTGATTTCTCAACTCCCACATGAATACACAGTGATGTAAGCACACACATTAACAAACAGGTACACCCATAAACATAAACATTTACATATACACACACACAAAATTTACAATTCATATTATTTACAAGAACATGCATACTTATATACACAATATAAAATATGTATAAATACGTACTTTACTCATATAATATATTGGATAGTACTTTGATTTTTTTTTCTTCTCTTTTCTTTTGTTCTAGTCTCTTAGCTTCATCTAGACAATAACTGCCAACAATTTGGGTTAATAATTTCATCTTATCATTATAGTTTTAAGTGTACATATCTGCACATTTTTATTAAGAGGAAGCTTGAGAATTTTAGTAATTTAAACACTGTTAACTGTGATCAAAGAATATATACTTCTCTATGTATTTTTTTCTTATTTTGCGTATATGTTAAATAGTGGGAGGACTCTATCATTCTGTCCTCTGTAGATTGTAAGAAAAAGAAAACACACACAAAGAACGGTAGGGGAGCTATAGAGGTGATCCTCCCCAGGGAGGAGCACACAAATTGGCTATGCAATGTGAAATTGGAAAACACACATATGAGTTACATTAGATGAAATGAACAGTTTATATTTAGAAATTTATATGCAAATATGTATACTTATACATATACATATGTGCATAATAACAATGAAAAGAGAGCCTGTGAATTTGAAAGATTGTGAGGAGGGGTATACAAGAGGTCTTAGAGGGAGGAAAGGGAAGGGAGAAATGTAATTATATTTTAATGTCCAAAATTACAAAAGCTAAGGAAATGAACAGCTGCCATTTCATATTCCCACTGCTATGGGCAGAGCCACTCCTCCTGCCTTCCTTGCTATGATGGATGGAACACTCTGTGAAATCCTGAGCCTAAACAAATCTTTCCTCCTTTAAGGTGGTTCTGTCAGACATTGACCAGAGCCACACAAGAAACTAATACAGTAATCAAAAAGATGCAACAGCTAATATTGGAGAAAATGATACTGTCATCTATAGATCTTCTCTTTTTGTGATCAGATGGCTATGAATGGAAAAGTCCATTGGACTGTATTCAGAAGAGGTTCAGAGGATCTTATGTGAACAGTGGAAAGATGACTGAGAATTGGAAAAACAAACAAATAAACAAACAACAACAACAACAACATGATAGAATAACTGATCACCAAAACTTGTGACCTTTCTAGAAACACAAGTTTGATTTAGCTTTGGATTGAGAATGAAACATCTCATCGATATTTTGTATAAACTCAGGTCATACTTAGAATCTTCTGCTTGGCCCTTTTAATACAACTGTAACCATTGCATGTAGTCTTTATTTTGCCCATAAGGTGAAATTAAGTTCAGGTTTTCAGACTCCATTTCCCAGAAGTAATTACCCATAGCTGATACTGAAAAATTCTCCTAAAAGGTCATAGCACTAAGGTTGTGATACTCATGCTCTGTTAACTCAGTATTCTGGAACACCCCTAACCGTCACCTCAGTTACCTCACTTAGGACCACTTACCTTAAGAGTCAGCTGATAATACTTTTCTGGTTAGCCAAAATGTACTGCACTTCCTACCGTTGCCTTCTGAGCTTTTGCACTTGATTTTTCCAATGAAAATCCTTCTCTAAGAACAGGCAAGCATCACAGTTTGGCTCCTGAGTCCTCTGTTTCCCTGATCGATTAGTCTTGGGGTATGCTCTCAATAAACTATTCTTGCTGAATTGAGATCGGTGTTCTTATGATTTGTGGGATGATTCCCGACACCCGACATTGTGGTATTTCTCCAGATAGCTTGACTCAGATGAGGCTACGGCATTCAAGGAAGTCAGGTGTGGAGCTGCCTTGAATAAACAGAAAAAAGTGTATTGCCAGGGGCTGTCCTGGGCTCACTAGCAATCTGACCGCTTCTGCAGCTCTGACTGACCACCAATCAGGTGCTTATACAGGTTTCGCAGCACAGTCAGTCTAACGATTATCCAAGAAGTACAGATTATGTGATTGGGTTTTTCATTACATGTTACAAGTTCAGTCATTTACAAAATACAGACAGAGCAATTTTATTTATTTATTTATTTATTTATTTATTTATTTATTTATTTATTCATTTTTGGTTTTTTGAGACAGGGTTTCTCTGTGTAGTCCTGGCTGTCCTGGAACTCACTTTGTAGACCAGTTTGGCCTCAAACTCAGAAATCTCCCTGCCTCTGCCTCCGGAGTGCTAGGATTAAAGGCGTGTGCCACCATGCCTGGCTTAGTTTTATTTTTATTATCAGTCATATAACTACAACTTAAAGAATCTAAAGAATTCCTCCTCCAAAGCAAGCACATTCGTCAATAAAAAAAATCTGACCTGGTCAGATTTTATAAATACCAAATACTGATACCTAGCTCCTTTTATTGTGTTTTTCATCATCTATGCTGTAAAGTAGGAAAAATTTTATTTTAGTCAATATATCTTAATTACTGAACTTTGTTCTTCCAGGGTATTCTGGGTGATGGTAAAGATACATGAATTTTATGAAGGCCATTCTTGTGAGAACTGGATGTCTCAGTTACAAGAATTGTTGTTTTAAGAGAATAATGTATATGTCTACACAGTGAAAATTACTGCAATGATTCTGAAATGAATTGTGATGATAGAAAAACCTGCATATAAAAATTCAAACTAAGATGAATTGTACATTATTGAAAGAACAGTGTCAAGTTTACAGTATTTCAAGAATGGCTTATGGCTTGCATTTTTTGGTTTGTTTGTTTGTTTGTTTTTGTTTGTTTGTTTTGTTTGTTTGCTAGCCCTGTTTCTGGAGTCAGAACTCTGGAAAAACATTGGGGTTGGAGGGAAAATATGGAAAGATGTTCACAGATTTGGATGTGTGTTCTCTAAGGTATCTTTCGAACTTCCAAGTTAATATCAAGTTAACTAGGTAGCTGTGACTAAGAGGAATGAAAATAAACTTATTACAACTTTTGCTTAGTGATTTTGCAAAACCATTTATTTCCCCTGTGAACTCTGATAACCCAGTGCATTTTTATTATAACTAGTTATGCGCACGATGTGAAGACTTGTTCTCAATGCCCACTGGAACAACTTTGACTTTATTCTGCTGGGACTGGCTTGGGAACTTGAGAGAATTTGAAGATGATTTAAAGAATCTGTTTGTAATAGAAGATAAAATACCAAACCTTTTCATTTTGGAGTTTCGAGATGGAACCTGGCTCACAGATAATACCATTTTCCCTCATTTATTTTATACAGGTTCCAGAAAATAGTACATTTCCAGTTTCCCACTGTTTTACAGGAATTGGGTGAGAAAGCAGGCTTTGAGATTATTGTTTGTTCACCTTTTTAATTTGTAAATGTACAAAATGATTTTCATAAATTAAATGTCATAAAAGATTTTGTAAGAAATCACCAACTGCAAAGGGGACATGGCAGGCACAGCCAAATGACAGTTTGAAAATATATGTTTCAATGGGAGTTTTACAGCATTAATAACACCATTTCTGAGATGGTTTCCACTGATTCACAAAACAAAAGCAAAAACTGAGTAATGACTTGAAAATTCAAGGTTTTCAAGGAAAATTTTATAGTATGAAAAGTTTTCTTAATTAAGACATGGTTATCCTGCAAATCTCCACTTATTTGTAATTTTCTGAATGATAAATCAATTCTGTCTTATGAAATTTGTGGTTGAGAGACATAAAATTTTTTCAAATTCATAGACTCATGAGAATGGAACTGAAGATACAGAAAGCAAGCTCCACAGATCCCGCCTGTCTCCTAGTGTTTCATGCAACTATTAAGTTACACAATTATTATTGTATTATTTGACTATTAATTTAAAGGTTATTAATTCTAAGGTCAATTATATATTGCAATATCTTAAGTCACTTGAAATAGTTATATCTGGATAAATAACTTAGGGATTGAAATTTGTATCATACAGTCTGTCTCATGCAATATTTACAACTCTGTACTTAAAAGTAAAAATTCTAAAAAGATTTATTTATTTATTTATTAAATAGAATAACAGCTCAAAATCTTTTCTTAAGTGAATATTCAATTCTGAGAAATAAACTTCTATTTATTTTAAAATTACATGAAAGAAAATTTCTGAACCTTTTAGCACACATAAATATCTTGATATTTGAAAATATAACAATCCTTTTGCTTTTATTTATTCATTTTATTTAAAATTTTTCATATAAAAATTGAAATTCCTTCAGAAATTTCAAAATGTCAAAAATATCTGCTTATTCATACAATTTAAAAAATATAAATTTTACATTTCAAGCAGATGCCCACAGGGGAAATATTAGTAACATTATTAAAATTAAGAGATATCTAAAATCTTTCTTCATGATCCCTATGTATATAATTATAGGTAAGTTTAATACAAAATGTATTACGAATGCTGAAAATTTTCTTACCTATACAATCTAAAGGACTATGACAATTTCCCTTAAAAATATTTCGGTAATTTATTTAATTTAATGCACAAAACTCAAATTATACTTCTTAATTTTTACGTTACAAAAAAAAAATCTCCTATTGTATATGTAGCAGGGGACTGCCTTGTCTGTCCTTAGTGGGAGTGGATATGCTTGGTCCTGTGGAGGCTTGATGCCCCAGAGAAGGGGGGTGCTAGAAGGGTGAGGTGGGAGTGATTGGGTGGGTTAGGGAAGCACCATCTTAGAGGCAAAGTGGAGGGGGGATGGGGTGGGGTAAGCAAGTGAAGGTTGGTCCGGGAAGGAAGGCAAGATTTGAAATGTAAATAAGTAGAATAATTTATATAAAAAAGTATAGCACCAGGACTTTGCTGTTTTCTAGTCTTATTAATATGTTCTAGGCAATTCTCCACCTACCCCTTAAAATATACATATTGAGTGAACATGCACACATAGATACAGTGCTATGTACAATTATCATTTATATGAGTTGGTGCTTATGAAATTCTAGTTGACTTATCCTTCTCTTTCTCACCTATTTCCCTCAGTCAAGGCTCTACCACATAGCATAAAAATCAGAATTATTAATTTATTGTATTATATCCATCTTTAAATTAAGAGATTATTTAAAATTATAGCTTATTTGGCTGCAATGTGATCAGAGTTATTTTTACTTCCATATATTTTGGTCTTCTGAAATAGTATACATTGTGATAATTTTCAATTCAATTAATAATTCTTTTTGTGACTAATTTTTTTTAATGCACCATGACATGTTCACCTGTTTCTATTTATTATATCTTAGTCAGAAATCAATTGTTTATTCTTTGTGTATCTTTTTCTGTCCAGTGTTGTTTATATTTCCAGAGTATAACTAAAAGAACGGTAGGCTGGCTAATAAACATATATGTAATTCAAATAAGTTGAATTGTGTAAAGTTGCTTTCCCAAAGGCAGCTGCAATTAGTATTCTACAAGCAATACAGGAAAGCATCAGTTTCCTCACCTTAGTCATCAGCGAGCACTTTGAGTCATTTTAAGTTATGCTACTCACATACATGAGTAGGGGTGTGTGTGTATGTGTTTATGTTTTTTATTTTCATCTAGGTATATGCAGTGTTTATAGTAAGAATCTATTCCTATGTATTTCCAGATGAATAATTGACAGTGACAACATAACCTACCGCACCATTTAGCATTTCCTACAGTATAAAAACATGTATTTGCTCTTTAAAATTCCCTTTATTTACAATCTGAGATCTGTTCCAATGCCTAGCACACTTCTTTATTATAAAATGTCTTTGTATCTTGGTTATTAAAATCTTTAAACGTCAGTACAATATCAGTTAAGACACACTCAACTAATCTTACTATTTATACTGTTGATATAGCAATCTGTTTTATTCACTTGAGTTTTAACAAGTTATTCAGTTCTAAATGCTGCAAACGTGTATTGCATTTGTAAGATTTAAAAGTATTTCCACCAAGTGTACATATTACTTCAGGTGCATTATAGTTTAATTTCTTTTATTGATGAAAGTTTCGATGCATAGTAGACAAATACCAAATTTTAGAGTCTGGCATTAGAAATTTCCATTTGGGATAGTGACAGTGATAACAACAATTTCATAATTTTTCTGGAACTCTGTCTTTCCTGATTCTTTCATTTTAGTGATTGTGGAGCTCAGCCATGGCAGAAGGAAACCGCACTCTGGTCACTGAGTTTATCCTCATGGGACTCACCGACCATCCCACGCTAAAGGCTGCCCTGTTCCCACTGTTCCTTGTCATCTACCTCATCACCATGGTGGGAAATCTCGGACTGATTGCTCTCATCTGGAAGGACTCTCACCTCCACACCCCTATGTACTTATTCCTCAGTAGCCTGGCCTTTGCTGACTCATGCACTACATCCTCTGTGACTCCCAGAATGATTCTCAACTTTTTATCTACAAATCATGAGATAACCCTGGTTGAGTGCTTTGCTCAATTTTATTTTATGGGTTCCAGTGCAACCACGGAATGCTTTCTCCTATCTGTGATGGCCTATGACCGCTATCTGGCCATCTGTAACCCCTTGCTTTATCCAGTGTTGATGTCTAATAGACTCTGTACTCAGTTTATAGCCGTGACATACTTACTTGGTGTTCTGCACTTGGCAATTCACGTGGGTTTGTTACTTAGACTGACTTTCTGCAGATCCAACATTATACAATATTACTATTGTGAAATTTTACAACTTTTCAACATTTCTTGCACTGATCCAACAATTAACGTGTTTGTGCTTTTAATCTTTTCAATTTCTATACAAGCCTTCACCTTTGTAACCATCTTGGTTTCATATATCCGTGTCCTCTTTGCCATCCTGAGAAAGAAGTCTGAAAAGGGCAGAAGCAAAGCCTTCTCTACATGCAGTGCCCATCTACTCTCTGTCTCTTTGTTCTATGGAACTCTTTTTCTCATTTATGTTTGTCCTGGGTCTGGGCCTGTGGGAGACAAAGAAAAAATGCTTTCTTTATTTTATACAGTCATAATTCCTCTGCTCAACCCATTTGTTTACAGTCTGAGAAACAAAGAGGTTATAAGTGCTTTTAGAAGAGTAATGAAGAACACCTGATAATTGTATAACTTTTTAGATGTGTCTCCCTCACAATTTTATAAAAATAAGACGAAAACATTAATAGAAAAAAATAGGTCCTAAGAAGTGACATTTTACTGGAGGGTCAGTATCCTCTTCTGGGTATGTCCAGCTTTGAATTTTATGTCTGATACCCTAGTGATTCCTGTCATCTGGGTTCAGTGAAGTTCTTGTAGCACAGTTCATGAACACCTCAGCTTTTCAAATTAACGATTTTCTTTGGCTTTTCCAAATTTAAAAATGTAATTTTGCAGTTTTCCTATGCTGAGACTCACGTGCTGAAATATGACTCTGATCGTTGCTAACAAATATAGTTAGTCATGTGCAGGAGTGAATAGTTTACCCCTCAGGACCTAGAAGCAAACAACGTTTTCGACCTTTTAGTTCACGAAACCACATTGGTTGATGGATTAAAAACAGAACTCTGTTTCATGGTGGAATGCATTTCTAAGAAGACATGTACTATTGAATAACAGGTTTAAAAAGGAATTGAATTGTAAAAATGAAAATTGTGTAACCAATTTGTTGTTCAGGAACAAAATTTGACGTATCTTTTATTTAGATCCCAGAATGCTATTTTTATCCAGGATTCTGAATACATATTCAATAACTTATAAATTTAGTGCAGTCCAATGCATCCCATAGAGTTGCCTGGCAATGATATTATTTTCTCTACTAATTTTAGTAAGAGTTGGCAAGTGAAATTTAAGAGATAATCAGAGACTTGGTACCCAAATTGTAGAGCTGAAAAGCTGTGCCAATGAATTCTCAGCTATTGAGAGATAATTATTGTGTATCCAAATTAGATGTAAATTAAGTGATAATACATTGTCATAATTGTATATTTTAGTTTATATGAGTGGTTTTTGTAGACATCTAATTCATCCTTTAAAAATATCCAATTATATTCTTCCAGCAAATTTATTTGTGAAAAATAATCATATCAAATGATTAACTTTAGGTTGTTGAACAGATAATAGATATGTTTTATTCTACTACTTAGAAACAGCTTACTTTTGCCACATCAGTGGTTCCAACAAAACTGAAAGCTCCCTATAGAAATGTAGCTATATGGCATCTTATAAGAACATAGGTATATGATGTTTTTTTTAAATGATTTAACCCTGTTTAATATATATATTATTGAAAAAAAGGCACCATGCCCATCTCTCCTTAAAATGAATAGCCATATTTTCTCTGTGACAAAAGTTCTTTTAAAATCATTACAAGTAACTAAATTTATTCTCTTGTTAAAGTTATTTGTGGTAGGCATATTTTTATCTTGACACTCAGGAGGGAGAGAGGATGGATCTCTGAAATCAGGCTCATTTACAGAGTGAATCCAGGCCAGCAAGAGCTACACAGAGAAACTATGTCTTGAAAAAGCAAAAACAAACAAGCAAACAAATAAAAAATACAAAGTAAGAAAAACAAAAAACAAATTTGTAGTTATAGGAAATTTCATCAATATTGAATTTTTTGCAAACATTGTAATTTGTTCCCTTACTTTTTAAAAAAAGTACTGTTGATGTTTTACAGTTGTGCAGAATACATAATTTATATATAGCAATACGTTTTGTTTTTCCTATTCATGCTATAATATATTTTAATCTGAATCCCCATTTTAAAATCTATGTCATTAAACTATCTTTTTCTATCCCTACAATCATACAAATGGGCTCAGTTGTTAAAAACACTTGCTGCTCTTGCAGAAGACCCAATTGTCAGTTCTCAGCATCCACTTGACAGCTCATATCTTAGAACTCCTGTTTCTGAGAGATCACATGCCACCTTCAGACTCACATCAGCACCAGATCTCTCACGTGGTGCTGCATGTATGTATGTATGTATGTATGTATGTATGTATGTATGTATGCACAAATATTATATAATTATGTCAAAATTATTTTAACAAAAATACTCATATCATATTACTTCTAAGAGAAAAACTTAATCATCCACCTGTATAATCTTGTCTTAACTTGTGGTTGATACTCTTTCATATTGCAAACTGAGGGGCTTAACAGTGAAAATTCTTGGAAAATTCAAGCCCTGTTATATCCAATATAGACACAAGAGCTAAAAGAGCATTCAGTGAGTTAGTTATAATGTGGTTTATTGTAAACAAATTGGAGAACCATAACATAAATGAGACAAGTTGTCTAGGATGGTTCTCTGAAAACTGAAAAATAAACTTAGCAGAAAAATACTATATATGTATGTCCTTCTGTGGTCTCATGCATGGTTAATGCGTAAGAGCCCATTGGCTGTCTTTTTAACATTAAATTTATTTTTTGAGAATTTCATACTTGAGTAATATATTTACAACATTTCTGCCATTAACTTTCTCCTCTCCATCTCCTCTTTCCACTGCAAAGGGAGATTTCCCATGCCTGCTAGATACTCTATGGGACCATTCAAGATATCCACTTAAATAGAATTACACTCCATTTAAACTTTCTCCGTGGCTTTTTCAAATATCCCAAGGGTTACTAATCTTTCCTTTCTCTCCCATCTCTGTATGAACCTACATCTTCTCTCCATAGTTACAATTCCCACCCTAGTATTTTCTATTCTTTCTTTCATAAAACCTGTGTTTTATTATCCCCCTACTATTTTTCTTCTCTTTCTCTTTCCTACGGTCTCTTTCTACTTTCCTGGACTCTGCATTAATCAGGTTATATATTCAAATCTAAAGCCTCCAAGCTAAGATCCAGAAAGAGAGAATTTGTAACATTCTTATTTTTGGGTCTGTATTGCCTCACTCATAGTATTTTCCACGTTCATTTCTTTTTTCCTGCAAATTTTCATGATCCCAATGTTTTCTGCAGCCAAATAGAATTCCATTGTGTATAACTACCTTATTTTAATTATCCATTCAACTTTTGAAAGACTTCAAGGTTATTTCTAATCCAAATAGAAGGAATGTATTTTCCTTTTGGCTTTGCCAGTGTGAACCAATCAATCTTATCACCAGCAGAGCTCTTCCTTAGATATGATACTTGAAAGGTTTTCACTAAACTCAAGTGGACTTTACAAAACCCTCCATTTTTGTACTTTCCAAATAATCTAATGTTTTCATATATGCTGTTTATGAGTTAGGGAATTGGGTGTTTTATATCCTCATTCTATAACACAGAAGAAATTACAAATGTATACCTTATAACAATGTAACGTGACATAGGAATATTGCTTTAGAAAGCAGATATAGACTTTAGTGCTGTAGAATATTCTTCAGACATTTCTGCAATTCTAGAAATGTCTGATATATCCCAACTTGTTGTGCTATAGAGCTTCATCAGAGTGTTGGTGGTAGATATGCACACAGTGCTGGAAAAGCAGAAAGACTAAATATGAAATGCACAGTAAACTTTAACTCTTATCACCAGAATAATTCGGAGTCACTCACAAATCATATAGAAATGCATTCTCCCAAAGCTCAAGATATTAATTTTCTGTAGTTGTAGTGTATTACTAAGGCAGGTGTGTTTTATTTGCTTCAACCAGTTAATAAAGCACAGGTTGATAATATTCTTATAAATAAAAACCTATAATTTAAAAACATTCCAATAAACCTTCAGGAGGTGTTTATTTTCCAACTTTATCTGACTTTTACACTTAACAGACAACATGAAGAAACTATACATGCCTATAGAAAGCTAGATATATTTCTGCATAAAGGAAGTTCATCTACTTTTCAGTAATCAAGGCAGTCTATTCAAGTCAAAAATGGATTTGTACTAATGCATATTTTCCAGACTTTGTGGTGAAACATTTAATCAACAGTTTGAAGATTTATCAGATAAAGAGCTTTCACATAAAGATAGTGCTAAATCTTAATATCCTGATATAAAAATATTTGCAGAGCAAGTCAGTGGTGGAGCACTCCTTTAATCCTAGCACTTGGGAGGCAAGAGGCAGGAGGATTTATGAGTTTGAGGCCAGTCTGGTCTACAAAATGAGTTCTAGGACCGTTAGGGCTATACAGAGAAACCCTGACTCGAAAATACAAACAAAACAAAACAAAACAAAACAAAAAATCGCAAGTACTTATGTATTTTTTTTTTTTAAATGAGAATAAGCACTGCTATCTAAAGACTCCATTCAAAGGCTTCCCTTTGAGAACTATGGAGGCCACAAGTTGAGCACAATGGAAACGTTTGTATCTCAGAAATGTGTATTTGACATTTTCATACAAAGTCATGGGTGATGGGTCACACAGACACTACAGCTGTTGTGAGAGTGACTTCCATCTATTCCCATTGTTATTGTTGTTCAGTCTATGTACAACAACAAAGACCATGAATGTCAAAAGTGGAGCATCATGAATCTAGGAAGCTGGGCTGCTGGTTGTTCCTGACTTGTCAGTTTTACCACCTTAATGGGAGTAAGGAAACATATATGGTGACTAAGAGTGGGAAATAGGTTATTTTTTGTGTTATGAAAAGGATTAAAAAAAACCCTCCATCTTTAATTAGCATAGTTTACTCTCTTGCACTTGGCAAAGGGCAATACTTATTCTATGCCATTGAAATGATGTAATTTTTATTGTCTGGATATCCATACTAAAGCTTCATCCATTATAATGACAATATTCATTTTGTCCTGGATTTTTTAGCACACATAAATATCTTGATATTTGAAAATATAACAATCCTTTTGCTTTTATTTATTCATTTTATTTAAAAATTTTCATATAAAAATGGAAATTCTTTCAGAAATTTCAAAATGTCAAAAATATCTGCTTAATTATACAATTTTAAAAATATGAATTTTATATTTTTACTATTACTTTCTTTAAAAATGTTCTACATATTTATGTAAAGGACATATGACCAATAGGAAGAAAGGTAAATCTGAACAAATTATGTACTGATCATGTGTATTAAAACACATGGTAAGGGGCTCTAACTCCTCAGTCAGTCCCACAGCATCCAGAGGAATCTCCATTTCCATGCATTCTAACAAGGATCATAAGATCATAGGTGAGGAGGACAAAACATCTGCTCCAAAACCACTGAGGGTAACTGGGACCAGCAGGATCCAGGGATACAGGAACATCCAGGGATACATACAACCAGTGGCTTGGATTCCTTCTCGTCTGAGCTGGTGCCCTGAGAAGACTTTGGGAGCAAACTCCACAGCCACTTCCACAACACCCAGAGGAAGCTCAAATCCCAGATGCTCTAACACACCCAGGATTCCAAGAGCTTGGTCACACCAGGATCTCAGGGTCCCAGAGGCAGCTTGACTCGCAGAAACTATGACAAACCCAGGATCTCAGGAACATAGGATCCCAGAATCAGAGGATCACAGAGACAGATGGACTCTGAGGAGTTCTGACACAACCAGAATCACTGGAAGGACAGGATACAGTCAGATATAGCAAGGGCAGATACCACTAGAGATAACCAGATGGTATGAGGCAAGCATCAGAACATAGGCAATAGACACTAAGGTTACTTGTCCTCATCAGAACCTTATTCTCCCATCATAGCAAGTCCTGAATACACCATTACACTGGAAAAGCAAGATTTGGATCTAGTATCAGTTTTCATGAAACTGATAGAGGACTTTAGGAAGGACATAAATAACACCCTTAAAGAACTACAAGAGAACACAGGTTAACAGTTGGAAGCCCTCAAAAAAACCCACAAAAATCCCCTAAAGAATTACAGGAAAACACAATCAACCAGGCAAAGGAAATGAAGAAAACCATCCAAGATCTAAAAATGAAAATAGAAACAATAAAGAAATCACAAAGGGAGACAACCCTGGAGTTAGAAAACCTAGGAAAGAGATCAGGACTCATGCATACAAATTTCACCAATAGAATACAAGAGATAGAAGAGAGAATATCAGGGGTAGAAAACACTATAGAAAACATTGACACAAAAGTCATAGAAAATGCAAAATGCAAAAGGCTCCTAAACCAAAACATTCAGAAAATCCAGGACAAAATGAGAAGACCAAACCTAAGGATAAGAGAGCAAATATTCCCAACTTAAAGGGCCAGTAAATATCTTCAACAAAATTATAGAAGAGAACTTCCCTAACCTAAAGAAAGAGATGACCATGAGCATACAAGAAGACTACAAAACTCTAAATAGAGTAGCCCAGAAGAGAAAGTTCTCCCATCACATAATAATAAAAACAACAAATGCACTAAATAAAGATAGAATATTAAAAGCAGTAAGGGAAAAAGATCAAGTAACATATAAAGGCAGACCTATCAGAATTACACCAGATTTCTTGCCAGACTATGAAAGCTAGAAGATCCTGGGCAGATGTCACACAGACCCTAAGAGAATACAAATGCCAGCCCAGACTTCTATACCCAGCAAAATGCTCAATTATTATAGGTGGAAAAACCACGATATTCCATGACAAAACCAAATTTACACAATATCTTTCCACAAATCCAGCCCTACAAAGGATAATAGAAAGAAAACACCAACAAAAGGAGGGAAACTACACCCTAGAAAAAGCAAGAAAGTAATAGCCACAGAAACATAATTCTATCTCTAACAACAAAAATAACAGGAACTAACAATCACTTTTCCTTAATATCTCTTAACATCAATGGACACAATTCCCCAATAAAAAGACGTAGACTAACAGACAGGATATGTAAACAGGACCCAACATTTTGCTGCATACAGGAAACCCACCTCAGGGACAAAGATAGACACTAACTCAGAGTAAAAGGTTGGAAAACAAAATTTTAAGCACATGGTCCCAAGAAACAAGCTGGAGTAGCCATTCTAATTTTGAATAATATCGATTTCAACCTAAAGTTATCAGAAAAGATATGGAGGGACACTTCATACTAATCAAAGGTAAAATCTACCAAGATGAACTCTCAGTTCTGAGCATCTATGCTCCAAATGCCAGGGTACCCACATTCATAAAAGAAACTTTACTAAAGATTAAAGCACACATTGCACCCCATACCATAATAGTGAGAGACTGCAACACCCCACTTCCAGCAATGGGCATATAATGGAAACAGAAACTAAATAGAGACAGTGAAACTCACAGAAGTTATGAATCAAATGGATCTAACACATATTTATAGAACATTTCATACTTAAGCAAAAGGCTATACCTTCTTTCTCAGCATCTCATGGTACGTTTTCCAAAATTGGACATATAATTGTTCACAAAATAGGCCTCAACAGATACAAGAAGATTGAAATAATCCCATACACCCTATCAGATCACCACCGACTAAAGCTGGTCTTAAATTTCAACAAAAACAATGGAAAGCACACATACATATGGAAGTTGAGAAACGCTCTACTCACTGGTAAATCGGTCAAGGAAGAAATATAGAAAGAAATTAAAGACTTTTTATAAATTAATGAAAATGAAGAAAAATCATATCAAAAGCTAAGGGACACAATGAAAGCAGTCTTAAGAGGAAAATTCATAGCTCTAAGTGCTTCCAAAAAGAAACTAGAGAGAGCTTACACTAATATCTTGACAGCACAACTGAAAGTTCTAGAACAAAAAGAAGTAAGTACACCCAAGGAGTAGACAGCATGAAATAATCAAACTCAGGCTGAAATCAGCCAAATAGAAACAAAAAGAACTATACAAAGAATCAACAAAACCAGGCACTGGTTCTTTGAGAAAATCAACAAGATAGATAAACCATTAGTGAGGCTAACTAGAGGGTACATAGACAGTATCCAAATTACTAAAATCAGAAATGAAAAGGGGGACATAACAAAGGAAACCATGGAAACTGAAAAAGCATCAGATCCTATTACAAAAGCCTATACTCAACAAAATTGGAAAATCTGGAGGAAATGGACAATTCTCTAGACACATAGCAGGTGCCAAAGTTAAAACAGAAACAGACAAACCATCTAAACAGTGCCACAACCCCTAAAAAATAGAAGCAGTCATTAATAGCCTCCTAATCAAAAAAAAGTCCAGGCCCTGATATGTTTAGTGGAGAATTCTATCAGACCTTTAAAGAAAACCTAATACCTATACTCTTCAAACTATTCCACAAACTAGAAACCGAAGGCACACTACCCAATTCATTGTATGAAGCTACAGTTACTCTGGATAATAAACCACACAAAGGCCAAACAAAGATAACTTCAGACCAATCTCCCTTATGAACTTTGACACAAAAATACTCAATAAAATTCTTGCCAAATGAATCCAAGTACACAACAAAATATCCAGTGGGAAAAGGACAGCATTTTTAACAAATGGTTCTGGTTCAACTGTTGGTCAGCATGTAAAAAAATGCAAATTGACTCATTCTTATCTCCTTACACAAAGCTTAAGACCAAGTGGATCAAGGACCTCCACATAAGACCAGATACACTGAAATTTATAGAGGAGAAAGTCAGAAAGAGCCTTGAACACTTGCGCACAGGGGAAAATTTCCTGAACAGAACACCAATGGCTTACGATCTAAGATCAAGAATCAACAAATGGGACCTAATAAAATTGCAAAGCTTCTGGAGGGCATGGGATACTGTCAATAGGACAAAATGGCATCCAACAGATTGGGAAAAGATAAATCCTTTATCTGATAGAGGGCTGGTGTTCAATATATACAAAGAACTCAAGAAGTTAGACTCCTGAGAATCAAATAACCCTATTAAAAATGGGATACAGAGCCAAATAAAGGATTTTTAACTGAGGAATATAGAATGGCCAAGAAAAACCTAAAGAATTCTTCAACATCCTTAGTCATCAGGGAAATACAAATCAAAATAACCCTGAGATTCCACCTCACATCAGTCAGAATGACAAAAATAAAAAATTCAGGTGACAATAGATTCTGGTAAGGTTGTGGAGAAAGAGGAACACTCCTCCATTGATGGTGGGATTGCAAGGTGGAACAATCACTCTGAAAATCAGTTTGGTGGTTCCTCAGAAAATTGGACATGGTACTACCTGAGGACCCAGCTATACCACTCTTGGGCATATAGCCAGAAGATGCTCCAACATGTAATAGGGACACATGCTCCACTATGTTCAGAGCAGCCTCATTATTCCTGCCAGAAGCTGGAAAGAACCCTTCTGTCTTTCAACAGAAGAATGGATACAGAAAATGTGATACATTTACACAATGGAGTACTACTCAGTAGTACTGCAAGCTTTTCACTTTCTTGGTTAGGGTTACTCCAAGATATTTTATATGTTTTGAGGATATTTTTAAAAGTGTCATTTTCCTGATTTTTTTCTCAGTCCATTTTTCATTTCTATCCTGAAGGCTACTGTTTTTTGATTGTCAATTTTATATTCAGTTGTTTTGCAAAATGGGTTGACTAGCTGGAGGACTACCCTGGAGGATTTTTTAAGCCACTTATGTATACAATCATATCAGCTGCAAATAGCTTGACTCTTCCTCTTCTAATTTATACTTCTTGATCTTCATATATCTTATTTTATTTAAAATTTCAAATGCTGTATTGAATGGATTTGGAGAAAGCGAACAACTCTTTTTTTGTTTCTGAGTTTAGAGGAACTGTTTTAAGTTTCTTTTTCAAAAATATTTTTATTAGATATTTTCTTCATTTACATTTCAAATGCTATCCCAAAAATTCCCTATACCCTCCCCCCCTGCCTTGCTCCCCAACCCTAAGTTGATGTTGGCTATGTGTTTGCTTTAAATTGCCTTTATTATGTTGAGTTACGTCCCTTGTATCCCTAATTTCTCCAGGACCTTTATCATAAAGAGGTGTTGGAGTTTGTTAAAGGCCTTTTCTGCATCTAATGAGATTATCATGTGTTTCTTTTTTCTTTCAGTCTGTTTATGTGGTAGGTTACATTTACTGATTTTTGTATATTAAACCATCCCTGGAAAGAAGCCTACTTGGTCATGGTGGATGATCTTTGTGATGTGTTCTTGGATTCAGATTATTTGTAGCTTATTGAGAATTTTTGGGTCTTTATTCATAAGGGAAATTGATCTATAATTCTTTTTTTCCTGGGTCTTTATGTGATATAAATATCAGGGTAACTGTGGCCTTGAAGAAAGAATTGGGATATTTTCTTCAAGAAAGCCTTAGGAAGGAAGCAAATGGCTTGTAAGGGCAGGTCTCATGCCCAGAAGCAGATGGTCAATTCAAAATGACCTCAGTGGCATCTTTGGAAAGTCTTTGTCTCATAATGCTGCGAGACAGTGAGTTTTTTTCTAAATTTTATTTTTTAAACTTAATAGTCATTTGCATAAATATTATGGCTTTTGTTTCTGTGATTTATTGGATTCCTGTATATATATGTATGTATTAGTGTTTCTGTCACTCCTTGTTTGTTGTGCTTTTCCTTTGACTCTTTTTCTTGTTTGTTTTATCCTGTTACAAATTATTTTTGTTTTATCTTACAGTATTTTAGTTTTCATTATATGCCTCCTAGTTTTCTAAAGAGAGATAGAAAGAATGTGGATTTTTGAATGGGAGGTGAGCTGGAGAAGAACTTGGAGCAGGGGGTAACATAATCAGAATGTATCACATGAAAAACAAATTACTTTCAATAAAATAATAAAATAAAATAAACTGAAAACAAAATAAAAATGAGAAAGCTTACTATTAACTTATTTCTCTAATATTTTATAAACAGAACACATGATGGAACTAGTTATATTGCTAGTTTGGTGATTAACTCACAATGCCCAGAATAACATTGACTTCATCCTCCTGGGGAATCTCTGGGAAGCATTAAGGGAATTTGGAAGTGTTTAAAGAATCATTTTGAAACTAAAATAAGAAATGTTGTCTCCTTATAGTCAGGATTTTCCAGACAAATAGTCCTGATGCTGCTATACTTTTTGTGTTTCTTCCTGAAAATTATCAATGTTCCAGTTTTCTACTATTTTTTAAAGGATTTAGGTGAGAGAGAAACGTTTGCATGATTCTGTTTTGCAGATAACAAAACATTTAAAAGGAGCTTGAAATACTAAATAATATTAAAGAAAATCAGTCCCCAAAATATTGATTAGCACCAGTAATTATCCACATGAACACAGTGATAAACATTCACTGTTCGTGAAGATAACAAATCTGTCAGAAGGTTTGAATGTAAAGTTCTAGTAATATTAAATTAATGACTGATTAGAGCATTCAACATATTCAATTTTTATGCAAGTTTTTCCTAACTGAAGTACAATCTGATGCTCAAATATTACTTATTTTATTTTTAGAATGAGAAAAGTTGACCTTTGTGTTTGTGTGTGTGTCTGTGTGCAGTAAAAATTCTTTAATTTCATTAATAATGCGATTATGGTTGTTTAATGATTATGATGACAATAAGATCCTTATATCTCCCACGTATCACTCACTCCTAAATTTATGAAGTGAAAGCATTACAAAACAGTATTTTTGAACGATTCATATTTTGCTAGTAGGGATATTCTTACTTTGGTTGTTGGAATTCATAAAGAAAATCAAATTTGTTAATTCAGGACAAAATTCTCATATAATTCTCAAAGTAAAGCATTTAACAATTAATATAAAAAAGAGGCCATGACTTTGAAAAAGCAAGTTGGAGTACGTGGGAGGATTTAGAGAGTGGAATGGGAAGAAAGAATTACTGTGATTATATTATAATCTGAAAAATAACAGTTATAATAACATTATAGGTTTGTTCATGTAATGTTTCTTTCAGTATAATTCATAGTTAAGGATTTTGAAACTCGTTCATTCTTCCTGAACTTTCAGGAAAAATAAACTGACGTCTCACAATTGGTTACTTATGGTGATTTTTAACTTTCAAAGAGATAGCATCTACTTATATTTAAAAATTGCATAAGGCCTGTTTTTATATTGTTTTCTCATAGTAAAATATTTTTATATTACTCAAGCATCAGTAGTATGACTCTATAAATAAGAAAGTTAGCACTTGTAGAAATAACATAGCAACGTGTATATATACTTCCAAAAATATTTTTTCCTTTTCAAAAATCATAAGCAAAACAGTAGCACCCATTTGCAAACCCAGCCCTTAGGTGACAGAGGCAGAAGAATCACTGTGTGTTCAAGAATTAATCTACAAAGCAAGTTTCAAGCCACCAAACACTACAGAGTCAGACCGTATATCAAGAAGAAAAAAAAAAAGGAAACCTTGAGTTTCTTCAGATACTATAGGTCGTGAATAAACCCTTGATTTCATAGAAATGGTAAAATTTGCATTCATAAATGGTGACAAGACATTCAGAAAAAATGGAATAAAAAATATCTCTTTAAAACTTTTACAGCATTTGAATTCAAAACATATACTATACCAGAATTGTTATAACCTTGTCACACTGAAAATATTTTTTGTTAAATTATCCATATTGAGTGATTTTTTTAAGGACATACTGTGTATATATAAGTAGATATTATAAGTACTGAATATATTGTGTTTATATGTTTAGGTATATATATATGTGTGTGTGTGTGTGTGTGTGTGTGTGTGTGTGTGTGTATGATACACATAAGAGTAAATAAAGAGAGGCTGTGGACTGAGAGAGAGCAAGGGAAGAGATATTGGAGATGTTGAAGGGAGGGAAGGAAACAATGTAATTACATTTTAATTAAAAATAATGACTTTGTAAACATAGACAAATGATACAAATGTATAAACAATAATGAAATGAAATCTCCCTTTAGGAACACATCAGGAGCACAAGTCATGACAGTTGTATCATTTCTTTGTGACTGTTCCTTATTTATTCTTCCATTATAGTGATTGTTTGGGATAGAGATGACAGTAGAAAACCAGACTCTGGTGGCAGTGTTTGTTCTCACAGGACTCACTGAGAGACCCGAGTTGCAGGTTCCCCTCTTCCTGGTTTTCTTCACCATCTACCTCATCACAATGGTGGGCAACCTTGGGCTGATTGCTCTCATCTGGAAGGACCCTCACCTCCACACTCCCATGTACTTATTTCTGGGAAGCTTAGCTTTTGCAGATGCCTGTGCGTCATCTTCTGTGACTCCCAAGATGCTTGTCAATTTTTTATCTAAGGATCACAAAACATTCTTGGTTGAGTGCTTCACCCAGTTTTATTTCTTTGGTTCCAGTGCAACGACAGAGTGTTTCCTACTGTCAGTGATGGCCTATGACCGCTATGTGGCCATATGCAACCCTTTGCTTTATCCAGTAATGATGTCCAATAGCCTCTGTATGAAATTTATACATGTTTCATATATTGTAGGTTTTCTACATTCAGCAATTCATGTGGGCTTGTTAGTGAGATTAAATTTCTGCAAGTCCAACATCATACACTATTTCTACTGTGAAATCTTGCAGTTATTCAAAATTTCCTGCATTAATCCTACAATGAACGTCCTTCTGGTTTTAATATTTTCAACTTTGATACAAGGTTTGACTTTTATGACTTTTATTGTCTCCTACTCCTCTGTCATTTTTCCCATCCTGAAAACAAAGTCTGAGAGGGGCAGACGCAAAGCCTTCTCCACCTGCAGTGCTCACCTGCTCTCCGTGTCTCTGTTCTATGGCACACTTTTCCTCATGTATGTGCATCCTGGGTCTGGATCAGGGGAAGATAAGGGCAGAATGTATTCTTTATTTTACACAATAATAATTCTATTTCTAAATCCTTTTTTTATTACGTATTTTCCTCAATTACATTTCCAATGCTATCCCAAAAGTCCCCCATACCCTTCCCCACCCCAACTTCCCTAAACACCCATTCCCCTTTTTTTTGGCCCTGGCATTCCCCTGTACTGGGGCATATAAAGTTTGTGTGTCCAATGGGCCTCTCTTTCCAGTGATGGCCGACTAGGCCATCTTTTAATACATATGCAGCTAGAGTCAAGAGCTCCGGGGTACTTGTTAGTTCATATTGTTTTTCCACCTATAGGTTTACAGATCCCTTTAGCTCCTTGGGTACTTTCTCTAGCTCCTCCATTGGGAGCCCTGTGATCCATCCAATAGCTGACTGTGAGCATCCACTTCTGTGTTTGCTAGGCCCCGGCATAGTCTCACAAGAGACAGCTATATCTGTGTCCTTTCAGCACAATCTTGCTAGTGTATGCAGTGGTGTCAGCATTTGGAAGCTGATTATGGGGTGTATCCCTGGATATGGCAGTCTCTAGATGGTCCATCCTTTCCTCACAGCTTCAAACTTTGTCTCTGTAACTCCTTCCATGGGTGTTTTTTCCCATTTCTAAGAATGGGCACAGTGTCCACACTTTGGTCTTCATTCTTCTTGAGTTTCATGTGTTTAGCAAATTGTATCTTATATCTTGGGTATCCTAGGTTTCTGGGCTAATATCCACTTATCAGTGAGTACATGTTGTGTGAGTTCCTTTGTGATTGTGTTACCTCACTCAGGATGGTGCCCTCCAGGTCCATCCATTTGGCTAGGAATTTCATAAATTCATTCTTTTTAATAGCTGAGTAGTACTCCATTTTGTAAATGTACCACATTTTCCGTATCCATTCCTCTGTTGAGGGGCATCTGGGTTCTTTCCAGCTTCTGGCTATTATAAATAAGGCTGCTGTGAATATAGTGGAGCATGTGTCCTTCTTACCAGTTGGGACATCTTCTGGATATATGCCCAGAAGAGGTATTTCAGGATCCTCCAGTAGTACTATATCCAATTTTCTGAGGAACTGCCAGACTGATTTCCAGAGTGGTTGTACAAGCTTTCAATCCCACCAACAATGGAGGAGTGTTCCTCTTTCTCCACATCCTTGCCAGCATCTGCTGTCACCTGAATTTTTGATCTTAGCCATTCTGACTGGTGTGAGGTGGAATCTCAGGGTTGTTTTGATTTGCATTTCCCTGATGATTAAGGATGTTGAACATTTTTTCAGGTGCTTCTCTGCCATTCGGTATTCCTCAGGTGAGAATTCTTTGTTCAGTTCTGTGCCGCATTTTTTAATGCGGTTATTTTATTTTCTGGAGTCCACCTTTTTGAGTTCGTTATATATATTGGATATTAGTCACCTATCTGATTTAGGATAGGTAAATATACTTTCCCAAACTGCTGGTGGCCGTTTTGTCTTATTGATGGTGTCTTTTGCCTTGCAGAAGTTTTGCAGTTTCGTGAGGTCCCACTTGTCAATTCTCCAACTTACAGCACAGGCCATTGCTGTTCTATTCAGGAATTTTTCCCCTGTGCCCATATCTTCAAGGTTTTTCCCCACTTTCTCCTCTGTAAGTTTCAGTGTCTCCGGTTTTATGTGAAGAGCCTTGATCCACTTAGATTTGATCTTAGTACAAGGAGATAGGAATGGATCGATTCACATTCTTCTACATGACAACAACCAGTAGTGCCAGTACCATTTTTTGAAAATGCTGTCTTTCTTCCACTGGATGGTTTTAGATCCCTAGTCGAAGATCAAGTGACTATAGGTTTGTGGGTTCATTTCGGGGTCTTCAATTCTATTCCATTGGTCTACTTGTCTGTCACTATACCAGTACCATGCAGTTTTTACCACAATTGCTCTGTAGTAAAGCTTTAGGTCAGGCATGGTGATTCCACCAGAGTTTCTTTTATCCTTGAGAAGAGTTTTTGCTATCCTAGGTTTTTTGTCATTCCACACGAATCTGCCAAATTCCCTTTCTAATTCATTGAAGAATTGAGTTGGGATTTTTATGGGGATTGCATTGAATCTGTAGATTGCTTTTAGCAAGATAGGCATTTTTACTATATTGATCCTGCCAATCCATTAGCATGGGAGATCTTTCCATCTTCTGAGACCTTCTTTAATTTCTTTCTTCAGAGACTTGAAATTCTTATCATACAGATCTTTCACTTTCTTAGTTAGAGTCACGCCAAGATATTTTATATTATATGTGACTATGGAGAAGGGTGTTGTTTCCCTAATTTCTTTCTCAGCCTGTTTATTCTTTGTGTAGGGAAAGGCCATTGACTTGTTTGAGTTAATTTTATATCCAGCTACTTCATTGAAGCTGTTTGTCAGGTTTAGGAGTTCTCTGGTGGAATTTTTAGGGTCACTTATATATACTATCATATCATCTGCAAAAAGTGATATTTTGACTTCCTCTTTTCCAATTTGTATCCCCTTGATCTCCTTTTGTTGTCTAATTGCTCTGGCTAGGACTTCAAGTACAATGTTGAATAAGTATGGAGAGAGTGGACAGCCTTGTCTAGTTTCTGATTTTAGTGGGATTGCTTCAAGTTTCTCACCATTTCTTTGATGTTGGCTACTGGTTTCCTGTAGATTGCTTTTATCATGTTTCGGTATGGGCCTTGATTTCCTGATCTTTCCAAGACTTTTATCATGAATGGGTGTTGGATCTTGTCAAATGCTTTTTCTGCATCTAAGAAGATGATCATGTGGTTTTTGTCTTTGAGTTTGTTTATATAATGGATTACTTTGATGGATTTCCATATATTAAACCATCGCTGCATTCCTGGAATAAAACCTACTTGGTCAGGATGGATGATTGCTTTAATGTGTTCTTGGATTCGGTTAGCGAGAATTTTATTGAGGATTTTTGCATCGATATTCATAAGAGAAATTGGTCTGAAGTTCTCTATCTTTGTTGGATCTTTCTGTGGTTTAGGTATCAGAGTAATTGTGGCTTCATAGAATGAGTTGGGTAGAGTTTCTTCTACTTCTATTTCATGGAATAGTTTGTGCAGAACTGGAATTAGATCTTCTTTGAAGGTCTGGTAGAACTCTGCACTAAACTCATCTGGTCATGGGCTTTTTTTGGATGGGAGACTATTAAGGACTGCTTCTATTTCTTTAGGGGATATGGGACTGATTAGATCATTAATTTGATCCTGATTAAACTTTGGTATCTGGTATATGTCTAGAAATTTGTCCATTTCGTCCAGGTTTTCCAGGTTTGTTGAGTATAGCCTTTTGTAGAAGGATCTGAAGGTGTTTTGGATTTCTTCAGGATCTGTTGTTATGTCTCCCTTTTCATTTCTGACTTAGTTAATTAGGATGTTGTCCCTGTGCCCTCTAGTGAGTCTAGCTAAGGGTTTATCTATCTTGTTGATTTTCTCAAAGAACCAACTCCTAGTTTGGTTGATTCTTTGAATAGTTCTTCTTGTTTCCACTTGGTTGATTTCACCCCCGAGTTTTATTATTTCCTGCCGTCTATTCCACTTGGGTGAATTTTCTTCCATTTTTCTAGAGCTTTTAGATGTGTTGCCAAGCTGCTAGTGTGTGCTCTTTCCAGTTTCTTTTTGGAGGTACTCAGAGCTATGAGTTTCCCTCTTAGAAATGCTTTCATTGTGTCCCATAAGTTTGGGTATGTTTTGGCTTCATTTTCATTAAACTCTAAAAAGTCTTTAATTTTTTTTCTTTATTCCTACCTTGACCAAGGTATCATTGAGAAGAGTGTTATTCAGTTTCTACGTGAATGTTGGCTTTCCATTATTTATGTTGTTATTGAAGATCAGCCTTAGTCCATGGTGGTCTGATAGGATGCATGGAACAATTTCAATATTTTTGTATCTTTTGAGGCCTGTTTTGTGACCAATTATATGGTCAGTTTTGGAGAAGGTCCCATGAGGTGCTGAGAAGAAGGTATATCCTTTTGTTTTAGGATAAAATGTTCTCTAGATATCTGTTAAGTCCATTTGTCTCAAAACTTCTGTTAGTTTCACTGTGTCCCTGTTTAGTTTCTGTTTCCACGATCCATCCATTGATGGAAGTGGTGTGTTGAAGTCTCCCACTATTATAGTGTGAAGTGCAATGTGTGCTTTGAGCTTTATTAAAGTGTGTTTAATGAATGTGGCTGCCCTTGCATTTGGAGCATAGATATTCAGAATTGAGACTTCCTCTTGGAGGATTTTACCTTTGATGAGTATGAAGTGTCCCTCCTTGTCTTTTTTGATAACTTTGTTTGGAAGTCGATTTTATTTGATATTAGAATGTCTACTCCAGCTTGTTTCTTCAGAACATTTGCTTGGAAATTTGTTTTCCAGCCTTTCACTCTGAGGTAATGTCTGTCTTTTTCCCTGAGATGGGTTTCCTGTAAGCAGCAGAATGTTGGGTCTTGTTTGTGTAGCCAGTCTGTTAATCTATATCGTTTTATTGGGGAGTTGATTCCATTGATATTAAGAGATATTAAGGAAAAGTAATTGTTGCTTCCTTTTATTTTTGTTGTTAGCGTTGGCATTCTGTTCTTGTGGCTGTCTTCTTTTTGGTTTGTTTAGGGATTACTTTCTTGCTTTTTCTAGGGCGTGATTTCTGTCCTTGTATTGTTTTTCTTCTTTTATTATCCTTTGAAGGACTGCATTCGTGGAAAGGTAATGTGTTAATTTGGTTTTGTCGTGGAATACTTTGGTTTCTCCATCTATGGTAATTGAGAGTTTGGCTGGGTATAGTAGTCTGGGCTGAAATTTGTGTTCTCTTAATGTCTGTATAACATCTGCCCAGGCTCTTCTGGCTTTCATAGTCTCTGGTGAAAAATCTAGTGTAATTCTGATAGGCTTGCCTTTATATGTTACTTGACCTTTTTCCCTTACTGCTTTTAAAATTCTCTCTGAGAAGTAAGCAATAAAGCTTTTGCTGCAGAAGATTCCGGTTTGTTGCGTCTTTCTTGCTGGTCAAGTGGGACACAATAAGTGGCGCCGAGAAACCCAGGAACTTTATACCATCACACTGGCGCAAGGAAGATCCCTCATTCACAGGGTGGAACCAGAACTGCGGGACAAAAGGCTCTTCAAGGTACGTACAATCTTGAAATTTCTCCAGAGTTAGAAGCTCTTTTGATGGTTTGCATGGCGATTGCACTTTTCCTTTTGGTTTCGTTTTGCTTCCACCGCTGGCACTGCTGACTGGTTCTTAGTCGCTGTCAGGCCTGTACAGCGCCTGTACAGCGACCAGTTTCAGTTGCTGTCAGGACTGGACAGCGACTGGACAGCGACCAGTTTCAGTCGTGGTCAGGACTGTACAGCGGTAGTATGGGAATCTCCCATTCTATAGTAGTTGCCTTACGCTCCGTCCTGAAGCAGTGTGGCCTAAAAATCGCCACTACAACCTTAGAGGGATTTGTCAGGGAGATAGACCGTGTGGCACCATGGTATGCTTGCTCAGGGTCGTTTACTGTCGCCTCTTGGGACAAACTGAAAGGAGATCTAGTTAGGGAACAGCAGAACGGCAAACTTAAAGCAGGGATCATGCCGTTGTGGAAATTGGTGAAATCGTGTTTAACAGATGAGGATTGTCAGCAAATGGTAGAAGCAGGGCAGAAAGTTTTGGACGAAATTCAAGAAAGTCTATCAGAGGTAGAGCAGGGAGAGAGAGTAAAAGTAGAGAGGAAATAAAGTGCACTGAATAATTTAGGCCTTTCCAGGGGCCTTGAGCCTGAGGAAAAGAGATATAAAGGAAAGAATGCCTTGGGAGAGATTAGAAAAAGGGATGGAAAGGGAAAGAAGAAGTGAGATTGAGCTGGAGAGGCACATAAGGAAAGGAGCCTCTACCTGCCACTAGATGAGTTTAAGCAGCTAGCTGTCAGTAGCTCAGAATCGGATAAGGAACTTAGCTCCTTTGAGGAAACAGACTTAGAGAAGGAAGTGACAGGCTATGAGGGAGAAAGATACCAGTCAGATGAAAGACGAGTTAATCAGTTACAGAATAACATGAAAGCAGCTAGAGACAAATGCCAAATCTTTGCGCAGTCTTCGGATCCGCAACGTCAGGGTTTTAGTGTACCTCCGCCTTATGTGCAGAAGCGCCATTCAGAGCCTTATGTGCAGAGGCACCATTCAGAGCCTTATATGCAGAGGTATCATTCAGACTCATTTATTCCAAAAAAGGAACAGAGGAAAATGCAACAGGCATTTCCAGTTTTTGAAAGAGCTGAGGGAGGGCGTGTTCACGTTCCAGTAGAGCATATACAGATTAAGGAGCTTGCAGAAGCAGTCCATAATTATGGAGTCAGCACTAATTTCACTGTAGCACAAGTTGAAAGACTTGCGACTCATGCTATGACTCCTGGTGATTGGCAGACTGTAGTAAAAGCTGTAGCCCCCAGTATGGGAATGTATCTTGAATGGAAAGCCTTGTGGCAGGACTCCTGCCAGACGCAGGCAAGGGCCAATGCCACCATGGAAGGGGACATGGACGTTTGAATTGCTTACAGGTCAGGGACAGCATGCTGCTAACCAAACAGATTATCATTGGGGAACATACGCCCAGATCTCAGCTGCCACTGTTAAGGCATGGAAGGCACTCTCTAAGAAGGGAGAGGCAAGTGGGCATTTGACCAAGATCACTCAGGTTGCCCAGGAGTTGTTCTCAGATTTTGTGGCTAGAATGACAGAGGCAGCAGGGAGAATATTTGGAGATACAGAAGCAGCTATACCTTTAATTGAACAGTTGATATATGAACAGGCTACCCAGGAATGCAGGGCAGCTATTATACCTAGAAAAAGCAAGGGACTGCAGGACTGGTTGAAGGTTTGCCGTGAACTTGGAGGGCCACTCACTAATGCCAGTTTAGCAGCTGCCATTCTACAAGGACAAAAAAGCCCTGACATGGCTGAGCTCAAACTCTGCTATAATTGTGGCAAACCAGGACACTTAAAAAAGGACTGTAGAGCCCTTGTCAAAAGGAGAGCGCCAGGACTGTGTACTAAGTGTGGAAAAGAATATCATTGGGCTAGCGCTTGTCATTCAGTCAGGGACGTTCAAGGCAGGTCCCTGCAGCCAGGATTCCCTCAAGCAGTAGATAGTGAGACCATTTCAAAAAACCAGTACAGGGCCCTCAGGTCTCAGGGCCTGAAAACATAAGGGACCTCGACAGGAGAAAGGTGGACCCCACAGTTTGCAGGGCAACAGAAGGCTCAGCTGGATTGGACCTCCGTACCACCACCCAATTCATGCTGATCCCTCAAATGGGAGTGCAGCCTATTCCTACTGACTGTAAAGGACCTCTGCCATCCAGGAGTGTCGTCCTAATATTGGGCAGGGCTTCCCTTACACTACAAGGTCTTATTGTTCACCCTGGAGTTGTAGATCAAGATTATGAAGGGGAACTTCAAGTTCTCTGTTCCTGTCCTCAGGGTGTCTTTTCTATTTCACAAGGGGATAGAATAGCTCAGTTAATAATTCTGCCAAGCCTACATGGCTGTTTTCCCTCTTCTGGTGTCCCTCGAGCTACCAGAGGGATTGGTTCTACTGGAAATGATTCGGCTTACTTAATAATGCCTTTAGATTCCAGGCCATCCTTAGAGTTAGTTATAGAAGGGAAACAATTTAAGGGGATTTTAGACACAGGAGCAGATAAAAGTATTATTTCTTCTCACTGGTGGCCAAAAACTTGGCCTGTTACTCAGTCATCACATTCTTTGCAAAGTTTAGGTTATCAGTCCTGTCCCACTATTAGTTCCCGTTCTTTGAGCTGGACAGCACCTGAAGGTCAAACGGGATGATTCACTCCCTATGTTTTACCACTCCCAGTAAATCTCTGGGGGAGAGACATCTTACAGGCACTAGGACTGATCTTGACTAATGAATACTCGCCACAAGCTGTTCAAATGATGAAGAAAATGGGCTATAAAGAAGGAAGGGGATTAGGGAAAGGTGAGCAGGGTAGACTTGAACCTCTCCCTCAAAAAGGTAATATTGGGAGACAAAGTTTGGGTTTTTTCTAGAAACAGCTGTTGAGAGTTCCATGCCCATACCATGGCTTACAGAGGAAGTTGTATGGATTCCTCAATGGCCTCTCTCCTCTGAAGAATTAGAAGCAGCCACAAAACGAATTTCTGAACAGCTACACTTGGGTCATTTAGAGCCCTCTACCTCACCCTGGAATACACATATTTTCGTAATTAAGAAAAAATCTGGCAAATGGCGCTTATTACATGATCTTAGAGCAATTAATGCACAAATGCGTCTGTTTGGACCAGTTCAGCAAGGGCTACCATTGCTTTCTGCCTTACCCAAAAATTGGGAAATTATAATTATAGACATTAAAGATTGCTTTTTCTCTATACCTTTATGCCCTCAAGATAGGCAAAGATTTGCGTTTAGCATCCCAGCCATTAATCATTTAGAGCCGGATCAAAGATACCAATGAAGGTCATACCTCAGGGGAATGGTGAATAGCCCCACCCATGTGTCAACTGTATGTACAATTGGCACTTACGTCAGTTAGAGAGCATTTTCCATCATTACAGGTGATAATTTATATGGATGACATTTTGATTTGCCATAAAAATTCAGTTATTGCAAGATGCATACCCTATATTAATAAAAACATTAGGGCAATGGGGATTGCAGGTGGCCACCGAAAATGTGCAAGTTGCTCAAATGGGAGCCTTCCTAGGGTCACTCATTTATCCTGACAAAATTGTTCCTCAAAAATTAGAGATTTGCAAAGATCAACTACATACCTTGAATGATTTCCAAAAATTGTTAGGAGATATTAATTGGCTGAGACCATTTTTAAAAATTCCATCAGCAGAATTAAAGCCCTTATTTGACATATTAGAGGGAGATACCCATATCTCCTCCCACAGAGCACTTACTCCAGCTTCATGTCAAGCTTTACAAACTGTAGAAAAGGCCTTACAAGATGCTCAATTACAACGCATTGATGAGTCAAAGTCATTTGAATTGTGCATATTAAAAACTGCAGTTACCAACAGCGGTCTTATGGCAAAATGGGCCCTTATTGTGGGTCCATCCTAATGCTTCCCCTGCAAAAAATCCTAATGCAGTTGCTCAACTTGCACTTAGGGGGATAAAAGCAGCCATTACTTATTTCGGGAAAGAACCTTATATGCTAACTGTACCTTATACTTCTGCTCAGTTTCAAACCCTGGCAGCAACAACTAATGATTGGGCAGTCTTGGTTGCCTCCTATTCAGGACAAATTAATAACCATTATCCAAAACATCCAATTTTACAATTTGCCTTATGCCAAGCTATAGTATTTCCAATAATAACAGCCAAACACCCACTTCCGGATGGGGTAGTAGTGTATACAGATGGATCCAAATCTGGTATAGGTGCATATGTAGTAAATGGCCAAGTAACATCTAAACAATATAATGAGACATCACCCCAGGTTGTAGAGTGTTTGGTTGTTCTAGAAGTCCTTGAAACTTTTCCAGGACCGCTCAATATTGTATCTGATTCCTTATATGTAGTTAATGCAGTTAATACGCTTGAAGTTGCAGGCTTAATTAAACCATCTAGTAAGCTTGCTCACATTTTTCAAAAAATTCAGTCAGCCTTGTTACACAGAAGACATCGTATCTATATTACTCATGTTAGAGCTCATTCTGGCCTTCCTAGCCCCATGTCTTATGGAAATTACTTAGCAGACAAAGCCACTAGAATCGTGGCTGCTGCTCTGGCCTCGCAGGCAGAGGCTGCAAGGGAGTTTCATAAACGCTTTCATGTGACAGCTGAGACATTACACCGCCGTTTCACTTAAACCAGGAAAGAAGCTCGTGACATTGTCACCCAATGTCAAAACTGTTGTCAATTTTTACCTACTCCTCATGTAGGGGTAAACCCTCGAGGCATCAGGCCATTACAGGTCTGGCAAATGGATGTCACTCATATTTCCTCCTTTGGGAGAAATCAGTATTTACATGTTTCCATTGACACCTGCTCTGCTGTAATGTTTGCCACACCTTTAACAGGTGAAAAAGCCTCTCATGTTATACAGCACTGCCTAGAAGCGTGGAGTGCTTGGGTCAAGCCCACAATTCTTAAAACGGATAATGGGCCAGCATATACTTCTACTAAATTTCAACAATTTTGTCATCAAATGGATGTCACTCACCTGACTGGCCTTCCTTATAATCCTCAAGGACAAGGCATTGTTGAACGTGCCCACCGCACACTCAAGTCTTATCTTATAAAACAAAAAGGGGGAGTTGATGAGACTCTGCCCTCAGTGCCAAGAGTATCGGTATCTATGGCGCTCTTTACACTTAATTTTTTGAATCTCGACGAGCAGGGACGTTCTGCAGCTGAGCGACATAGTTCAGACCCTGATAGACCAAAAGAAATGGTCAAATGGAAGGATGTTTTAACTGGTCTGTGGAAAGGCCCGGATCCTATCTTAATCAGATCCCAGGGAGCTGTTTGTGTTTTTCCACAGAGTGAAGACAACCCATTTTGGCTGCCGGAATGACTCACCCACAGGATATTCATCAAGGATGGTGCAGAAGATGCTGACCTCCCGAGGACTGTTTCTGATCCTGACAATGCTGAACTTGTCTCAGGTTCCTAGTATAATGGGCGAACAGAGATGGGCTATTCTCTCGACTTTCCCTAAACCAATTCTAGTTCGCCATGATGCTATAGTTTTTCTAAAATTCTTTACTACTAATAAAACAGTGGATTTGCCATATTTACCCTATGATCCCACCCGAGCACCATTAGGAGAAAATCGCTCTTTATTAGAACAGGGTTCTTTATGTTTTCAAATTAATGGACCAGGAAATTGTATCAACCTCACAGCCCGAGCTTTAGGGAAGTTTAATGAGCATCGAGGAGGTTGGGTGAGCACAACCCAAGATACTTCCAATGTAGATATAACCTTTACAAATCGAACCTTTTGGCAGGAGGTAATTTGGGTTAATGGTACATTTCTACCACCTAACTTTTCAGACGAAGAACGTCCCCACCAACCAAAAATAGCTCCTCATTGTAGCTTGGAAGATGAAGGGCTGATCCTGCCTTGGTCTGATTGTCAATCCTCCATCACTCGTTTGGCAGATCAGAGTAAAACTTTTTCCTTTTCTCCCAACATGATAGATGACCCAGAGAAGGAATTTGTTATGAAAAAGGGACTTTTCATACAGGACTTTAGAATGCATCCCTTTCACAAGTGGGTGCTTTGTGGAGTCAATGTCAGTTGTACAGAACTCAATCCTTTGATTTTTATCCAGGGAGGAGCAGTTGGAAAGGCTTCTTTTACTGGCATCCCAAGATTTGCTCAGTATTGGGGAATACATGATGCCTCCCAGGACTCTTATGGATATAGTAATACCAGTGTAGAGATCACTGGGTTCAATAAAACTTTGGTAAACCAGATTAATTATCCATCGATTAATTATCCATCAACCCCAGTCTGTATTTACCCCCCTTTCTTGTTTATTCTTTCAAATGATTCATTTGAAGTCTGTTCCAATGATTCTTGTTGTATTTCTCAATGTTGGGATGTAACAAAGAACACCCGTGCCATGGTGGCACGGATCCCGTGTTGGATCCCTGTTCCGGTGGAAACACCTTCCACCTTATCTCTGTTTCGACAAAAGAGAGATTTTGGCATTACTGCTGCCATGATCATAGCAATTTCAGCCAGTGCAGCTGCTGCTACAGCTGCAGGGTATGCTATGGTTAGTACGGTTCAATCAGGCACAAAATTAAATCAGCTTTCAGCAGATCTGGCTGATGCCATCACTGTCCAAACCTCTGCTAGTACCAAGTTAAAGGGAGGGCTGATGATTTTGAATCAGAACCTTGACCTGGCAGAGGAACAGATAGGTGTTCTATACCAGATGGCCCAGTTGGGTTGTGAAAGAAAACTGGAAGCTCTGTGCATTACGAGTGTCCAATATGAAAATTTTACTTATGCAGCTAATCTGTCTAGACAGTTTTCTTTATATCTTGCAGGAAATTGGTCTGAAAGATTCGATGAGACCCTTGAGGCCCTGAGAGCGGCCGTTCTAAAGATCAACTCGACACGAGTGGACCTGTCATTGACAGAGGGCCTCTCCTCCTGGATTTCATCTGCATTTTCTTATTTTAAGGAATGGGTGGGGGTAGGTTTATTTGGTGTTGCCACCTGCTGTGGACTTGTGTTCATGCTCTGGTTGGTTTGCAAGCTCAGAACCCAACAGACAAATGACAAGGTTGTGATAACTCAAGCTCTTGCTGCCATCGAGCAAGGGGCCTCCCCCGAAATCTGGCTATCTATGCTCAAAAATTAGTTGATATTGGTGGCTGGCCTCTTTTATAGAGTTCGCCCTAGGTCATTTAGTAGTTATTGTCACATAGCACTGCGGTATCCAGGGACAGGCAACTTTCCTCATGCACAGATCAACCTAAGACACGGGGCCCGGTGGTGATAGGGTTACCCTATGACAGGAAAGGCTGTGACATTGGAGGAATGACCTAAGACAGGAGCCACAGAGGATGGGCATAATTACACAGGCCTAGACCAGTCTCAAATTTTAATAAAATAAAAAGGGGGAGATGTGGAGAGCTGTGCCGCGAGCAATCGCCATTATAAGATGGTGCTGGCCTCTGCTGTGCCTAACTAGTAAACAAGCCTTGTACTTAGGTGCGAGAGTGAACTCACTCCTAGTCACTCCCATTCTCGGGGCATAATAGTGGGGTGATGGGCGAGCCACGAATCAGGAGCTGTCACGCCATATCAGGTGCTGAAACATCACGCTACGCCTATATAACCGGCGACATTTTCCCGGTTCGGGGTCTTCCTGAGAGGTAAGCAATAAAGCTTTTGCCGCAGCAGTTTCTGGTTTGTTGCGTCTTTCTTGCGGGTCAAGTGGGACGCAATAACATAGAATTAAATGAATCAACTGTGAACAACAGAATCATATTCCTCACTCAGTCTGGCTTTTCCAGGAACATTTACTAAGAAAAATAATTATAAAAAGGAGAATTCAAGTTTCATAATTGTGAGTATTTATATGACAATTTAGTTGTTGTTAATTTAATAATTTCAAGAACTTTGCCATATAGTTTAGCTAAATATTTATGTGTGAAACAAATATATTTTATCACATAACTCTTGATAAAAGTACTTTTAAGAGAAGAATAACTTCAATACTATAACTTTCAGATTCTTTAAATTAGGTTTCCAATAAAAAAGAAAAAATTCTGCCTGTGACAATATTTTATTTTATTGTCTTTCACATCCAATCTACACTTAAAGGAAACTTTCACAATATTATATATCTTATGTGATTTATTTTACAAATACTAAAGTAAAAATTTCCATAACATGTTTATTTTTATCCTAGTGAATTTTTTTTTCTACATTTCACCATTGGTATTTTCAAAGTATTGTTATAAATACCTTTAGTTACTTATAAACTCATGAGACATTTATTTTTTCTTGTGTATGATATACACTTATATACTCTTTTTTGTGTCTATAATTACACAGGTAATATGTAATTTTACGTGCCTTATTTTTAATAAAGTTCCATGTCTTGTGCTAGACTGCCTTGTATGAAAAATACTTAACAGTTCCTTTCAGTTGAAGGAACTGACACTTGGATACTCACAGCCTCATCACAAGACAGCCCTTATTTCTGGATTGTACTTGAAGTGATTACTTGATGGAAATGTTCATGGATCTATTGTTCCACTTAACAGTCAAGGTTTTTCACTTTCTAACCTGTATTTTTTATGAAATACTGACTTGCTGACAGATGAAAGTACACTAAGTACTCCTGAATACAAGGTGATAGTTAAGCTACCTAAAGTAAGAATTTGTCAGTCCCCAGTTCTGATCTTCCTTGGGCTCATTCAATCAGTCAGATGGTATTCAGTGACCAAGACCAAGGAATGTCTCTGTAGTGTTTCTAGTTCATTCATTTGACATTCTTGTTTAAAATGGAATAAGCCTGAGTAAAATACTTCCCTAAATAAGCACTAAGTAATTCCTTTACATCTTGTTTGATTATCTTCCTATACTTAAATAACTGGTATAAGAATGAGAACATATATTTTTATAATGATCCCAGAATGATTTGATGTTGAGGCTTATATAAGAGGAATTATGGGTAAGAATTCTTATATATAAAACTTAGATGATACAACTATAAGTAAGGAGGAAGGAAGAAAAGAAGGAAGGGAGGAAGAGGGGAGATAGAAAAGAAGAGAAGGGGAAAGACAGATGACAGAAGAGAAGAAAGAAGAAAAGAAGAGAAGATAGAAGAGAGGTCTTTGCCTGAATTAAACCATCATCTTTAATGCATTGCTCACACAGCTTCCTTGAAATTTTATAAGTTTGCAATATATTCACTATTTTTTTCATTCAGAGCTGTAGTGGGTATTGAACTAAGAATGTTACAGGTGGGGGGCAAATATTGGTGATGTATCACCAAGGTAGACCTTCTGCCCTTCATTGTTTTACTATAAACTCGTCATGTAGTCTGTTCAGTGAGCCATTTACTTTACAAAATCCAGTATTTATAATTTGAAATGTACTTGCACAGAAATTAAGTTTGAGAATATTCCATTAATTAATGGGTTGGGATTAGATGGTGTCAAAAGAGTGAACACAAAAAAAGAAAGAGAGAGAGAGGAAGAGAGAGAGAGAAAGAAAGAAAATTGATATTTTTTGATATTGGGCTGTCTAATGAAATCACCTGGGTGCTACTTGAAGAATTAACATGATAACATACAGGTGGTTGCAGCTGAGACAACTACATAACACATAAAGCTTATTGTCAACAATATGACACTCAATTGCTTAGTCGTTTAAAAAATAATCAGGCGCTAATTACTTACAGAAATAAAAACTGCCATTAAAGTTTTTTGTTGCTGTGGTCACATTGGTTTGACCAGATGAAATGCCAGGGACTGTACTAGACTTTTAAACTTACTCTGTTTATTGGGATGTGGAATATTATATCTCTAGTAGAAAGTGACTTCTGGCATTGTTTTGGAAAATGAACAAAAATGGATATACACATATATAGAGAGAGGTAGGTATGTTCTATGAAGAGTGACAAGATGCGACTTGCTGCTGTTTTTTATTTTGCGTTGAAAGCTCTTTTGTAGGTTTATTTATATGGAATTATTTAAAGTCTGTATTGAAGAAGAAATGTGTACAATAGAAAATAGAATATGAGGCGCCGGCGGGAGCCTTCTTGGCTCCGGGACTCCGCGGAGGGCAGGCTGCACAGGTGACCGTATGGGATACAGAAGCCAGCCGTTTCTGGTACGGGCGAGAGTCGCAGAGCCTCTGGGGCGGCGCCATCTTCAGCTCCAGACAGCTGGCCACCTTCCTGGTGAGAGCACGGGGGTCTGCCCGGCCTAAGAGGTTTGTGTCACAGGCGCCGGCGGGAGCCTTCTTGGCTCCGGGACTCCGCGGAGGGCAGGCTGCACGGGTGACAATGTGGAATACAGAGGCCAGCCATTTCTGGGACGGGCGAGAGTCGCAGAGCTTCTGGGGCGGTGCCATCTTCATCTCCAGACGGCCGGCCACCTTCCTGGCGAGAGCCACAGAGCTTCTGAGGCGGCGCCATCTTCAGCTCCAGACGGCCGGCCACCTTCCTGGCGAGAGCCACAGAGCTTCTGAGGCGGCGAAATCTTCGACTCCAGACAACCGGCCACCTTCCTGGCCAAAGCAACACAGCTTCTGGGAAAGATCCTGTTTTGGGCCTTCACCTTCAGCCAGGAGGAGTTCCAAACACCAGATAACTGTACACCATCCCCGAAAGAGGAGAGCTTGCCTGCAGAGACTGCTCTGACCACTGAAACTCAGAGGAGAGAGCTTGTCTCCCACGCCTGCTGATTGAGGGTAACAAAATTAACAGAGGAACAATCTCTTAACAAAGACAACTATAACAAATAACTCCAGAGATTGCCAGATGGCAAAAGGTAAACGTAAGAATCCTACTAACAGAAACCAGGACCACTCACCATCATCAGAACCCAGAACGCCCACTTCGACCAGTCCAGGACACCCTAACACACCTGAAAAGGTAGACCTGGATTTAAAAGCATATCTCATGATGATGGTAGAGGACATAGAGAAGGAATTCAATAACTCACTTAAAGAGATACAGGTACAAAAATATTGAAATTGTCCCATGTATCCTATCAGACCACCATGGCCTAAGACTGATCTTCAATAACAACATTAATAATGGAAAGCCAATATTCACGTGGAAACTGAACAACACTCTTCTCAATGATACCTTGGTCAAGGAAGGAATAAAGAAAGAAATTAAAGACTTTTTAGAGTTTAATGAAAATGAAGCCACAACGTACCCAAACCTTTGGGACACAATGAAAGCATTTCTAAGAGGGAAACTCATAGCTCTGAGTACCTCCAAAAAGAAACGGGAGAGAGCACATACTAGCAGCTTGACAACACATCTAAAAGCTCTAGAAAAAAAGGAAGCAAATTTACCCAAGAGGAGTAGTCGGCAGGAAATAATCAAACTCAGGGGTGAAATTAACCAAGTGGAAACAAGAAGAACTATTCAAAGAATTAACCAAACGAAGAGTTGGTTCTTTGAGAAAATCAACAAGATAGATAAACCCTTAGCTAGACTCACTAAAGGGCAAAGGGACAAAATCCTAATCAACAAAATCAGAAATGAAAAGGGAGACATAACAACAGATCCTGAAGCAATCCAAAACACCATCAGATCCTTCTACAAAAGCTTATACTCAACAAAACTGGAAAACCTGGACGAAATGGACAAATTTCTGGAAAGATATCAGGTACCAAAGTTGAATCAGGATCAAGTTGACCTTCTAAACAGTCCCATATCCCCTAAAGAAATAGAAGCAGTTATTAATAGTCTCTCAGCCAAAAAAAAAAAGCCCAGGACCAGACGGGTTTAGTGCAGAGTTCTATCAGACCTTCAAAGAAGATCTAATTCCAGTTCTGCACAAACTATTTCACAAGATAGAAGTAGAAGGTACTCTACCCAACTCATTTTATGAAGCTACTATTACTCTGATACCTAAACCACAGAAAGATCCAACAAAGATAGAGAACTTCAGACCAATTTCTCTTATGAATATCGATGCAAAAATCCTTAATAAAATTCTCGCTAACCGAATCCAAGAACACATTAAAGCAATCATCCATCCTGACCAAGTAGGTTTTATTCCAGGAATGCAGGGATGGTTTGATATACGAAAATCCATCAATGTAATCCATTATATAAACAAACTCAAAGACAAAAAACACATGATCATCTCGTTAGATGCAGAAAAAGCATTTGACAAGATCCAACACCCATTCATGATAAAAGTTTTGGAAAGATCAGGAATTCAAGACCCATACCTAAACATAATAAAAGCAATCTACAGCAAACCAGTAGCCAACATCAAAGTAAATGGAGAGAAGCTGGAAGCAATCCCACTAAAATCAGGGACTAGACAAGGCTGCCCACTTTCTCCCTACCTTTTCAACATAGTACTTGAAGTATTAGCCAGAGCAATTCGACAACAAAAGGAGATCAAGGGGATACAAATTGGAAAAGAGGAACTCAAAATATTACTTTTTGCAGATGTTATGATAGTATATATAAGTGACCCTAAAAATTCCATCAGAGAACTCCTAAACCTGATAAACAGCTTCGGTGATGTAGCTGGATATAAAATTAACTCAAACAAGTCAATGGCCTTTCTCTACACAAAGAATAAACAGGCTGAGAAAGAAATTAGGGAAACAACACCCTTTTCAATAGTCACAAATAATATAAAATATCTCGGCGTGACTCTAACTAAGGAAGTGAAAGATCTGTATGATAAGAACTTCAAGTCTCTAAAGAAAGAAATTAAAGAAGATCTCAGAAGATGGAAAGATCTCCCATGTTCATGGATTGGCAGGATCAACATTGTAAAAATGGCTATCTTGCCAAAAGCAATCTACAGATTCAATGCAATCCCCATCAAAATTCCAACACAATTCTTCAACGAATTAGAAGGAGCAATTTGCAAATTCATCTGGAATAACAAAAAACCTAGGATAGCAAAAACTCTTCTCAAGGATAAAAGAACCTCTGGTGGAATCACCATGCCTGACCTAAAGCTTTACTACAGAGCAATTGTGATAAAAACTGCATGGTACTGGTATAGAGACAGACAAGTAGAACAGTGGAATAGAATTGAAGACCCAGAAATGAACCCACACACCTATGGTCACTTGATCTTCGTCAAGGGAGCTAAAACCATCCAGTGGAAGAAAGACAGCATTTTCAACAATTGGTGCTGGCACAACTGGTTGTTATCGTGTAGAAGAATGCGAATTGATCCATACTTATCTCCTTGTACTAAGGTCAAATCTAAGTGGATCAAGGAACTTCACATAAAACCAGAGACACTGAAACTTATAGAGGAGAAAGTGGGGAAAAGCCTTGAAGATATGGGCACAGGGGAAAAATTCCTGAACAGAACAGCAATGGCTTGTGCTGTAAGATCGAGAATTGACAAATGGGACCTAATGAAACTCCAAAGTTTCTGCAAGGCAAAAGACACCATCAATAAGACAAAAAGACCACCAACAGATTGGGAAAGGATCTTTACCTATCCTAAATCAGATAGGGGACTTATATACAATATATATAAAGAACTCAGGAAGGTGGACTCCAGAAAATAAAATAACCCCATTAAAAATGGGGCTCAGAGCTAAACAAAGAACTCTCACCTGAGGAATACCGAATGGCTGAGAAGCACCTGAAAAAATGTTCAACATCCTTAATCATCAGAGAGATGCAAATCAAAACAACCCTGAGATTCCGTCTCACACCAGTCAGAATGGCTAAGATCAAAAATTCATGTGACAGCAGATGCTGGCAAGGATGTGGAGAAAGAGGAACACTCCTCCATTGTTGGAGGGATTGAAAGCTTGTACAACCACTCTGGAAATCAGTCTGGCGGTTCCTCAGAAAACTGGATATAGTACTACCGGAGGATCCAGCAATACCTCTCCTGGGCATATATCTAGAAGATGCCCCAACTGGTAAGAAGGACACATGCTCCACTATGTTCATAGCAGCCTTATTTATAATAGCCAGAAGGTGGAAGGAACACAGATGCCCCTCAACAGAGGAATGGATACAGAAAATGTGGTACATCTACACAATGGACTACTCAGCTATTAAAAAGAATGAATTTATGAAATTCCTAGCCAAATGGATGGACCTGGAGGGCATCATCCTGAGTGAGGTAACACATTCACAAAGGAACTCACACAATATGTACTCACTGATAAGTGGATATTAGCCCAAAACCTAGGATATCCAAGATATAAGATACAATTTCCTAAACACATGAAACTCAAGAAAAATGAAGACTGAAGTGTGGACACTATGCCCCTCCTTAGAAGTGGGAACAAAACACCCTTGGAAGGAGGTACAGAGACAAAGTTTGGAGCTGAGATAAAAAGATGGACCATGTAGAGACTGCCATATCCGGGGATCCATCCCATAATCAGCTTCCAAATGCTGACACCATTGCATACACTAGCAAGATTATCCTGAAAGGACCCTGATATAGCTGTCTCTTGTCAGAGTATGCCTGGGCCTAGCAAACATAGAAGTGGATGCTCACAGTCAGCTATTGGATGGATCACATGGTCCCCAATGAAGGAGCTAGAGAAAGTACCCAAGAAGCTAAAGGGATCTGCAACCCTATAGGTGGAACAACATTATGAACTAACCAGTACCCCGGAGCTCTTGACTCTAGCTGCATATGTATCAAAATATGGCCTAGGCGGCCATCACTGGAAAGAGAGGCCCATTGGACACACAAACTTTATATGCCCCAGTTAGGGGAACGCCAGGGCCAAAAAAGGGGAGTGGGTGTGTAGGGGAGTGGGGGTGGGTGGCTATGGGGGACTTTTTGTATAGCATTGGAAATGTAAATGAGCTAAATACCTAATAAAAAATGGAAAAAAAGAAAATAGAATATAAATTATCTATTCACTAATTTAAATAAGGAAAGATTACTATCTCAAAAGCTATTAAAATGTTCCTAATGAATACAAGCAGATTGGAATATATATTAGAAAAGGTGAAATACTGTTTTTTAAAAAAGACATAATATCATATTGCCTAGTATATGGCCATGAAAGACATAAAAGCAAACACATATGGATATTCTATGTGACACATGATTGTTAGTTTTCTTTATATTTCCCACTCCTTTAGAGATATGAGAAAGCCAAGTCCAGAAGCCTTGAGATCTGTCATGTTCCCTCTGTATTCCGTCTTCTAGTCCATACCTCTAACAACAATCCCAGATAACTGCAGCCTTTAGCCACCATCAGCTGAAATGCCTACAGCAATTTCCTCCCTTTTCACCCCTCTGGTCAAATCCTGCCACAGCTAGCTTCCCCCTGCCCCCTCTGTACCCCATTCCTTGGACCACTGCTCTCCCTGCATCCCTGGAGGGCTGCTGCTGCCAAGGCCAATCAGGTGAGCTCCTCATTCCCCAAACCCCTTCCTGCTATGTCCCCATCAGGTCCAGCAACCTTAAGGTCTTCCCTGTCCCCTCTGCAATCCATCTTCTGGCCCATATCTTTAACAACAATCCCAGATTATCTACAGCTATCAGGGATCATCATATGAGACCCCTATCACAATTCTTTGCCTGCTGGCCCCTCTGAGCAAACTGAGTAGTGGTGAGCTCTGCTGTGCCCCTCTGCACTCCATTTCAGAGGCCACAATTCCACCTACATCCATAGAGGACTGCTGCTGTCCAGGACAAACAGAGGCCTCAGGGACTAGCACTACCTGCATCCCTGGAGGCCTTCTGTCACAAGGGACAACCAGCAGCCTGAAGGCAACATAGACTACCAGCTTTACATGCATCACTGGAAGCCTGACGCTACCAGGGACAGCCAGCTCAAACTTCAGTTCTAGAGCCCTGCTAACATTAGGGACTACCAGCTCTACCTGCATCCCCAGAGGCCTGCTAAAATCAGGGAACACCAGGCCCCTAACTCTAGAGACAACTAAATGGCTTGAGGCAAGCATGAAAATAAAACTACAAAAGCTAGGGCAATAGGGCACCACCTGAACCCAGTAATCCTACAACAGCAGCCTTGAGTATTCTAACATACCTGAATCACAAGAAAATATGAACTTAAATCTAATGTTTTGAAGATGGTAGAGGACTTTCAAAGGAAAATGAATAAATTACTTAAATAAATACAGGAAATACAATCAAACCGGTGAAGGAAATGAAAAAAAAAAAAAAGGTTTAAGACCTGAAAATAGAAATAGAGGCAATAAAGAAAGCATATATTGAGGGAATACTGGAAATGGAAAACCTAGAAAAGAGAACAAGAACTACAGGCACAAGCATCACCAACAGAATACAAGAGATGGAAGAGAGAATCTCAGGTCTACACAATAGAAGATATAATAGAAGAAATTGATACATTGGTCAAAAAGAATAATGCTAAAGCTAAAATGATCCCAACACAAGACATCCAGGAAGTTTGGGGCATCATGAAAAGTCAAAACTGAAAAATAGTGGGAATAGAAGGTAACAACTCCCAATTCAAAGGCCCAGAAAATATCTTCAACTAAATCATAGAAGAAAATGTCCCTAACCTGAAGAAAGAGATACCTGTAGACATACGAGAAGCTCACAGAACACCAAATAGAGTGGACCAAAAAAAGAAAATCTCCAACCACATAATAATCAAAACATAAATGTATAGATCAAAGAGAGAATATTAAAAGCTAAAAGTGATAAAAACAAATAACATATACAGGCAGACCTAGTAGAATTATACCAGAATTCTGAACAGAGATTTTAAAAGACAGAAGGCCCAGGCACATGTTTTACAATCAACCTCTAAGAGATCACAGATGCCAGCTCAGACTACTATATTCAGAAAAACTTTCATTTACTAAAGACTGAGGAAACAAGATATTCTATCACAAAACCAAATTTAAACAACATCTTTTGACTAATACAGCTCTACAGAGGATACTTCAAAGGAAACTCAACAAAAAGAAGGTAATGATACACAACAAAATACAAGAAATTGATAATTCTATACCAGAAGAAGCAAAAGAAGGCACACACACACACACACACACACACACACACACACACACACACACACACACATATACACACACACACAGGCATGCACACACTCACACTGACACCGTTATTATCAATATAACAGGAAATAACAATCATTTGCCATTGATATCTCTCAACATTAATGGACTCAATTCCCCCAATAAAAACACTCAGGCTAAGAATGTGGAACCTATTTAATTTTCTATTCTAAGGAGGAATGAAGTATCCACATGTTGATCTTCCTTCTTTGTGATTTTCTTGTGTTTTGCAAATTGTATCTTGGGTATTCTAAGTTTCTGGGCTAATATCCACTTCTCAGTGAGTGCATATCAAGTGACTTCTTTTGTGATTGGGTTACCTCACTCAGGATGATATCCTCCAGATACATCCATTTGCCCAAGACTTTCATAAATTCATTGTTTTAAATTTCTGAGTAGTACTCCATTGTGTAAATGTACCACATTTTCTGTATTCATTTCTTTGTTGAGGGACATCTGGGTTCTTTCCAGCTTCTGGCTATTATAATTAAGGCTGCTATGAACATAGTGGAACATGTGTCCTTATTACCAGTTGAAATATCTTCTGGGTATATGTCCAGGAGAGGTATTGCTGGATCTTCCGGTAGAACAATGGCCAATTTTCTGAGGAACTGCCAGACTGACTTCCAGAGTGGTTGTACAAGCTTGCAATTCCACCAGCAATGGAGTAGTCTTGCTCTTTCTCCAAATCCTTGCCAGCATTGGCTGTCACCTGAATTTTTGATCATAGTCATTCTTACTGGTGTGAGGTGGGAATCTCAAGGTTGCTTTAATTTGCATTTACCTGATGAAAATTTTCAGGTGCCTCTCTGCCCTTCGGTATTCCTCAATTGAGAATTCTTTGTTTAGCTCTGTACCCCATTTTTAATGGAGTTATTTGAATTTCTGGAGTCCACCGTTTTGAAGCTCTTTGTATATATTGGATATTAGTCCCCTATCAGATTTAGGATTATAGGCAACAAAATACCCATGGAAGGAGTTACAGAGACAAAGTTTGGAGCTAAGTTGAAAGGATGGACCATCCAGAGACTACCCTACCCGGGGATCCATTCCATAATCAGCCACCAAATGCAGACACTATTGCATATGCCAGCAAGAGTTTGCTGAAGGGACCCTGTTATAGCTGTTGTGCATGAGGCTATGCCAGTGCCTGGCAAATACAGAAGTGGATGCTCTCAGTCATCTATTGGATGGAACACAGGGCCCCCAAAGGAGGAGCTAGAGAAAGTACCCAAGGAGCTAAAGGGCTCTGTAACCCTATAGGTGGAACAACAATATGAACTAACTATTACCACTGAGAGCTCATGTCTCTAGCTGCATATGTAGCAGAAGATGGCCTAGTTGGCCATCAATGGGAAGAGAGGCCCCTAGGTCTTGCAAACTTTATATGCCCCAGTACAGGGAAACGCCAGGGCCAGGAAGTGGGAGTGAGTGGGTAGGGGAGCATGGTGGGGGGAGGTTATAGGGAACTTTGAGATAACATTTGAAATGTAAATAAAGAAAATATCTAATAAAAAATAGTAAAACACATAGAAAACAAAACAAAACGAAAACAACAACAAAAGAAAACAAAAAACCCCAAAACAAACAAACAAACAAACAAATGAATATGGAACATAAACAGGATCTATCATATATGGCTGTCTCCTGAGAGGCTCTGCCAGCGTCTGACATGCATAGGTAGAAGCTCATAGCCTACTATTGAACTGAGCTTCGGGGGTCCCCGATGGAGGAGATGTAGAAGGGACTGGAGGAGCTGAGTGAGTTTGCAGCCCCATGGAGGGAGCAAAACTTTCAACAGGCCAGTACCCTTGGAGCTCCTGCGAACTGGACCAAAAACTAAATAGTACAAATGGGGAGACCCATGTAACTGGCCACATATGTGACAGAGGATGGTCTTGTTGGACATCAGTGGGAGGAGAGCCCTTTGGGCCTGAGGAATTCGGTGCCCCAGTGCAGGGGACTGCCAGGGCAGGAGGATGAGAGAAGGTGGGTGGAAGAGCAGCCTCATAGAGGAAGGGGTAGGAGAATGGGATAGGGGGGTTCCAAAGGGGAAACCTGGACAGGGGAAAACATTTGAATTGTAAATAAAGAAAATATCTAATAAAAAGGAAAAGAAAAGAAAAAAAAAAGAAGCACACCTCAGCGACAAAGAAAGATATTACCCAAGAGTAATTTACAATTCATATTATTTATAAGAACATGCATATTTATATTCACATAATATGTATAAATACATACTTTACTCATATAATATATTGGATAGTACTTTGATTTTTTTCTTCTCTTTTCTTTTGTTCTAGTCTCTTAGCTTCATCCAGACAATAACTGCCAACAATTTGGGTTAATAAATTCATTTTTCATTATAGATTTAATTGTACATATCTGCACATTTTTATTAAGAGGAAGATTGAGAATTTTAGTAATTTAAAGTCTGTTAACAGTGATCAAGGAACATATACTTCTCTATGTATTTTTTTCTTAGTTTGCTTGTATGTTAAATAGTGGGAGGACTCTATCATTCTGTTCTCTGTAGATTGTAAGAAAAAGAAAACACAAACAAAGAATGAAAGGGGAACTGTAGAGGTGATCCTCCCCGGGGAGGAGAACACAAATTGGCTAGGCAATGTGAAATTGGAAAACACACATATGAGTTACATTAGATGAAATGAACAGTTTATATTTAGAAATTTATATGCAAATATGTATACTTATACATATGTGCATAATAACAATTAATGAAAAGAGAGCCTGTGAATTTGAAGGATTGTGAGGAGAGGTATACAAGAGGTCTTAGAGGAAGGAAAGTGAAGGGAGAAATGTAATTATATTTTAATGTTCAAAATTACAATAGCTAAGGAAATGAACAGCTGCCATTTCACATTCCCACTGCTATGGACAGAGCCACTCCTCTTGCCTTCCTTGCTATGATGGATGGAACGCTCTATGAAATCCTGAGCCTAAACAAATCTTTCCTCTTTTAAGGTGGTTCTGTCAGACATTGACCAGAGCCACACAAGAAACTAATACAGTAATCAAAAAGATGCAACAGCTAATATTGGAGAAAATGATAATGCCATCTATAGATCTTCTCTTTTTGTGATTAGATGGTTATGAATGGAAAAGTCCATTGGACTGTATTCAGAAGAGGTTCAGAGGATCTTATGTGAACAGTGGAAAGATGACTGAGAATTGGAAAAACAAACAAACAAACAAACAAACAAACAGCAACAACAACATGACAGAATAATCTGCTCCATGAACTGATCACCAAAACTTGTGACCTTCCTTTCTAGAAACACAATGTTGATGTAGCTTTGGTTTGAGAATGATACATCTCATCGATACTTTGTATAAACTCAGGTCATACTTAGAATCTCTTGTTTGCTGAGGCTTGCCCCTTTTAGCACAACTGTAACCATTGTATGTAGTCTTTATTTTGCTCATAAGATGAAATTAAATTCAGGTTCTTAGACTCCACTTCCCAGAAGTAATTATCCATAGCAGACACTGAAAAATTACCCATAGCTGACACTGAAAAAAATTCTCCTAAAAGGTCATAACATTATGGCTGTAATACTCATGCTTCGTTAACTCAATATTCTAGAACACCCCTAACTGCTACCTCAGTTACCTCACTTAGGACCAATTACCTTAAGAGTCAGCTGATAATAATTTTCTGGTTAGCCATAATGTAATACACTTCCTCCCTTTGCCTTCGGAACTGCACTTGATTTTTCCAATGAAAAGACTTCTCTAAGAACAGGCAAGCATCACAGTTTGGCTCCTGAGTCCTCTGTTTCCCTGATCGATTAGTCTTGGGGTATGCTCTCAATAAACTATTCTTGCTGAATTGAGATCGGTGTTCTTATGATTTGTGGGATGATTCCCGACACCCGACATTGTGGTATTTCTCCAGATAGCTTGACTCAGATGAGGCTACGGCATTCAAGGAAGTCAGGTGTGGAGCTGCCTTGAATAAACAGAAAGAAGTGTATTGCCAGGGGCCGTCCTGGGCTCACTAGCAATCTGACCACTTCTGCAGCTCTGACTGACCACCAATCAGGTGCTTATATAGGTTTCACAGCACAGTCAGTCTAACGATTATCCAAGAAGTACAGATTATGTGATTGGGTTTTTCATTACATGTTACAAGTTCATTCACCATTTACAAAATACAGACAGAGCAGATTTATTTATTTATTTATTTATTTATTTATTTATTTATTTATTTTTATTTATTTTTGGTTTTTCGAGACAGGGTTTCTCTGTGTAGTCCTGGCTGTCCTGGACTTCACTTTGTAGACCAGGTTGGCCTCGAACTCAGAAATCTGCCTGCCTCTGCCTCCCATGTGCTGGGATTAAAGGCGTGTGCCACCATGCCTGGCTTAGTTTTATTTTTATTATCAGTCATATAACTACAACTTAAAGAATCTAAAGAATTCCTCCTCCAAAGCAAGCACACTCGTCATATGACATTATATGACTGATTTTAGGCTTCAATAAAAAAAAATCTGAACTGGTCTTTATATAAATACCAAATGCTGATACCTAGCTCCCTTTATTGTGTTTTTCATCATCTATGCTGTAAAGTAGGAAAAGTTTTATTTTAGTCAATATATCTTAATTACTGAACTCTGTTCTTCCAGGGATGTACTCTGTATAGCCCCTTATCTTTAAACTACATTTCCAGAGAACTCTAAGCTATAATAAAAAGAGTTCTTGAACCTGTAACCTTTTCTCCTGGCCTGTCAGTTTGTCAATTGTCTCCATTTACCCTGTGCCAACTGTACTTTTTGAATTTGCTCAGGAGCACTCACCCCAAAAATATTCCTCAGATATAATTTTCTCAGGAAAAGACATAAGATGAAACATAGCACACAAAGGCCTGAAGAATGCAACATGCAGAGGCCAGAACCTAACAGGTAGAGAGAGAAGGACAGTGATTGCTTCATCAGCACAGCCTTTCTGGGACAGTGTCCAGCAGCTGTGCTGGCTTCATGACTCTCGCCACTTCTAGTGGATGTGGCTGTGTCAGTGTACACTACGAATATCAAGTGTAGTTAGATTTTTTTCTAATTAGATATTATGTTTAATATACTCTAGGCAGAGAAATAAAGTCACACTCTGTCAATCAACTAAGACATTTGGATTGATTAATCATGTACTTAATGTTATAGTCAATAACTTGTATACACAATGACCAAAGCATTTTGACTACATAACATCATTAGTTATGTTTCTCATCTTTTTTTTTATTAGATATTTTTTATTATTTACATTACAAATATTATCCCCTTTCCTAGTTTTCCCTCTGAAAATCCCCTATCCTTTCCCCCACTCCCCCTGCTCACCAACCCACCCACTCCTGCTTCCTGGCCCTGGCATTCCCATGTATTGGGGCATAGAACCTTCATAGGACCTAGGACCTCTCCTCCCATTGATGGACGACAAGGCCATTCTCTGCTTCATATGCAGCTGGATCCATGAGTCCCACCATGTGTACTCTTTGGTTGGTGGTTTAGTCCCTGGGAGCTCTGAGGGTACTGGTTAGTTCGTATTGTTGTTCCTCTTATGTGGCTGCAAACCCTTTCAACCCCTCGTGTCCTTTCTCTAGCCCCTTCTCATTTTTTAAAAATATTTTTTGTTAGGTATTTTCCTCAATTACATTTCCAATGCTATCCCAAATTCCCCCATGCCCTCCCACACCCCCATCCCCCACGGCTGCCCACCCATTCCCCAATTTTTGGCCCTGGCGTTCCCCTGTACTGGGGCATATAAAGTATACATGTCCAATGGGCCTCTCTTTCCAGTGATGACCAACTAGGCCATCTTTTGATACATATGCAGCTAGAGTCAAGAGCTCCGGGGTACTGGTTAGTTCATAATGTTGTTGCACCTACAGGGTTGCAGATCTCTTTAGATCCTTGGATACTTTCTCTACTTCCTCCATTGGGGGACCTGTGACACATCCAATAGCTGACTGTGAGCATCCACTTATGAGTTTGCTAGGCCCCGGCCTAGTATCACAAGAGACAGCTATATCTGGGTCCTTTCAGCAAACTCTTGCTAGTGTATGCAATGGTGTCACCATTTGGAGGCTGATTATGGGATGGATCCATGGATATGGCAGTCTCTAGGTGGTCCATCCTTTCTGTCTCAGCTCCACACTTTGTCTCTGTAACTCCTTCCATGGGTGTTTTGTTCCCAATTTTAAGAAGGGGCAAAGTGTCCACACTTTTGTCTTCGTTCTTCTTAAGTTTAACGTGTTTTGCAAATTGTATCTTATATCTCGGATATACCAAGTTTCTGGGCTAATATCCACTTATCAGTTGAGTACATATCATTTGAGTTCTTTTGTGATTGTGTTACCTCACTCAGGATGATGCCCTTCAGGTCCAACCATTTGGTTGGAATTTCATAAATTCATTCTCTTTAATAGCTGAGTAGTACTCCATTGTGTAAATGTACCACAATTTTTGTATCCATTCCTCTGTTGAGGGGCATCTGGGTTCTTTCCAGCTTCTGGCTATTATAAATAAGGCTGCTATGAACATAGTGGATCATGTGTCCTTCTTACCAGTTGGAACATCTTCTGGATATATGCCCAGAAGAGGTATTGCAGGATCCTCCACTAGTACTCTGTCCAATTTTCTGAGGAACCGCCAGACTGATTTCCAGAGTGGTTGTACAAGCTTTCAATCCCTCCAACAATGGAGGAGTGTTCCTCTTTCTCCACATCCTTGCCAGCATCTGCTGTCACATGAATTTTTGATCTTAGCCATTCTGACTGGTGTGAGATGGAATCTCAGGGTTGTTTTGATTTGCATCTCTCTGATGATTAAGGATGTTGAACATTTTTTCAGGTGCTTCTCAGCCATTCGGTATTCCTCAGGTGAGAGTTCTTTGTTTAGCTCTGAGCCCCATTTTTAATGGGGTTATTTTATTTTCTGGAGTCCACCTTCCTGAGTTCTTTATATATATTGTATATAAGTCCCCTATCTGATTTAGGATAGGTAAAGATCCTTTCCCAATCTGTTGGTGGTCTTTTTGTCTTATTGACGGTGTCTTTTCCCTTACAGAAGCTTTGCAGTTTCATGAGGTCCCATTTGTCAATTCTCCATCTTACAGCACAAGCCATTGCTGTTCTATTCAGGAATTTTTCCCCTGTGCCCATATCTTCAAAGCTTTTCCCCACTTTCTCCTTTATAAGTTTCAGTGTCTCTGGTTTTATGTGGAGTTCCTTGAATCACTTAGATTTGACCTTAGTACAAGGAGATAGGAATGTATCAATTTGTATTCTTCTACATGATAACTGCCATTTTTTTCAGCACCATTTGTTGAAGATGCTGTCTTTCTTCCACTGGATGGTTTTAGCTCCCTTGTCGAAGATCAAGTGACCATAGGTGTGTGGGTTCATTTCTGGGTCTTCAATTCTATTCCATTGGTCTACTTGTCTGTCACTATACCGGTGCCATGCAGTTTTTATCACAATTGCATTAGGTCAAGCATGGTGATTCCACCAGAGGTTTTTTTATCCTTGAGAAGAGTTTTTGCTATCCCAGGTTTTTTGTTATTCCAGATGAATCTGCCGATTGCTCTTTCTAATTCGTTGAAGATTTGAGTTGGAATTTTGATGGGGATTGCATTGAATCTGTAGATTGCTTTCAGCATAATAGTCATTTTTACAATGTTGATCCTGCCAATCCATGAGCATCAGAGATATTTCCATCTTCTGAGATCTTCTTTAATTTCTTTCTTCAGAGACTTGAAGTTCTTATCATACAGATCTTCCACTTCCTTAGTTAGGCTCACGTCAAGATATTTTATAATATTTGTGACTATTGAGAAGGGTGTTGTTTCCCTAATTTCTTTCTCAGCCTGTTTATTCTTTGTGTATAGAAAGACCATTGACTTGTTTGAGTTAATTTTATATCCATTTACTTCACCAAAGCTGTTTATCAGGTTAAGAGTTCTCTGGTGGAATTTTTAGTGTCACTTATATATACTATCATATTATCTGCAAAAAGTGATATTTTGACTTCCTCTTTTCCAATTTGTATCCCCTTGTATCCTTTTGTTGTTGAATTGCTCTGGCTAGGAATTCAAGTACAATGTTGAATATGTAGGGAGAAAGTGGGCCGAGTTTTCTAGTCCCTGATTTTAGTGGGATTGCTTCCAGCTTCTCACCATTTACTTTGATGTTGGCTACTGGTTTACTGTAGATTGCTTCTATCATGTTTAGGTAAGGGCCCTGAATTCTTGATCTTTCCAAGACTTTTATCATGAAAAGGTGTTGGATCTAGTCAAATGCTTTTTCTGTGTCTAAGGAGATGATCATGTGGTTTTTGTCTTTGAGTTTGTTTATATAATGGATTACATTGATAGATTTCCGTATATTAAACCATCCCTGCATCCCTGGAATAAAACATACTTGGTCAGGATGGATCATTGGATTCGGTTATCAAGAATGTTATTGAGTATTTTTGCATAGATTTTCATAAGGGAAATTGGTCTGAAGTTCTCCATCTTTGTTGGATATTTCTGTGGTTTAGGTATCAGAGTAATTGTGGCTTCATAGAAGGAGTTGGGTAGAGTACCTTCTACTTCTATTTTGTGGAATAGTTTGTGCAGAACTGGAATTAGATCTTCTTTGAAGGTCTGATAGAACCCTGCACTAAACCCACCTGTTCCTGGGCTTCTTTTTTGGCTGGGAGACTATTAATGGCTGCTTCTCTTTCTTTAGGGGATATGAGACTGTTTAGATCATTAACTTGATCCTGACTTAACTTTGGTACCTGGTATCTGTCTAGAAATTTGTCCATTTTGTCCAGGTTTTCCAGTTTTGTTGAGTATAGCCTTTTGTAGAAGGATCTGATGGTGTTTTGGATTGCTTCAGGATCTGTTGTTATGTCTCCCTTTTCATTTCTGATTTTGTTAATTAGGATGCTGTCCCTGTGCCCTCTAGTGAGTCTAGCTAAGAGTTTATCTATCTTGTTGATTTTCTCAAAGAACCAGCTCCTAGTTTGGTTGATTCTTTGAATAGTTCTTCTTGTTTCCAGTTGGTTGATTTCACCCCTGAGTTTGATTATTTCCTGCTGTCTACTCCTCTTGGGTGAATTTTCTTCCTTTTTTATAGAGCTTTTAGGTGTGTTGTCAAGCTGCTAGTGTTTGATCTCTCTAGTTTCTTTTTGAAGGCACTCAGAGATATGAGTTTCCCTCTTAGAAATGCTTTCATTATGTCCCATAAGTTTGAATATGCTGTGGATTCATTTTCATTAAACTCTAAAAAGTCTTTAATTTCTTTCTTTATTCCTTCCTTGACCAAGGTATCATTGAGAAGAGTGTTGTTCAGTTTCCACGTGAATCTTGGCTTTCCATTATTTATCTTGTTATTGAAGATCAGCCTTATTTCGTGGTGGTCTGATAGGATGCATGGGACAATTTCAATATTTTTGTATCTGTTGGGGCTTGTTTTGTGACCAATTATATGGTCAATTTTGGAGAAGGTCTTGTGAGGTGCTGATAAGAAGGTATATCCTTTTGTTTTAGGATAAAATCTTCTGTAGATATCTGTTAAGTCCATTTGTTTCATAACTTCTGTTAGTTTCACTGTGTCCCTGTTTATTTTCTGTTTCCACAATCTGTCCACTGATTAAAGTGGTGTGTTGAAGTCTCCCATTATTATTGTGTGAGGTGCAATGTGTGCTTTGAGCTTTACTAAAGTGTCTTTAGTGAATGTGGCTGCCCTTGCATTTGGAGCATAGATATTCAGAATTCAGAGTTCCTCTTGGAGGACTTTACCTTGATGGGTATGAATTGTTCCTCCTTGTCTTTTTTGATAACTTTGGGTTGGAAGTTGATTTTATTCAATATTAGAATGGCTACTCCAGTTTGTTTCTTAAGAACTTTTGCTTGGAAATTTGTTTTCCATCATTTCACTCTGAGGTAGTGTCTGTTTTTTTCCTGAGATGGGTTTCCTGTAAGCAGTAGAATGTTGGGTCCTGTTTGTGTAGCCAGTCTGTTAGTCTATGTCTTTTTTTTGCGGAATTGAGTCCATTGATATTAAGAGGTATTAAGGAAAAGCAATTGTTGCTTTATTTTATTTTTGTTGTTAGAGTTGGCATTCTGTTCTTGTGGCTGTCTTCTTTTTGTTTGTTTAGGGATTACCTTCTTGCTTTTTCTACAGTGTGATTTCAGTCCCTGTATTCGTTTTTTTCTGTTATTATCCTTTGAAGGGCTGGATTCCTGGAAAGATAATGTGTGAATTTGGTTTTGTCGTGGAATACTTTGGTTTCTCCATCTATGGTAATTGAGAGTTTGGCTGGGTATAGTAGCCTGTGCTGGCATTTGTATTCTCTAGTGTCTGTATAACATCTGTCCAGGCTCTTCTGGCTTTCATAGTCTCTGGGGAACATTCTGGTGTAATTCTGATAGGCCTTCCTTTATATGTTACTTGACCTTTCTCCCTTACTGCTTTTAAAATTCTCTCTTTATTTAGTACATTTGTTGTTCTGACTATTATGTGTCGGGAGGAATTTCTTTCCTGGTCCAGTCTATTTGGAGTTCTGTAGGCTTTTTTGTATGTTCATGGGCATGTCATTCTTTAGGTTTGGGAAGTTTTCTTCTATAATTTTGTTGAAGATATTTGCTGGCCCTTTAAGTTGAAAATCTTCATTCTCATCAACTCCTATTATTCGTAGGGTTGGTCTTCTCATTGTGTCCTGGATTTCCTGGATGTTTTGAGTTAGGATCTTTTTGCATTTTGCATTTTCTTTGATTGTTGTGCCGATGTTCTCTATGGAATCTTCTGCACCTGAGATTCTCTCTTCCATCTCTTGTATTCTGTTGCTGATTCTCGCATCTATGGTTCTAGATTTCTCTCCTAGGGATTCTATCTCCAGTGTTGCCTCACTTTGGGTTTTCTTTATTGTGTCTACTTCCCTTTTTAGGACTTGGATGGTTTTATTCAATTCCATCACCTGTTTGGTCATGTTTTCCTGCAATTCTTTAAGGGATTTTTGTGTTTCCTCTTTAAGATCTTCTACCTGTTTAGCTGTGTTCTCCTCTATTTCTTTAAGTGAGTTAGTAAAGTCCTTCTTGATGTCCTCTACCATCATCATGATATATGCTTTTAAATCCTGTTTTAGCTTTTCAGGTGTTTTGGGGTGCCCAGGACTAGGTGGGGTGGGAGTGCTGTGTTCTGATGATGTTGAGTGGTCTTGATTTCTGTTAGTAGGATTCTTTCATTTGCCTTTTGCCATCTGGTAATCTCTGGAGCTAGTTGTTATAGTTGTCTCTTGTTAGAGCTTGTTCCTCGGGTAATTATTTTAGCCTCTATCAGCAGACCTGGGAGACTAGATCTCTCCTTAGTTTCAGTGGTCAGAGTATTCTCTGTAGGCAAGCTCTCCTCTTGCAGGGAAGGTGCCCAGATATCTGGTGTTTGAACCTGCCTCCTTGCAGAATATGTGTAACCTTCACCAGAGCTCTTAATATCCCTTTGAGGGTCCTGTGAGGACCTTGGCGCTGTCCAGAGACTCCGAATGCAAAGAACCCCGGTGCTGGCGTGAACTGGAAGGGACTTGTGACCCTGATCAGGCTGGGTTTTCTGCTTTCCTAATTAATGCAGTTTCAGGTCCCATGCGATTGGATTGGAGCAGAGGCTGTGGTCCACTCACCAGAGGTCTTAAGATCCCGTAGAGGTTCCTGTGGGGGTCCTTGCCTGTGTCCGGAGACTCTGCTCGCAAGGAACCCCAGTACTGGTGTCACTCCTCATTTTTTTTTTTTTTTTGTATTTGTATTTGGTTTTTTTTTTCACTTTCTTTTTTTATTTTTATTTAAAAATTATTTTTATTAGGTATTTCTTCATTTACATTTCCAATGCTATCCCAAAAGTCCCCCATACCCTCCCTCCCACACTCCCCTACCCACCCACTCCCACTTTTTGGCCCTGGTGTTCCCCTTTACTGGGGCATATAAATTTTGCAAGTCAAATGGGCCTGTCTTTACAGTGATGGCCAACTAGGCCATCTTTTGATACATATGCAGCTAGAGTCAAGAGCTCCAGGGTACTGGTTAGTTCATATTGTTGTTCCACCTATAGGGTTGCAGATCTCTTTAGCTCCTTGGGTACTTTCTCTAGCTCCTCCATTGGGGGCCCTGTGATCCATCCAATAGCTGACTGTGAGCATCCACTTCTGTGTTTGCTAGGCCCTGGCCTAGTCTCACAAGAGACAGCTATATCTGGGTCCTTTCAGCAAAATCTTCCTAGTGAATGCAATGGTGTCATCATTTGGATGCTGATTATGGGATGGATCCCTGGATATGGCAGTCTCTAGGTGGTTCATCCTTTTGTCTCAGCTCCACACTTTGTCTCTGTAACTCCTTCCATGGGTGTTTTGTTCCCAATTCTAAGAAGGGGTAAAGTGTCCACTCTTTAGTCTTCGTTCTTCTTGAGTGTCATCCGTTTAGCAAATAGTATCTTATAAATGGGACCTCATAAAGTTGCAAATCTTCTGCAAGGCAAAAGATACCGTCATGAAGACATAAAGCTCCTTCTCATTTTTAATGAGGATAGTTAAGCTTATTAGTGTATCTATAGTCTTATCTTTACAAATAGTTATACATTTAAAGTGAGTAGAATGATATATATTCTGGGTTATTGTAAAGATACGTGAATTTTATGAAGGCCATTCTTGTGTGAACTGGATGTCTCAGTTACAAGAATTGTTGTTTTAAGAGAATAATGTATATGTCTACATAGTGAAACTTACTGCATTGATTCTGAAGTGAATTGTGATGATAGAAAAAATCTGCATATAAAAATTTAAACTAGATGCATTGTACATTATTGAAAAAACAGTGCCAAGCGTACAGTATTTCAAGAATGGCTTATGGCTTGCATATCAATTTGTTTGGTAGCCCTGTTTCTGGACTCAGAACACTGGAAGAACATTGGTGTTGGAGGGAAAATATGGAAAAATGTTCATCAGATTTGGATGTGTGTTCTCTAAGGTATCTTTGGTACTTCCAAATTAACATCAAGTTAACTAGGTAGCTGTGACTAAGAGGAATGAAAATAAACTTATTACAACTTTTGCTTAGTGATTTTGTAAAACCATTTATTTCCCCTGTGAACTCTGATAACCCAGTGCATTTTTATTATAACTAGTTATGTGCACGATGTGAAAATTTGTTCTCAATGCCCACTGGAACAACTTTGACTTTATTCTGCTGGGACTGGCTTGGGAACTTGAGAGAATTTGAAGATGATTTAAAGTATCTGTTTGTAATAGAAGATAAAATGCCAAACCTTTTCATTTTGGAGTTTCGAGATGGAACCTGGCTCATAGATAATACCATTTTCCCCCATTTATTTTATACACATTCCAGAAAATAGTACATTTCCAGTTTCCCACTGTTTTACAGGAATTGGGTGAGAAAGCAGGCTTTGCGATTAATGTTTGTTTACATTTTTAATTTGTAAATGTACAGAATCATTTTCTTAAATTAAATGTCATAGAAGATTTTGTAAGAAACCACCAACTGCAAAGGGGACAGAGCAGGCATAGCCAAATGACAGTTGAAAATATATGTTTCAATGTGGGTTTTACAGCATTGCTAACACCATTACTGAGATGGTTTCCACTGGTTCACAAAACAAAAGCAAAAACTTAGTAATGACTTGGAAATTCAAGGTTTTCCAGGGAAATTTTATACTATGAAAAGTTTTCTTAATTAAGACATGGTTATCCTGAAAATCTCCAATTAGTTGTAATTTTTGTTATTTTTCTGAATGATAAATCAATTCTGTCTTATGAATTTTGTGGTTGAGAGACGTAAAATTTTTTCAAATTCGTCGAATCATGAGAATGGAACAGAAGATACAGAAAGCAAGCTCCACAGATCCCGCTTGTCTCCTAGTGTATTATGCAACTATTAAGTTACACAATTTTTATTGCAGTATTTGACTATTAAGTTAAAGGTTATTAATTCTAAGATCAATTATACATTGCAATATCTTAAGTCACTTGGAATAGTTATATCTGGATAAATAACTTAGGGAATGAAATTTGTATCCATTGTCTCATGCAATATTTACAACTCTGTACTTAAAAGTAAAAATTCTCAAAAGTTTTGTTATTTATTTATTCATTTATTTTTTTGTTAAATAGAATAACAGCCCAAAATCTTTCCTTAAGTTGATATTCAATTCTGAGAAATAAACTTCTATTTATTTTAAAATTACATGAAGGAAAATTTCTGAGCCTTTTAGCACACATAAATATCTTGATATTTGAAAATATAATAGTCAAATAATAAAATAATAATTGTGTAACTCAGATCCATTCTCATGATTCTACAAATTTGAAAAAATTTTATGAAAATATAACAATCCTTTTGCTTTTATTTATTCATTTTATTTAAAATTTTTCATATAAAAATTGAAATTCTTTCAGAAATTTCAAAATGTCAAAAATATCTGTTTATTCATACAATTTAAAAAATATAAATTTTATATTTCAAGCAGATGCAAACAGGGGAAATATTAATAACATTATTAAAATTAAGAGATATCTAAAATCTTTCTTTCTGATCCCTATGTATATAATCATAGGTAAGTTTAATACAAATGTATTACCAATGATGAAAATTTCTTACCTAGACAATCTAATGGACTACGACAATTTCCCTGAATATTATTTCTGAAATTTATTTAATTTAATGCACAAAAACTCAAATTATACTTCTTAATTTTTACGTTACAAAAAAAAATCTCCTATTGTATATGTAGCAGGGGAATGCCTTGTTTGTCCTTAGTGGGAGTGGATATGCTTGGTCCTGTGGAGGCTTAATGCCCGAGAAAAGGGGGATGCTAGAGGGGTGAGGTGGGAGTGATTGGGTGGGTTAGGGAAGCACCATCTTAGAGGCAAAGTGGAGGGGGGATGGGGTGGGGTAAGCAAGTGAAGGTTGGTCCGGGAAGGAAGGCAAGATTTGAAATGCAAATAAGTAGAATAATTTATATAAAAAATTATAGCACCAGGACTTTGCTGTTCTCTAGTCTTATTAATATGTTCTAGGCAATTCTCCACCTACCCCTTAAAATATACATATTGAGTGAACATGCACACATAGATACAGTGTTGTGTACAATTATCATTTATATGAGTTAGTGCTTATGAAATTCTAGTTGACTTATCCTTCTCTTTCTCACCTATTTCCCTCAGTCAAGGCTCTACCACATAGCATAAAAATCAGAATTATTAATTTATTGTATTATATCCATCTTTAAATTAAGAGATTTTTTAAAATTATAGCTTATTTGGCTGCAATGTGACCAGAGTTATTTTTACTTCCATATATTTTGGTCTTCTGAAATATTATAAATTGTGATAATTTTCAATTCAATTAATAATAATTCTTTTTGTGACTAATTTTTTTAAAGCACCATGACCTGTTCACCTGTTTCTATTTATTACACCTTAGCCAGAAATCAATTGTTCATTCTTTGTGTATCTTTTTCTGTCCAGTGTTGTTTATATTTCCAGAGTATAACTAAAAGAACGGTAGGCTGGCTAATAAACATATATGTAATTCAAATAAGTTGGATTGTGTAACGTTGCTTTCCCAAAGCAGCTGCAATTAGTATTCTACAAGCAATACAGGAAAGCATCAGTTTCCTCACCTTAGTCATCAGCGAGCACTTTGAGTCATTTTAATTTATGCTACTCACATACATGAGTAGGGGTGTGTGTGTATGTGTTTATGTTTTTTATTTTCATCTAGGTATATGCAGTGTTTATAGTAAGAATCTATTCCTATGTATTTCCAGATGAATAATTGACAGTGACAACATAACCTACCGCACCATTTAGCATTTCCTACAGTATAAAAACATGTATTTGCTCTTTAAAATTCCCTTTATTTACAATCTGAGATCTGTTCCAATGCCTAGCACACTTCTTTATTATAAAATGTCTTTGTATCTTGGTTATTAAAATCTTTAAACGTCAGTACAATATCAGTTAAGACACACTCAACTAATCTTACTGTTTATACTGTTGATATAGCAATCAGTTTTATTCACTTGAGTTTTAACAAGTTATTCAGTTCTAAATGCTGCAAACGTGTATTGCATTTGTAAGATTTAAAAGAATTTCCATATATTACTTCAGGTGTATTATAGTTAATTTTTTTATTGATGAAAGTTTCGATGCATAGTAGATAAATACCAAAATTTTAGAGTCTGGCATTAGAAACATCCATTTGGGATAGTGACAATGATAACAACAATTTTATAATTTTTCTGGAACTCTGTCTTTCCTGATTCTTTCATTCTAGTTATGGTTGAGCTCAGCCATGGCAGAAGGAAACCGCACTCTGATCACTGAATTTATCTTCATGGGACTCACCGACCATCCCAAGTTAAAGGCTGCCCTGTTCCCACTGTTCCTTGTCATCTACCTCATCACCATGGTGGGAAATCTCGGACTGATTGCTCTCATCTGGAAGGACTCTCACCTCCACACCCCTATGTACTTATTCCTCAGCAGCCTGGCCTTTGCTGACTCATGCACTACATCCTCTGTGACTCCCAAAATGCTTCTCAACTTTTTATCTACAAATCATGAGATAACCCTGGCTGAGTGCTTTGTTCAATTTTATTTTATGGGTTCCAGTGCAACCACGGAATGCTTTCTCCTTTCTGTGATGGCCTATGACCGCTATCTGGCCATTTGTAACCCCTTGCTTTATCGAGTGTTGATGTCTAATAGACTCTGTACTCAGTTTATAGCCGTGGCATACTTACTTGGTGCTCTGCACTTGGCAATTCACGTGGGTTTGTTACTTAGACTGACTTTCTGCAGATCCAACATTATACAATATTACTATTGTGAAATTTTACAACTTTTCAACATTTCTTGCATTGATCCAACAATTAACGTGTTTGTGCTTTTAATCCTTGCAACTTCTATACAAGTCTTCACATTTGTAACCGTCTTGGTTTCATATATCCGTGTCCTCTTTGCCATCCTGAGAAAGAAGTCTGATAAGGGCAGAAGCAAAGCCTTCTCCACATGCAGTGCCCATCTACTCTCTGTCTCTTTGTTCTACGGAACTCTTTTTCTCATTTATGTTTGTCCTGGGTCTGGGCCTGTGGGAGACAAAGAGAAAATGCTTTCTTTATTTTATACAGTCATAATTCCTTTGCTCAACCCATTTGTTTACAGTCTGAGAAACAAAGAGGTTATAGGTGCTTTTAGAAGAGTAATGAAGAATACCTGATCATTGTACAACTTTTTAGATGTGTCTCCCTCACAATTTTATAAAAATAAAATGAAACATTAATAGAAAAAAATAGGTCCTAAGAAGTGACATTTTACTGGAGGGTCAGTATCCTCTTCTGGGTATGTCCAGCTTTGAATTTTATGTCTGGTACCCTAGTGATACCAATCATGTAGGTTCAGTGACGTTCTGGTAGCACAGTTCATGACCACCTTAGCTTTACAAATTAACGATTTTCTTTGGCTTTTCCAAATTTAAAAATGTAAATTTGCCATTTTCCTATGCTGTCCTGAGACTCACGTGCTGAAATATGACTCTGATCATTGCTAACAAATATAGTTAGCTATGTGCAGGAGTGAATAGTTTACCCCTCAGGACCTAGAAGCAAACAAAGTTTTCGACCTTTTAGTTCACGAAACAACATTGGTTGATGGATTAAAAACAGAACTCTGTTTCATGGTGGAATGCATTCCTAAGAAGACATGTACTATTGAATAACAGGTTTACAATGGAATTGAATTGTAAAAATAAAAGTCGTGTAACCATAATTTGTTGTACAGCAACAAAATTTGACGTGATTTTATTTAGATCCCAGAATGCTATTTTTATCTACGATTCTGAATACATATTCAATAACTTATAAATTTAGGGCAGTCCAATGGATCCCCTAAAGTTGCCTGGCAATGATATTATTTTCTCTCCTAATTTTAGTAAGAGTTGGCAAATGAAATTTTAGAGATAATCAGAGACTTGGTACCCAAATTATAGATCTGAAAAGCTGTGCCAATGAATTCTCAGCTATTGACAGATAATTATTGTGTATCCAAGTTACATGTAAATTAATTGATAATACATTGTCATAATTGTATATTTTAGTTTATATGAGTGTTTTTTGTAGACATCTAATTCATTCTTTAAAAATACCCAATTATATTCTTCCAGCAAATTTATTTGTGAAAAATAATCATATCAAATGATTAACTTTAAGTTGTTGAACAGATAATAGGTATGTTTTATTCTACTCCTTAGAAACGGCTTACTTTTGCCACATCAGTGGTTCCAATAAAACTGAAAGCTCCCTATAGAAATGTAGCTATATGACATCTTATAAAAACATAGGTATGTGATGTTTTTTAATAATTTAACCCTGTTTAATATATACATTATTGGAAAAAAAGTCACCATGCCCATCTCTCCTTAAAATGAATAGCCATATTTGCTCTGTGACAAAAGTTCTTTTAAAATCATTACAAGTAACTAAATTTATTCTCTTGTTAAAGTTATTTGTGGTAGGCATATTTTTAATCTTGACACTCAGGAGGGAGAGAGGATGGATCTCTGAAATCAGGCTCATTTACAGAGTGAATTCCAGGCCAACAAGAGCTACACAGAGAAACTATGTTTTGAAAAATCAAAAACAAACAAGCAAACAAACAAAAACACCAATTAAGAAAACGAAAAAACAAATTTGTAGTTATAGGATATTTCAGCAATATTGCATTTTTTGCATACATTGTAATTTGTTTCCTTACTTGTTTTTTTAAAAATTCCCCTCTCTAAAGTGTACTGTGGATGTTTTACAGTTGTCCAGAATACATAATTTATATATAGAAATACATGTTTTTTCCTATACATGCTGTAATATATTTTAATCTGAATCCTCATTTTAAAATCTATGTCATTAAACTATCTTTTTCTATCCCTACAATCATACAAATGGGATTAGTTGTTAAAAACACTTGTTGTTCTTGCAGAAGACCCAATTGTCAGGTCTCAGCATCCACCTGACAGCTCATATCTTAGAACTCCTGTTTCTGAGAGATCACATGCCATCTTCAGACTCACATCAGCAACAGATCTCTCACGTGGTGCTGCATCTATCTATCTTTCTATCTATCTATCTATCTATCTATCTATCTATCTATCTATCTATCTATAAACACACACACACACACACACACACAGATAGTGTGTCTGTATATATATACAAAGCACTCATCCGCACATAGAGATAGTTCTTTTAAAATTTACAAATATTATATAATTATGCCAAAATCATTTTAACAAAAATACTCATATCATATTACTTCTAAGAGAAAAACTTAATCATCCACCTGTATAATCTTGTCTTAACTTGTGGTTGAGGCTCTTTCATATGGCAAATTGAAGGGCTTAACAATGAAAATTCTTTGAAAATTCAAGGCTTGATATAGACAGTATAGACACAAGAGCTAAAAGATCATTCAGTTGGTTAGTTATACTGTGGTTTATTGTAAACAAATTGGAGAACCATAACATAAATGAGACAAGTTGTCTAGGATGGTTCTCTGAAAACTGAAAACTAAACTTAGCAGAAAAATACTATATGTATGTCCTTCTGTGGTCTCATGCTTGTTTAATGCATAAGAGACCACTGCCTGCCTTTTTAACTTTAAATTTATTTTTTGAGAATTTCATACTTGAGTAATATAATTACATTTCTACCCTTAACTTTCTCCTCTCCATCTCCTCTTTCCACTGCAAAGAAAGATTTCCCATGCCTGTTAGATACTCTATGGGACCATTCAAATATCCACTTAAATGGAATTACACTCCATTTAAACTTTCTCCATGGATTTTTCAAATATTGCAAGGGTACTAATATTTCCTTTCTCTCCAATCTCTGTATGAACCTACATCTTCTCTCCATAGTTACAATTCCCACCCTAGTATTTTCTATTCTTTCTTTCATAAAACCTGTGTTTTATTATCCCCCTACTATTTTTCTTCTCTTCCTCTTTCCTATGGTCTCTTTCTACTTTCCTGGATTCTGCATTAATCAGGTTATATATTCAAATCTAAAGCCTCCAAGCTAAGATCCAGAAAGAGAGAATTTGTAGCATTCATATTTTTGGATCTGTATTGCCTCACTCATAGTATTTTCCCCTTTCATTACTTTTGTCCTGCAAATTTTCATGATCCCAATGTTTTCTGAAGCCAAATAGAATTCCACTGTGTATAACTACCTTATTTTAATTATCCATTCAACTTTTGAAAGACTTCAAGGTTATTTCTAATCCAAATAGAAGGAATGTATTTTCCTTTTGGCTTTGCCAGTGTGAACCAATCAATCTTAGCACCAGCAGAGCTCTTCCTTAGATATGATGCTTGAAAGGTTTTCACTAAACTCAAGTGGACTTTACAAAACCCTCCATTTTTGTACTTTCCAAATAATCTAATGTTTTCATATATGCTGTTTATGAGTTAGGGAATTGGGTGTTTTATATCCTCATTCTATAACACAGAAGAAATTACAAATGTATACCTTATAACAATGTAACGTGACATAGGAATATTGCTTTAGAAAGCAGATATAGACTTTAGTGCTGTAGAATATTCTTCAGACATTTCTGCAATTCTAGAAATGTCTGATATATCCCAACTTGTTGTGCTATAGAGCTTCATCAGAGTGTTGGTGGTAGATATGCACACAGTGCTGGAAAAGCAGAAAGACTAAATATGAAATGCACAGTAAACTTTAACTCTTATCACCAGAATAATTCGGAGTCACTCACAAATCATATAGAAATGCATTCTCCCAAAGCTCAAGATATTAATTTTCCGTAGTTGTAGTGTATTACTAAGGCAGGTGTGTTTTATTTGCTTCAACCAGTTAATAAAGCACAGGTTGATAATATTCTTATAAATAAAAACCTATAATTTAAAAACATTCCAATAAACCTTCAGGAGGTGTTTATTTTCCAACTTTATCTGACTTTTACACTTAACAGACAACATGAAGAAACTATACATACCCATAGAAAGCTAGATATATTTCTGCATAAAGGAACTTCATCTACTTTTCAGTAATCAAGGCAGTCTATTCAAGTCAAAAATGGATTTGTACTAATGCATATTTTCCATACTTTGTGGTGAAACATTTAATCAACAGTTTGAAGATTTATCAGATAAAGAGCTTTCACATAAAGATAGTGCTAAATCTTAATATCCTGATATAAAAACATTTGCAGAGCCAGTCAGTGGTGGAGCACTCCTTTAATCCTAGCACTTGGGAGGCAAGAGGCAGGAGGATTTATGAGTTTGAGGCCAGTCTGGTCTACAAAATGAGTTCTGGGACTGTCAGGGCTATACAGAGAAACCCTGACTCGAAAATACAAAACAAAACAAAACAAAACAAAACAAAACAAAACAAAACAAAAAATCGCAAGTACTTACGTATTTTTTTAAATTGAGAATAAGCACTGCTGTCTAAAGACTCAATTTAAAGGCTTCCCTTTGAGAACTATGGAGGCCACAAGTTGAACACAATGGAAAGGTTTGTATCTCAGAAATGTGTATTTGACATTTCCATACAAAGTCATGGGTGATGGGTCTCACAAACACTACAGCTGTTGTGAGAGTGACTTCCATCTATTCCCATTGTTATTGTTTTTCAGTCTATGTACAACAACAAAGGCCATGAATGTCAAAAGTGGAGCATCATGAATCTAGGAAGCTGGGCTGCTGGTTGTTCCTGACTTGCCAGTTTTACCACCTTAATGGGAGTAAGGAAACATATATGGTGACTAAGAGTGGGAAATAGGTTATTTTTTGTGTTATGAAAAGGATTAAAAAAAAAAAACCTCCATCTTTAATTACCACAGTTTACTCTCTTGCACTTGGCAAAGGGCAATACTTATTCTATGTCATTGAAACAGATGTAATTTTTATTGTCTGGATATCCATACTAAAGCTTCATCCATTATAATGACAATATTCTATTACTTTTTTTAGCACACATAAATATCTTGATATTTGAAAATATAACAATCCTTTTGCTTTTATTTATTCATTTTATTTAAAAATTTTCATATAAAATTGAAATTTTTTCAGAAATTTCAAAATGTCAAAAATATCTGCTTAATCATACAATTTTAAAAATATAAATTTTATATTTTTCTATTACTTTCTTAAAAAGTATTCTACATATTTATGTAAAGGACATATGACCAATAGGAAGAAAGGTAAATCTGAACAAATTATTTACTGATCATGTGTATTTAAAACACATGGTAAGGGGCTCTAACTCCTCAGTCAGTCCCACAGCATCCAAAGGAATCTCTACTTCCAGGCATTCTAACAAGGATCATAAGATCATAGGTGAGGAGGACAAAACATCTGCTCCAAAACCACTGAGGGTAACTGGGAACAGCAGGATCAAGGGATAAAGGAACCACATACAACCAGTGGCTTGGCTTCCTTCTGGTCTGAGCAGGTGCCCTGAGCAGACTTTGGAAGCAAACTCCACAGCCACTTCCACAACACCCAGAGGAAGCTCAACTCCCAGATGCTCTAACACACCCAGGATTCCAAGAGCTTGGTCACACCAGGATCTCAGGGTCCCAGAGGCAGCTTGACTCCCAGAAACTATGACAAACCCAGGATCTTAGGATCACAGGATCCCAGAATCAGAGGATCACAGAGACAGATGGACTCTGAGGAGTTCTGACACAACCAGAATCACACGAAGGACAGGATACAGTCAGATATAGCAAGGGCAGATACCACTAGAGATAACCAGATGGTATGAGGCAAGCATCAGAACATAGGCAATAGACACTAATGTTACTTGTCCTCATCTGAACCTAATTCTCTCACCATAGCAAGTCCTGAATACACCACCACACTGGAAAAGCAAGATTTGGATCTAGTATCAGTTTTCATGAAACTGATAGAGGACTTTAGGATGGACATAAATAACACCCTTAAAGAACTACAAGAGAACACAGGTAAACAGTTGGAAGCCCTCAAAGAAAAAAAAACACAAAAATCCCCTAAAGAATTAAAAGAATTACAGGAAAACACAATCAAGCAGGCAAAGGAAATGAAGAAAACCATCCAAGATCTAAAAATGGAAATAGAAACAAGATAATCACAAAGGGAGACAACCATGGAGTTAGAAAACCTAGGAAAGAGTTCAGGACTCATACATGCAAATTTCACCAACAGAATACAAGAGATAGAAGAGAGAATATCAGGGGCAGAAAACACTATAGAAAACATTGACACAAAAGTCATAGAAAATGCAAAATGCAAAAGGCTCCTAAACCAAAACATCCAGGAAATCCAGGACACAATGAGAAGACCAAACCTAAGGATAATAGGTATATAAGAGAGCAAACATTCCCAACTTAAAGGGCCAGTAAATATCTTCAACAAAATTATAGAAGAGAACTTCCCTAACCTAAAGAAAGAGATGACCATGAACATACAAGAAGCCTACAAAACTCAAAATAGAGTAGCTCAGAAGAGAAAGTTCTCGCATCACATAATAATTAAAACAACAAATGCACTAAATATAGATAGAATATTAAAAGCAGTAAGGGAAAAAGGTCAAGTAACATATAAAGGCAGACCTATCAGAATTACACCAGATTTCTTGCCAGAGACTATGAAAACTAGAAGATCCTGGGCAGATGTCACACAGACCCTAAGAGAATACAAATGCCAGCCCAGGCTGCTATACCCAGCAAAATGCTCATTTATAATAGGTGGAAAAACCACGATATTCCATGGCAAAACCGAATTTACACATTATCTTTCCACAAATCCAGCCCTACAAAGGATAATAGAAAGAAAACACCAACAAAAGGAGGGAAACTACACCCTAGAAAAAGCAAGAAAGTAATAGCCACAGAAACATAATTCTATCTCTAACAACAAAAATAACAGGAACTAACAATCACTTTTCCTTAATATTTCTTAACATCAATGGACACAATTCTCCAATAAGAAGATGTAGACTAACAGACAGGATATGTAAACAGGACCCAACATTTTGCTGCATACAGGAAACCCACCTCAGGGACAAAGATAGACACTATCTCAGAGTAAAAGGTTGGAAAACAAATTTTCAAGCACATGGTCCCAAGAAACAAGCTGGAGTAGCCATTCTAATTTTGAATAATATCATTTTCAACCTAAGGTTATCAAAAAAGATAAGGATGGACACTTCATACTAATCAAAGGTAAAATCTACCAAGATAACCTCTCAGTTCTGAGCATCTATGCTCCAAATGCCAGGGTACCCACATTCATAAAAGAAACTTTACTAAAGATCAAAGCACACATTGCACCCCATACCATAATAGTGAGAGACTTCACCACCCCACTCCCAGCAATGGGCAGATAATGGAAACAGAAACTAAACAGAGACAGTGAAACTCACAGAAGTTATGAATCAAATGGATCTAACAGATATTTATAAAACATTTCATACTTAAGCAAAAGACTATACCTTCTTTCTCAGCATCTCATGGTACGTTTTCCAAAATTGGACACATAATTGTTCACAAAACAGGCTCAACAGATACAAGAAGATTGAAATAATCCCATGTACCCTATCAGATCACCACCGACTAAAGCTGGTCTTAAATTCCAACAAAAACAATGGAAAGCACACATACATATGGAAGTTGAGCAACGCTCTACTCACTGGTAACCCGGTCAAGAAAGAAATATAGAAAGAAACTAAAGACTTTTTATAAATTAATGAAAATAAAGAAAAATCATATCAAAAGCTAAGGGACACAATGAAAGCAGTCTTAAGAGGAAAATTCATAGCTCTAAGTGCCTCCAAAAAGAAACAAGAGAGAGATTACACTAACAGCTTGACAGCACAACTGAAAGTTCTAGAACAAAAAGAAGTTAGTAGACCTGAGGAGTAGACAGCAGGAAATAATCAAACTCAGGCTGAAATCAGCCAAATAGAAACAAAAAGAACTATACAAAGAATCAACAAAACCAGGCACTGGTTCTTTGAGAAAATCAACAAGATAGATAAACTATTAGCGAGGATAACTGGAGGGCACAGAGACAGTATCCAAATTAATAAATTCAGAAATTAAAAGGGAGACATAACAAAGGAAACCATGGAAACTGAAAAAGCATCAGATCCTATTACAAAAGCCTATACTCAATAAAATTGGAAAATCTGGATGAAATGGATAATTCTCTAGACACATAGCAGGTGCCAAAGTTAAAACAGAATCAGACAAACCATCTAAACAGTGCTGCAACCTCTAAAAAAAAATAGAAGCAGTCATTAATAGCCTCCCAATCAACAAAAGTCCAGGCTCTGATATGTTTAGTGGAGAATTCTATCAGACCTTTAAAGAAAACCTAATACCTATACTCTTCAAACTATTCCACAAAAGAGAAACAGAAGGCACACTACCCAATTCATTGTATGAAGCTACAGTTACTCTGATAATAAACCACACAAAGGCCAAACAAAGATAACTTCAGACCAATTTCCCTTATGAACATTGACACAAAAATACTCAATAAAATTCTTGCCAAATGAATCCAAGAACACAACAAAACGATCATTCAATATGATCAATTAGGCTTCATCCCAGGGATGCAGGGATCCTTCAATATATGAAAATCCATCAATTTCATCCACTACATAAACAAACTCAAAAAAGAGATCATTACATTAGCTGCCGAAAAAACATGTGAGAAATTTCAGCATTCCTTCATGTTAAAAACCTTGAAAAGATCAAAAATTCAAGGCCCACACCTACACATAGTAAAAACAATATAAAGCAAACCAGTAGCCAACATCGATCTAAATGGAGAGAAACTTGAAGGAATGTCACTAAACCCAGGCACTAGACAATTCCACCCACTCTCTCCCTACCTATTTAATATAGTACTCAAAGTCCTAGCCACAGAAAATAGACAACAAAAGGAGGTCAAAGGGATACAAATTGGAAAGGAAGAAGTCAAAATATTGCTATTGCAGATGATATGATAGTATACTTAAGTGAACCCAAAAATTCCACCAGAGAACTCCAAAAGCTGATAAACAACTTCAGCAAAATTGATGAATATAAAATAAACTCAAATCAGTAGCCTTCCTGTACTCAAAGGATTAACAGGCTGAGAAAGAGATTGGGGAAACGACACCCTTCTCAATAGTCACAAATAAGATTACATACCTTGGTGTGATTCTAACCAAGCAAATGAAAGATCTATATGACAAGAACATCAAGTCTCTAAAGAAAGAAATTGAAGAAGATTTCATAAGGTGGAAAGATCTCCCATGCTAATGGATTGGCAGGATAAATAGAGTAAAAAGGGCCATCTTGTTGAAAGCACTCTATTGATTCAATGCAATCTCCATCAAAATTCCAACTCAATTCATCATAGAGTTAGAAAGAGAAGTTTGCAAATTCATTTGGCATAATGACAACAACAACAACAACAACAACAAACAAAACAAACAAACAAACAAAAAACCCCCAAAAAACCCAAAAAAACCAAAAACCAAAAAAAGCCAGGATAGAGAAAACTATTCTCAACAATAAAAGAACCTCTAGTGGAATCACCATCCCTGACCTCAAGCTATATTACAGAGTAACAGTGATAAAAACTGCATGGTATTGGTACAGAGATTGGCAGGAAGATCAATGGAATAGAATTGAAGACCCAGATATGAACCCACACACACATGGTCACCTGATATTTCACAAAGGAGCTAACATATCCAGTGGAAAAAGGACAGCACTTTTAACAAATGGTTCTGGTTCAACTGGTGGTAAGCATGTAGAAAAATGCAAATTGACTCATTCTTATCTCCTTACACAAAGCTCAAGTCCAATCGGATCAAGGACCTCCACATAAAACCAGATACACTGAAATATATAGAGGAGAAAGTCAGAAAGAGCCTTGAACACTTGGGCACAGGGGAAAATTTCCTGAAGAGAATACCAATGGCTTACGATCTAAGATCAAGAATCAACAAATGGGACCTCATAAAATTGCAAAGCTTCTGGAGGGCAAGGGATACTGTCAATAAATCAAAATGGCATCCAACAGATTGGGAAAAGATCAATCTTATATCTGATAGAGGGCTGGTGTCCAATATATACAAAGAACTCAAGAAGTTAGACTCCTGAGAATCAAATAACCCTATTAAAAATAGTATACAGAGCCAAATAAAGAATTTTTAACTGAGGAATATAGAATGGCCAAGAAAAACCCAATGAATTCTTCAACATCCTTATTCATCAGGAAAATACAATTCAAAATAACCCTGAGATTCTACCTCACATCAGTGAGAATGACAAAAATCAAAAATTCAGGTGACAGTAGATGCTGGTAAGGTTGTGATGAAAGAGGAACACTCCTCCATTGATGGTGGGATTGCAAGGTGGAACAATCACTCTGAAAATCAGTTTGGTGGTTCCTCAGAAAATTGGACATGGTACTACCTGAGGACCCAGCTATACCACTCTTGGGCATATAGATGATGCTCCAACATGTAATAAGGACGCAAGCTCCACTATGTTCAGAGCAGCCTCATTATTCCAGCCAGAAGCTGGAAAGAACCCTTCTGTCTTTCAACAGAAGAATGGATACAGAAAATGTGGTACATTTACACAATGGAGTACTACTCAGTAGTACTGCAAGCTTTTCACTTTCTTGGTTAGAGTTACTCCAAGATATTTTGTATGTTTTGAGGATATTTTGAAAAGTAGCATTTCCCTGATTTTTTCTCAGTCCATTTGTCATCTCTATCCTGAAGGCTACTGTTTTTTGATTGTCAATTTTATATTCAGTTATTTTGCGAAAAGGGTTGACTAGCTGGATGACTACCCTGGAGGATTTTTTAAGCCACTTATGTATACAATCATATCAGCTGCAAATAGTCAGCTTGACTTTTCTTCTTCTAATTTATACTTCTTGATCTTCATGTGTCTTATTCTATTTAAAATTTCAAATGCTGTATTGAATGGATTTGGAGAAAGCGAACAACTCTGTTTTGTTTCTGAGTTTAGAGGAACTGTTTTAAGTTTCTTTTTTTAAAATATTTTTATTAGATATTTTCTTCATTTACATTTCAAATGCTATCCCAAAAATTCCCTATACCCTCCCCCTTGCCTTGCTCCCCAACCCTAAGTTGATGTTGGCTATGTGTTTGCTTTAAATTGCCTTTATTATGTTGAATTATGTCCCTTGTATCCCTAATTTCTCCAGGACTTTTATCATAAAAAGGTGTTGGAGTTTGTTAAATGCCTTTTCTGCATCTAATGAGATTATCATGTGTTTCTTTTTTTCTTTCAGTCCGTTTATGTGGTAGGTTACATTTATTGATTTTTGTATATTAAACCATCCCTGGAATGAAGCCTACTTAGTTATGGTGGATAATCTTTGTGATGTGTTCTTGGATTCAGATTATAATTAGCTTATTGAGAATTTTTGGGTCTTTATTCATAAGGGAAATTGGTCTATAATTCTTCTTTCTTGGGTCTTTATGTGATGTAAATATCAGGGTAACTGTGGCCTTGTAGAAAGAATTGGGAAATTTTCTTCAAGAGAGCCTCAGGAAGGAAACAAATGGCTTGTGAGGGCAGGTCTCATACCCAGATGCAGAAGGTCAATTCAAAACAACCTCAGTGGCATCTTTGGAAAGTCTTTGTCTCATAATGCTGAGACAGGGAGGTTTTTTTTTTCTAAATTTTATTTTTAAACTTAAAAGTCATTTGCATAATTATTATGGATTTTGTTTCTGTGATTTATGGGATTCCTGTATATATATATATATATATATATATATATATATATATATATGTGTGTGTGTGTGTGTGTGTGTGTGTGTGTGTGTGTGTGTGTTTCTGCCACTCCTTGTTTCTTGTGTTTTTCCTTTGACTCTTTTTCTTATGTTTGTTTTATCCTGTTACAAATTATTTTTGTTTTATCTTACAGTATTTTATTTTACTTTTCATTATATGCCTCCTTTTTTTTCTAAAGTGAGACAGAAAGAATGTAGATTTTGAATGGGAGGTGAGCTGGAGAAGAACTTGGAGCAGGGGGTAACATAATCAGAATGTATCACATGAAAAACAAATTACTTTCAATAAAATAATAAAATAAAATAAACTGAAAACAAAATAAAAATGAGAAAGCTTACTATTAACTTATTTCCCTAATATTTTATAAACAGAACACACGATGGAACTAGTTATATTGATAGTATGGTGATTAACTCACAATGCCCAGAATAACACTGACTTCACCCTCCTGGGGAATCTCTGGGAAGCATTAAGGGAATTTGGAAGTGTTTAAAGAATCATTTTGAAACTAAAATAAGAAATGTTGTCTCCCTATAGTCTGGATTTTCCTGACAAATAGTACTGCTGCTGTTATATTTTTTGTGTTTCTTCCTGAAAATTATCAATGTTCCAGTTTTCTACTGGTTTTAAAGGATTTAGGTGAGAGAGAAACGTTTGCATGATTCTGTTTTGCAGATAACAAAACATTTAAACAGGAGCTTGAAATACTAAATAATATTAAAGAAAATCAGTCCCCAAAATATTGATTAGCACCAGTAATTATCCACATGAACACAGTGATGGACATTCACTGTTCGTGAAGGTAATAAATCTGTCAGAAGGTTTGAATGTAAAGTCCTAGTAATATTAAATTAATGACTGATTAGAGCATTCAACATATTCAATTTTATGCAAGTTTTTCCTAACTGAAGTACAATCTGATGCTCAAATATTACTTATTTTATTTTTAGAATGAGAAAAGTTGACCTTTGTGTTTGTGTGTGTGTCTGTATGGAATAAAAATTCTTTAATTTCATTAATAATGAGATTATGGGTGTTTAATGGTTATGATGACAATAAGATCCTTATATCTCTCATGTATCACTCACTTTTAAATTTATGAAGTGAAAGCATTACAAAACAGTATTTTTTGAACGATTCTTATTTTGCTAGTAGGGATATTCTTACTTTGGTTGTTGGAATTCATAAAGAAAATTGAATTAGTTAATTCAGGACAAAATTCTCATATAATTCTCAAAGTAAAGTATTTAACAGTGAATGAAAAAAAGAGGCCATGACTTTGAAAGAACAAGTTGGAGTGTATGGGAGTATATGTGTGTGTGTGTGTGTGTGTGTGTGTGTGTGTGTGTGTGTGTGTGTACGATACACCTAAGAGTAAATTAAGAGAGGCTGTGGATCTGAAAGAGAGTAAGGGAAGAGATATTGGAGATGTTGAAGGAAGGGAAGAAAACAATGTAATTACATTTTAATTAAAAATAATGACTTTGTAAAAGTAGACAAATGATACAAATGTATAAACAATAATGAAATGAAATCTCCCCTTAGGAACACATCAGGAGCACAAGTCATGACAGTTGTATCATTTCTTTGTGACTGTTCCTTATTTATTCTTCCATTATAGTGATTGTTTGGGATAGAGATGACAGTAGAAAACCAGACTGTGGTGGCAGTGTTTGTTCTCACAGGACTCACTGAGAGACCCGAGTTGCAGGTTCCCCTCTTCCTGGTTTTCTTCACCATCTACCTCATCACCATGGTGGGCAACCTTGGGCTCATTGCTCTCATCTGGAAGGACCCTCACCTCCACACTCCCATGTACTTATTTCTGGGAAGCTTAGCTTTTGCAGACGCCTGTGCTTCATCTTCTGTGACTCCCAAGATGCTTGTCAATTTTTTATCTAAGGATCACAGAACATTCTTGGTTGAGTGCTTCACCCAGTTTTATTTCTTTGGTTCCAGTGCAACGACAGAATGTTTCCTACTGTCAGTGATGGCCTATGACCGCTATGTGGCCATATGCAACCCTTTGCTTTATCCAGTGATGATGTCCAATAGCCTCTGTATGAAATTTATACATGTTTCATATATTGTAGGTTTTCTACATTCAGCAATTCATGTGGGCTTGTTAGTGAGATTAAATTTCTGCAAGTCCAACATCATACACTATTTCTACTGTGAAATCTTGCAGTTATTCAAAATTTCCTGCACTGATCCTACAATGAACGTCCTTCTGGTTTTAATATTTTCAGCTTTGATACAAGGCTTGACTTTTATGACTATTATCGTCTCCTACTTCTCTGTCCTTCTTGCCATCCTGAAAACAAAGTCTGAGAGGGGCAGACGCAAAGCCTTCTCCACCTGCAGTGCTCACCTGCTCTCCGTGTCTCTGTTCTATGGCACACTTTTCCTCATGTATGTGCGTCCCGGGTCTGGATCAGGTGAAGATAAGGACAGAATGTATTCTTTATTTTACACAATAATAATTCCCTTTCTAAATCCTTTTATATACAGTCTGAGGAACAAAGAGGTAACAGCTGCTCTGCGAAGAAAAATGAAATAAATCGTATCCAGATAAGTTTCAGGCCAATTCTTCCTTCCTTAAGGGAGATGGGAAATCTCTAGAATTATGGATTGGAATCTTTTCTTCCAGGTCACCAGTAGCTCATGAGCTCCTGTTGAAGGCAGTGAGCATCTCGTCATGTTTTCTAGTAATGTTTGGCACTGTAACCCACAGTCAGTGCATCCAGAAATACTATGCTCATTTGCACCTGAGCATTTGGCTTCTACAGACTAAGTGTCTCTTAGGAAATTCCAATTTTATGAGGAGTAATTGGAAATACTACTTACAAATTATGAGAAGTGATAATAAAATGTGGTCCTAACTGAGACAGGAATACAAAGTTATTTTCTTGAATGCCCCTAGCACAGAAAGTTAATGTAGCTTTTTGGATTTTTGACCTCTGTAGAACAATGAAAACAAATCTCAATCTCTTTCTCTTTCTCTTGGTCAAATATATTCCCAAGAAATGTAGAATTTTAGAGCAAATGTTAGGAGAATTTAAAAGCAATATTGGATGGAAGCAACTGGAATGAGTTTAAAAGGGTTTAAAAATAAATTATTACTCATGCTTATAACTCAACATATAATTGTATTGATATTGCAAGTAGTGATGTATTCAAGAATATGTAAATTTTATATTTTGGTATAGTAAAATAAATGTCAGAAGTCAGCCTTGTGTTTGTCATTTTCACTGGTAACAATATTTGAACAGAAGGTAAGGGAAAAAGGAACATATGTGAATTATAGGAATTTGCTAGGATGATAAGTGGCAGTGAGTACTCTCTCAGCTAGTGGTTGTTATCTAGGCTCATGATTTTATATTTTATTCATATAACATAGAATTATATGAATCAACTGCGAAAAACAGAATCATATTCCTCACTCATTCTAGCTTTTTCAGGAACATTTACTAAGAAAAATAATTATAAAAAGGAGAATTCAAGTTTCATAATTTTGAGTATTTATATGACAATTTAGATGTTAATTTCATAATTCCAAGAACTTTGCCATATATTTTAGCTAAATATTTAGGTATGAAACAAATATATTTTATCACATATCTCTTGGTAAAAATACTTTTAAGAGAAGTATAACTTCAATATTATAACTTTCAGATTCTTTAATTTAGGATTCCAATAACAAAGAAAAAATTCTGCCTGTGACAATATTTTATTTTATTGTCTTTCACATCCAATCTACACTTAAAGGAAACTTTCACAATATTATATATTTTATATGATTCATTTTTACAAATACTAAAGTAAAAATTTCCATAACATGTTTATTTTTATCCTAGTGAATTTTTTTCTACATTTTACCATTGGTATTTTCAAGATATTGTCATAAATACCTTTAGTTACTTATAAACTCATGAGACATTCATTTTTTTCTTGTGTATGATATACACTTATATACTCTTTTTTGTCTTTATAGTCACACAAGTAATATGTAATTTTACCTGCCTTATTTTTAATAAAGTCCCATGTCTTGTACTAGACTGCCTTGTATGAAAATTACTTGACAGTTCCTTTCAGTTGAAGGAACTGACATTTGGATACTCATAGCCTCATCACAAGACAGCCCTTATTTCTGAAATGTACTTGAAGTGATTATTTAATGGAAATGTTCATGGATCTATTATTCCACTTAACAGTCAAGGTTTTTCACTTGCTAGCATGTATTTTTTGTGAAATACTGACTTGCTGACAGATGAAAGCATGCTAAGTACTCCTGAATACAAGGTGATAGTTAAGCTACCTAAAGTAAGAATTTGCAAGTCCCCAGTTCTGATCTCCCTTGTGCTCATTCAATCAGTCAGATGGTATTCAGTGACCAAGACCAAGGAATGCCTATATGGTAATTCAAGGTCTCTGTAGTGTTTCTGGTTCATTCATTTGACATTCTTATTTAAAATGGAATAAGCCTGAGTAAAATACTTCACTAAATAAGCACTAAGTGATTCCTTTACATCTTGTTTGATTATCTTCCTATACTTAAATAACTGGTATAAGAATGAGAACAGATATTTTTATAATGATCCCAGAATAGTTTGATGTTGAGGTTTATATAAGAGAAATTATGGGTAAGAATTCTTATATATAAAACTTAGATGATACAACTATAAATAAGGAAGAAGGAAGGAAAGAAGGAAGGGTAAGAGGGGAGAAGGAAAAGAAGAGAAGGGGAAAGACAGATGACAGAAGAGAATAAAAAAGAAAAGAAGAAAGGTCTTTGCCTGAATTAAACGATCACCTTTAATGCATTCCTCACACAACTTCCTTGAAATTTTATAAGTTCACAATATATTTACTATTTTGTTCATTCAGAGCTGTAGTGGGTATTGAAATCAGAATGTTACAGGTGTGGGGCAAATACTGGTGCTGTATCACCAAGGTAGACCTTCTGCCCTTAATTGTTTTGCTATAAACTCTTCATGTAGTCTGTTCAGTGAGCCATTTACTTAATAAAATCCAGTATTTATAATTTGAAAAGTATTTGCACAGAAATTAAGTTTGAGAATTTTCAATTAATTAATGGGTTGGGATTAGATGGTGGCAAAAGAGTGAACACACGCACAAAAAAGAAAGAAAGAAAGAAAGAAAGTAAGTAAGAAAGAAAGAATTGATATTGGGCTGGCTAATGAAATCACCTGGTGCTAGTTGAAGAATTAACATGATAACATAGAGGTGGTTGCAGCTGAGACAACTACATAACACATAAAGCTTGTTGTCAACAATATGACACTCATTGCTTAAAATAGTTTGAAAAATAATCAGGCACTAATTACTAACATAAATAAAAACTGCCATTAAAGTTTTATGTTGCTGTGCTTACACTGGTATAACCAGATGAAATGCCAGGAACTGTACTAGACTTTTAAACTTACTCTGTTTATTGGGATGTGGAATATTATATCTCTAGTAGAAAGTGACTTCTGGCATTGTTTTGGAAAATGAACAAAAATGGATATACATATAAAGAGAGAGAGGGGTAGGTATGTTCTGTGAAGAGTGATGAGATGTGACTTGCTGCTGTTTTTTATTTTGCTTTGAAAGCTCTTTTGTAGGTTTATTTGTATGGAATTATTTAAAGACTGTATTGAAGAAGAAAAGTGTCCAATAGAAAATAGAATATAAATGATCTTTTAACTAATGTAAATAAGAAAAGATTACTATCTCAAAAGTTATTAAAATGTTCCTAATGAATATAAGCAGATTGGAATATATATTAGAAAAGGTGAAATATTGTTTTTTAAAAAAGACATAATATCATATTGCGTAGTATATGGCCATGAAAGAGAGAAAAGGAAACGCATATGAATGCTCTATGTGATGCATGATTGTTAGTTTTCTTTATACTTCCCACTCCTTTAGAGAAATGAGAAAGCCAAGTCCAGAAGCCTTGAGGTCTGTCTTATTCCCTGTTTTCCATCTTCTAGTCCATACCTCTAACAACAATCTATAGCCTTTAGCCACCACCAGATGAAATGCTGATCCCAATTTCCTCCCTTTTGACTCCTCTGGGCAAATCCTGCCACAGCTAGCTTCCCCCTGCCCCCTCTGTACCCCATTCCTTGGACCACTGCTCTCCCTGCATCCCTGGAGGGCTGCTGCTGCCAAGCCAATCAGGTGAGCTCCTCATTCCCCAAACCCCTTCCTGCTATGTCCCCATCAGGTCCAGCAACCTTGAGGTCTGCCCTGCCCCCTCTGCAATCCATCTTCTGGCCCATATCTTTAACAACAATCCCAGATTATCTACAGCTATCAGGGATCATCATATGAGACCCCTATCACAATTCTTTGCCTGCTGGCCCCTCTGGGAAAACTGAGTAGTGGTGAGCTCTGCTGTGCCCCTCTGCACTCCATTTCAGAGGCCACAATTCCACCTACATCCATAGAGGACTGCTGCTGCCCAGGACAAACAGATGCCTGCAGTCATCAAGGACTAGCACTACCTGCATCCCTAGAGGCCTTCTATCACCAGGGACAACCAGCAGCCTGAAGGCAACATAGACTACCAGCTTTTCATTCATCACTGGAAGCCTGATGCTACCAGGGACAGCCAGCTCAAACTTCAGTTCTAGAGGCCTGCTAACATTAGGGACTACCAGCTCTACCTGCACATCCAGAGGCTTGCTAAAATCAGGGAACATCAGGCCCCTAACACCAGATACAACCAAATGGCTAGAGACAAGCATGAAAATAAAACAACAAAAGCTAGGGCAATAGGGCACCACCCGAACCCAGAAATCCTACAACAGTAGCCTTGAGTATTCTAACATACCTGAATCACAAGAAAATATGAACTTAAATATAATGTTTTGAAGATGATAGAGGACTTTCAAAAGAAAATGAATAAATTCCTTAAATAAATACTGGAAATACAATCAACCAGGTGAAGGAAATAGAAAAAAAAAAAAGATTCAAGACCTGAAAATAGAAATAGAGGCAATAAAGAAAACATATACTGAGGGAATACTGGAAATGGAAAACCTAGAAAAGAGAACAAGAACTACAGATACAAGCATCACCAACAGAATACAAGAGATGGAAGAGAGAATCTCAGGTCTACACAATAGAAGATACAATAGAAGAAATTGATACATTGGTCAAAAACAATAATGCTAAAGTTAAAAGATCCCAACACAAGACATCCAGGAAGTTTGGGGCATCATGAAAAGTCAAAACTGAAAAATAGTGGGAATAGAAGGTAACAACTCCCAATTCAAAGGCCCAGAAAATATCTTCAACTAAATCATAGAAGAAAATGTCCCTAACACGAAGAAAGAGATACATATAGACATGCGAGAAGCTCACAGAACACCAAATAGAGTGGAACAAAAAAGAAAATCTCCCATCAGATAATAATCAAAACATAAATGCATAGAACAAAGAGAGAATATTAAAAGCTACAAGTGATAAAAGCCAAATAACATATACAGGCAGATCTTTTAGAATTACACCAGTCTTCTCAACAGAGATTTTAAAAGACAGAAGGCTCAGGCAGATGTCTTACAATCTCTAAGAGATCACAGATGCCAGCTCATACTACTATACTCAGAAAAACTTTCATTTATTAAAGACTGAGAAAACAAGTCATTCCACCACAAAACCAAATTTAAACAACATCTTTTGAATAATACAGGTATACACAGGATACTTCAAAGGAAACTCAACAAAAAGAAGGTAATGATACTCAAGAAAATACAAGAAATTGATAATTCCATACTAGAAAAAGCAAAAGAAGTCTCTCTCTCTCTCTCTCTCTCTCTCTCTCTCTCTCTCTCTCACACACACACACACACACACACAAACACAAACACCATTAATATCAATATAACAGGAAATAACAATCATTGGCCATTGATATCTCTCAACATTAATGGACTCAATTCCCCAATAAAAACACACAGGTTAAGAATGTGGAACCAATTTTGTTCCCTATTCTAAGGAGGAATGAAGTATCCACACGTTGGTCTTCCTTCTTCTAGATTTTCTTGTGCTTTGCAAATTGTATCTTGGGTATTCTAAGTTTCTGGGCTAATATCTACTTCTCAGTGAGTGCATATCAAGTGACTTCTTTTGTGATTGGGTTACCTCACTCTGGATGATATCCTCCAGATACATCCATTTGCACAACAATTTCTGAAATTCATTCTTTTTAATAGCTGAGTAGTACTCCATTGTGTAAATGTACCACATTTTCTGTATCCATTCCTCTGTTGAGGGACATCTGGGTTCTTTCCAGCTTCTGGCTATTATAAATAAGGCTGCTATGAACATAGTGGAGCATGTGTCCTTCTTACCAGTTGGAACATCTTCTGGATATATGCCCAGGGGAGGCATTGCAGGATCCTCCGGTAGAACAATGTCCAATTTTCTGAGGAACTGCCAGACTGATTTCCAGAGTGTTTGTACAAGCATGCAATCCAACCAGCAATGGAGGAGTCTTCCTCTTTCTCCACATCCTCACCAGCATTGGCTGTCACCTGAATTTTTGATCTTAACCATTCTGACTGGTGTGAGGCGGAATTTCAAGGTTGTTTTAATTTGCATTTCTCTGATGAAATTTTTCAGGTGCTTCTCAGCCCTTCGATATTCCTCAGTTGAGCATTCTTTGTTTAGCTCTGAATCCCATTTTTTAAATGGACTTATTTGAATTTCTGGAGTCCAGCTTCTTGAGCTCTTTGTATATATTGGATATTAGTCCCCTATCAGATATAGGATTGGTAGGGAGCAAAATACCCATGGAAGGAGTTACAAAGTTTGGAGCTAAGTTGAAAGGATGGACCATCCAGAGACTACCCTACCTGATGATCCATCCCATAATCAGCCACCAAAAGCAGACGCTATTGCATATGCTAGCAAGATTTTGCTGAAGGGACCCTGCTATAGATGTCTCACATGAGGCTATGCCAGTGCCTGGCAAATACAGAAGTGGATGCTCACAGTCATCTATTGGATGGAACACAGGGCCCCCAATGGAGGAGCTAGAGAAAGTACCCAAGGAAGTGAAGGGGTCTGCAACCCTATAGGTGGAACAACAATATGAACTATCTATTACTCCCAGAGCTCATGTCTCTAGCTGCATAGGTATCAGAAGATGGCCTAGTTGACTATCATTGGGAAGAGAGGCCCCTAGGTCTTGCAAACTTTATATGCCCCAGTATAGGGAAACGCCAGGGCCAAGAAGTGGGAGTGAGTAGGTAGGGGAGCAGGGTGGGGAGAGGGTATAGGAAACTTTTGGGATAGCATTTGAAATGTAAATAAAGAAAATATCTAATAAAAAATAGCAAAAAACAAAAATCAAAAATAACAACAAAAAACAAAACAAACAAACAAGAATGTGGAACCTAAACAGGATCTATCATATATGGTTGTCTCCTGAGAGGCTCTGCCAGCATCTGACATGCAGAGGTAGAAGCTCACAGCCAACCATTGAACTGAGCTTGGGGGTCCCCAATTGAGGAGTTGTAGAAGGGACTGGAGGAGCTGTGTGAGTTTGCAGCCCCATGGAGGGAGCAACATTGTCAACAGGCCAATACCCTTGGAGCTCCTGGGGACTGGACCAACAACCAAAGAGTACACATGGGGAGACCCATGACACTGGCCACATATGTGATAGAGGATGGTCTTGATGGACATTAGTGGGAGGAGAGGCCTTTGGGCCTGAGGAATTCGGTGCCCCAGTGCAGAGGACTGCCAGGACAGGAGGATGAGAGAGGGTGGGTGGAAGAGCACCATAGAGGAAGGGGGAGGGGAATGGGATAGGGGGGTTTCTGAAGAGGAAACCTGGACAGGGGAAAACATTTGAATTGTAAATAAAGAAAATATCTAATCAAAAGGAAAAAAAAAAGAAAGAAACACACCTCAGCGACAAAGAAAGATATTACCTAAGAGTAAAGGGCTAGAAAAAGTTTTCCAAGCAAATGGACCCAACAAATAAGCTGGAGTATCTACTATCTAATAAAATAGACTTTCAACTAAAAGCAATCAAAAGAGATGGAAAAAGGAAACTTTATTCTCATTAAAAGAAAAATCCACCAAGATGATGTCTCAATTCGGAATAGCTATGCCCCAAATGCAAGGGCACCCACATTAGTATACTGAACATAAATGGTCTAAGAAGGGAATTAGGGAAACATCACCTTTCATAATATGCACAAATAATATAAAATATTCTGGTGTAACTCTGACCAAGCAAGTAACAGACTGATATGACAACAACTTTAAGTTCCTGAGGTAAGAAGTTGAAGAAGATATCAGAAGATGCAAGTTTTCCTATGCTCATAAATTGGTAGAATTAACATAGTGAAAATAGTCATGTTACCAAAAACAATCTACAGATTTAATGCAATTCCCATTAAACTTTCAATGCAAGTTTTATTTTTTTTTTTAGAGAACTTGAAAGAGCAATTTTCAACTTCATGGGGTGGGAGGGGAATAGGATACCTAAACAATCCTGAACAATAGAAAAATTTCTGGAGCAATTACTCTCCCTCATCTCAAGCTGTACTACAAGGCAATGGTACAAAGAAGCTAAAATCATACCATGGGGAAAAAAAGAAAGCATCTTCAACAAAAGGTTTTGGTCTAACTGGATATCTGCATGTAGAATAATCCAAATAAATCAATATTTATCACTGTGAACAAAACTCGAGTTTAAGCGGATCAAATAACATAAAAATGGATACACTAAACATTATAAGACACAAAGTAGGGAATAGCCTTGAACTCATAGGTGAGAGGAAACATTTTCCTGACCAGAACACACACTTGGAGAGGAAATTCACTGAAAATATAGCTATGTGTCAAATAGCATCAGGAAAACATGCTGGACACTATGAATCATCTGGTACATGGAAACAAAAGGTCACTGGAATGCCACTACCCAAGGGTTACAATGAATGTATTTGGAAACTTTCCCTGTGGAGTGTGAAAACAGAGCTTGTGTAGTCAAAATTTTGTTATTCAGAGATAATTATGCAAAATGTAAAGGAACAGTCAGTTTAAATCAAAATTTTAAGTTATTAGCTATTCCTTTCTAGTATTTTTTTTCTAACCTTCTGCAGTCTTCATAGTTTCTTTCTTTTTCTAAATCTTAGACAGGGTCTCATTATGTAGATTAGGTTAGCCTTGAACTCACAAACGTCTACTAGCCTCTGCCTCCCAAGCACTGAGCCTAAGTGTGCACCTAAAAGAACCCGATAACTCATAATATCCAGGATGTTTTCCTGCTATTTATTATGTGGATACATTTTCAGTGAATTTCCTCTTTAAATCTGCCTATTTTTGCTGGGCGTGGTGGCACACGCCTTTAATCCCAGCACTTGGGATGCATAGGCAGATTGATTTCTGAGTTTGAGGACAGCCTGGTCTACAAAGTGAGTTCCAGGACAGCCAGGGCTATACAGAGACAGGTCTCAAAAAAAAAAAAAAAAAAAGAAAAAGAAAGAAAAAAGAAAGAAAGAAAGAAAGAAAGAAAGAAAGAAAGAAAGAAAGAAAGAAAGAAAGAAAGAGAAGGAAAGAAAGAAAGAAAGAATGGAAGGAAGGAAGAGAGAAATAAAAAGAAAGAAAGGAAGAAAGAAAGAAAGTCTGCCTATTTTTATTTGTCTATGAAGTTTCTTTTAAAAATTGTGTACTTATCATTCTTGGCCCAGACTCTACTTCCTTATATTATTTTCTACATACTTCTTTGTCACTTTCAAAATTACAAAAATCTATATAATTGATCAATCTGTACTCCAGAAAAACTTGTGAAGGTAGGAAACAAACAACCCACACTTTCACTGTGATTTTTAGTTGCATTCTGTTATTTGGGTATCACATTTAGATGTCATAAATAAGTAAATAAAGCTGTTTTCCAGAATGCATGTTTGTTCTAGTTTTATCCAAGTTTCTGTGCTATAGAACTCATCCAGAGTTGCCTTCTAATTGAATCTACATAGGGTCTGACCATGCCTTCAAATTCTGCGTGAACTCACATCTCCCACTTCCTTGGACACATCTGCTTCCCCACCGCCATGCTTCTTTCTCTGGAGGTAATCCATACTTATAATTGTTTTTTCTGTAATGTTCATGGTTGTTTCATTGTCTTGGGCCTTCAATGATGATGGGTCTGAAGATGGTGATTTTCATAGACGTCCCCTTGCTATAAAGGAGAGTTCTGAGTCTGACCAGCAGCCACTAAAGCAGCCTGCCTTTTAACCAGATCCCCAGGGAATTTAGGGGTCGGACATCGATGTGTGGGAACCATGGATGTGTGACTCATTCCAATGTAGTTCTGTTCTTGTATTTACTTTTCTCCTATTGCCTTCCAATATTTCTCATCAGATTTTAGCTTAGGTTGGAGACCCTCAGTTCTGTGTATGCTTTTGTTAGCTTTATCTTACAGTGACATGGCAGCCGTTTGCTGATTGATATCTAAAGGATGTATGTGTTAGGAATTCTTAAAATTTTCTATTTTAAGACTCCTATGAGGAATGTTGGTAGAAGAAAATAAAAAGCCTTTTATAACTAAGTCATTATGTTTCTGTAAGAGCAGAAACTTTGTATGCACAGTGGTTCAATAACATACAAAGGTCTGGAATCTTAATGAAGCTGTTTTCACAATGAGTTCGTTGGTTTTGCTTGCCATGGTGAAAAAAAATGTATACTTTTAAAAACAATTATTTCTTTTACTTTTTGACAGTATAATTACATATTTCCCTTTCATTTCCTCTCTCCAAAGTATCCCATGTACCCTGCCTTGTTCTCCTTTAAACTCATAGCCTCTTTTCAAAATTGTTTTTATATACAGTTCTCAGTATGTAAATATATCCTCCTTTGTCTGCATAATGTTACTTGTATATATGTTTTAGGGATAACTATCTGGTGTTGGATAACCAGTCAGGGTGTGTTTCCCTGGGGAGAACTATTTCTGCAACTTTCACATTCCTTAGTTGTCTATAGTTCTACTTTTGGGTTCAATATACAGACCAAAATGAAATCCCACTGTAACTTAGCAGCATTGTCAGCAGGGCCTCAGGTTCACTACTTGAGTTTGAAAAAAATACTTTTTGGTTGCTATGAATCCAGAAACCTTTCTCAGTTGCCAACTATGTCATAATAGGGGATCAAAACCTGTAGTCTAAACAACCGGGGTTTAGATCTGTGGCTATAAGTCAATTTTTGAAACCAATTCAGACAAAACTCTCCTGTTCAAAGGCTTCAGAGTGTGAAATTTCATATGTACGGCTTGTTTAAGCCTGTCAATATCACCATTTTGACACAATATATCAAACGATATTAAACAGTAGTTTGGGAAACAATAGTATAAAGTAGAACTTTGGTTCTTAAAATTATAATATCTTGCTGCATTGAATATTTATTAGTATAAAGTGTGTGATACCCTAAGGGACCAATTTGGACTTCTCATAGGCGTCCAAATCCACAGTGCCCAGTAGAACACCATCACATGGTTCTCCAGAGAACCCTGGGCTATTGGGAATTTTAGTTCTCTAGCCCTTTTTCTTCTCGAAGAATTACTCAGGGATGGAATTGGTGGGGGTTTTGTTGTTGTTGAGGGGAAATTCATAAAAACAAAGTTTCCTGTGCTTGGGCAATGAGACTTCCAAATGTGTCACCAGCAAAAGAATTTCTATGTATGGTAACTGCCTTTTGTATTCCATTCTGCTTGAGAAAACCCAGTCTTTCTGAAGATTATAGCAATGTCTTTTGAGATATGGATAGAAAAGAGTTCTACATTATGCACTTTCCTTTCCCTAGAGAATTAAGAATGTTTTTTTTAATCCATAATAATCTTATATTCGATTTTGGATTCCTACAGAGCTTGGTATAAATGAAGACAGCAGCAACAAGAAATTATTTGCATATTTTAACTTAATGGCTAAATACAAATAATCAAAGTATTTTGGATTGTTCTCTCAAACGATGCTTTCATTTTTTTAAACTAACTATTGGATTTTAAGTTTTCATGAACTAGAGGTTTAACTTTAAACTCAGTTTAAAGATCCATGTAATAATGATTGCCAAATAAGCAATGATTCTGATAAGTTCTAGTACAAGGATGGACTGTGTTCTGTTTAATCACATTCTCTGACTAAAGCGTTTAAGGTGAGTAATAAAAATATTTATTTCCTCTTTAGACAATATACAAACTTTACATTATATATGAATAAATACACAGAAGAGAATATGTATTGAATATAGTTCATGGAGTATTATTTTTGGTATCTATCTATCATCTATCTATCTATCTATCTATCTATCTATCTATCTATCTATCTATCTATCTATACCAAAGTATCAAAGGAGAAGTATCTGTATAAATTTATCTAAAAATTATAACTTTGGTACTGTGTTTATCATCAATGTATAGGAGCCAGTCTGATTAATTTTATTTTGTTAAAATATCACGACAAAAATAATTGGTGATATATGTGTTCTAATATAAAATTTCAAATTGAAACATCATAAGACTTCAAGAAAAATGTTTTTTTTTTAATTCTTTTAGTTATATTAGAAAAGTGCATCTAAACACAGGAAGAAATTTTAGGCAGTGACTCTATTTATATATGAACAACACAAACATAATGAAGTATTAATAATTACATTTTACAAAATATGTTCTAAAGGGAAATATATTTTAACTTTTACAAAACAAAACCAAGTATCTCTGTAGTACGATGTAGTGTTCTTTGGCTGTATTCTAAGAGTGATACTGGTGGCTCTCATGGTAGATCTATTGTCAGCTATTAGAGGAAGCTCCAACATGACTTTCCACCTTGGCCGAATCACTTTGCAATCCCAGAAGCAATGAATAACCATCCCCTTCCCCCACTTTTACCAGCTGCCTCTTGTTTTATTGATCTTGGCTATTCTGACTCCGTAAGATGAAATCTAAAACGAGTTTTGATTTTCATTGCCCCAATAGGTAAGGAATTTGACCATTTTAAAAAGTGTTTCTCAGCCATTTGTGTTTCTTTTGAAAATTTTGTTTTATTACAGGTTCCATTAAAAAAAAGATTTAATGGTTTTCGTATTTAAAAAAAATTGGTTATTCTATTTATTTACATTTCAAATGTTGTCCCCCTTCCTGGTTTCTCCTCTGCAACCTTGCTATCTCATCTCCTTCCCTCTGTTTTCATGAGGGTGCTCCCCCACTCACCCACTCACTCTTGACTCACTGCCCTAGCATCCCCCCTATACAGGGACATCAAGCCTCCACAGGACCAAGGGCCTCCCTTCCCATTGATGTCAGTTAAGAATCCTCCCCTGGTCAGGCTCTAGCAGAGCCTATCAGGGGACAGCTATCCCAGGCTCCTGTCAGCAAGTACTTGGCATCAAAAATAGTGAATGGGTTTAGTGTCTGCAGATGGGTTGGATCCCTAGGTGGGGCAGTCTCTGGATGGCCTTTCCTTCTGTCTCTGCTCCACTCTTTGTCCCTGCATTTCCTTTAGTCAAGAACCATTCTGGGTTAAAATTTTGTCGATGGGTGGTTGGCTCCATCCCTCAACCAGGAGCTGTGCTTATCCACTGGATATGGTCTCTACAGGTTCTATCTCCCCCTTTTGGGTATTTAAGCTAATGTCATCATCCCCAATGGGTCCTGAGAACCTCTTGTATCCCTGGCATCTGGGACTTTCTGGTGGCTACCCCCAAGTTCCCCATCCCCCACTGCTACACACCTCTGTTCAATTTCCTGATCTTCTGTACTTTTTCTGTCTCCTCCCACACCTGATCATGTCCCCCGTTTTCTATCCCCCTCCTCTCTCCCTCCCAGGTCCTTCCCTCTCTCTATCTTCTGTGATTATTTTGTTCCCCCTTCATGTAGGACTGAAGTATCCACACTTTGGTCTTCTTCTTGAGCATCATATGGTCTGTGAGTTGTAACGAGGGTATTCTGAGGTTTTCTTGATGTTTAGTTTTTGGAGTTCTTTGTATGTTCTAGATACTATGCCTTTGTCAGATTCTTTTCTATTCTCTAGTCTGCCTCTTTATTCATGCGATGGTGTCCTTTGTTAAAAAAAAGTCAGTATTCCCTATAGCTCACAAACACCAAGGCTAAAACAAACTTTAATCCCAAGTCACTGAACTCACCCTTCTAATTTTCAGTCTTCTAATACTTGCTCTCTCCTATTTGTCTTCCTTTCCCTACAGTTGTTCCCCCTTTTCTTTTTCACACTCTTCTTGTTTCTCTTCATTTTATTCTTTTCACCTACCTAAATGACCCTTTCTAGTCTTCCTGTGAATTTTCTCTTTTCATTACTGTCCTCTTCTCCCCAGTCAGTTGCTTATTCTTTTAGATACCTTTTCTTAGCATAGCCTAGAAGAGACAAATGTCATCTGTCCTTCACAGTTTCTAAAATATTCCACAGTATTCCTGCTCTTTAACATATTTTTTCCTCTGTATGGCTTTTTACCTTTCACTATCCCTGTTGTTCTTTTATATAACCTCTATGATATGGAAGGAAGCTGTTTAACCTCAGATATTTCAAACCTCTTCATTGTTAATACTCAGGAATCTGTAGTCACTCATTTATCCATATTCTTTATATTGACCTCTGGAACTGGGCCAGGCAGTAACAGATAATTGCAATTAAGCCTTAGTAGACCCAAAAGCTAAGTTCATACCTCCAGCTTGGTTTGTGATACCAAAAAATAGAATAGTGTACCTAAATGGTCAAGCTATGTTCTATTCCTTCTACAGGGTTATCAACAACTTTGATTCCTATTTTATTGAACGTACAATTTATTTCTTAAAACAATATACAGTATGGACTCTACATTATAAATCATTGGCAGGTTATCTCTTTGTTTTCATAATACCTTCCAATGACCCTTTACAAATACTAGTTAAATTTACATTAGTTTAAAAACTATCTGGCAATGATTTAAAGGTTAGGTAATTGTTTATAAACTACTCAATCAGTTTCTGTGGTTATAACACACAATCTAAATTTTGCACAAATGTTTCCAGACAACTCTGATATAAAATCTGCTTCAGGAGTTTCTTCTAGAGCTTTCTAATATTGCTGAATTTAGTTTCTCCTACCAGAACCCCATTTTGTTGCTACTATATAATTAATTAAAGTTAGTTTTGAGATACTTTCTTCTACTATTATGCTAATGTTTCCATTGCATCAAGAAAGTATATTCTAATCAACTAAAACAATAAAACTCTATTTGCTTTATAATTTGTGTGGTTTAAACATCTTTGCGGTAACAGTGAGTCTATGATGCAGATACTGAATTTTTCTACCAAACCAATGGTATGTTTAGAATGTACCATATTTTTAAAAATCTATTAACTTTTGCATGTTAAAATTATATCAATGAATTAAAACTATTTCTTCAATTTCAAGAGTAGTTTCCATTTAGTTTATTCAAATGGAACAAAGGTCATTCTGATAAATATATTGTTACATTTCAAGTCCATTACCAAATTTCCCTTTACAAGTCTTTATTAAATACTGTCTAACATTTGTTGCCTTTCATTTAAAGGACATCTAAGTGAGGATATGGGAACAGAGAACACAACACTGCTGACAGAATTTGTTCTCACGGGACTCAGTCACCAGCCACAATGGAAAATCCCCCTGTTCCTGCTGTTCTTGGTCATCTATCTTATCACCATTGTGGGGAACCTTGGTCTGATCATTCTCATCTGGAATGACCCTCGCCTTCAAATACCCATGTACCTATTTCTTGGGTGTTTAGCTCTTGTTGATACTTGGTTATCATCCACAGTGACACCAAAGATGCTCCTCACCTTCACAGCTAAGAGCAAACTGATCTCTCTGAATGCATGATACAGTTCTTTTCATTTGTGATGTGTGCAACTATGGAATGTTTTCTCTTGGCAGCAATGGCCTACGATCGCTATGCAGCCATATGCAAACCCTTACTGTACCCAGTGATCATGACAAATAGACTGTGTGTTCGTCTGTTAGTCTTGACCTTTGTAACTGGAATTCTTCATGCTTCAATTCATGAAGGCATGCTGTTCCGATTAACCTTCTGTAATTCCAATGTAATACATCACTTTTACTGTGATGTTATGCCACTGTTAAAGATTTCCTGTACCGACCCTTCTCTTAATTACCTGATTGTTTTTATTTTCTCTGGCTCAATTCAAGTTTTCACTATCTCAACTATTCTAGGCTCTTACACACTTGTTCTCTTTACAATCTTAAAAAAGAAATCTGCCAAAGGCATAAAGAAAGCCTTCTCCACCTGTGGAGCTCATCTCCTTTCTGTGTGCTTATATTATGGTTCTCTTCTCTTCATGTATCTGCTTCCTGCATCCCAAAAAGCACAGGATGAAGACATGATGGACTCTGTATTCTACACTGTCATAATCCCTGTGATGAATCCAATCATCTATAGTTTGAGAAACAAGCAAATCAAAGACTCACTGGAAAAATTCTTAAAGAGAAATGTTTAGGTCTCATGTTACCATCTGTTGTCTTTTAGTCAAAATATCACAAATGTGTGCTGGCTTAATGTGGCTGTACTTTGTTCATGGTCTAAAGTATTTTCCAATTGCACCTGTTCTAGCATTTTAATGAACTAATGTGTAAATGCCCAATTCTTTAAAAATATTCCATACGTATATTCAATCATACAAAGACTTATAATCACATATTATATTATGATAAAATAAATACAGCTGCATATCAAATTTCTTTGCATGTTCTTGAACATGATTTCAGTGGCTGTAGGACAGTGACCCTCTGAAAAAGACTTCAGTGTGATAGCAAATTTTTCAGCTTAGAGACTCATAGCACCTTTACATTTTTTAAAGTACAGTTTTGTGTTTTAATGACAGACAAAAGCATGAAGCATATGACCAGGAATGTGAAATATTAAAAACATATTTATCATATTTATTATTAATATTTTACTAGCTTATTAACTTGGGTATTTTAAAAAGATTCATTCTTTCTTTATGTGTATTTGTGTATATACATTTCATGTTTCTATTTTTTAGGAAATTATTGACAAAATTATCTTATATATAAAGAAGAAAACCATTATGATTTAGGTGTAATCAACAACCACAATGTGCTGATTAGTTATTGTCAATAGAAATCAGAGTAGCTTAGAAAGAGGGAGGCTCAATTATAATATTTCCTCCATCTGATTGGCCTGTGCACATTTCTCTGGGGGCATTTTCTTGGCAGATGATTGACAAGTGAAGGCCCAGCTTACATGGGAAGTGCTACCCTTGGGTAGGTGGTTCAGAGTTATGTAAGAAAATCAGGGGAGCTGCTAAGGAAAGCATGGCAGTAAGTAGCACACCTACAATATCTTGACTTCAGTATCTGCCTCCACGTCACTTGATGATGCACTATAAGCTGTAAGTTGAAATAAACTCTATCCTCCTTAAGATTCTTTTGGTCCATTTGCCTGCAAAATTCATGATGTCTTCATTTTTAATAGCTGACTAGTATTCCATAGTATAGAACACATTTTCTTTATCCATTCTTCAGTTGAGGGAGATCTAGTTTGTTTCTAGTTTCTGGCTATTGCAAATAAAACTGCTATGAACATAGTTTAGCAAGTGTCGTTTTGGAATCTTTGGGTATATGCCCAAGAGTGGTATAGCTGGATCTGGATGTAGAACTATTTCTAGTTTTTCTGAGAAAATGACAATTGATTTTCAAAGTGCTTTTACAAGTTTGCACTCCCACAAGCAATGAAGAAGTGTTCACTTTGCTCCACATCCTTGACAGCATGTGCTATTTTTGAGTTTTTGATCTTAGCCATTCTGATGTGTGTAAGATGGAACTTCATAGTTGTTTTGATTTGCATTTCCATGAGGAATAAGGACATTGAACATTTCTTTAAGTGCTTCTCACTCATCCTAAGTGAGGTAACCCAATCCAAAAAGGATGTGCATAGTATGTACTCACTTATAAGTGGAAATTAGCCATAAAATACAGGTACCAGGTCACACTCCACAGACCCAAAGAAGCTAAACAAGATAGGAGGCTCAAACAAGGAAGATTGAATCTCACTTAGAAGGGGAAATAAAATAGGCATAAGAATGAGATAGAGGGAGGTAACCAGGAGTGAAGGAGGATGGGGACTGGAATGGGGGATTCAGGAACAGGTGTGCAGAAGGACAGGAGAGATGGATAGATAGCCATGAAAATTAATTGAAATCTACAATTGACAGGGGTGAGGAAGTGGGAGGGCATCTTCAGAATGAAAGAGAGACCTGGGATCAATGTGGCACCCAAGAATCAATTGGATAATGTTAGCTGTGATTCACTACATTAGGGATATGGAATCTGAAGATGTCACCTCCTGTAATCAGATGGAAACTCAGTGGAATAATAAAGACACCAACCCACCCACAAAACTTTCAAGCCAATGTGTATCCTGTCTTCAAGAAATACAGGCACAGGAGATGGAGCAATGACTGAGAGAATGGCCAACCAATAACCTACTCAACTTGAGACCCATCCCATGGGAAAGCACAAATCCCTAACACTATTAATGATATTCTGTTATGCTTGCAGACAGGAGCATGTTGTCCTTTGAGAAGCTTTACCCAGCAGCTGACTCAGACAGATACAGAGACCCACAGCAGTGGATAGAGCTTGGGGACTCTAATGAAAGAATAGGAGGAAGGATTGCAGGCTCTGAGGGAATAGGGACTCCACAGGAAAACCAATAGAGTCAACTAACTTTGGACCCTTGGGGCTTTCAGAGTCTGAACCACCAACTAAAGAATGTACATAGGCTGGACCAAGGCCTCCCTGCACATATGTAGCAGATGTGTAGCTTAGTATTCATGTGGGTCCTGAAAAACTGGAATGGGGGCTTTCCCAAAAGCTGTTACCTGGATATAGGATATGTTATACAAAAAGTAAATTAAATAATAAAAAATGAATCTTTAGTTCATGGATTCCCTCTCAGCAACAGAGAACCAAGTAAGACACACAGGATTAATAATCAGTTTGTGTGGCTTCCTAGTTATAGCAGAGTGGTGTTGACTATGTTTTCAGCGATATGTCAAGCACTCTTTAAAGGGTGCCACTGATTTATTTTATTGGCTGGTTGAGTCTTTAAAACCAGGCTTTAAATATTTAGTGGGAATTAAAAGTAATAAACACATCTTAATTTGTTATATCTTGATAGTGTCTAATTCAGTAATGTTAATACAATTTATTATGATCATACTTTGAAAATAAGTGCTCTAAAATAGTAAATAGTTTTGTAAAATTCTATATAAAGTATCTCTACATAAACTTCTCTACATAAGTCAAACTGAAATGCTACACATTTAACATTAATTATTTAAATGGGAATAAGGGAATAGTAAGATTTATACCATCTACTTCCTCCCCCCCTCCATACTTAGTAAGATATCATTCAATATAGAATCTATTTCAAAGGTTGAAGTACAAAGGGAATTTGTTAATCTTCTCTATGGATCTGGTTCTGCCAGTGATAATAGTTATTGTAAGGGCTTTTATTAAATACAAAAATATTATTTTGCAAGTTCACAATTTTAGATGGTAGTTCTCAAAATTCATGTATAAGAAATCTCTTATCTTGAAAAATATTATTTTTACTTCTTTGATAATGTTCATTTTATGTGAAATTTATTTGAAGGCAGTAACATGCAATTATGTGATGCTATTTTCTTAGTTTATCAAGAAAAATTTTATCAAATATGAAGTGAGTACTGTATTAATTGTGGTTATAAAGACATACAAAATCCATATTTGCTCTCTATTTCCTAGCTAAAAATGGAACTCCATGCTTAGTTCAAAGTTCAGGTAGTATAATAACTGATGGTGTTATCCACTCTGAATCTGAAAGTGTGGAATTGATGTGTACCTGCAAGATGAATACTAATGATTAAGATTTGAGAAAAATAAACTCACCTTTTCTCTTCAATTTACTGAGGACCTAAGTTAACATAATGATGCCCCCATATATTTGGAGAAAGTCTAATAACTTATTTATTCCACCATTCCAAATAGTTAACACCCCTAACAAAGAAATCCCCTTACAGATACACCTAGAAATGTTTTTTTAATAGATACCCTAGGTACCAGTCAAGTGGACGCAGAAAATTACCTGGTTTTCCTACCATACTGCTACTCCCTGTGGATTCACCTTTTGGTGTGGACTTAGTTCCCTTAGTTCTTTGCCACAGACCCTTTCAGCTTTTCTTCTTAGACCATCTGCATTCTTTTACACCCTCAACTGATTTCAGAAATACTATCTACTAGGGGCAGCACAGCCACCACACTTGCCTAGGACACTCACCCAACAAAGACAAGACCAGATATTAATACTAAGAAATCCCTGAAACATAATATTATATGCTTAGATCCCAGAACAAAAACAAAAATGTGAACATACAAGATACTTTGCCTCCACCAGAGCCCAGGAGCCCTACTACATAAGCTAGGGGAGATATGGTAGAGCTGAAGCATATGATAGGAGTTTCATAATTACAACTACAAATATGTTTAAGAACTTTGATGATATTCTGAATAAATCACTTAAAGAAGACTCTGAAGACACAAAGAAGCATGTGAATGTGAACAAAATAATGAAAAGGGCCCAAGATATAAAAGTACTAATAGACTCACTAAAGAAAACCCAAACTGAAATAAAACTGGAAGTGAAAAATTTAGGAAGTCAAACAAAAACCTCAGAGGTAAGCCTCACAACCTTTACTAGAGGCTGAGTAGAAAATCTCAGGTGGTGAAGAAAAGGTAGAAGTGCTGGATACTTCAGTCAAAGAAAATGTTAAAACAATAACAACAACAACAACAACAACAACAACAACAACATCAGAAAACAGACACAAAACTTCCAAGAAATCACGTATATCATGAAAAGACCAAATTGGGATAGATGAAGTCTGCAATTCAAAGGAACAGAAAATATTAACAAAATTTACAATCTTAGAATATTTTCTACTTTGAAGAAGGAAGTGTCTATCAAGTAAAAGAAGAAGAACATCAAATAGACAGGGCCAGAAAAGAATTTCCCATGATACACAACCAAAACACTAAATGTACAGAATAAAAAGAGGATATTAAAAACTGCATGGAAAAAAGACTAAGACACGTATAAATGCAGGCTTATTAGAATAATACATAACTTTCCAATGGAAGGTCTAAAGGTCAGAAAGGGATGTATGGATGTTTTATAAACACCAAGAGATCATGGTTGCCCATCTATACTACTATACCTGATAAAACTATCAATAACAATTCACAGAGAAAGTAAACATTTCATGCTAAAAATCAAATTTATGCAATCTCTAGCTTCTAACCCAGTTCTTCAGAATGAATTAGAAAAAAAAAAACTTTAGTCAGAAGAGGTTAACCACACACAAGAAGATAAAAGAAATAATCCCAAATCAAAGAAGGAGAAACATCCATACCAGAACAAGGTAGTAGTGATCAGTAAACACTGCACATTAATGGTATCAACCAACTGCCCAATAAAATGACATAGAGAAATAGATTAGGTTAGAAAAAAAGTATCCATATTTCTACTACAAGAAACACCTTACTGTAATGGACCCACTACATCAGGGTAAAAGGATAGAAAAAGTGTTTCAAGCAAATGAACCCAAGAGGCAAGCAGGTGTAGTAATTTTAATATCTGATTAAATAGAGTTTAAACAGAAACTAACCAGAGGGAAAGAACACCATCTACTAATCAAAAGAAAACTTTGTTGTAAGGATATTGCAATCCTAAACATGAAACAATATACTTTCTCCTCAGCAGGTCAATAAACTTCATCTATTATTGACTACAAATTTGGACACAAGGCAAGTCTCAACAAATATAAGAAAATTGAAATCCTATTTGAATCCATCTTGTATCTTATCTGACCAATACATATTCAATCTACATATAAACAAAAACAAAAAAAAACCATGCAAACTTATGGAAACCATACTCACAATTGAATGAAAAAAATGGATCAAGAAAGAAATCAAGAAGGGTATTAAAATATTTTTTTAAAAATTGAATGAAAGAACTCAAGAAGGTGGACTCCAGAAAATCAAATAACCCTATTAAAAATGGGACTCAGAGCTAAACAAAGAATTTTCACCTGAGGAATACCTAATGGCTGAGAAGCACCTGAAAAAAATGTTCAACATCTTTAATCATCAGGAAAATGCAAATCAAAACAACCCTGAGATTCCACCTCACACCAGTCAGAATGGCTAAGATCAAAAATTCAGGTGACAGCACATGCTGGCCAGGATGTGGAGAAAGAGGAACACTCCTCCATTGTTGGTGGGATTGCAAGCTTGTACAACCACTCTGGAAATCAATCTGGTGGTTCCTCAGAAAATTGGACATAGTACTACCGGAGGATCCCGCAATACCTCTCCTGGGCATATATCCAGAAGATCTTCCAACCGGTAAGAAGGACACATGCTCCACTATGTTCATAGCAGCCTTATTTATAATAGCCAGAAGCTGGAAAGAACCCAGATGCCCCTCAACAGAGGAATGGATACAGCAAATGTGGTACATCTACACAATGGAGTACTACTCAGCTATTAAAAAGAATGAATTTATGAAATTCCTAGGCAAATGATTGGACCTGGAGGGCATCATCCTGAGTAAGGTAACCCAATCACAAAGGAACTCACACAATATGTACTCACTGATAAGCGGATATTAGCCCAAAACTTAGAATACCCAAGATATAAGAATCAATTTGCTAAATGCATGAAACTCAAGAAGAACAAAGACCAAAGTGTGGACACTTTGCCCCTTCTTAGAATTGGGAACAAAACACCTATGGAAGGAGTTACAAAGACAAAGTTTGGAGCTGAGACGAAAGGATGGACCATCTAGAGACTGCCATATCCGGGGATCCCTCCCATAATCAGCTTCCAAATGCTGACACCATTGCATACACTAGCAAGATTTTGCTGAAAGGTCCCAGATATAGCTGTCTCTTGTGAGACTATGCTAGGGCCTAGCAAACACAGAAGTGGATGCTCACAGTCAGCTATTGGATCGATCACAGGGCCCCCAATGGAGGAGCTAGAGAAAGTACCCAAGGAGCTAAAGGGATCCGCAATCCTATAGGTGGAACAACAATATGAACTAACCAGTACCACCCCCCCCCCCCCCGGAGCTCGTGTCTCTAGCTGCATATCAATCAGAAGATGGCCTAGTCAGCCATCAGTGGAAAGAGAGGCCCATTGGTCGTGCAAACTTTATATGCCTCAGTACAGGGGAACGACAGGGCCAAGAAGTGTGAGTGGGTGGGAGGGCATGTGCGGGACTTTTGGGATAGCCTTGGAAATGTAAATGAAATAAATGCCCAATTAAAAAAATTGAATGAGCGACCTAAGCCACAGCAGCAGCGGTCGCCATCTTGGTCCGGGACCCACCGAACTTAGGAAATTAGTCTGAACAGGTGAGAGGGTGCGCCAGAGAACCTGACAGCTTCTGGAACAGGCGGAAGCACAGAGGCGCTGAGGCAGCACCCTTTGTGGGCCGGGGACAGCCAGCCACCATCCGGACTGGAGGACAGGTGCCCACCCGGCTGGGGAGGCGGCCTAAGCCACAGCAGCAGCGGTCGCCATCTTGGTCCGAGACCCGCCGAACTTAGGAAATTAGTCTGAACAGGTGAGAGGGTGCGCCAGAGAACCTGACAGCTTCTGGAACAGGCGGAAGCACAGAGGCGCTGAGGCAGCACCCTTTGTGGGCCGGGGACAGCCAGCCACCGTCCGGACCGGAGGACAGGTGCCCGCCCGGCTGGGGAGGCGGCCTAAGCCACAGCAGCAGCGGTCGCCATCTTGGTCCGGGACCCGCCGAACTTAGGAAATTAGTCTGAACAGGTGAGAGGGTGCGCCAGAGAACCTGACAGCTTCTGGAACAGGCAGAAGCACAGAGGCGCTGAGGCAGCACCCTGTGTGGGCCGGCGACAGCCGGCCACCTTCCGGACCGGAGGACAGGTGCCCACCCGGCTGGGGAGGCGGCCTAAGCCACAGCAGCAGCGGTCGCCATCTTGGTCCGGGACCCGCCGAACTTAGGAAATTAGTCTGAACAGGTGAGAGGGTGCGCCAGAGAACCTGACAGCCTCTGGAACAGGCAGAAGCACAGAGGGGCTGAGGCAGCACCCTGTGTGGGTCGGGGACAGCCGGCCACCTTCCGGACCAGAGGACAGGTGCCCGCCTGGCTGGGGAGGCGACCTAAGCCACAGCAGCAGCGGTCGCCATCTTGGTTCGGGACCCGCCGAACTTAGGAAATTAGTCTGAACAGGTGAGAGGGTGCGCCAGAGAACCTGACAGCTTCTGGAACAGGCGGAAGCACAGAGGCGCTGAGGCAGCACCCTTTGTGGGCCGGGGACAGCCAGCCACCGTCCCGACCGGAGGACAGGTGCCCGCCCGGCTGGGGAGGCGGCCTAAGCCACAGCAGCAGCGGTCGCCATCTTGGTCCCGGGACTCCAAGGAACTTAGGAATTTAGTCTGCTTAGGTGAGAGTCTGTACCACCTGGGAACTGCCAAAGCAACACACTGTCTGAGAAAGGTCCTGTTTTGGGCCTTCTTCTTCGGCCAGGAGGAGGTCCAAATACAAGATATCTGCGCACCTTCCCTGTAAGAGAGCTTGCCAGCAGAGAGTGCTCTGAGCACTGAAACTCAGAGGAGAGAATCTGTCTCCCAGGTCTGCTGATAGACGGTAACAGAATCACCAGAAGAACAATCTCTAAACAGAGTCAACTATAACTACTAACTCCAGAGATTACCAGATGGCGAAAGGTAAACGGAGGAATCTTACTAACAGGAACCAAGACCACTCACCATCACCAGAACCCAGCACACCCACTTCGCCCAGTCCAGGGAACCCCAACACACCTGAGAACCTAGACCTAGATTTAAAAGCATATCTCATGATGATGGTAGAGGACATCAAGAAGGACTTTAATAAATCACTTAAAGAAATACAGGAGAACACTGCTAAAGAGTTACAAGTCCTTAAAGAAAAACAGGAAAACACAATCAAACAGGTAGAAGTCCTTACAGAAAAAGAGGAAAAAACATACAAACAGGTGATGGAAATGAACAAAACCATACTAGACCTAAAAAGGGAAGTAGACACAATAAAGAAAACTCAAAGCGAGGCAACACTAGAGATAGAAACCCTAGGAAAGAAATCTGGAACCATAGATTTGAGCATCAGCAACAGAATACAAGAGATGGAAGAGAGAATCTCAGGTGCAGAAGATTCCATAGAGAACATCGGCACAACAATCAAAGAAAATGGAAAATGCAAAAAGATCCTAACTCAAAATATCCAGGAAATCCAGGACACAATAAGAAGACCAAACGTACGGATAATAGGAGTGGATGAGAATGAAGATTTTCAACTCAAAGGTCCAGCAAACATCTTCAACAAAATTATTGAAGAAAACTTCCCAAATCTAAAGAATGAGATGCATATGAACATACAAGAAGCCTACAGAACTCCAAATAGACTGGACCAGAAAAGAAATTCCTCCCGACACATAATAATCAGAACATCAAATGCACTAAATAAAGATAGAATACTAAAAGCAGTAAGGGAAAAAGGTCAAGTAACATATAAAGGCAAGCCTATCAGAATTACACCAGATTTTTCACCAGAGACTATGAAAGCCAGAAGAGCCTGGACAGATGTTATACAGACACTAAGAGAACACAAACTGCAGCCCAGGCTACTATACCCAGCCAAACTCTCAATTATCATAGAGGGAGAAACCAAAGTATTCCACGACAAAACCAAATTCACGCATTATCTCTCCACGAATCCAGCCCTTCAAAGGATAATAACAGAAAAAAACCAATACAAGAACGGGAACAACGCCCTAGAAAAAACAAGAAGGTAATCCCTCAACAAACCTAAAAGAAGACAGCCACAAGAACAGAATGCCACCTTTAACAACTAAAATAACAGGAAGCAACAATTACTTTTCCTTAATATCTCTTAACATCAATGGTCTCAACTCGCCAATAAAAAGACATAGACTAACAAACTGGCTACACAAACAAGACCCAACATTTTGCTGCTTACAGGAAACTCATCTCAGAGAAAAAGATAGACACTACCTCAGAATGAAAGGCTGGAAAACAATTTTCCAAGCAAATGGTATGAAGAAACAAGCAGGAGTAGCCATCCTAATATCTGATAAGATTGACTTCCAACCCAAAGTCATCAAAAAAGACAAGGAGGGACACTTCATTCTCATCAAAGGTAAAATCCTCCAAGAGGAACTCTCAATTCTGAATATCTATGCTCCAAATACAAGAGCAGCCACATTCACTAAAGAAACTTTAGTAAAGCTCAAAGCACACATTGCGCCTCACACAATAATAGTGGGAGACTTCAACACACCACTTTCACCAATGGACAGATCATGGAAACAGAAACTAAACAGGGACACACTGAAACTAACAGAAGTGATGAAACAAATGGATCTGACAGATATCTACAGAACATTTTATCCTAAAACAAAAGGATATACCTTCTTCTCAGCACCTCATGGTACCTTCTCCAAAATTGACCACATAATAGGTCACAAATCAGGCCTCAACAGATTCAAAAATATTGAAATTGTCCCATGTATCCTATCAGATCACCATGCACTAAGGCTGATCTTCAATAACAAAATAAATAACAGAAAGCCAACATTCACATGGAAACTGAACAACACTCTTCTCAATGATACCTTGGTCAAGGAAGGAATAAAGAAAGAAATTAAAGACTTTTTAGAGTTTAATGAAAATGAAGCCACAACGTACCCAAACCTTTGGGACACAATGAAAGCATTTCTAAGAGGGAAACTCATAGCTATGAGTGCCTTCAAGAAAAAACGGGAGAGAGCACATACTAGCAGCTTGACAACACATCTAAAAGCTCTAGAAAAAAAGGAAGCATATTCACCCAAGAGGAGTAGACGGCAGGAAATAATCAAACTCAGGGGTGAAATCAACCAAGTGGAAACAAGAAGAACTATTCAAAGAATTAACCAAACGAGGAGTTGGTTCTTTGAGAAAATCAACAAGATAGATAAACCCTTAGCTAGACTCACTAAAGGGCACAGGGACAAAATCCTAATTAACAAAATCAGAAATGAAAAGGGAGACATAACAACAGATCCTGAAGAAATCCAAAACACCATCAGATCCTTCTACAAAAGGCTATACTCAACAAAACTGGAAAACCTGGACGAAATGGACAAATTTCTGGACAGATACCAGGTACCAAAGTTGAATCAGGATCAAGTTGACCTTCTAAACAGTCCCATATCCCCTAAAGAAATAGAAGCAGTTATTAATAGTCTCCCAGCCAAAAAAAGCCCAGGACCAGACGGGTTTAGTGCAGAGTTCTATCAGACCTTCAAAGAAGATCTAACTCCAGTTCTGCACAAACTTTTTCACAAGATAGAAGTAGAAGGTATTCTACCCAACTCATTTTATGAAGCCACTATTACTCTGATACCTAAACCACAGAAAGATCCAACAAAGATAGAGAACTTCAGACCAATTTCTCTTATGAACATCGATGCAAAAATCCTTAATAAAATTCTCGCTAACCGAATCCAAGAACACATTAAAGCAATCATCCATCCTGACCAAGTAGGTTTTATTCCAGGGATGCAGGGATGGTTTAATATACGAAAATCCATCAATGTAATCCATTATATAAACAAACTCAAAGACAAAAACCACATGATCATCTCGTTAGATGCAGAAAAAGCATTTGACAAGATCCAACACCCATTCATGATAAAAGTTCTGGAAAGATCAGGAATTCAAGGCCAATACCTAAACATGATAAAAGCAATCTACAGCAAACCAGTAGCCAACATCAAAGTAAATGGAGAGAAGCTGGAAGCAATCCCACTAAAATCAGGGACTAGACAAGGCTGCCCACTTTCTCCCTACCTTTTCAACATAGTACTTGAAGTATTAGCCAGAGCAATTCGACAACAAAAGGAGATCAAGGGGATACAAATTGGAAAAGAGGAAGTCAAAATATCACTTTTTGCAGATGATATGATAGTATATATAAGTGACCCTAAAAATTCCAACAGAGAACTCCTAAACCTGATAAACAGCTTCGGTGAAGTAGCTGGATATAAAATTAACTCAAACAAGTCAATGGCCTTTCTCTACACAAAGAATAAACAGGCTGAGAAAGAAATTAGGGAAACAACACCCTTCTCAATAGCCACAAATAATATAAAATATCTCGGCGTGACTCTAACGAAGGAAGTGAAAGATCTGTATGATAAAAACTTCAAGTCCCTGAAGAAAGAAATTAAAGAAGATCTCAGAAGATGGAAAGATCTCCCATGCTCATGGATTGGCAGGACCAACATTGTAAAAATGGCTATCTTGCCAAAAGCAATCTACAGATTCAATGCAATCCCCATTAAAATTCCAACTCAATTCTTCAACGAATTAGAAGGAGCAATTTGCAAATTCATCTGGAATAACAAAAAACCGAGGATAGCAAAAACTCTTCTCAAGGATAAAAGAACCTCTGGTGGAATCACCATGCCTGACCTAAAGCTTTACTACAGAGCAATTGTGATAAAAACTGCATGGTACTGGTATAGAGACAGACAAGTGGACCAATGGAATAGAATTGAAGACCCAGAAATGAACCCACACACCTATGGTCACTTGATCTTCGACAAGGGAGCCAAAACCATCCAGTGGAAGAAAGACAGCATTTTCAACAATTGGTGCTGGCACAACTGGTTGTTATCATGTAGAAGAATGCGAATCGATCCATACTTATCTCCTTGTACTAAGGTCAAATCTAAGTGGATCAAGGAACTTCACATAAAACCAGAGACACTGAAACTTATAGAGGAGAAAGTGGGGAAAAGCCTTGAAGATATGGGCACAGGGGAAAAATTCCTGAACAGAACAGCAATGGCTTGTGCTGTAAGATCGAGAATTGACAAATGGGACCTAATGAAACTCCAAAGTTTCTGCAAGGCAAAAGACACTGTCTATAAGACAAAAAGACCACCAACAGACTGGGAAAGGATCTTTACCTATCCTAAATCAGATAGGGGACTAATATCCAACATATATAAAGAACTCAAGAAGGTGGACCTCAGAAAATCAAATAACCCCCTTAAAAAATGGAGCTCAGAACTGAACAAAGAATTCTCACCTGAGGAATACCGAATGGCAGAGAAGCACCTGAAAAAATGTTCAACATCCTTAATCATCAGGGAAATGCAAATCAAAACAACCCTGAGATTCCACATCACACCAGTCAGAATGGCTAAGATCAAAAATTCAGGTGACAGCAGATGCTGGCGAGGATGTGGAGAAAGAGGAACACTCCTCCATTGTTGGTGGGATTGCAGGCTTGTACAACCACTCTGGAAATCAGTCTGGCGGTTCCTCAGAAAATTGGACATAGTACTACCGGAGGATCCAGCAATACCTCTCCTGGGCATATATCCAGAAGAAGCCCCAACTGGTAAGAAGGACACATGCTCCACTATGTTCATAGCAGCCTTATTTATAATAGCCAGAAACTGGAAAGAACCCAGATGCCCCTCAACAGAGGAATGGATACAGAAAATGTGGTACATCTACACAATGGAGTACTACTCAGCTATTAAAAAGAATGAATTTATGAAATTCCTAGCCAAATGGATGGACCTGGAGAGCATCATCCTGAGTGAGGTAACACAATCACAAAGGAACTCACACAATATGTACTCACTGATAAGTGGATACTAGCCCAAAACCTAGGATACCCACGATATAAGATACAATTTCCTAAACACATGAAACTCAAGAAAAATGAAGACTGAAGTGTGGACACTATGCCCCTCCTTAGAAGTGGGAACAAAACACCCATGGAAGGAGTTACAGAAACAAAGTATGGAGCTGAGATGAAAGGATGGACCATGTAGAGACTGCCATATCCAGGGATCCACCCCATAATCAGCTTCCAAATGCTGACACCATTGCATACACTAGCAAGATTTTACTGAAAGGACCCAGATGTAGCTGTCTCTTGTGAGACTATGCCGGGGCCTAGCAAACACAGAAGTGGATGCTCACAGTCAGCTAATGGATGGATCACAGGGCTCCCAATGGAGGAGCTAGAGAAAGTACCCAAGGAGCTAAAGGGATCTTCAACCCTATAGGTGGAACAACATTATGAACTAACCAGTACCCCTGAGCTCTTGACTCTAGCTGCATATGTATCAAAAGATGGCCTAGTCGGCCATCACTGGAAAGAGAGGCCCATTGGACACGCAGACTTTGTGTGCCCCGGTACAGGGGAACGCCAGGGCCAAAGGGGGGGAGTGGGTGGGTAGGGGAGTGGGGGTGGGTGGGTAAGGGGGACTTTTGGTATAGCATTGGAAATGTAAATGAGCTAAATACCTAATAAAAAATGGAAAAAAAATTGAATGAAAAGGAAAACACAACATACCCAAACGTATTAGGCACAATGAATGTAGTTGTGATCATTTGAATAGGTGTGGTTCCCCAAAGATGAATGTGTTTGATTGCTTGGTCAAAGAGAGTAGCACTATTAGGAGATGTGGCCTTGTTGGAGGAAGTATGTCACAATGGAAGTGCCTTTTAGGTCATATATGTTAAAGCTATGTACAGTGAGGCACACAGTCTCCTGCTGCTGCTTGTATATCAAGTTGCAGAACTCTCAGCTCTTCCCCCAGGATCTGCCTGCACACCACCATGTCTCACTATGATAATAATGGATTAAACCTCTGAAACTGTAAGCCATTCCTAATTAAATCCTTTCCTTTATAAGAGTTGCTGTGGTCATGGTATCTCTTCACAGCAATAGAAACACTAAGACAGTGGTTCTAAGAGGTAAGTTTATAGCACTAAGTGCTTACATAAAATAAAGGATCAATATCATATTAGTAACAAAAGGGACTAGAGGATGGTGGCAGATATAGTGGGTCTGGGATAGACACTGGAGAAAGTTATGGAGTGTATGGCTAGATGTAGCTGTTGGATATAGAGAAGTGACCCGTTTGTCATTGCAGATACTCTAGGTCCAGTCTAGACACTAAATAAGGTTGTGAGATTTATGGCTGGGTGGTGATGTGGGTTACAGAGAAGAAGAAACCAGTGAGTTATGGTATATAGGGCAGGTCCATGTCAGAACCTGTGGGGTGCAGGGGGAGAGGCCAGAGCAATTGGGGCCACTGGATATGGGATCCAGGATGAATTTGTGGGCTGGCCAGAAGCTTGGGAAGGGAGGAAAGAACGAATCAGTCTTACTGGCCTAGGCTCTTAAGAAGGAAGTGGATTGTGTCTGAAATGTCAATCGTTAATATTTGAGACTCTTAAAGCATTAGAAATTTATAATGTTAAAGTTTGTGATACTCAGTGGGACCAATTTGGACATTTCATTGGGGTCCAAATCAATGGTGCCCAGCAGAGCATCCTTCCTTTCTTCTCCAGAGAACAGTTAAGCCAAATGGGAATTCTCATTCTCTAATACATTCTCCTCTATGGAAACCTTGCAAGGGTACAATTTGATTCTTGTGTCGAAGGCTGGAGTTCATGAAAACAAAATATTATATTTGTGCATGGGTTGTTAAACTTCCAAAATGCCTCACTGTGAAAAGAACTGCTACAAACATTACTGCATTCCCATGATGTTGAATTCTTTTCTGATTTAGAGAGGCCAACATATTTTAAAGATCTCAGTGGTTTCTTTCAAGATATACGTAAGTGAGGAATGAGTTCTATAATATCCATCATGATTTTCATAGATACTCAAGTATACTTTTTATTCCATTATAATTTATTTGGATTTGGATTTCTACAGCTAGATATAAATGAAGACAACAACAAAGAATTGCTGGCATATTTTAACATTACTCCTAAATATGTATAATCAAAATAGCTTGAATTGTTCTCTTTAGGGGTTCTTTTAAAAATGTTATAATTTTTAGCATAATGACTTTTAAGATCTCATGAAGCTAGGATTTAATTGATAGCTCCATGGTCTGTGACTTAAGTATGTGATTTATGCAAAATAGTATCTTGTTATCAGGTTCTGGAGGGTAGCCAAGAGTAAAAGGCATAGGCTGTGATGCTTGGTGGAGGTGGAATGAGGTTGGGGGTCATCTATGTGATCTTAGTGACAAACATGCAAAATAGAGGTAACTCTTTCAAGTACTGTAGTATTTATTTGCTGGCTAAAGGTGTCTGGTTAGGGTTTGTGCTCTCTTTACTGCAGGGTAACTACATTAGATTTCCTTTTATGTATGTACGTATGTATGTATGTATGTATGTATGTATGTATTTATATATGTATGTATTCATTTTTGCTTATCTTCCTCATGCTTTTCTTCACCATGTGTCCTCTCCTAATCTTACTCGTTTATACTTAGTTGAAAGCTCTCCACAGCCTGGACAAATGTGTGGTTGACAAATTCCAAAAGTCCTCCACATTTCTTAGGCTATTCTCATCATTCCTTTACCCTATTTTCCTCTTATTTTCCCTTATTTCTTCTGTTTCCCAACATGAACTCTATCATGCAGAAAACTTTCCACCAAAGCCATTAAAAATCCTTACATGTCACCATCCAGGGATCCATAGTTTATTGTACTTCACATTTTTCCTCCTGTTACCTTTCCTTTTTTAGGGATTAAAACCTTAACTATCCATTTACCTTCTGCCCAAGGTATAGTTGTATATTTTCATTGGAGTAATGTAGGCTTTTCGTTAAAACAAGAACTATTTCTTAGGAAATGATGTTGGTTCTAATATAGAAATTCTAGTGGGGAGTGGAGTGCCTTACTGAATAGGAGGAAAGTGACCAGGTCATAAGTTATTCTTAAGCCTTGGTAGACCAACTCTCCTGTTGATGATAAAAATGGCAGACTAATGTATCTAATTTATCAAGCTCAAGTTTAAAAGACTCAATACAAAGTTCGCAGATAGTTTACTTTTTTCCTTTATCATTGAACATATTGTTAGCATACCACATACCACTGCATAGTAGTAGGTCTGTACTGTGAATATTTTGTGATTTATCATTCTTCTCTCTAATTAACATATATGTTTGATTTCCCACAGTTTAAATCCATTTGGGTATGTTTTTTAAAGGCAGACTCTTAGGCCCTGTTTATACTAATGCATCAATTTCTAAATTACATTTCATACAAATGTTCCCAGAAAATACTGATATATACTCGGCTTGGGTATCTCTGAATACAGTACAGCTTTCTAATACTATTGCTTCAAGTTTCCCCTCCCAGAAACTTGTTTTGTTCCACTACTGTGTAATTACTTTAGAATGAATTTTGAAGCATTTTTCCAGAGACTATTTATTAATATTCTCCTGCAAGTTAGTCACTATACTTACAGTTGGTTGAGACTATTCATTTCTGTCTATATTACAATGCAAGTACATAAAATATATTTTATTTAGACTCATAATATACAACTTAGATATGATATTTTCAATCCTAGACAAATGAGACATCTACAAATTTTATTAATGTTGGAAGACATCTTGTTTTCCACAAAACTGTTGGTATATTCATATTTAGAGTTTGGATGATGTTGAATGTTATCATTGTTTGTAATAAAGTTTACAGAGTCCAGTTAATAAACCAAGTAACTAATAAGAAAAAAAGAATTTGGATGATGAACTTACATCATTTATCAATCTCAAGGATAGTTTCCATCTATTATCATAACATTAGATAAAAAGGCATTCTTATAATTATATGGCTGCATTTAAATTACACAATTGAGAAATTCACTTTCCAAACAGTGAATAATGTGTGACTTTCACTGCGTTTCATTTCAGGGACACCCAGTAAGGACATGGGAATAGAGAATACAACACTACTGACAGAATTTGTTCTCACAGGACTCAGTCATCTGCCACAGTGGAAAATCCCCCTGTTCCTGCTGTTCTTGGTCATTTATCTCATCACCATTGTGGGCAACCTTGGTCTGATCACTCTCATCTGGAATGACCCTCACCTTCACATTCCTATGTACTTATTTCTTGGGAGTTTAGCATTTGTGGATACTTGGTTATCATCCACAGTGACACCAAAGATGCTCTTAGACTTTTTTTCCAAGAGCAAACTGATCTCTTTCTCTGAATGCATGATACAGTTTTTTTCATTTGGAATCAGTGCAACCACAGAATGTTTTCTCTTGGCAGCAATGGCCTATGATCGCTATGTAGCCATATGCAAACCTTTACTCTACCCAGTGATCATGACAAATAGACTCTGTGTACTTCTTTTAACATTGTCCTTTGTAGGTGGATTCATTCATGTTTTGATTCATGAAAGCTTTTTATTCAGATTAACTTTTTGTAATTCTAACATAATACATCACTTTTATTGTGATGTTATGCCACTGTTAAAGATTTCCTGTAATGACCCTTCTCTCAATTACCTAATGCTTTTTATTTTCTCTGGCTCAATTCAGGTATTCAGTATTTTGACTATTCTTATCTCTTATACACTTGTTTTGTTTTCAATCCTAAAGCAGAAATCTATCAAAAGCATAAAGAAAGCCTTTTCCACCTGTGGAGCCCATCTCCTCTCTGTCTCTTTGTACTATGGCTCTCTTCTCTTCATGTATGTGCGTCCTGCATCTCCACAAGTAGACGATCAAGATATGATGGACTCTATATTTTACACTGTTATAATTCCTGTACTGAATCCAATTATCTACAGTTTGAGGAATAAGCAAGTAAAAAATTCACTGGAAAAATTCTTAAAGAGAAACACTTAGATTTCATATTATATTCAGGTATATTTTTATTAAAATGCCACAGAAATCATGTGGCTGCATGTAGCTAAATTTTGTTTCCTTGCTAAAATATTTGCATTGTGCTTACTCTAGGTTTTTGTTGCTGTCCTCTTTGTATGTGAATGTATGGAGCATATGTGTATAGTGTATGTACACTTATGTACATTTCACCATGTGCACATATGAGAAAGCTAAAGGAATTTACCAGGCATCCTGCTCTATCACTGTAATTTCTTGAAAGATAAAGCTTTTTCCCAAGCTAGGTTCATATTCTGCTAAACCCAGCAATCCTCCTTTGTCTATCACCCACACCAAAGATGGTATAGACAATTGTGGGGCCATGATCTTGACAGTAAAACTTGAAATCCTTTTCTATTGATATTTGTATGCTCTGCTCCTGTGGATGTAAACACAATTATTCACATTCATCTTCTTGTGCAGCTAATGCTCTTAACTTCTGAACATATCCTTTTCTCAAGAGCTGCCATTTAAATGAACTCTTGTCTATGTATCCATTTCCTTAAAAATATTTAAAATAAAATTTAAATAATACTGTGGTGATTTGAATATGCTTGCCCCATGGAAAGTGATACTATTAGGAGGTGTGGCCTTGTTGGAGGAAGTATGTCACTGTGTAGGAAGGCTGTGAGAGCTCCTAGGGCTCAAGTTCTGCCCAGTGAAGAAGAGTCAGTCTCCTTCTAGCTGCCTTCATATCAAGATGTAGAATTTTCAGCTTCTTCTCTAGCACCATGTCTGCTTGCATGCTGCCATGCTTCTCACTATAATGATACTGGACTGAACCCCTCAAACTGTAAGCCAGCCCCAATTGGCCCTTGGTCCGAAGAAGGTTCAATGTCCCAGTGTAGAGGAATTCCAGGACAGGGAAGAAGGAGTGGATGCATTGATAAGCAGGGGGACAGAGAATGGGATAGGGGGTTTTCAGAAGGGAAACCAGGAAAGGGGATAACATTTGAAATGTAAATAAAGAAAATATTAAATTAAAAAAAATGAAAATAAAACAAAATTACCAAATTGGAAAAAAAAAAAAAGAGTTACCTTAGTTATGGTATCTCTTCAGAGAAATAAAACCCGAACTAAGACAGAAATTTCTACCAGGGATATTGATGTGATAGACCTGACAATGTTTTTGTTTGAAGGAATGTGGATTTGGGGACTTTGAATTTGAAAAGCCATGGAATGCTTTAAGTGGGACTTAAAGGACCATCCTAGTAGGAATATGGAAGACACTGGTTTCTTGAACTTTGGAGATTATTCTTATGATGTTTTGGTGAAAAGTGTTGCTTTTTTGTTCTTGTCTGTAGAGTATGCCTAAGGCTAAGGTGAAGAGATTTAGATTAATTGCATTAGCAAAGGAAGTCTTTTTTTTTTTTTAATTTAATTTTTAATTAGATATTCTCTTCATTTACATTTCAAATGCTATCCCCTTTCCTAGTTTCCTCTCTGAAAGTCTCCTATATCCTTCCCCTGTCCTGCTCCCCAACCTACCCACTCCCACTTCCTGGCCCTGACATCCCCCTATACTGGGGCATATAATCTTAGGGAAGTCTTGGGCCAGGAAGCAAGAGTGGGAGGGTTGGGGAGCAGGGTGGGTGGAGGGTATAGGGGGCTTTGGAGATAGCATTTGAAATGTAAATGAAAAAAAATCTAATAACAAAATGCCTTAATAAAAAACAAACAAACAAACAAAAAACCCCAAAAAACAAAAAACAAAAAAACCCTGGCATAGATAGACTTTATCCTCCAGTTTATTCTCATGAATAATGTTTTGATAAAGCATAGCAAGCTTAGAACAGAAAAATACAAAATGTGTGGTTCAAGCAGTAAAAGGACACCAGGAAGTGCAATGGAGCTAAATCTTTGCTCAAGCATATTAAATGGAATTAAGGAAGTGGTGACCCCGGAGCAAGAGTGCAACCAGCTAGGTTTATTGTTTATATGTTTGCAGTTGGACAATGGATAGTTATATCATTTTAGGAATTATTACTTGCTTATTGTCTTTATTTGTACTTTCAAACTGTAATGAACTACAATCAAGAAATGTGGGGGCATACCTGTGATCTAGAATTTGCGGTTGGAAGGCACAGGCTTTTGACCCTAGTCTTGAATGGGATGACACACTCTTTTGATCCAGATCTTGAAGAATATTTGAACAAATAGGCCTAGGCATGGTGGTATATATTATTAATCCCAGGTGGCAGAAGCTAGCAGATCTTTGACTTCAAGGCCATCCTAGGACAGTGCAAGTTACAAATAGAAAAAAAAGCTTAGGTCTAGACGTGCTGGTATATGCCTTTAATCCCAGAATTCAGGAGACAGAGGCATGTAGATCTCTGAGTTCAAATTCAGTCTACAGAGCAAATTTCAATACATCCAAGCTTAGGTAGTAAAGAAGTTGGAAAACAAAAGGCTGATGAGAATGTAATAGAATGAAGGGGCCATTTTCCAGCCCCAGGAAGCAGCAGGACTTGGCAGCTTTGACCATGTGGTTTTGGAGTTAGAGTTAGTGATACAAGGGGTTACTGGGACAGTTGATGCTGGTTAGCTGGAGCTAAGAGATTTGTGGTGGTTAAAGACCAGAATCTTCTGAGAAATATTATCTGAGAGCACAAACTGTGTTTTAGAGATACCCAAGATTGTACCTCATGCTCCAGCTGGTAATATGTAAGAATCACACAGGTAGTACTGGTTTGGAGCATAGATATCAGCTGAGGCTTGGCACTGCGAGAGGCCAGGAAAGGCCATTAGTGAAGACGCAGCCTCAGTTGCAGTTGTAGGCCCAGGACTGAAGGGCTCATGAAAGGAGCTGAGGCTTGACATCTTGAAGCAAACTTAGGAAAGACTACTGGTAAAGCCTAGTTGCAGTAGAAGTCTCCACTATATTGGAGATGCTAGTACCAAGGGATGACCACCAAGAACAGCTGCAGCAGTGGAGTGGAGCCAACCAGAGTCTAGAGTGTTACAAATGGTAGAACAGGATATCAAACCCTTTGTAAGATTCCAGAAGATCATTTGTGAATCTCAGACAGTGGAACAAGAGTTGTAAAGTTCATGTTGCCTTGGAGAACCCAAGATGTTAGCTATACCAGATCATCTGCCTGTCAGGAAAAGCTGCTAACAGGGGGTGGAAACTTCCCAAGAGAAAGAAGTTTGTTTCAGTCAACAAAGATGAAAGGAGTTGGAAATCTGAAGAATGCTTTGACATCACTTATGAAGATACAGAGTTTGGAGTTTGCCCAGATGGTTTTTGGTCTTGTTTTGGTCCACTATTTCCTCACTATGAAGTTTTGAAAAGGTGATGTATATACTGTGATGTTGGGGATATATGATTTGTTTTTTTCAATTTTGATTTTATGGGGGTTACATTTAAGTAATTTGATGAATCTTAGAAGAGACTTTGAACTTGGACTTTTAACATTGTTGAGAATGTTTTAGTCTATGGGACTATTGAAGTTGGACTAAATATGTTTTGCATTATGCTATAACTAGGTATGGCCCCCATAGACTCATGCGTTTGAACAAACCTATGACAGCCAGGGAGTGGAATGTGGTGGTTTGAATATGCTTGGCTCATGGGATGTTTTACTATTCAGAAGTGTGGACTTGTTGGAGGAGGTGTGCCACTGTAGGTGGGGCTTTGAGGGCTCCTAGTGCTCAAGCTCTGGCCAGTGAGGAAGAGTTATTCTCCTTTTGGCTGCCTTCAGATCAAGATGTAGAACTCTCAGCTCCTCTAACACCATCTCTGCCTACATGTTGCCATGTGTCTTGTGATGATGATAATGGACAGAACCTCTGAAACTGTTAGCCAGTTCCAACTAAATGTTTGCCTTTATAAGAGTTGCCTTAGTCATGGTTTCTCCTCAGACAAATAAAACCCAAACTAAGATACACACAAAGACTTTTAATAAAATGTCCTAGTATAATAAACTAAAAGTGGTAGAAATCAAAACAATCTGGCAGGTTCATATGTTACTCATCATGAGATTATACATGCATACATTAGCTGTTGTAGTAGTGTAACACCTGTGAAAAAGACATGTATGTGATATTATTGACAGCACGGAGACTCACAGCACATTTACATTTTGTGAAGAGGAAGTGCTATATTTCTGTCAACTAACACAAACTTAGAGAATATTGAGAGAAATATGAAAAGTTCTTTGGTTGCATTTTATTGGGAAATTATGACTTCCACTTCTTATAGCAATTCAACTTACAGTTCTCCCAAATCACTTTACTCTCTTTCTACCTCCTTTATTTACTTCACTATGCCCTCCCAGAGGAGACTTTCATATTTTGACTTCTTGATCAGATTGTAAAGCTCACCTTTGCTCCTTTCCCTGACAAGCCTAAAAATCCACCAGGCACTATAATCAGTCACAACATCTTCAACTATTTGGTCTTAGGTAAGGTGTATTTACAATATGTTTCCCTCAACTATACACTTCCTATCCAAACCACAAAAAGACTTAACAAAGTGAACTGCAGACAGATTTCCCTTAGAAACGTACATGCAAAATTCAAATACTTGTAAACTGACTTTAAACCATTACTTTATCATGGAATATCTTGTCTTCTAAATGTATGATGACTGAAAGTTTTGCAAGGTATAGTTTGGCTGGCATCTGGGGCCATTTAGAGGTTGCAAGACATCTGTCTGGACCATTCTGGGTTCTAGAGTATCTGTTGAGAAGTCAGGTGTAATTCTAATAGGTCTGCCCTTAAATGTTGGTATTATTTTCCCTTGGGGGCTTTTAATAGTCTTTGTTCTGTATATTTAGTGGTTTGATTATTATAATATTTTAGTTCTGATCCTGGACTTTTTTATTATTTATTGTTTAATCTTTTTTTTCAGTCCAGACTTTATCCCTATCCTGGTCCACCTTCTGGATGTTCCATATCCCATACCCTCTCTCCCCTCACAACCCCTGTCTCACCTCCCAGGTCTCTGATACATTCTAGAGGGTCCCCCTACCTCCTACCTCTCAACGTTGCCAGTTTCCACTCTTTCTGCTGGCCCTCAGGGCATCAGTCCTGTTCTCCCCACCCAATACTTGATCACATCCGCCTCTTTCTCTCCCTGTTCCCTTTCCCACCAGCTCCCTCCCTCTCTCCTTCTGTCCCTCCTATGGTTGCTTTCTTCTCCCTCTCAAGTGGAACTGAGGCATCCTAATTTGGGCCCTTCAGCTTGTTAACCTTCTTGAGTTCTGTGGATTGTAACCTGGGTATTCTGTACTTTTTAGGCTAATACCCACTTATTAGAGAGTACATACCATGCATGTCTTTTGGGGTCATCCTGAGTTACCTCACTCAGGATGATATTTTCTAGTTCCAACTGTTTGCCTGAACAACTCATGATGTCTTTGTTCCTAATAGCTGAGTTGTATTTCATTCTGTAAATGAACCACATTTTCTGTATCCATTCTTCTGTCTTGGGACATCTGGGATGTTTCCAGCTTCTGGCTATTACAAATAAAGCAGCTATGAACATAGTGGAACATGTACCCCTGTGGCATGGTGGATCATTTTTGGGTATGTGCCCAAGAGTGGTATAGCTGAGTACATCTATTTCCAATTTTCTGAGGAAACTTCAGATTGATTTCCAGAGTGGTTATACCAGCTTGCCATCCTACCATCAATGGAGCAGTGATCCTCTTTCCCCATATCCTTGTCAACATGTACTGTCACCTGAGTTTTTAATCTTAGCCATTCTGATCATTGTAAGGTTTAATCTCATGGTTTGATTATTATATAGTAAGGAGAATTTCTTTTTTGATCCAATCCATTTCATGTTCAGTATGCTTCTTGTACATTTATAAGCATTGCCTTTAAGTTAGGAAAATTTTCTTCTATGATTTTGTTGAAAATATTTTCTGGGCTTTGATCTGGTATCCTTCTTCCTCTATTCCTATTAGTTTTAAGTTTGGTCTTCTTATGCTGTCCCATATTCTGGGATGTTTTGGGTCAGAATTCTTTTAGATTTAACATTTTTGATTTATGCTTCCATTTCTTCTATTGTATCTTCATTGTTCTAGATTCTTTCTTTTACCTCTTGTTTTCTGCTGCTGAAGTTTTCCTCAATAGTTTCTTTTCACATTCCTAAATTTTTCATTTCCATAATTCTACCAATTTGTGTTTTCTTTATTGATCTGTTTCTAATTTTAGGTTTTGAATTACTCATTTCCTTCAATTGTTTGTTTTTTTCTTGGCTTTTTTTTTTTGAGGGATTTATTCATTCCCTCCACTTGTTTGCTTGTGTTTTCCTGGCTTTCTCTGAAGGACTTATTAATTTCTTCTTTAAGGATTTCTCTTATCTTCACATAGTTGCTTTTATGGTGCTTTAGCACGTTGTAATACTCAGGTCCTGGTGGAGACCTATTGTCCTGGCTTTTATTGATTGTTCTTATGCTGGCATCTAAGCATCTGGGTTTGGAGTAATTATTGTTCTGATTTCTGGATTTGTCTTTGATGGGTTTGTGTTTTGTTCCTTGCTTTCTGTTTCCTCTCTGAATTTTTAGAGTATATTATATCTGTTGCAAGTCACTAGTCTACTCGGCTGGTGTGTTCCAAGAATGCTTCCTGGTATTGGGTGTTTGGGCAAGGGCAGGCCTGTTGCAGTGCTTTGGGTGACCTTGAGAGTTGGGTTAGGAGAAACAGAGAGGGAGAACATCCATGTGCAGACTACCTAGTCATCTGGCAGGCATGGCCTGTGGTTGAACAAAAGGTATCCACCTGACTTGAGTGCTTGGACATAGTAAGAATGTGAGGGAGGAAGGACAGGGAGGATGGTTGTATGATCCACAGGAAGATTGGGATCAGGTAAGAGAAGCTGAGGCTGCTAATGATCTATTGTACTAGGGGCAACTCTGAAGATGGAGTCTGTGGTTAACAGTAAACATGGAAAAGGTCCATTGGCATCTTACCTGCTCTTCTGACAAGCATTTCCCAGGTGTCCACAAATTTTTCTTAATGGGGTTTTGATGTTCTCAATTCCATCTTCATTTCAGCTTGAGTACTTTTAGACATTTCTCTCTTTTTATTAAATTCAGTCTTCAAATCCTGAATTATTTTCATTTCATTCAGCCATGTGTTTTCATTTTCTTAAATATTTAAATATTTGTCATGTTCTTGGGGTACAGTGAAATATTTGTTTATGTCTTCTTTAAATTCCCTAAATTCTTTGATGACATGTATTATTTTTGTTTTAAATTTTATGTCCTGGGGTAATCTAGGTTGTGCTCAGTAGAGAACATTTCTATAGGATTAATGGGTTCAGCAGGAACAATAATATGGTGGTCATTCATGTTGTTTTTGTTCTCGCAATATGACTTAGGTTGTAGATTTCTTCCTTTGGTTGTGTATCTGATGTGATAATCTAGCCTTATTTACTTTGGGCCAGTGCATGAGATGCATGACTTGAACAAAGACCAGATAAAGCTGGTAGATGAACTGTTTAATTGGACCAGGAAAAATGTCTCCCAAACATGGGTCTAGAGCCAGGTCTATGGATGCAGAGATGGCAGTGGACAGAGGAAGGATGGTAGAAAGAAGGAGTGACTTGCCAAAGATTGCTCTGAAGAAAGCATGTTTGAAAGTTTCCTATTTAAAGCCAAGCCTATGGGTGTTAAGATTGCTACAGGCAGGGTGGAAATGGAAATATATGGGAAAGGAAAGAAACTATTTACCTAACACAGGTATCTCAGGAACAAACAACATTCTTGTGTCATGGTGTGGAACTAGAGTTGTAGGTTTGCAGACAGTGAGGGGCCAGGGAAGGGATGGTGTCTTAGTTAGGGTTTTACTGCTGTGAACAGACACCATGACCAAGGCAAGTCTTATAAAAAATAACATTTAATTGGGGCTGGCTTACAGGGCCAGGTGAGGTCAACCCTATTGTAACAAGGCCACACCTCCGAATGGTGCCATTCCTTGGTCCAAGAATATACAAACCATCACCAATGGTGAAAGAAAGAAGTGATTTAACAGACAAAGGTGGTTCACACATAAAGAGTTTATGGCCACAAGTCTAGAATGAGGCTTGTAGGATTATAGATGGTCATGATTATGTAGAAGAGCAAGGAAAGGGAAACCATTTACTATGTCCTGTTACTCTTTTCTAAACCTCATGGCATTAAACAGAATGAAATTAATATAAGTGAAATATAACAGAGTAGAGAGTTAGAAAAGAATGAGCTACTCTTGGATAAGTATTTCTACTAGCAAAATAATTTCATTCAGACAAACTAAAATAGCATTGCAAATTCAGGTAAGAGTAACTCAGAATATATTCAAGGTCTTAACATAAAAGGCACAGTGAAAACACAGTACATACAAGACAAAATACCAGAAACTTTATTTATTTTTTAAATAATTTTTATTAGATATTTTCCTCATTTACATTTCCAATGCTATCCCAAAAGTCCCCCATACCCTCCCCCAAACTCCCCTACCCACCCACTCCCACTTTTTGGCCCTGGCGTTCCCCTGTACTGGGGCATATAAAGTTTGCAAGTCCAATGGGCCTCTCTTTCCAGTGATGGCCAACTAGGTCATCTTTTGATACATATGCAGCTAGAGTAAAGAGCTCCGGAGTACTGGTTAGTTCATATTGTTGTTCCACCTATAGGGTTGCATATCCCTTTAGCTCCTTGGGTACTTTCTCTAGTTCCTCAATTGGGGGCCCTGTGATCCATCCAATAGCTGACTGTGAACATCCACTTCGGTGTTTGCTAGGCCCCGGCATAGTCTCACATTAAACAGATATATCTGGGAACTTTCAGCAAAATCTTGCTAGTGTATGCAATGGTGTCAGCGTTTGGAAGCTGATTATGGGAGGGATCCCCGGATATGGCAGTCTCTAGATGGTCCATACTTTCGTCATAGCTCAAACTTTGTCTCTGTAACTCCTTCCATGGGTGTTTTGTTCCCAATTCTAAGAAGGGGCACAGTGTCCACACTTTGGTCTTCGTTCTTCTTGAGTTTCATGCGTTTAGCAATTTGTATCTTATATCTTGGGTATCCTAAGTTTTGAGCTAATATCCACTTATCAGTGAGTACATATTGTGTGAGTTCCTTTGTGATTGGGTTACCTCCCTCAGGATGATGCCCTCCAGGTCCATCCATTTGCCTAGGAATTTCATAAATTCATTCTTTTTAATAGCTGAGTAGTACTCCATTGTGTAAATGTACCACATTTTCTGTATCCATTCCTCTGTTGAGGGGCATCTGGGTTCTTTCCAGCTTCTGGCTATTATAAATAAGGCTGCTATGAACATAGTGGAGCATGTGTCCTTCTTACTGGTTGGAATATCTTCTGGATATATGCCTAGGAGAGGTATTGCAGGATCCTCCGGTAGTACTATATCCAGTTTTCTGAGGAACCGCCAGACTGATTACCAGAGTGGTTGTACAAGCTTGCAATCCCACCAACAATGGAGGAGTGTTCCTCTTTCTCCACATCCTTGCCAGCATCTGCTGTCACCTGAATTTTTGATCTTAGCCATTCTGCCTGGTGTGAGGTGGAATCTCAGGGTTGTTTTGATTTGCATTTCCCTGATGATTAAGGATGTTGAACATTTTTTCAGGTGCTTCTCTGCCATTCGGTATTCCTCAGGTGAGAATTCTTTGTTCAGCTCTGAGCCCCATTTTTTAATGGGGTTATTTGATTTTCTGGAGCCCACCTTCTTGAGTTCTATATATATATATTGTATATTATTTCCCTATCTGATTTAGGATAGGTAAAGATCCTTTCCCAATCTGTTGGTGGTCTTTTTGTCTTATTGATGGTGTTCTTTGCCTTGAAGAAGCTTTGCAATTTTATGAGGTCCCATCTATCAATTCTCCATCTTACAGCACAAGCCATTGCTCTTCTATTGAGGAATATTTCCCCTGTACTCATATCTTCGAGGCTTTTCACTACTTTCTCCTCTATAAGTTTCAGTGTCTCTGGTTATATGTGGAGTTCCTTAATCCACTTAGATTTGACCTTAGTACAAGGAGACAGGAATGGATCAATTCACATTCTTCTACATGATAACCGCCAGTTGTGCCAGCACCATTTGTTGAAAGTGCTGTCTTTTTTCCACTAGATGGTTTTAGCTCCCTTGTCAAATATCAAGTGACCATAGGTGTGTGGGTTCATCTCAGGGTCTTCAATTCTGTTCCATTTGTCTACTTGTCTGTTGCTATACTAGTACCATGCAATTTTGATCACAATTGCTCTGTAGTACAGCTTTAGGCCAGGCATGGTAATTCCACCAGAGGTTCTTTTATCCTTGAGAAGAGTTTTTGCTATTCTAGGTTTTTTTATTATTCCAGATGAATTTGCAAATTGCCCTTTCTATTTCAATGAAGAATTGAGTTGGAATTTTGATGGGGATTGCATTGAATTTGCTTTTGGCAAGACAGCCATTTTTACTATATTGATCCTGCTAAATCCATGAACATGGGAGATTTTTCCATCTTCTGAGATCTTCTTTAATTTCTTTCTTCAGAGACTTGAAGTTTTAATCATACAGATCTTTCACTTCCTTTGTTAGAGTCATGCCAAGGTATTTTATATTATTTGTGACTATTGAGAAGGGTGTTGTTTCCCTAATTTCTTTCTCATCCAGTTTATTCGTTGTGTATAGAAAAGCCATTGGCTTGTTTGAGTTAATTTTATATCCAGCTACTTCATTGAAGCTGTTTATCATGCTTAGGAGTTCTCTGGTGGAATTTTTAGGGTCACTTATATATACTATCATATCATCTGCAAAAAGTGATATTTTGACTTCTTCCTTTCCAATTTGTATCCCTTTGATCTCCTTTTTTTGTTGAATTGCTCTGGCTAGGACTTCAAGTACAATGTTGAATATGTAGGGAGAGAGTGGACAGCCTTGTCTAGTCCCTGATTTTAGTGGGATTTCTTCCAGCTTCTCACCATTTACTTTGATGTTGGCTACTGGTTTGCTGTAGATTGCTTTTATCATGGTTAGGTATGGGCCTTGAATTCCTAATCTTTCCAAGACTTTTATCATGAATGGGTGTTGGACTTTTTCAAATGCTTTCCCCGAACCTAACGAGATGATCATGTGGTTTTTGTCTTTGAGTTTTTTTATATACTGGATTACGTTGATGGATTTCCATATATTGAACCATCCTTGCATCACTGGGATGAAACCTACTTGGTCAGGATGGATGATTGTTTTTGATGTGTTCTTGGATTCAGTTAGTGAGAACTTTATTGAGGATTTTTGCATCGATATTCATAAGGGAGATTGGTCTGAAGTTCTCTATCTTTGTTGGGTCTTTTTGTGGTTTAGGTATCAGAGTAATTGTGGCTTCATAGAATGAGTTGGGTAGAATACCTTCTGTTTCTACTTTGTGGAATAGTTTGTGAAGAACTGGGATTAGATCTTCTTTGAAGGGCTGATTGAAGATAAACCCATCTTTTCCTGGGCTTTTTTTGGTTGGGAGACTATTAATCACTGCTTCCATTTCTTTAGGGGATATAGGACTGTTTAGATCATTAACCTGATCTTGATTTAACTTTGGTACCTGGTATCTGTCTAAAAACTTGTCCATTTCATCCAGGTTTTCCAGTTTTGTTGAGTATAGCCTTTTGTAGAAGGTACTGATGGTGTTTTGCATTTCTTCAGAATCTGTTGTTATGTGTTCCTATTCATTTCTGATTTTGTTAATTAGGATGCTGTTCCTGTGCCCTCTAGTGAGTCTAGCTAAGGGTTTATGTATCTTGTTGATTTTCTCAAAGAACCAGCTCCTCAATTGGTTGATTCTTTGAATAGTTCTTCTTGTTTCCACTTGGTTGATTTTGCCCCTGAGTTTGATTATTTCCTGCCTTCTACTCCTCTTGGGTGAATTTGCTTCCTTTTGTTCTAGAGCTTTTAGGTGTGTTGTCAAGGTGCTAATGTGTGGTCTCTCTACTTTCTTTTTGTAGGCACTCATAGCTATGAGTTTCCCTCTTAGAAATGCTTTCATTGTGTCCCATAAGTTTGGGTATGTTGTGGCTTCATTTTCATTAAAGTCCAAAAAGTCCTTAATTTCTTTCCTTATTCCTTCCTTTACCAAAGTATCATTGAGAAGGGTGTTGTTCAGTTTCCTCGTGAATGTTGGCTTTCTATTATTAATTTGGTATTGAAGATCAGCCTTAGTCCATGGTGATCTGATAGGATGCATGGGAAAATTTCAGTATTTTTGTATATGTTGAGGCTTGTTTTGTGACCAATTATGTGGTCAATTTTGGAGAAGGTACCATGAGGTGCTGAGAAGAAGGTATATCCTTTGTTTTAGGATAAAATGTTCTGTAGATATCTGTTAAGTCCATTTGTTTCATCACTTCTTTTAGTTTCACTGTGTCCCTGTTTAGTTTCTGTTTCCATGATCTGTCCATTGGTGAAAGTGGTGTGTTGAAGTCTCCCACTATTATTGTGTGAGGTGCAATGTGTGCTTTGAGCTTTACTAAAGTGTTTTTAATGAATGTGGCTGCCCTTGTATTTGGAGCATAGATATTCAGAATTGATAGTTCCTCTTGGAGGATTTTACCTTTGATGAGTATGAAGTGCCCCTCCTTGTCATTTTTTGATAACTTTGGGTTGGAAGTTGATTTTATCAAAGCCTAAAATGGGGCTGCCTCAGAAGCTCTGTGACTCCTGCCTGTCCCAGAAGCTGTCAGCTTCTGTGGTGCACACTCTCACCTGTGCAGACTACATTCGGTGGAGTCCCGGAACCACCAGAACTTTTATAAAGAACATATACAAGACTATACTCAACAAGATAATAGTACCTATAAATATATATTTGGTAAATTTTGTACAAAATAATGTTTGAGGTCAGAATAAAGCTACCATAAAATAAATATGATTTTTAACTCATATTTCAGAAGATTTTCATTTTTGTTTGAGAATGAAAACCTGGAATTTTCACTGATTCAAAGTACATAGCTTCAACCACAATTTAAATTCATGATAATATACTGATCTGTAGTTTACAGCAGTTAAAGTGTGTGGAGAAATGCTTCAATGTCCATCCATAGTTCACCACACAACAAAAACTATATGAAAATATTTGTAAAATGGAAAAATGAAATTCAAATATTCTTACATGCAAGTATAGAAAGAGTACAAGGATATACTGTAATTTTTAACAAAATTGGAATGTGGTTATTGAGAGAACATAGAAGAGGGTGCACAACTGTGAGTCTTAAATGTCTTATCACTTACTTGCTTACCTACATACTCTCTTATTATCTGTCCTGTGTGGATGTGAGTGCAGGTGATGTCTTATTTGATCCATGTGGATATTGCAAGTGACCTGCCATCATCTGTTCTCCTCTTCCACCATGTGTGTGTACCTTCTGAATCACATTTAAGTCACTTAGCTTTGTGGCAGTCATCTTTACCAAATAAACCACTTCAGTGCCCTAAATGTGAGTGTCTTTATACACAGCTTGTTTGTTTGTTTGTTTGCTTGTTTTAAAGTAAGCACATAAAGTGTAGACTGGAAAAATAAAAAAAGTGTCACTTGAATAAGCTCTTTTAGAAATGTTCTGTCCAAAAAATAAAAAACAAACAAACAAACAAACAAACAAACACAAAAACTAATACAAGATTCTCATGAATGACAGCTAGAAATGTGTCAAAAACTACTGAGATACAACAGGGTGATTCAGTAATTACTTTGGAGTTCTCAAGTTGAGCTTCTATTAGCTGAAGAATCATAATTAGATATTAGAGTGAGAAAATTTGTTAAATTTCAGGAATTTACAGTGATTGTTTTTAACAAGTTAATGGTGCTCAGATATATTAATAGAACAATTTATTCCAAAATTGGAAATAAACTTGATAGGGTCTGTGTTTCTAGGTGAGTTGCATATATTTTATACCTGCAAGCTTTTCATCATTGGGTAAGTACAGGATTAAATATTTAGAGAGAAAAGAAACAGAAAGAGGGAACAGGGAGGAAGAGAGGAAGAAAGTAAGGAAGGGACAGAAGAGGGCTAAAAGTAAAAGAGGGAAGAGGAGGTAATAGGGGGAAGGCAAGAGAGGAGGAAAAAGGAGTGGGGAAGGGAGATTAGGAGAACAGAAGATTAGGAAAACATAGGCCAGAGGAGGAAAGAGAAAGGAGGAGAGGAAAAGAAAGGGAAGAAGAGGAGGGGAAGAAAAGAAGAAAGAGTAGAGAAGATGGAGGGAAGGGAGTAAATAGAGGCAAAGAAGGGGGAGATGGAAGGAAGAGTAAAAACTAAACAGTGAAGGAGAAGGAAAAAGAATTTATTATAACCTAGAAAACTGTGTTAACAAGTATCACCCAGTAGGGGAAATAAAATAGACATCAGAGGAGTATGGAGGGAGTGAAATCTGTAGAAGAGGTAGTAAGGTGGGGAAGTGGGATGGGATTCAGGTGCATGGGGGGGGGGCAGGTGGAAGATGAGGAGAGAGAATAGATATTGATTGGGGTGAATTTCTGGAAATAGCCTGGGCCCAAGGAAGGGGAATCTCTTGGGAGTCTATGGGGGTGACCTGAGCTGAGACTCCCAGCAGGGTGGACATAGAGACTGACCACTTCCTATAGCCAATCAGGACTTCCAGTGGAGGGAGGGAGGACATCAACCTACCCACAAAACCTTCAACCCACAATTTGTCCTCCCTACAAGATGCACTGGGATAAAGATAGAGGAGGGAATGTCTAACAAATGACTTTTCTAAATCTAGACCCATCTAGAAGGAGAGAGAGAGAAAGAGAGAGAGAGAGAGAGAGAGAGAGAGAGAGAGAGAGAAACAGAGAGAGAGGGAGACAATCCCTAACACTATTAATGATTCTCTGATACGCTTACAGATAGGAACCTAGCATAACTTTCTCCTGAGAGGCTTCATCCAGCAGCTTATGGAAACAGATGCAGAGACCCACAGCCAAACATCAGACAGAGCCTGAGTCATGATGAAGGGAGTCATGATGAAAAGTGGGTGACTAGATTGAGTGAGCCAGAGTGGTCAAGGACAGAAGACCTACAGAGCCAACTAACCTTGGCCGCTGGGGCTCACAGAGACTGAACCACCAACTAAGGAGCATGCTTAAACTGGGACTCTCAGCCCCCTACACAGTTTTAGCAGATGTGCAGCTTGGTCTTCATATGGATCCCCTAACAATTAGAGCAGGGGCTATCTCTGACTCTGCTGCCATTGGATCCCCTTTCCCTAGCTGCCCAGCTTTGTAGAGCCTTAGTGGGAGAGGATGCACTTAGTCCTGTCTTGACTTGATGTCACAGATCTGGGTAGTGTCCAGGGGGCTGGGGCTTCCACTTCTCTGAGAAGGGAATCAGGGGAGGGGCTTGTGAATGTGGGACTGAGAGTAGAGGAGGGAGGGGGACTGTGATTGGGAGGGAAAGTGCACAAGTAAATAATGAAACATACCGAAAAATGTTATTTTGTGAATCAATAAGGCACAGCAGAGCAGAAATCCCCAAATATCTTCACAGAGAGTGAAATGACAACCAGAATAAAAGGCAATAACTAAAAGGAAACATGGCTTTTGACTGCAAGACTTTCCTCTAGACATAGTCCTACTGCACATGTTCTGTCCCATGGCTCTCACACAGGCTCCATTTCCACTGAAGCACTCACTTCCTAAAAGATTAACTTGAGCTTACATTTTGTGTCTGATGTTATATAATGACCAAGTCTTTATAAAAATATTTTGAGATTATAGTATTATGATATTTCTATTTATCATCTATCTATATTCCTGTTTATCAGTCTATCATCTATCTATCTATTGGCCAAACTACCATCTATTTCTATATGTGTTGAGGATCATATCATCTATAAGTGTTCAAAATCATATCACCTATCTGTGTTAAAAATTATGACTATATATTCTCTCTATATATACTCATATTCTATTCATATAAATAAAATATGTACTTTCTTCTATATATTTTATTTGTATAAATAGAATATATATTTATATATATTTATGTATGTTCTACTTATTAAGTAGATATATAAGAATATATATTCTTAAGTATATAATATAACCTACTTTATATATATATATATATATATATATATATATATATATATATATACACACACACACACACATATGTAGACATATGTATATCTTCACAAAAACATATCTTCACAGTCAGTAATATATCTTCACAAATATCTTCACTTTTTTTGAGCTGACCATTTGGTCCTGGATAACCAATTCAAGTTTTCTTCTGTAGAGAAAACATATCTCCTACTCTTAGACTTCCTTAGATTTCTTGTAGTTACTTGTATAAGGTTGAAGATTTTAAAAGATAATCTGTATTTCCACAGCTTTCAATCATCTAGAGAAAAGGCAATATTAATTCAAACTCTTGTCAGAATCAGAGTGAAAATGGAAAAGTACTGAGTGTTTCAGTGTATAAGATTTATTTGAAGAAAACAAAAGAATGCCTAATTAGTCAACAGGAGATAAATACCAAAAACTTAGCACAACAAATAGTACCTTTCTGGGTAATCCTTTTTATTTTTTGATGAGTTTTGTTTAGATATTTTAGATATTTAGAGATTTCACCAGTTTTTTTTTTAACTTCACCTGGCTTGATTGACATCTCACTGTTTTTTAAATGACGAACATATCAATGATTTCCTATGAACTGGTGAGGGTGTTATTCCTAACAATCAATAATCAATGATAATAACACTGAGAAGAAAAAGTGATTTAATGGATACACTTAGGTGTTGCAGTGCTATATATAATGGACAAATAATCAAATAAAGGAAAATAATTAAAATATAGATATTTCATTGTAATAACATCATTTTGAAGTATAGATTGATAAGCCTTATACATATACTATAGAAAATGTAAGCATACAATGACTAATAATAAAAGGGAAAACATTCTTGTTAGAAAGTAAATATTTTGTATGAGTATATGTTAAAATATAATCTCTTAAAATCAAATGTCAAGTTGAAAATCAAATTGAACCATGAAGTTTATCTTCCTTTGATGGCAATGCTATGATAAGATTATAAATAAAAAGCTTGTAATTTTCTTGAAATTGTAATATCTGAAATTGATAAACTTGCTAGTGATAATAAGTGGAAATTACCATTTGAGGTACTAACTTTATTCCAAAAGTTAATTAGATCTTTCATAAACGGTGACTAGATACATTCCATTACTTCAACAGTTCTTTAATTTATTCCTAAGAATTTCAAGCATGTTTTAACAGAATTTCTTCATTATGACCTAATTTTATTCAAGTGTTCTTATGATTTATACATTTAGCCAAGATTTTAGTTTCATTTCACCACTTTCTAATTATTTATGGGTTTAGAAAAAGGTTTTTTGAACTTTAAATCAGTTGTCCAAATCAGATAATCCTTGTTTTGTAATGTTGCAGGATTATCTCCTTTTCATAGTTTTTTTCATTACATTTATTACTTCCTTATTTCTTAGACTGTAAATGAAAGGGTTTAACAAAGGAATTATAAGAGTATAAAAAATAGCTACTGGCATATCTTTGTCTCCTTCATTGGCTGAATGTGGTTGAGCATACATGAAGAGAAGAGACCCATAGAATATTGACACAGACAGAAAGTGGGAAGCGCATGTTGATAAGGCTTTGCCTCTACCCTCTTTAGATTTCATTGTGAATATAGTGAAAAGGATACAGGAGTAAGACACTAGAACTATGGAGATAGTAAAGACTTGAATTGAACCTGCCAAGACAAGTAATATCAGTTCATTGATATTTGGATCAGTACAGGAGATTCTGTATAATGGAAGGACATCACAAAAAAAGTGCTTGATTACATGAGACCTGCAGAAAGTTAACCTCAACAAAAGCCCTACTTCAATCATAGGATGCAGGTTTCCTGCTATGTAGGATCCCATGGTCATTTGAAGGCAGAGCTTCTTGGACATCATGCTGTGGTACTGCAGTGGGTTGCATATGGCCACATAGCGGTCATAGGCCATTGCTGCCAGAAGAAAGCAGTCTGTAGTTTCAGCAAGACAGAGAAAATAGAACTGTACCATGCACTCATAGAGAGAAATCCTTCTGTCCACAGAAAAGAAGTTCTCTAGCATCTTCGGAGTGATGGCACAAGAGCAGCAGGAGTCCATCAGAGCCAGGTTGCCCAGAAAGATGTACATGGGTGTGTGGAGACGAGGCTCCATATAGATCAAGGCCACCAGCCCTAGATTCCCCACCATGGTGACCAGATAGATGGCAGAGAACACCAGGAACAGAGGTGTCTTCAAGTCTGGGTGATCTGAGAACCCCACCAGGATGAATTCATTTGTCACAGAATAGTTGTTCTCAGCCATCTCACCTTCTCTGTTGCCACTGGAATCACAAAGATATAGAATTGTAATGGTCAGAAGATAATTTCCTACTATTTTTGTATAAGAGGAAATTTTCTTCTCACTGCACCTGCTGTTTTCTCTAGAATGAAGCTTGTTGAAAGTATTTATTTCTTAAAATTTTAGACTCTATTATCTCTAACTTTAACTCAGAATTGACAGGTGTACTTTTATAATTGTAAAAAGGAACTTATTTTTGTCGAAAAAATTTTTAATGCATTTATGTAACTATATCATGAAAATTAGTGTACATATATTTGACTTTTATTGTTCTAAAATAATTTTCATGCCAGGTTTGTTAAGATCATCAAAATAAATTTAGAATAAAAACTTCTATAACTGTATGTTTATTTAACAAACTTTTTAATGTATTCAGTGGGAAAGAAACATTTCCTTGAACATATTTTGTTTATAAATTAAATTTATTTTAATGAATTTCACAAAGACTACTATGGACCAATGAATGCATACATATCTCTAAAGAAAATTATAGATATTTAATTATCTAAATTTAGATATCTAAATATCTATATAAAGTAAAATTGAAAGAATAATGATTGTAATTTCTTTCATCCCTTTTCATACATAGTTTTGTAAATACTGATTCTATTCAATTAATCACTTTTTTTAAAAGATCTAACTCCTTCTTTTGCTTGTAAGGTTAATTTACATATGCTGGTAATCATGGTTATACCTATCTTGTCTACCACTGAGCTGATCTTCCAGTCCATTATTTTTTTTTAATTTTTGATTTTTAAGACAATGTCATTTTTAACTACTCTTTCCTTGAAGGTTTTCTGAAATTCAGATAAACTTTCAATTTTCAGTCCCCATGACTTAATCTTCTAAATACCAAGGATCAGAGACTAGGGCCACAGAGTTAGCTAAAAGTCAGAATTTCTTGTGTATGATCTACATTAATTTATCTGTTCTATATGTATTTGAACACTTTTACTACATTGAATGCATTCTGAATTTAGGTGTATTCTACTTCTGTGAAATATGTCATCAAGTGTTTGGAGGAGAGATTCTTATATACTCCCCTGACTTTTCTGATTTTATTTCTTTAGAAAATTATGCTCTCTCAAGTGTTCTATGGCACATTAGAGCCCCATGAAGGTAGGATCATTTCTTTACTTATGGTTTGAAATCTTTAAAAAAAAAAAAGCTTAAATTGTAGACTTTGAATCTAAGTTTCATTTTGCCTTAGAATGCTACTGTCAATACTTAGAGATTCACTGGGACACATTGGGTGACAAACTGAATAATATAAGTTCTATGGCCAAAGTGATTTTGTTGTTTGGTAATCAAAACATTGAGAGATGTTAATAGAAATACACTTGTTGAAAAATAATCTCAGGACATATATAAGATATTACTGACAAGTACTCTTAATATATGCCTCAATTATTTAATTAATCCATTTGTGATCTTACCTATATATTTGTGGATTCTACTTTATAATCATAAAATAAGGCTGACTACAGCATTAAACTTTAACTTGGTCCCACATATCTATGAATTTAAGATGGAATAGTCAAGAAAAGAGTCAAAATCTAGAAAAAATGATCATTTATTTAAAAAATAGAAAGGTAAACATTTATCATACCTGTACTCAAGGTTAAAAAGTTTTCTTACCTGCATTTCACTGAGTTGTGCTTTCTGAAAGTTCATATTTGCTTAATAGTGAAGGTCTCAGAATTTAAGAATACCTATGTACCTTGATCTTGGATCAAATGGGAGGAAAAATTGAAGATTATACACTATAATAGCTATGTACTCTGGACTACAAACTTAAAGACATTGGTCAAATCCTAAGAGGATTTCCCAACTCTGACATCAATATGTTTCTATAGAGATCTTAAGTCCTAACAATTATGAACTATTTGAAATTAATTAAAACTGCCCAATGAGAACATGCTCTCTACTAAAGTCAGCTTGAAGATTATCTTGCTAATTTGCGTGCAACTGATCTAACTCTTAAAATTTTCTTCACCATTTGTGCATACAATCTAAAACAGAAAATAGTCTCAAGCTAGTTTAATACCTTAGTGGAGGATGTAAAATTTATATGATATATAAAAATTAACTAGTTTGGGCCAAAGGGTTGGCTCAGCAGAAAAGACTGTATTTCCTAAGCATGAGAATCTGAATTAAAATCTCCAGCACCCCCATTCAAATGTTGGGCCTTATGCACCTTTTTTTTATAAATTTTTGGTTTTTTGGTTTTTTGATTCAGGGTTTTTCTCTATAGCCTTGGCTGTCCTGGAACTCACTCTGTAGATCAACCTGGCCTCAAACTCAGAAACCTGCCTACCTCTTCCTCCCAAGTACTGGAATTAAAGGCATGCACCACCACTGCCCAGCCCCTTATGCACGTTTAATGGAGACAGGAGTATTGTTAGACCTTTCTGGCCATCAGCATAGCTTCGTGTTTAGGGAAAAAAAGTTTGTCTCAAACACATAAATTGAAGTAACCAATGTTCTTCTATTTCTTCTGTGTGCATGAACATGTACGAGTACTCCCATACATATATGTTTTTATACACCAAACACATTTTATATAGAGGTAGATTGAGGGACAGGGACAGACACACAGAGAAAGGGAGATAAAAATAGGTGTAGGAATAGGGAAAGGGATATATATGAATAAGGGCACAGCTGGACACACACACACACACACACACACACACACAGAGAGAGAGAGAGAGAGAGAGAGAGAGAGAGAGAGAGAGAGAGAGAGAGAGAATATGAGGAGAGAGGCTAGCTAGTCTAGACTTCTCACTGAACTCCAGAATGGGGACAGATCATATACCCCAGATAAAGAGGTGGAAAATACCTGAAGACTGAACATGAGGTGGCCTATGGTCCTACTGTATATTTGTACTCAAGTGTATGTACATTCACACGTAGAGACAGGTGCATATATACATACATAAAATTAATGAGAAATATTAAGAAACAGAGCAATGAAGCAAAGTAAAGAGAGAAAATGATATGGCGTAAAGGCATTAAAATAACTGGGGAAATTATATAAATGCAAAGTAAATATATTTACTATAAAAGTGAACTTAGCCAAACACTGGTAGTTTGGGAAACTATCAATTTTTGAGGATCACCTACTATTGCCACTTGTTTAAGCATGTGTAATTTCTAGCTGTATTATAAATGTTGATCCCTACATCCACAGATAAGTATAACTCTGATGCATCATCAAAGAAGCTCTTCTCCCTTCCCCTCCCCCAGCAGGAGCAGCAGCAGTCAATAGAATTATAGAAAGCCAGAACTGATAAAAATGCAGAGATAAAAACTGATTATTATGTGCCTATCTCTAATTAATACATTTGCAACACAACCCTACAGCTAAGGCTTAGGAAATGTTAGAGAAGATGGAACAGAAAAATTTTAAGAGCCAATGGAAGAGGAATGTACTGTGAGATAGGCACTTCTTTTTTTTTTTTTTTAATGGAAAGAAGAAGACATAAATAGGAAAGGAATAGGGAAATGGGGCAGATATGGGAGGAATATAGGGTAGAGTTGTAATGAATAGCATCAAAATAACTTGGTTGGAACTGTCTAAAAATAAAAAATTATTGAGGTAGATAATATTTATGTAGATAGTTCAAGTGAAAAACTTCTTGCCATAGAAGTACGAAGCTCTGAGATGTACAACATTCATTAAGAAAGCTGTGTAGGTATGGGATTTAAAACCATGGCAGGAAGTTTGGTAAAGTAGAGCAGGTCAAGACCCAAAGACTTGGTGGGCAAGGTGGCTCCCAGCTCCCTGACAGACTCCAGATTTGGAACATGTGCCATGTTTGTCAGATAAAAGACATGAGCTATGGTTACATAGGACCAAAACAGAGTTCTTCATGCTAATGAAGGTACCTAGATGCCAGGAGGGCTTAGTCAACAAACTTCTCTTCCCAGAGATTCCTTCCTTCAAAAGGTATTTGATCTCAGGCTCACCCTGAAAAGTGGGGTATGGTTTTACAAATCCATTTTCCATCGTGACAATAAACAGTTTAGAACCACAGACTGTCTTCTTTCCATCAAGATCTGCTGTGAGAAGCCATGAGGAAGGCTTTCACCTTCAGAGCTGCAGCCTACTCTAGGCCTCTCTATGCTCCTAGTCACAACCATCACCAAGCCTGCCTCCATCAAGATAAGAACAAACCCCATGGGACAAGCTGAAACCCTTCCTGCCCTTTCTCTAATCCCCGGCTAGATGCTGTCCCCAGGCCATGGGCCCCTTGATTCCATTCTCTACTCTTCTGTGACTCTCAGTGGCACCTGTATGTCCAAGAGTCTGAAAACCCCATGGCCCCAGCCTCATTGCAGGCCTAGGGACCTTCAAATCAGCTCTGGCTTTCTCTCACCCCTGAAGAAGTATCTCAGTGCTTCCCTACAGACTAGTACCTGCCCTGGCAGCTTTGTGGGATAAGTACAGTCAAACTCCCAGCATTCTGCTTCCCCAAGCAACTCTGCCCCATGGTGGAGCAGACAAGGGCCTACAATCCTACATATAGGAGAGAGCATGCCTACAAATAATACCAATGTCGAAGCTATAGAAGAATCCTGTAGCCTGCTATCTAGCTAGTCTAACCAATCTGTAAACACCAGGTTCAGGGGAAGACACACACACACACACACACACACACACACACACACAAAATGTACAGAAGTACTTGAAGAAGACATCTGACTGTCATATGCATATGCCAATATGTGTATGCTCACTGCAACCCCAATACAAACACAGAACTATTTTCTTTCTGGTAAAGGAATAAAAAATTAAAACAGCGTTTGTTCACAAATGTCTCACTTTGAAGCCCACTAGAATAGGGCTATGGGACAGTGACTCACTCTTCTTTTTCAGAATTATATACTTACATAGATAAGGCTGTATATGAACTGAGCCTGTCTTGCCTTCCTTGATGACACATGACTCAAGACAATGCCCACTGTTGTAATTCTACTGGTGATTTCCACTGCCTTACAGCCCCAAAATTAGATGTTCCTTCCAATAAGAACCACTATTGCAGTCTATGAATGGGTGTGGGTGTTACCAGAAGAACAGCTTACTCTCTACCTAATGTCTCTAGCACTCTGTGAATTGATCTATTGGAAGCAACCTTCATTAAGAGTGTGATAAATGGGCACAGTGGAGTCCGCCTTGTTCTGGTCATGCTGACCTGTGTCAGTGTCCTCATCTATAACCACACACATTTGGTCTCTCTTGTCTTTACCACTTCAGTGGCCACTAATCCCAAATAGGCATACATTTCATTTCCCTATGCGATGCAGCCAGACATTCAACCATGTGGATGTCTGTCCTTGATTGTGAATTCATTTTTCTGATTCCAAACTATTTTTGTGGTCTCTTGCTTATTCAACAATGAGGCTAAGCACTTGTTTGGTTAGAGTTATTATGGAATATTTTAATTTATGAGGTTATTATAAAGGGTGTTGTCTTGATTTCTTCTGGTATATTTGTCAATAGTAGATAGGAAGGCTACTGATCTTATTTATTTTTTAGTTAATCATGTATCTGAAAAAGTATAAAAGCAAAATTCTAGGCCTTTAGGCCCAGGATTGAGAATGTGACCTCTGTGACTCAATGCTCCAAGGTATGCTAATCATAAAACAGATAGCAACATTCCTCCACCCACCCGCTTCCTGGGTTCAAAGAGTGTTCATTCAAAGAATGTGCTATTGTTAGGGGCTCTTAGAAACTGTCTTGAGAGATAACCCGAACAATTACCAGGTATTCCTTGTGACTCTTGTGACTTTGCACTTCCTTGGGACTCTTAACTGGTATATTTGGTATTTTCCAACAACGCACTCCCCACTTCCTTGAGTTGTGGTTTCTTCCTTTAAATACTGCCTTACCTAGCTACTCAGGGTGCCACGGTCCTTTGTGATGTATGACCATGGGCCCGAGAGTGCTCTTGAATAAAAGTTCTCTTGCAGTTTGTAGCAAGACCGTTTCTTGTGAGTGATTTGGGGTGTCGTCTCTCCTGAGTCAGAACGTGGGGGAGTCCTCATGTTGTGGGTCTTTCATAACCAGACATGTTACTGAAGGTATTTATTAACTATAGGAGTTCCACAGAGGGTTTTAGGATCATTTTTTACTATCATATCATTTGCAAATAATGATACTTTGAGGTTTTCCTTTCCAAGTTTTATTCCCTACAGTTCTCTTATTCCTCTCTGTTGGCATTAAAAACTGGCTTTACAGTCAGGAACTGTATTGTCGCAGGTCACCTCTGAATCCAGAGATGACAGTGATATCACCCATAGGTGACTCCTAAGCCAGCTCCAGCTGTTCAGCACCTCAGACTGTACTTCCCCAACCCTGGAGCAGTGCCCCTGGGCAAGCACAGTCAACTTCCCTTGTCCTGCCTTACAGAGTGGCCCCTGACATGTGGTAGGGCAGATTTAGGACCTATAACCCTACACTCTCAATAAAACATCAAGTACTATATTGAATAGATATTGAGAGAGTAGATGACCTTGTCTTGTTCCTGATTTAGTAGAATTGCTTTGAGTTTCTCTCCACATAATTTAATATTGGTAAAAGATGTCCCATATATCCCTGATCCCTCCAGGACTTTTATTATGAGGGGGTGTTAGATTTTTTTCAAAGGCTTTTTTGATATTTAGTGAGATGAGTATGTCTTTTTTCCTTTCCTTTTATTTATATGGTGGATTAGAGTTACTAATTTCCACATGTTGAGCCAACTCTGCATCTCTAGGATGAAACCTACTTGACCATGATAGATGGCCTTTCTGATGTGTTCTTGAATTCAGTATTCAAGTATTTTATTGTGTATTATTTCATCCATATTCATAAGGGAAAATGGTCTGAAAATTCTTTTGTTGAGTCTTTATTGGTATGGCTATCAGAGTAACTGTGGCCTCATGAAATAAATTAGTCAATATTCTTTCTATTTCTGTTTTTTTTTTTTTTACATAATTTTATGACTATCAACATTAACTTTTCTTTGACAGTTTGGTAGAATTCTGCTAAAAAAAATGGTATGGCCCTGGGTCCTTTTTGGTTGGCAGACTTAATGCTTCTATTACATTTGTAGTATTTAAATTGTTTACCTGATCGTGACATTTTTGGTAAGTGATATCTACCTAGAAAATTATCTATTTTGTTTTTAATTTTAGGGAGTACTGCTTTTTAAAGTCTGTCCTTCTGATTCTCTGCATTTCCTCAGTGTCTACTATGTACTCCTCTTCATTTCCAGTTTGTTAGCTTGGATATTCTCTCTCTGCTTTTTGGTTAGTTTGGTGTGGAGAAATCCTGCTAATTAAGGTCAAAGTCTACCATTGTCTGAAATGCCTTCTGAGCTCAGAGCACATGGGGGACTCCTTTTATCAGCAGGGCTTATACTTCTTTGACCTTGTCTGGGGAGAACTAAACACCCAAACCCTTTATCTGTGGAATGTCAAGTTGCTTTGGTTAGATTACAGGTTCTGCTACCTTCTCCTCCCTTCCCCCATACCCTGCTTCCTTAAGAACTGGATCTGCAAGCACATGAGATTCCTGGAATTCCTATTCATGCTAATGAGGTATTTCAGTACCTTAGCCTCTATCCCCAACCCTGGATATTACTACTTCCTTCCCCAAAACTATATAGCCCATTATTCAACATGGTTAAAGTTGATCCTAGAATGTCATCATGTATACACAATGAAATACTAGTTTCCTATTAAAAATGGGGACATCATGGATTTTTACAGGCAAATGGAAGAAACTAGAAAATATCATCCTGAGAAAGGTAACCCAGATCCAAAAGGGCATGTGTAGTATGTATTCACTGATAAGTGGGTATTTGCCAAAACGTACAGAGCACTCATGATACAACTCACAGACCTTATGAAGTTTAACAATGAAGGCCCAAGTGAGGATGGCTTCAATCCCACTGAGAAGGTGGAACAAAATAATCAAGGGAGGCAAAGGGAGGGAGGGACCTGGATGGGTGATGAGAGGGAAAAGGGGGGCAGGATTAGGTATGGGGTAAAGAGGAAACAAACTCAGGGGGCCAGGAAATAAATGAAAATATGCAGCTGTGGGGGGTGGGAGGACAGAGGGAACCTTTAGAAAGTCACAGAGACCTGGGATGTGAGAGGCTTTCAGGACTCAATGGAGATGACTTTAGCTGAAAAGCCTAACAATGAGGAGATGAAAACTGAAGTGACCACCTCCACTAGATAGACAAGGGACTCAGTGGAAAGAGTCACCCATCTTCAAAAATTTTGACCCAGAATTATTCCTGTTTAAAGGAAATGCAGGGATGGAAATAGAGCAGATGATAAAGGAATAGTCATCTAGTGAACTGCCCAACTTGGGATTCATCCCATACACACTATTACTGATGCTATGTTCTGCTTGCAGACAGGAGTCTAGCATGGCTGTCCTCTGAGAGGCTCTATCAGCAGCTGACTGAGACAGATGCAGATACTTCTAGCCAACCTTGGATTGAGGTCAGGGACCCTGATAGAAGAGCAAGGGAAAGGATTAAAGGAGCTGAATGGGGATGGCAACCCCATAGGAATTTCAATAATATCAACTAATCTGGATCCCTCAAAGCTCCCAGAGACTGTCACCAACCAAAGAGCATACATGGGCTGGTCCTTGGCCCATGGCAAATATGTAGCAGAGAACTCATTTGTTTGGCCTCAGTGGGAGAGAATGTGCCTAATCCTGTGGAGACTTGATACCCCAGGGAAGGAGGATGCTAGGAAAGGTGGTGTGTAAAAGGGGTAGGTTAGTGGGTGGGGGGCACTCTCAGAGGTCAAGGGGAGGGAGGATAGGGTGAAAAACTCTGGGAGGGAGATGGAAAAGGAAGACAACATTTGGAATATAAATAAATATAACAATTTAATAAAAAAGAAGGTAAAAAAGAATAATAAGAACAGAAGAAGAAGATTCCCAGTTCAACAGCCTAGAACACATCTTCAATAACATCATAGAAGAAAAATTTCCTAACCTAAAGAGATGCCTATAAACACACAAGAAGCCTACAGAACACCAAATCAATTAGACCTGAAAAGAAAATCCTCCTACCACATGATATCAGAACATTAAATGTACAGAACAAAGAATAATATTAAAAGAGCAAAGGAAAAAGGCCAAGTAACACCTACCAAAACCACACCAGAATTCTCAACAGAGACTATAAAAGCTAGAATGACCTGGACAGATCTCTCTCCCTGTGGATGTCAGCCCAGACTACTAAACCCAGTAAAACTTTCAATTACCTTAAATGGAGAAAACAAGATATTCCATGACAAACCAAACATAAACAATATCTTTCCACTAGCTACTCCCTATGGAGGCTACTAGAAGGAAAATTCCATCCCAATGAGGCAAACTATACTACACTCAAGAAAACACAAGAAATAATTTCACACCATTAAAATCAAAAGTAGAGAAATACAACACATACAGACACACAAAAATATCAAAATAACAGGAATATCAATATAACAGGACTTAAAATCATTGGTCATTAATATTTCTCAACATCAATAAATTCAATTCCCCAATAAAAAGACACAAGCTAACAGAATGTATACATAAACAAAATCCATCATTCTGCTTTATACAAGAAACACATTTCAGAAACAAAGATAGACATTACTTTAAGAGTAAAGCATGAGAACAAGGTGTTCCAAGCAATTGGACTCAAGAAATAAGAGGGAATAACCATTCTAATATCTAATAAAATAGACTCTTAAACAAAAATAATCAAAAGTGATGGGGAAGGACATATAATATTCATCAAAGAAAAAAATCCACCAAGAGTATTTTCTCAATTCTAAACATCTATGCACAAAATGCAAGTGCAACCACATCCATAAAAGAAACATTACTAAAGCTTGAATCACATACTAACCCCACACATTAGTAGTGGGAGACGCTAATACCCAACTCTCACCAATGGACACATCATATAGACAGAAGCTAAACAGAGAAATAATGAAACTAATAGAGGATATGTTTCAAATGGACCTAACATATCTATAGGACATTTCACCAAAGCACAAAAGAATATATATCTTTCTAGTACTTCATGGAACCATCTCCAAAACTGACCATATCATTGGTCACAAAGCAAGCCTCAACAGATATGATTGAAATAGCCCTTACATCTAATCTGAACTCCAACAACAGAAACAACACAAAGTCTACTAACTCATGGAAATTGAAAAACACTTTGTGCAATGGTCACTGGGTCAGGAATGAAATAAAGAAAGAAATTAAAGACTTCCTAGAATTAAAGAAAAATGAAATAAAAAACATATCCAAACTTACAGGACACAGTGAAAGCAGTGTTAAAAGTCAAGTTTATAGCAGTAAGTGCTTTCATAAAGAAATTGGAGTGTTCTCATACTATGATTTAAAAGTACATTTGAAAGCTCTGGAAAAGAGAAACAAACACATCTAAGAGTAGACAGCAGGTAATAACCAAACTCAGGGCTAAAATCAATCAATTAGAATCAAAGAGAATAATATAAAGAATCAAGAAATCCAAGAGCTGTTTTTTTTTTTAAGGAAATCAACCACATAGACAAATATTTAACCAAACTAACTAAAAAGGCAGAGAGAGAGAGAGAGAGAGAGAGAGAGAGAGAATCCAAATTAACAAAATCAAAAATGAAAGGGGGAAGGCACATAACAATGGACACTAAGAAAATACAAAGAATCATTAGGCCTTACTTCAAAAGCCTCTACTCCACAAAATTGGAAAATCTAAATGATATGGATGATTTCGTGGACAGATAGCAATTACCAAAGGTAAATCAAGATCAGATAGACTATCTGAGTAGCCCTATAAAACTTAAGGAAATAGAAGCAGTCATTCAAAGTCTCCCACTAAAAAAAGCAGATGGTTTTAGTGCAGAAGTCTACCAGACATTCAAAGAAGAGCTAATACCAATTACTCATTAAACTATTCCACATAATAGAAACAGAAGGAACATTGTCAAACTCATTCTAGGAGGCCACAGTCACCCTGATATCTAAACCACATAAAGACTCAACAACAAAAGAGAATTTCAGACCAATCTCCCTTACAAACACTGACACAAAAATATTCAATAAAATACTCACAAACTGAATCCAAGAACACATCAAAGACATCATTCACCATGATCAAGTAGGCTTCATCCTACTTGGTTCACTATATAAAAATAGATGAGTGGTTCAATATATGAAAATCCATAAATGCAATCCATTATATAAACAAACTAAAAGAAAAAACACATGATCATCTCATTAGATGCTAAAAAAAAACCTTTGACAAAATCCATCACCCATCAGGTTAAAAATCTTGGAGAGATCAGGGATACTAGGTACATATCTGCACACAATAAAGGCAATATACGACAAGCAAATAGCAAACATCCCACTAAATGGGGAGCAAAATGAGGAACGGTTTACTAATTGAAGTTCTAGCTAGAGCAATAAGACAACTAATGGAGATTGGGGGAATACAAATTGGAAAGTAAAAAGTCAAAGTATCATTATTTGTAGATGATATATCTGATAGTATACAAAAGTGACCCCCAAAACTCCACCAGAGAACTCCTTCAGCTCATAGACTTCTTCAGCAAAGTGGCTGGATACAAAATTAACTCAAAAAAATCAGTAGCCCTCCTTTATATAAACAACAAACAGGCTAAGAAAGAAGATAGAGAGAAGATACCAATTATAATAGCCACAAATAATATAAATTTCTTGTTGTAAACAAGCAACTGAAAGACCTATATGACAAGAACTTTAAGTCTCTGAAAAAAGAAATTGAAGAAGACAACAGAAGACTGAAAGATCTCCCATGCTCATGGATTGGTAGGATTAATAGTGAAAATGGCCATCTTACCAAAAACAACCTACAGATTCAATGCAATTCCCATCAAAATTCCAACACAATTCCTTATAGACCTTGAAAGAACAGTTCTCAACTTCACATGGAAAAACCAAAACCCAGGATAGCAAAAAAAAAAAAAAATGCTGAACAATAAAAAACTACTGGAGGAATCATCATCCTTGACCACAAGCTATACTGCAGAGCAATAATAATAGAAACTGCGTGGTATTGGTATAGGAACAGACAGGTGGGTCAATGGAGTCCAATCAATTTCCCTGAAATATACCCACATACCCAACAAAAAATGCAAAACCATACAATAGAAAACAGAAAGAATCTTCAACAAATGGTGCTGGTATAACTGCCAGTCTGAATGTAGAAGAATACAAATAGACCCATATTTATCACCCTGCACAAAACTCAAGTCCATGTAGATTAAGGACCTCAATGTAAACCACATACAATAAACCAAATAGGACAGAAAGTGGAGAATCACCTAGAACTCATTGGTGCAGAAGATGACTTCGTGAACACAACATCAGTGGCTCAGGCACTGAGATCAAAATTAATAAATGGAACCTCATGAAACTAATAACCTTCAGTAAGTCAAAAGATACCCTACAACAGGCTACAGACTGCAAAAAGATCTTCTCCAACTGTACATTTAACAGAAAACTAATATGCAAAATATATAAAGAACTCAAAAATTAGACATTAGTAATCCAAATAATACAATTAAAATGGGTTATAGAGCTAAACAGAATTCTCAACAGAGGAATCAGAAATGCTCAGAAATGTTCGATGTCCTAAGTCATCAAGGAAATGCAAATCAAAAAGAGTCTGAGATTCTATCTTATACCCTTCAGAATGGCTAAGTTCAAAAACTCAAGGGACAGCACATTATGGTGAGAATACGGAACACAGGAAACACTCCTCCATTGCTGGTGGGAATGCAAACTTGTACAACTACTTTGGACCACTCCTGGGCATATATACCCAAAAGAAGCTCTACCATCCCATAAGAATACTTGATAAACTATGTTCATAGAAGCTTCACTCATAATAGCCAAAAACTAGAAATAAACTAGATGTCCCTTAACTGAAAAGTGGATAAAGAAAATGTGGTTCATTTACATAATGGAATACTACTCTGATACTAAAAACAAGGGCTGTGGGGCAATGGGCTATGTGCAGACAGCCTGGTCTCCAGTTGAGCTGAGTTCTTGAACCCCAGTGGAACCCAGTGGTGGTAATTTCCACCTACATGGGATGGTCGGTGTTCAATCATGTTTCCTGGACCCCTAGCTCCTGTTGAAGTTACTGTCCCCACAGCCCCCACTGGAGAGGCATGTGGATATTAGTCATGCAGACAATGTTCCAAGCTTCTGGCCTTCTGTCTAGACTCCTCCCCACAGTTACCTAGTAACAGAAAGATAACAAGCCCACTGTAAGAGGGGCTGTTTTGTCCCTCCTCACTCTCTTACTCTCTAAGCTTTTACCTCTCTCTCTCTAAGCCTTTACCTTTCTTACTATCTAATTCTTTTTTTTCTCTTTCCCTCCCCCTTCTCTCCTCTTGGCCATGGCTGGTCTTTCTCTCTCTTTTTATCTTCTCTCTTTCCCCCTGCTTTTCTACAATAAAGCTCTAAAACCATAGACTGTCTCTGTTCATCAAGGCCTGGACTAAAGACACTCACATGCCTCGGAACCACCCAGTACCCCCTTTCTCCCTCTTTCCCCTTTTCTTATCTCCGGGGCCTAGTGCCACCCTAGGGCCCCTATTCTGTTCTCAGCTTCTCTGCTGTGTCCAGCATGGGGCGGGGGGGTGGTAACTTTGACAGGATCTGGGGGTCCAGGAGACATGATCGAACACCTACCATCCCATGTAGGTGGAAATTACCACCCATCGGGTCCCAGTGGGTTCAAGACCTCAGCTCAACTGGAGACCAGGCTGTCTGTGCATAGCCCATTGCCCCACAAAGGGCATCATGATTTCCCCAAGCAAATGGATGGAACTAGAAATGATCATCTTAAGTGATGCAACCCAGACCCACAAGATATGCATGGTATGAACCTATATGTGGATATTAGCTATAAAATACAGGATAACTATGTTATAATCCACAGACCTAAAGAAGCCAAATAACAAGGAGGGCTCAAGGGAGAATGCTTGAATCTTTCTCAGAAGGGGAAATAAAATAGATATCAGAGGTGAATGAAAAGATGGAACTGTGTGGGAGAAGGGATAGAGAGGGAAGCAGGGCAGGGTGGATCAGGTGTAGGTAGAACAGGGAGAGAGAACACGAGTCTGTGGTGGGGGAGCAATCTCTAGGACATGCCAGAGATCTGGGATGGTGGGAGGCCAGGAGATGGAGGGGATGGATAACCAATGACTGGACCAAATTGAGAACTATCCAATGAGCAAGAATCAGTCCCTGACACTGTTAATAATATTCTGTTATCCTTGCAGACAATCTAGCATAACTGTCTTCTCAGAGGCTCCACCTAGCAGCCAATGGAAAGAGATGCAGAGGCCCATAGCCAAACATTAGATGGAGCTCAGGGAGTCTTGAAGAGTTGGAAGGAAGGAGAGATCTGAAAATGACAGGGACTCTACCAGAAGACCAACAGAGAACACCAACCTGCACACTTGGGTTCTCCCAGAGACTGAACCAGCAACCAAAGTTTGAGCAGAGGCTGGGCCTAGTCCTCCTCCCCCATAAATGAAGCAAAGGTGCAGGTTGGTCTTAATGTAGTTCCTTCAACAACTAGAGTGGTGGCTGTCCTTGAATATGTTTCCTGCCTGTGGATCCTGCTTCCTTAACTGGGCTGCCTTATCTGGCCTTAGTGGGAGATGATGACTCTAGTCCTGCAGTGACTTGATGTGTGTGGGGGCAGGGGGTTGGAAGTCTGTGAGGGGTTCACCCTTTTCTTAGGAGAAGGGGAGGGGGCAATGGGAGAAGATCTGTGTGATCAGCTGCTGGGAGGAGGGGGCTGATATTGGGATGTAAAGTGAATAAATAAATGATTTAAAAAATGCTTATTCCTCCTTAGCAACAGGAATAACTAAAGAAAACTGTTTTAGTGCTTGATTCTCCCTAATAATAGGAATAACTAAAAAAGTTTTGTTTGCATTCTTGTTTCTCCTAATAACAGGAATAACTGTTTATCCTTCCCTAATAACAAAAATAATTAAAACAATGAGTGTTCATCCTTTTAACTCAAGATTTTGTTCCCAAGACTCTACAAGGACACAGAGATAGATTTCTACTGCCTTTGAAAATTCTCTCTCTTTGTGTGTATGTGTGTGTGTGTGTGTGTGTGTGTGTGTGTGTGTGTGTGTGTGTGAGAAATCCTTTATTGCCACAGGAAGCAAGTTCACTCATCTCTTCAACAGTTTTAGGAATCACAAAAATGCAGAATTCACAGAATAAAAAATAACACAGACTTAGGGAGAAATGGTCCCTTGGGTTATATTGGCTGTAATATTGAGGTAACCAATTGACCTTGTTCAGTGGAAGTGTCTTAAAAGAAATGAAGACCACCCCACTAGTTATAACATCTAATTTATATATACCATTCAAATAAAAATATATATTATTTGCTTTAATGTATAGGAAGTTTAATACAATAGTGTTCACAAGATAAAAATTGTATTCTACTGAAAATGTGTGTGAGTGCGTGCGTGCGTGCGTGCATGCGTGTGTGTGTGTGTGTGTGTGCTTCTTCTTTATCTCTAAGCTTGGAAGTCAGGAAAGTATGCTACTTAAGGAGACTTTCTTCTGGATTTAAAAATTCAGATTCTTGGTCCAGGAGAGACAAATATCAGCTGGAAGACTACTGCATCTTTTTAAACTTGCATGTTAGAATCTACAAACTTGAACTGTTAAGACAGTTTTTTTGTTTTTTGTTTTTGTTTTTTTAAAAAAAGAAAAAGGACCACAAATTTCTCAAAATAGATTAAGGAACACAGGAAATGGTTCATGAAAGTATAGGGATAATATCCAGTGCTGTGGCTAATATTAAAAACTGAACATTCTATTTAAATGGTATCGCACTAGCTCTACACACAGTGAACAGTGAGACCACAATAATCAACCTCACGGTAGAAACAGAGGCACATGGTCCCTAAGATACTTTTTAGTGGGCAAGGTGCTATGGTCCAATAGAATCATCTAGGAAGGGAAAAGCCTTGTAATGGTAGAAAAGCTGTTTACTGGTGTTTCTACTGTAGAACTCTTCTACAGATCAAATTGAAAAGTGACTATCTATGTGACAGTGCTTAGAGCCTATGGTGGTGCACACATCTCACCTGACATCTGGCCAACAGATTTCAGTATAACAGATTAGGAACTCATATCTATGACAGCATGATCTAAAGCAGAACTAAAAACAAGACACACATTCCATGTCTATTCACCCACATCATCATCTTTATCACATTTAGGGCTATCTTACTATGCCTTGATTTGTTTAACATATTCTGAAATATCAATGTTTTTAAGTCAAGGCTTTTACACAATAACCTCTTTATTTCATGTCCTCTGTCCAACCTTGAGCAGCTGCCATAAATATAGCCTACCTCATCTTGGGAATGTTACTCCAATTTTTAATTTGTGCATTGATTAAACCAATGAAAGTGACATTATTTAGCAACAGCTACATATTTCCTATTAATCAAAATCAATGTTATCAAGTATTAAACACACAGTCTTCTCCTTGATATAAATTGTGTATTTATCTTCCATCTTTCTCCAGTCACCTTGCCAATAACTACATTGCCCAGACTTTCTTTCTATAACTGCAAAAGTTCTAATTGCTGATAAGTAACATTTATGGTAAATACACTTAAAGTAGACAACAAAATTTCAAGTAAAATGAATGGTATCCACATCTATTAGACCTTGAAAATTCTCTTAAGCTTTAGAGAATCATCTTTGAGCCATCCCTCATAGTTCAAGGGATCTACATTAATAACTGTTATGTTATCTTCAAATAATAAAAGAATATGCTTAAGCCAATTTTTTTCACAGACAACCTGTTACTGACTATTCCAGATACACAATGGCATTTGCTTTCTTAGCTATCTTAAGCATAAGATGATCCTTTCCTCTGCTTTCCTTAATGCGACACAGGTGACTTCCCACTTAAAGGATGCCAAACCAGGATTCAGGTTCCTCTCACACTTACACCCTTACTTACCTTTCTCTTAGGTCTATAGAGGTATCCACAGATAACAGCCTTGGGTCCCTCCAGCAACATATGAACACTCTTGCCAGCGCCTAATGACAACTAAACTCGGGAGAACTTACATAGTATTAGGAAAAAAAATATGTATGTCTATGTAAATGAATCAAATGTTTGAGACCAATGTATATACCCTTAAAATCCTCTGTGCATACTTGTACTCAAGATTTCAATCCACTAAGCAATTAAATTGGTCCAATAATCTCTTGTCTTCCTGGCTACCCCTGCCATCAAACCCTCTGGCTCATGTTGTGCTTTATCTTGATGCTTATACCTTGCCCCACCCAACTTTTAAAACTTCAGATAATAGTGTTAGAAAAAAAAAATAAATAAAAACAATTTACAAAAAAAGTATCATGCTAATCCCCATTATAGAGGTTGAGGACTTTGGTGACATTTGTCCTTTAAAAACTAAACAGGGCCGAAACCCTGATAATTAAGGTTGAAGTCTTCCATTGCTAGGATAACCTTCTGAGCTTGGCACAAAATGGGGGACTCCCTTTACTATCAGGGCTTCTTCTCTGAACTTGTCTTGAGAGCTCAAAAGTCCCATACCTTTTTACTTTCTGATTGTCATGTGGCTTTGGTTAGATTACCTGATCAGCTTCCTTTCTCCCGATAAGAACCTGATCAGCAAGCAGCTGAGATTCCTGGAGTGCCTCCCCATGCAAATGAACCATTCCCATTCAACTCTAGTCAATGATTTACATTCACTGGGAAAACACCTTCCCACTCTTCAAGATTCATATATAGCTTTTGTTCACCCTGAATAAAGTGTAGGTGCACAAGCTGTTTCACTGAAAAATCTTCAGAGAAGTCCTTCATCTAAAAGAGGTATGACACTAAACTCCTTGGAAAAGGCCTTTCCCACCACCACCAACACCCTGGCCCTCACACCCAGCAAGACTGGAATTCTACAGACCCCATACATTCCAAATTTTGCTTCATCCTTCCAACCTGGTGTACAGTGGCACTTGGATGCACTGAGGGAGAAAGCAGAACCCTGAAAAACACATGTGTTGACACCATGTGATATTAAAAACACAGTGAAGGTTACTCATGGGGCACAGCCAGCAGAGGTGTCCCCTGAATCCCATCTTCCAGGCCATGGCTCTGCCTGCCTTTCCAAGAAGACCTGCTGGGCCTCAGGTACATCCATGTGAGATCTTCTCCCAGTCAATCCACTACCTGCTGAGTTCCCCCTGGGACATAGCTAGTAGTAGTGAACTGAGTTCTATCCCCTGAGATCTATCATTGGGCCCAGAGCTCTTCCTGCCTTCCTGAGGAGGCCCTTGGAACATTCAGGTCCAACAGGGACACAGCCAGAATAGGTGAGAAGTGCTCAGTTCCCTGAGTTCCATTGTTAGGAGCTCCAGCCAACACCAGGGACAGCCAGAAGGCTAAAGGCCAGCATAAGAACACAACAGCCAGGGCAGTGTGGGACCACCAGAGCCCAACTATCCTACTACTGAGTGCCCTGGTTATCCTACCACCGCCAAAGCACAAGAAGATGACCATAAATTTAATCTTATAAAGATGATGTGGGCTTTTAAAGAGTAAATGAATAAATCCCTTAAAGGATACAGGAAAACGCAATCAAATTGTTGAAAAGAATTAACAAGACTGTTCAAATCCTGAAAAACAGGAATAGAAGCAAACAGCAGAGGGAATCCTGGAGATGGAAAACCTAGGAATGAGAACAGGAACTGCAGAAGCAAGCATCCCCAGCAGAATACAAGAGATGGAAGAGAAAAATCTCAGGCATAGAAGATAGGACTAAAAAAAAAAAAAAAAAAAAAAACCCAAAACAAACCCAATATAGTGGTCAAAGAAAATGTTATATTTAAAAGGTTCCACACATAAAACATGGAAGAAATGTGAGACACCATGAAAATACCAAACCTAAGAGTAATAGAAGAAGGGTTTAATTTCTTCTACTCTGATTCTATTTCTTTTTTATTCTCTTTTTTTCTTTTACTTTCAAAATCATAATATAATTGTATTGTCGCTCCCTCCATTTCCTCCCTCGAATCCCTCCTATAAACTTGCCCTTGCTCTCATTCAGATCCATGCCTTCTGTTTTCATTAATTGATATTAATGGGAAAGGTGATTTCAGTGGGACTTAGTATTCCTTATTTGCTGTAATTCTTTGTGTAGGTTTGAGGCCTTGTGGGCTGTCCTCCATCCACTTCGGAATGCCTGTTATTCTTGTTTGGCTCATGCTTACCCAGTCATGTTACTGAGACATTATGGCTGTAGCTTCTGATGTTACTAGGAGACACACGTTCACAGTACACTCCCTGATACTCATGCTCTTGTACTCTTTTAGCCCCCTCTTCTATAATATTTCCTGAGCTTTAGCTGTGGATGTGTTTTGTAGATGTGTTGGCTGGTCACCACAGCTGCATTTTGATTGGTTGTGGTCTTCTGTAGTGGTCTCTGTCTATTGCAAATATAAGTTCTTGAGGGACGGAGACTACACTTACCTGTGGTTATGCCGGCAAATGTTTAGAGTTTAGTTAGGCATTCTGCTCATTTAATAAAGTGGTAGTTGTAGGTTCTTCAAGAACCATGACTTCACTAGCACTGGGTATTTAGCTAGGTTTCCAGTATTAAGCATGGTTTCCCTATTGTTGGACATGTCTTAGTGTTGGGAGCCGCGCCCACATTCGCCGTTACAAGATGGCGCTGACAGCTGTGTTCTAAGTGGTAAACAAATAATCTGCGCATGTGCCGAGGGTGGTTCTTCACTCCATGTGCTCTGCCTTCCCCGTGACGTCAACTCGGCCGATGGGCTGCAGCCAATCAGGGAGTGACACGTCCTAGGCGAGGGATAACTCTCCTAAAATAGGGACGGGGTTTCGTTTTCTCTCTCTCTTGCTTCTTGCACTCTGGCTCCTGAAGATGTAAGCAATAAAGCTTTGCCGCAGAAGATTCTGGTTTGTTGCGTCTTTCCTGGCCGGTCGTGAGAACGCGTCTAATAACAATTGGTGCCGAATTCCGGGACGAGAAAAAACTCGGGACGAGAGTTTACCATCACCGGTGCAAGGAAGATCCCTCATTCCAGAACCAGAACTGCGGGTCGCGGTTATGAAGTGTTCCCACAACACAGACTGTTAAGAAGGATTCAACTGTATGAATTCAGAACTTTTCAGCTGGGGAACGAGAGTACCAGTGAGTATAGCTTTACGAGGTAAGCCTGGCCTTGAACTTTCTAAGGAAATTCAAGACAGTCTATCAGAAGTAAAGTGGAATATGTTTGGCCTTGAATTTTTTCTGGTGTTAGGAGCCCTTTTGTTCCTTTTCACATGTTATCAAGTGGTTAAGGCAGGGCGGATTCTAGATGAAATTCAGGACAATCTATCAGAAGTAAAGCGGGGAGAGAGAGTAGGAGCAAAGAGAAAATATGGTACACAAAATAAGTATACAGGCCTTTCCAAGGGTCTTGAACCCGAGGAAAAGTTTAGGTCAGGTAAGAATACCTGGGGAGAGATTAGAAGGAAGGAAAAGAAAAAAGAAAAGAAAAAAGATCGATTAGCGGAGGTCTCTAGGAGATACTCGTCACTAGATGAGCTCAGGAAGCCAGCTCTTAGTAGCTCTGAAGCAGATGAAGAATTCTCCTCTGAAGAAACAGACTGGGAGGAAGAAGCAGCTCATTATGAGAAAAAAGGGTACCAGCCAGGTAAAGTGCTAGCTAATCAGTTAAGGAAGCCAAAAGCGGCTGGCGAAGGCCAGTTTGCTGATTGGCCTCAGGGCAGTCGGCTTCAAGGTCCGCCCTATGCGGAGTCCCCGCCCTGCGTAGTGCGTCAGCAATGCGCAGAGAGGCAATGCGCAGAGAGATGCGCAGAGAGGCAGTGCGCAGAGAGGCAGTGCGCAGACTCATTCATTCCCAGAGAGGAACAAAGGAAAATACAACAGGCATTTCCAGTCTTTGAAGGAGCCGAGGGTGGGCGTGTCCATGCTCCGGTAGAATACTTACAAATTAAAGAACTCGCCGAGTCGGTCCGTAAATACGGAACCAATGCTAATTTTACCTTGGTGCAGTTAGACAGGCTCGCCGGCATGGCACTAACTCCTGCTGACTGGCAAACGGTTGTAAAAGCCGCTCTCCCTAGTATGGGCAAATATATGGAATGGAGAGCGCTTTGGCACGAAGCTGCACAAGCGCAGGCCCGAGCAAACGCAGCTGCTTTGACTCCAGAGCAGAGAGATTGGACTTTTGACTTGTTAACGGGTCAGGGAGCTTATTCTGCTGATCAAACAAACTACCATTGGGGAGCTTATGCCCAGATTTCTTCCACGGCTATTAGGGCCTGGAAGGCGCTCTCTCGAGCAGGTGAAACCACTGGGCAGTTAACAAAGATAATCCAGGGACCTCAGGAATCCTTCTCAGATTTTGTGGCCAGAATGACAGAGGCAGCAGAGCGTATTTTTGGAGAGTCAGAGCAAGCTGCGCCTCTGATAGAACAGCTAATCTATGAGCAAGCCACAAAGGAGTGCCGAGCGGCCATAGCCCCAAGAAAGAACAAAGGCTTACAAGACTGGCTCAGGGTCTGTCGAGAGCTTGGGGGACCTCTCACCAATGCAGGCTTAGCGGCCGCCATCCTCCAATCTCAGAACCGCTCCATGAGCAGAAATGATCAGAGGACATGTTTTAATTGCGGAAAGCCTGGGCATTTTAAGAAAGATTGCAGAGCTCCAGATAAACAGGGAGGGACTCTCACTCTTTGCTCTAAGTGTGGCAAGGGTTATCATAGAGCTGACCAGTGTCGCTCTGTGAGGGATATAAAGGGCAGAATTCTTCCCCCACCTGATAGTCAATCAACTGATGTGCCAAAAAACGGGTCATCGGGCCCTCGGTCCCAGGGCCCTCAAAGATATGGGAACCGGTTTGTCAGGACCCAGGAAGCAGTCAGAGAGGCGACCCAGGAAGACCCACAAGGGTGGACCTGCGTGCCGCCTCCGACTTCCTATTAATGCCTCAAATGAGTATTCAGCCGGTGCCAGTGGAGCCTATACCATCCTTGCCCCCGGGAACCATGGGCCTTATTCTCGGCCGGGGTTCACTCACCTTGCAGGGCTTAGTAGTCCACCCTGGAGTTATGGATTGTCAACATTCCCCTGAAATACAGGTCCTGTGCTCAAGCCCTAAGGGCGTTTTTTCTATTAGTAAAGGAGATAGGATAGCTCAGCTGCTGCTCCTCCCTGATAATACCAGGGAGAAATCTGCAGGACCTGAGATAAAGAAAATGGGCTCCTCAGGAAATGATTCTGCCTATTTGGTTGTATCTTTAAATGATAGACCTAAGCTCCGCCTTAAGATTAACGGAAAAGAGTTTGAAGGCATCCTTGATACCGGAGCAGATAAAAGTATAATCTCTACACATTGGTGGCCCAAAGCATGGCCCACCACAGAGTCATCTCATTCATTACAGGGCCTAGGATATCAATCATGTCCCACTATAAGCTCCATTGCCTTGACGTGGGAATCCTCTGAAGGACAGCAAGGGAAATTCATACCTTATGTGCTCCCACTCCCGGTTAACCTCTGGGGAAGGGATATTATGCAGCATTTGGGCCTTATTTTGTCCAATGAAAACGCCCCATCGGGAGGGTATTCAACTAAAGCAAAAAATATCATGGCAAAGATGGGTTATAAAGAAGGAAAAGGGTTAGGACATCAAGAACAGGGAAGGATAGAGCCCATCTCACCTAATGGAAACCAAGACAGACAGGGTCTGGGTTTTCCTTAGCGGCCATTGGGGCAGCACGACCCATACCATGGAAAACAGGGGACCCAGTGTGGGTTCCTCAATGGCACCTATCCTCTGAAAAACTAGAAGCTGTGATTCAACTGGTAGAGGAACAATTAAAACTAGGCCATATTGAGCCATCTACCTCACCTTGGAATACTCCAATTTTTGTAATTAAGAAAAAGTCAGGAAAGTGGAGACTGCTCCATGACCTCAGAGCCATTAATGAGCAAATGAACTTATTTGGCCCAGTACAGAGGGGTCTCCCTGTACTTTCCGCCTTACCACGTGGCTGGAATTTAATTATTATAGATATTAAAGATTGTTTCTTTTCTATACCTTTGTGTCCAAGGGATAGGCCCAGATTTGCCTTTACCATCCCCTCTATTAATCACATGGAACCTGATAAGAGGTATCAATGGAAGGTCTTACCACAGGGAATGTCCAATAGTCCTACAATGTGCCAACTTTATGTACAAGAAGCTCTTTTGCCAGTGAGGGAACAATTCCCCTCTTTAATTTTGCTCCTTTACATGGATGACATCCTCCTGTGCCATAAAGACCTTACCATGCTACAAAAGGCATATCCTTTTCTACTTAAAACTTTAAGTCAGTGGGGTTTACAGATAGCCACAGAAAAGGTCCAAATTTCTGATACAGGACAATTCTTGGGCTCTGTGGTGTCCCCAGATAAGATTGTGCCCCAAAAGGTAGAGATAAGAAGAGATCACCTCCATACCTTAAATGATTTTCAAAAGCTGTTGGGAGATATTAATTGGCTCAGACCTTTTTTAAAGATTCCTTCCGCTGAGTTAAGGCCTTTGTTTAGTATTTTAGAAGGAGATCCTCATATCTCCTCCCCTAGGACTCTTACTCTAGCTGCTAACCAGGCCTTACAAAAAGTGGAAAAGGCCTTACAGAATGCACAATTACAACGTATTGAGGATTCGCAACCTTTCAGTTTGTGTGTCTTTAAGACAGCACAATTGCCAACTGCAGTTTTGTGGCAGAATGGGCCATTGTTGTGGATCCATCCAAACGTATCCCCAGCTAAAATAATAGATTGGTATCCTGATGCAATTGCACAGCTTGCCCTTAAAGGTCTAAAAGCAGCAATCACCCACTTTGGGCAAAGTCCATATCTTTTAATTGTACCTTATACCGCTGCACAGGTTCAAACCTTGGCAGCCACATCTAATGATTGGGCAGTTTTAGTTACCTCCTTTTCAGGAAAAATAGATAACCATTATCCAAAGCATCCAATCTTACAGTTTGCCCAAAATCAATCTGTTGTGTTTCCACAAATAACAGTAAGAAACCCACTTAAAAATGGGATTGTGGTATATACTGATGGATCAAAAACTGGCATAGGTGCCTATGTGGCTAATGGTAAAGTGGTATCCAAACAATATAATGAAAATTCACCTCAAGTGGTAGAATGTTTAGTGGTTTTAGAAGTTTTAAAAACCTTTTTAGAACCCCTTAATATTGTGTCAGATTCCTGTTATGTGGTTAATGCAGTAAATCTTTTAGAAGTGGCTGGAGTGATTAAGCCTTCCAGTAGAGTTGCCAATATTTTTCAGCAAATACAATTAGTTTTGTTATCTAGAAGATTTCCTGTTTATATTACTCATGTTAGAGCCCATTCAGGCCTACCTGGCCCCATGGCTCTGGGAAATGATTTGGCAGATAAGGCCACTAAAGTGGTGGCTGCTGCCCTATCATCCCCGGTAGAGGCTGCAAGAAATTTTCATAACAATTTTCATGTGACGGCTGAAACATTACGCAGTCGTTTCTCCTTGACAAGAAAAGAAGCCCGTGACATTGTTACTCAATGTCAAAGCTGCTGTGAGTTCTTGCCAGTTCCTCATGTGGGAATTAACCCACGCGGTGTTCGACCTCTACAGGTCTGGCAAATGGATGTTACACATGTTTCTTCCTTTGGAAAACTTCAATATCTCCATGTGTCCATTGACACATGTTCTGGCATCATGTTTGCTTCTCCGTTAACTGGAGAAAAAGCCTCACATGTGATTCAACATTGTCTTGAGGCATGGAGTGCTTGGGGGAAACCCAGACTCCTTAAGACTGATAATGGACCAGCTTATACGTCTCAAAAATTTCAGCAGTTCTGCCGTCAGATGGACGTAACCCACCTGACTGGACTTCCATACAACCCTCAAGGACAGGGTATTGTTGAGCGTGCGCATCGCACCCTCAAAGCCTATCTTATAAAACAGAAGAGGGGAACTTTTGAGGAGACTGTACCCCGAGCACCAAGAGTGTCTGTGTCTTTGGCACTCTTTACACTCAATTTTTTAAATATTGATGCTCATGGCCATACTGCGGCTGAACGTCATTGTACAGAGCCAGATAGGCCCAATGAGATGGTTAAATGGAAAAATGTCCTTGATAATAAATGGTATGGCCCGGATCCTATTTTGATAAGATCCAGGGGAGCTATCTGTGTTTTCCCACAGAATGAAGACAACCCATTTTGGATACCAGAAAGACTCACCCGAAAAATCCAGACTGACCAAGGGAATACTGATGTCCCTCGTCTTGGTGATGTCCAGGGCGTCAATAATAAAAAGAGAGCAGCGTTGGGGGATAATGTCGACATTTCCACTCCCAATGACGGTGATGTATAATGCTCAAGTATTCTCCTGCCTTTTTACACTAACTAGGAACTGGGTTTAGCCTTGATTCAGACAGCCTTGGCTCTGTCTGGACAGGTCCAGACAACTGACACCATTAACACTTTGTCAGCCTCAGTGACTACAGTCATAGATAAACAGGCCTCAGCTAATGTCAAGATACAGAGAGGTCTCATGCTGGTTAATCAACTCATAGATCTTGTCTAGGAACAACTAGATGTATTATGGCAAATAGCTCAGCTGGGGTGTAAACAAAAGTTTCCGGGATTGTGTGTTACTTCCATTCAGTATGTTAAATTTACTAGGGCAGCTAAATTGTCAAAAAGTCTTTTTCAGTATATGTTACAGAATTGGATGGCTGAATTTGAACAGATCCTTCGGGAATTGAGACTTCAGGTCAACTCCACGCGCTTGGACCTGTCGCTGACCAAAGGATTACCCAATTGGATCTCCTCAGCATTTTCCTTCTTTAAAAAATGGGTGGGATTAATATTATTTGGAGATACACTTTGCTGTGGATTAGTGTTGCTTCTTTGATTGGTCTGTAAGCTTAAGGCCCAAACTAGGAGAGACAAGGTGGTTATTGCCCAGGCGCTTGCAGGACTAGAACATGGAGCTCCCCCTGATATATGGTTATCTATGCTTAGGCAATAGGTCGCTGGCCACTCAGCTCTTACATCTCACGAGGCTAGACTCATTGCACGGGATAGAGTGAGTGTGCTTCAGCAGCCCGAGAGAGTTGCACGGCTAAGCACTGCAATGGAAAGGCTCTGCGGCATATATGAGCCTATTCTAGGGAGACATGTCATCTTTCATGAAGGTTCAGTGTCCTAGTTCCCTTCCCCCAGGCAAAACGACACGGGAGCAGGTCAGGGTTGCTCTGGGTAAAAGCTTGTGAGCCTAAGAGCTAATCCTGTACATGGCTCCTTTACCTACACACTGGGGATTTGACCTCTATCTCCACTCTCATTAATATGGGTGGCCTATTTGCTCTTATTAAAAGGAAAGGGGGAGATGTTGGGAGCCGCGCCCACATTCGCCGTTACAAGATGGCGCTGACAGCTGTGTTCTAAGTGGTAAACAAATAATCTGCGCATGTGCCGAGGGTGGTTCTTCACTCCATGTGCTCTGCCTTCCCCGTGACGTCAACTCGGCCGATGGGCTGCAGCCAATCAGGGAGTGACACGTCCTAGGCGAGGGATAACTCTCCTAAAATAGGGACGGGGTTTCGTTTTCTCTCTCTCTTGCTTCTTGCACTCTGGCTCCTGAAGATGTAAGCAATAAAGCTTTGCCGCAGAAGATTCTGGTTTGTTGCGTCTTTCCTGGCCGGTCGTGAGAACGCGTCTAATAACATCTTAGGTCCAATTAGAGAAATGTTAGGTACTGTCAAGGTACACATGTTCCCAGTACTTCCCTATTACCTTATTTTACCATGCTGGTCATTGTTGTGGTTCATAGACATCATTCCTACGTAGGATTATGGATTGCTTCCCTCCTTTTGAAACTTACATGCTACCTTCTGGAATCATGATTTCCTATTCTCAGGGGAGGAGGCTTTCAGGTCAGTTCTAGCTCAGGCACGGTATCTTCAGTGATAGGGGCTTACCTTCTACCTCTTGGATGCAACAAAGAGCAACAGTAATAGCCTAAAATGTTTTTTTTTTCTTGGAAAATTTTAGAAAACTCTGACCAATAACTCAAATGAAGGCATCTCCTGTCTGATGTTGAGGTTTTTGTTAGATGGTCTTTGGCTCTTGAAGGAAGTGTCAAAATCTCATATGGAAAATAATCATTTAAGCTCTACAAGCATAGTTAGTTACACACAGGCTAAAGAAGTTTGCAACCTCATCAATAGTGAAGGAGGGTTCCCTTTGTCCCACACTCCCTCCAGAACTTGTAGTCAGTTGTTTTTATCCTAAACCAAATTTACCTGGAAAGTCAGTTACATCTAAAAGTCCAGAAGGATCTCAATGAAATACATTTTTATTATTTTTAATTTGTAATGCTTTTGTTTTTGAAAGAAAGAAAACATGAGAAACAATTGTTATAATAGGCTCCCTAGCAGTAACTTCTTAATTTTTGCAAAATACCTGGGGACTGGCTATTCTACTGGGATTCTTTTCATAGCATTGAGGGAATTTCATTGTTAACATCACAGATAGCATTTAAGATGTGAAAAAAATATCTTTCTATCCCAACCTCTCTTAAAGAAGATTAACTTGAAGAGAGCAATTGTCTGTGCTATCTTTGTCCTTCATCTTAAGAGTTCTTCATGATGTTTTAATTTCCATTGCATATACACATCCACCCATCTCTGTACCAGGATTAGGTGAGGGTACAGTACTTTATTTGAAGGTAATTTTTTTTAAAGTAGAATCGTTTAATACTATTTTTTTCATAAAAGTGCTAATATACAAGGAATATATCTGTTGAGAGGATTTATCTTCAAAATGCAGTAAAAAGCAGTACTGATTTGAAAAGAATATCTATGAAATATCTGGTCTGATACTCTCAGTCCTTATGGAAACACAGTTAGGTGCTTATAGACCAGAAATTGGAGCTCAGTCATGTGAATTCATGAAGACCTCTCTGGTTAGTCTTTCAGCTACGCTGCTTATTGACGTCAATGAAAAAGCATAGTCTTATGGACTCCTGAGAGTGTGCTTCTTGGTGAGTCCAACACTGAAGAGAAAAATTTAAAACAGCAGATAACCCAGTAATTCGCAGATATAATTGAGTGTCAAAATTTTTGCAATTAAAAAGAAAAAGGCTTATGTTAGAAGATGCTACAGAGCCAGTCTGCTGGATATTTATTAACTAAATAACTAAATATATTCTGATACTAATGTAACATTTTTCAGTATTATTTAAAATAACTGTAGTGCATAATGCATTAAATAATTTTGATTTTTACTGGTGCATAAAATATAACTATCTATACAACTTAGAATTACTATGACATACTGTATTCCTCAATATTTCTCATAAAAACATATCATTAAAATTTTTATATCTCAAAACCATTCTAAAAAAAATCTTTGTATGCTAGATGTATTTGTAAAAAGAGAAACATTCTATATTCATAAGTATTAAAGAGCATATAAGAGAGAAGATGTGATATTAACATTCACTCCATCTTGTTTGAAACTTGGTAATGTTTTCTTCATCTAAATCTCGTTTCAGTGAACAGCAAGAAGAGATGTCATGGAGGTGAACAGAAGCCAGGTGTCTGATTTTGTTCTCAAAGGAATAACAGATCATACAGAGCTGCAAGTCCCTCTGTTTCTCCTGTTCTTCTTCATTTATGTCACCACCATGGTGGGCAACCTTGGTTTAATCTTTCTCATCTGGAAGGATCCTCATCTTCACACACCCATGTACTATTTCCTTGGAAGTTTAGCTTTTGCTGATGCCTGTACTTCATCCTCAGTGACTCCCAGGATGCTTGTTAATATCTTAGACAATGGTAAGATGATTTCCCTCTCTGAATGCATGGCCCAATATTATGTTTTTGGATCCAGTGCAACTACAGAATGTTTCCTTCTGGTAGCGATGGCCTATGACCGCTATGTAGCCATATGCAATCCTTTGCTCTATCTTGTGGTGATGTCCAACAGAGTGTGTACTTGCCTGATAAGTGGCTCATATATAATCGGTTTTCTGCATCCACTTATTCATGTAGGTTTATTATTTAGATTGACATTCTGTAAATCCAATATAATAGATCATTTTTACTGTGAGATCCTGCCACTCTATACAATTTCTTGCACCGACCCATCTATTAATGCATTTGTGGTCTTCATTTTTTCTGCTGTGATACAAGCTGTTACCTTCATGAGTATTGCAGTCTCCTATGCCCACGTCCTCTTTTCCATCCTGAAAACAAAGTCTGAGAGGGGCAGAAGAAAAGCCTTCTCCACCTGCAGTGCCCACCTACTCTCTGTCTCTCTGTTCTATGGAACTCTCTTCTTTATGTACGTGAGCCCTGGGTCTGGACCAAGTAAATATAAGAATAAGATGTATTCTCTGTTTTACACCATTGTGATTCCTCTACTAAACCCCTTCATTTACAGCTTAAGAAACAAGGAAGTTTTAGGGGCTCTGAGAAAAATCATAAAGTCATAAATGTTTTTCAGAAAACTTTTGGTGTTCATTTATTAAACACATCAAAATTTCTGATCTTGAGTTATCAAATTTAGGAAGCTGATATATTGCTAAATGGTGAAGTATAATCTTTAGTTTATATAATTTTCATAGAAAGATTGTTAAATCATAAATGTGCACTTTAATGGCAGTTTTCAATTGTTTGGTATTCTAAATCCATAATGATAAACTAATATTACATCAGCAAATTAAATATTTATAGCACAATCAAATTCTTTCAGATAAATTTTATATATACTATGTAATTTTTAATAGTGCATTGAATATTTATTCCCTAAAGAAATTCTACATGTCTATAAGTACCTTGTTTAAGGTACCTGTTGGTTGCAACTGTAAGCACATCAAAAGAAATGATATTTGTCAGATGAATGTTTTTCTTTTTGCAGAAGATGGAAAATAATGGTAAATACAACATCCCACCATCATGTACTCAGGGTTTCAATGGAAAGCTGCTTTAATGTATGATTGTGTAATTATACATTTAATTGGGATTGATGGCAATTACACCTGCACAAATTAAAACTGATAATGCTCCTGAATATACATCCAAGAAGATGAAACAATTCTTTGCAGAATACAATATAAAACATGTTACTGGTCTACCACATAAGGCTACAGGACAAGTAGTTATAGAAAGACCAATCATACTTTAAAAGTGATACTTACTAATCAAAAAGCAAGTGTAAAAACTCCAGGGACAGACTAAATAATGCCTTGTTAACTCTAAATTTTCTGAATGTTGGTGAAAAAGGAACAATAACAGCTGAGAGACACTGGGTTATCAAAAGAACCAAGGAACCAGGCCAAGCAATACAGAATAAGGGCTTGTTGACCTTAGAATGGAAATCTATAATAGTTTTAAGATGGAAATGTGGTTATACTTATGTATCTACAGGAAATGAAAAAAAAATATAGTTACCACCAAAACTTATAAAGATTAGATCTGACAAGGGAAACCCTTTTATCAATGGAGACATGAATGTCTTCATAAAACAAACAGCCCAAGTAATTCGCTTCCCTAGATTGTCTCAGTTACTGATTTCTCCAAAATGTGCATGCAAATCAACTTTAAAAGCCCAAATGATTGATCAGAGAAATACTGGACAACACATAGATTGGACAGAAAACAGAGACTGGCAACACATTAACTGGACAGACAACACAGAGACTGGACAGCACAAGGATTAGACAATGAATACCATAGCTACCTTTTTCAGACTTTTACCTCCTTGGGCTCTAACCAGAAATTCTTTGCTTCAATTCAGCAGGAAGCAATTATAAAAAGACATGTCCCAGTCTCTTAAGCTGGGGTGGATGGTTTGGTTGTTTGATATGTTATAGTTTATATCTAGGGTAGTAGGTTATTATTGGTTATGATCAGAGATTGGTAGAAATGTAAGGTTGTTTTGCTTGAATTATATATTGATAGAAATTTAAGATTGTTTTGTTTAATTATTGTATATTGATAGAAATATTTAAGGTTGCTTTGCTTAATTATTGCATATTGATAGAAATTTAAGGTAGCTTCATTTGAAGTATTGTATATTGGTAGAAATTTAATATTATTTTGTTTGATTATATTGTGCATAAGCTGTTTATTTAAAATGTGATGGTCTAGCTTAATGGCTATTATAATTATTTCTATTGTATGTGGATTGGTAATGTTAGAGACAAGGCCTTTTTGTAACAGAAAGGGTGATGATAAGTGGAAATGTCTGGTTTCTTTGGATACTCAGCTGTGTCATAAGATTTTTTGGAAGCTGTCTTATGAGGGAATCTTTGCTAAAGCACACATATGAGAGGATGTTTATAGAAAAGACATGTGGTGTTTTGTTGGAGGCTGTTTTGTAAAAGAGCATGTAATGTTTTGCTAACATTTGAGAGGGTAAATGATGTTTAGAAAGAATATAAATCTAGTCCCACAGAAAGTATGAGGATGCTCTTGCATTGGTCCACCTTGCAACACTTCACTGATCTTCACTGACAGTTTCCTTGCCTTGGTTGGCCTTGCAACACTTCATTGGTCTACACTGGTCTTCGCTGATATTCACGTGTGACTTTATAGAGAAAAGTGCACCAAAGAACTTCTGAAGGTTTTCTGGCTGTTGCTTGCCACTTCCTTGGACTTGCAGAGCCTTGTGGTTTCTTCTGGATGAAGCCTCTGCTGCTGATTCATGTATGTTGACACTGTTGAACTGGACTGCTGATATCCTGAGAGTGAACATTGGAATTGCCCTCAAAGAACTATTTCTAAACAGGTCCACAAGTTCCTTGTCCTATTAACCATTTTTCTCCCCTACCTTTGGTCAGTGGGTGATAAGGAAGGTTGAAGTATTTAAGCACCCATATTAAAGTAGGTTTTGAGAAATCTTAGCCTACAGTTCATTGGTGGAGTGGACCAATTCAAAGCCCTTGATCTGAGACTTGGAAGTATTTGACCTGATCAGCTCACCAGCTATCCTAAACCCATACTACCTTGTTAAGCTCTCCAGCCTTGCTGCTGCTAGCTCCTCCAATGCTGCAGCCAGTAGGGGTATAGCCAACTCTGTATCTTTAGTGTCCTGGATCCAGCTCACCCATACCCATGCCAGCAGAGCCAGCTCTATTGTGCTGCCCAGGATGAGTTGCAGGGACCACTTTCCTAAGTGCTGCAGCAAACAATGCATTAGGAAATCTCTCCCTCTCTGATGTCCCTGGAAGTGTCTCACTTGCAACCCCAACAACCAGGGCAAGCTCTATTTTCCTGCACAGGTAAGGTGCAGGACTCACTCTCCTGAGTGTTGCAGCCAGTAAGAGATAGGATTAGGTCTCCCACTCTGATAATCCCAGGGCCAGCTCCTCTGCCCACTATAGGTGGTGAAGGTGGTGGAATGAGGGGAAAGATTTCTCTCCCTCTACCAATGTACCACCCATCAGACAAGTTGCACAGCAAGTTTCTTCTTTCAAAACCTTGGATGCTCACTCTCTGGGACCTGTCACTGGTCACCCTGCTACCAGGGTCAGTTCTACTGTGCTTCCCCAGAGAGATGAAGGGCCTGCTCTTCTGAATGTTGTTGCAGTTGATCTCCTTAGTATAGCAGTTGGCAAAGGGCTGGGGCAGTTCTCCTGCTCTCATGCCATCAGGACCAAATCTCCCATAATATCCAGGTGAGGGGTGGGGCCAGTTCTTCACAGCCCTCAGGCATCAACATGGCCTTGGGTGAAAACCCAGACCAGGGACATCTGCCTGGAATTTGGTGATATTAGACCTTTATTGCTGCAGGGCCACAGACATAGATAGGTCTCTTAGTGGCAATGCAGACCAGGACCTCACCATGGCCAGAGTTGACATCACTATCTACTCACATCAGGCTGTTCCTCACTACCCTCAAGTTCTGCCTCTCTTCATTATGCATATATCCTTCTGCTTCTTTTAATCTTCCACTTCTTTACCATCACATTTCTTACACATCTTAGTGGTACTTGGGGTCTGTGAGTGTCTGGGGTTGTCTCAGGGGTGGTCTCAAGAGTGCAATGCCCATTCATGCAGTGTGGCACCAGGCAAGGATATCTTGGGTATGCTATTTCCACCTCTGCCTGCTTGGCACCGGACTTGTGGTCATCAGGGGTTGTCTCAAATAGAAGTCCCTTCCTGCTTGTGCCTCTGTGGAACCAGATGGGGGTCATCTAATCCCAGGCTTGCTTTTCCCTGATCCTGACTTTTTACATGGATACTGGGCATTTAAACTCAGTTCCTCATGCTTGCACAGCAAATTGTCTTAGCCACTGATCCATCTTTGCAGCCCTAAAATGACTATTTATGTGAGGTTTAATAGGACTTCTGGAAATGTCTATATTTCTGTCACATACTCTTAAACACTTCCCAGATATTTCTCACCTCCATACCTACCCAACCTTATGGTGTTTTTCTCATAAAACAACAGGAAAATAACAAAGAGCTGGGGCCAATTATATTTCATGTTAATTCCTTTCTTCTCTGAGTGGTTGTGAACAAGGAGTGAGTCAGCACTCAGGTGATTTCCTGTAAACCTGCTACCCACCTTAATTTGTAAAATAAAGGAGAGCTGATGATTGGGCAGATAAAAGAGAATGTGGAGCAGAAGGTAGGAGAGAGAAGAAGGAGAAAATGGAAGAGCAAGAAAAGCAGAGTAGAAGCACATGGCCTGGAGAAACCAGAAATTCTAAGGTGTCTGATGTGGAAGATCCTAGTGTATTGGTAAATCTGCCCAATCTAGGCACACAGTATGTATTCATATTAACTGTGTTGTGTTTTCATTGCCAGGGCTTATTAGGGAGAAGATTTGCCTCAACAAAATGGCACCCAATGTATTGATTTAAATTCAACTAACCTGAGATGAAAATTCACTGTTCCCCAACCCCTGAATGGGACTTGGGCAGTGACCCAGGCAGTAGCAGTATGGATTGGAAGCTAACTTGACTTAAAGGCCATACAGAGTACAGCAGCGAGGCATCTATGTCCAAGAGAAATACACCTGCTTCTGCCTCCCAAGTGCTGGGATTAAAGACATGTGCCACCACTGCCTGGCTAGAGCCATTTTTTTCTATGATTGTTTAGCATAATAACAGTAGTACTTTTCCCCCTAGGGCCCCAGGGGAACTGTGAGAGAGGCTATAGGAAAAAAGGCAGAGGGCCTTTTACCTCAGGTGCATTTTGTCCCCTGGATTATTGTTTGATGAGATTTTGTGCCTTCTGTGACATACATTCTCATTCTGCTTATAAGATTTCTTTATTCTTCTTGGATGTCAGGTCATAGCTACAGAGCTCAATCGGTTCTGTGTACCCTGAATCTGAATATGAGCTTCTGCCTTGCTTCTGTGATTTCCCAGACATAATCTAAAGTTATGTGCCAGGCAACTACTGTGTTCCAATTGGTCTGTCTTGAGAAAGTTCTGTGAAAGGGCTGATGTGCCAATATTTAGTATATGCTAACCAATGTTTACTTACAAATTTCTCTGATCATGCTTTTCTGAACTTAAACCACCTTCCTTGGGTCATTACTTTCTTTATCACATTTGTGTATAAAAGTGCATTGAAACTTAAGTAAGATTGTCAACAGCATTAAATTGTAGTCTGCCCATTTCTTTCAGCCTCTCAGATCCCAGGTCTGCCCAGGTTGGCCAAAAGTGTGCAGGAATATAGATGTGTATAGCTTCTACCTAGGATCAGGAGTAGAATCTATAGGTATGCTCGGTATTAGAGACTCTCTTCATTTGTTCACAATACATGCACCACATTCCATTAACCCTAACTATCTGCAAAGTCTTTCTTCATCATCAAGAGCATTTTACGACCAGAGACCACTTATTCAAGAGTATATATGGGCAAGACAAATTGAACTTGATGGGTGCAAATCAAACAAAACTGACACAAATTGAATGAAATTGAATGAATAGCAATGAGCCAAGGATCTGGGAGGAGGTAGGGGAAAGGGTTGACTATGATTACAAATGTGTTCCACAAAATTCTCAAAAGAATTAATAAAATTATGTTTGAAGAAGAAAGATTGGAATGTATTACTCTCCTGTTAATCTTCCACCAGAGTAATCTTCTAAATTAGTAAAGTGCACTGGTTGTGACCCAGCCTCCAAGTCCTGTGCAATCTCAAACACACTGCCTTACTGGCCAATTCTTCCCCTTCTTTGTTTCTTTCAACTGAAGAAATTCACATACCTAGTATTTAAGGTTTTTTTTTTTCTTGATAATTTTGTTCTTACAGTGATGGCTTGCTGACAACAGTGTCCTTGGGCATCACCTTGCTCTAAAGTAGACTCCTCCTCAGTCTACCCACAACTACTTCAGCAGAATGTGCGTTTTTAACAAGGTCTTCCGGGAATTTAGACGCCAGACTTTGATGTCTGGAAATGATGGATATATATATTCCTCTCTCTACTTCAATCCTGTGCTTAGAGTTTTATTTCTTCCTTTGTGTCTAAGTCTTGTCATACAATTACTAATGAAACATTAGTAGAATTGCTTTTAAGACGTATTTTGACACACATGTAATTTTATACATGATTAAAGGAGAAAGAAAATTTCAATAATGATGAATAGTTGTACTTACTTGTTTTAATGTGTTGATTAAGTCTTGGCCGAATATTTACTACTGCAATAGGAAAATCATCTTGAACAACTTTCAGACTTGATTACTGTTTTGAATGTCTCACCTTCAATGCCAAGAGCATCACTTTCCAAAACTATTTAATACAAAATGGCAAAGTATGTTTAGGACCATTTCAGAAATTGATGAAAATTCTATCATAATTCCAAGCAAAACTCCATTTAATAATTTTTATGAAAGTTGAGTCAGGGGCTCAATTTTTAAAACCAAAATGTCTCATTTGAATAGAATGGTATCAAAACACAGGGCAATTTGATATTGCTATGAAATGATGATATGAATTTTTTTATTTTTAGTTTTACGTAATAAAATTGATGTTCTATGTAACAGAAAACACATTGGGTGTACAGTAAAAATTACAATTCCTATCCAACAGTAACCTGTACTCTAAATCAGGCATATGAAATAGAGTTTTGTGTAGCTTCATACAGTGACATTTGCAGTGCAAACTGCACAGTGTGTTCACCAAAGCTGCAGTGAAAACCAGTGCAACAGGATTAAGTACTGCCACAGCTATGTCAGATTCACTGAATATTTTATTTTGTATGAATCGGTTTTAGGGTTATTATACATTTAGAAAACAAGTACAACCACCAAATTTTTCTTAAGAATCACAATTCACGCTGTAAGAGAAAGAGAGAGGACAGGAGGGAGGGAGGCAGAAGGAGGAAGGAGGGAGGGAGGAGGGGGGAAGAGAGAGCAATGTGATCATTGACATGATCTTGTCATGTTTGATTCACTCAAGAGAGGCACACTATCCTATGCCTTAAAAACATAAAATCATATATTAGTTTGGTTAAATCTGTCACAGTGTGATAGGAAATAGCACAGTAAAACAATTTTTGTGTCAAAATTAGCCTGTTACAGTAAATAAATATTTATGGTTTTGAAATCTACAGTGCCTAGTGGAGCCAATTTATAATTCTGTCCAATCCTATAGTGTCCAGTAGAAAGACATCTCTTTCCCTCCAGTGAACCCTGTTGCCCCGGTGGGAATTCTAGTTCTTCAATCCTTGATCATGAAAAAAAAAAAAATCAGGCAATGGTATAAAGGTTCCTGGATTGAATGAAAGGTCATATAAACACAGTTTGATGTGCTCAGTAGCAAAACTGCCAGACAAATTGTGATGCAAATGGTCATTGCACAGGATCCTATTGTTTGTACCATTGTGCTTTTCCCTGCTTTAGAACACGCAACCCTTTACAAGGACCTTTGCATTTTTACTTTTACTTGAAATGGGTAAGAAACAAGTAAGTTGTGTAGTGTTCACCATGCTTTCCATAGAAATTTAATAAGCCATTTTAATTCATAAAAATTTACATAGCTTGTGTAAACAAAAATTGCCTATATATTTCAATTAATGACTAAATATAAGTGGGTAAAATATCTCTAA